>NC_140947.1:132929729-133532229 GCF_014529385.1 Adiantum capillus-veneris
ACCTCGTTCATGCGTGCTCTCTCTTAATTCACAAAAGACGCTCTTTTTTTGTTTCTTTAAAAAAATACTCCCCTCAAAGGATTTGTTTGCGGCTCAGATCCTTTTAGGGAAGTTCTTTTTTTTTTTTTTAAAGAAACTCTCTCTTTTATGGAGTGAAGACTAAAGTCACTAGAAATTTTTGGTTTAACTCTCTCTCTCTCTCTCTCTCTCTCTCTCTCCCTTTGTAGGGAATGCAAAACTATTAATTTGTTATTGAGATTCTTAAAATCTCTCAAAATTGAGAGGAAAAGACATAGCAAACCTCGTTCATGCGTGCTCTCTCTTAATTCATAAAAGACGCTCTCTGCATTGATACAATGATTCACTAGGAATCACCATTGTGGGCTTTGCACATGTCCTCCTTGGTTCACCAACATCTCCTCTATGGACCCAGTATTGGATTTTCTTACGCCTGCTACTTTCTCTCTCTATTGGCTTCACAACATCCCTTTGTGCCTCTTCTTGCATGCTACCTTCTTCTTGCACATTGAAAGCACACACACCTCAACTAGCTTGAAGTCACTGCTTCTTGTGTTGTACGAGCAATTTTCCGCCTCTTGCAGATAGATCGTCATTATCCCATGCACTTCTTATCGCAATAAACTCTAGTAGCCTGCACTTTCTCACAGCTGCAAATGAGAGAGAGAGAGAGAGAGAGAGAGAGAGAGAGAGAGAGAGATTTTGTGTTCCCTGCAAACCAACACATACGAAATCTAATGTTCTCCCTTGTAACCACCATCGAGCAGACACAATGCACCACAAGCCTGTCAGATATCATCGAGATGAAGGAGCGAATAACTCAAAGCGCCCACCCTCGCACCGACATACAACGACTTTGTGTGTCTCTGTGTCCTCCACGTGCCAATCTACTAACTCGAGTGGAAATTCCCAAACTACCCCCAATATTTTGTCATAAATTCCCAAAATGCCAAATTTCTCCAAGGATAAATTTTTTTGTAGCTTTCATAAGAAGACTGATTGTTTATCAATACAAGATGCTAAAACTAGAATTTGAGTCTGTTGTGCACGCTTTGGAGATGAGTTGCCATTTTAGACATAATTGCCTTTTTTCGCCAAGTGATTTGCGACAAATTACATGGTAAGCGTTTGAATTGTCAAAAAGGAGTAGAAATCTTCAACAATCCAACCAAAATAGGCACAAGGGTATTTTGAAATTTGAGGAGAATTTCCATGAATTAGAGGGGTATTTTTGTAATTTTCCCTAGAAAAAATATCTCTCCCTCTTTTTCTCTCTCTATCTTTGCCCTCTCAATATCATCTCTCTCTCTCTCTCTCTCTCTCTCTCTCTCTCTCTCTCTCTCTCTCTCTCTCTCTCTCTCTCTCTCTCTCTCTCTCTCTCTCACCTCCATCTCCACCTCCAAGGGATGAGATCCTTGCCTTAATCAACTTCGCTTTTGATGTCAAAGAGGATATCGTCAAAGATACCCTCTAATTCAACCCAAAAGTAAAATTGGCAAGACCTAGGTAGCTCCATCTTGATTTCTTAAGGCGGAATGTTGCGATATTTCTCTAACCCTTCTCCTAGAGCAGACGAACAAACCAACCAAAGGCACCACCATCATAAGAGAGGTCTTTCTTTTCAATGTGTATTAAAAAAAAAACTCCTTCAGAGGGTCTTCGTCGATGCAACCCTTTGAGGGGGATTTTTTAATTATATAATGAGAGAGAGAGAGAGAGAGAGAGAGAGAGAGCAGATGCTAGATGGAAAGATACTAGCAAGGCATCATCGTGTTGTGTAAAATAACAATCTCATCGTGCCTCTCCAGTAAGGCCACACCTTGTTAAGAGTTGGGTGGAAACACTCCCCATCACCTACTCATCGCATGTTTTCTAGAAGCAAGCTTAGAGAGAGAGAGAGAGAGAGAGAGAGAGATGCCTCCCAAATAATATAATGTTATAGCCCCGACCCCCTGTCTCCCAACAATCTTTGCACCTCAAGAGTTATCCAATGTCAGGGTTGCTAGCACCTACCTCTTGCCTAGCATATCCATTCTTAAATTTAACTGCCATCTGTAGGAGGTTTAGGGTCAATTTATTTAGTCTCTCAAGTGAATAAATGAGTGATTTAAAGAAATGAGTGACTTGCAGAAACTCTTGGCTATGTGTATTTTGATACATTGCCTCTCACTAACTCGCTCGATTTTATCATCTCTCAAAAAAGTTCGCTTGGAGTTTGGGATTCCTTATCACTCACCCTAAGTGACTACAGTGATATCAAAGCTCAGCTTTCTTCCTTTCCCTCTGTAAATCAAAGCACAATCCTATCGGCATGGACAAAGCACCTGGATATCACATAGCTAAAGGAGGAAATCCACTTGGTCCTTCCACTCATAGGCAAATTGAAGAGACACATGTCTAGTACGTGGTCCGACAATTGGTATATTTAGCTAAACAACAAAAATAGAGACTGATGGATGATAGGATTGACTTGGAAGCTTTGTAGATCTATTTGGGCACCTTGAACCCCCATGCAAACCCTTTTATGCCACCCCAACCCTCTCAAATTTACTCTTCTCCTCCACCTGACCCTTCTCAAAATCACCCGATTACCTCTTTGCGAAAGAGCTTTGGAGATGTCTCTCAATTTTTGGAAGGCATTTTCAAGACTATGGCTTCAAGAGAACGAGCATATGTGGCTTTCAAAGCACTACCCATGTTACCTCTTGTCCCACCACCTCATATTCATTAAATGGAAACCCATCACCATTACTATTATTATTCAAAGCACCACTGATGGAAGATATAGATCCAAAACCCTTTAAGGATGGTGGTGCTATAGTTAATTTTTTCATCTTCTCAAGCATCCAAGATTCTCACAACCCTCTCGAGTTCCTACAACAAATCAACATTCTGTTTAGTAATGGAAATTTTACAGAAGAATCCAAGCTACTACCTTTCTCAAAGATAGTTCCTTGACATGGTGGACTACACTAACTAAGAAACCTGACTATCTAAAAACCTAGAATGATTTTAAACTTTCTTTCTTCCCAAGTTTCCTTGACGAAACCTTTGAGGTAGACATAATTGCAGCGTGGTCTGGCCTTAGGATGTATCCCTTAAACGCCTTCCAATATACACTAAAGATTATGGGATGCTTATCTACCAATTTTCAATTTCTAGGATACTACTTTTACAGAACAAATTGAGAAGTACATTGTGGGCCTACCTTTTCCATTGTGAGATTACTATATAGGGAAAGTGATCTCAAATATGTGTCAACTTAGATCACTTGCAAGAGTGGGTTATCACATTATGAAGAAAGAAGTAGTATATACTGATATTACTACTTCTTCTCTGAAGAGAAACGCAAGCTCATGATCCTCCACCCAAGACACCCCATAACTAGGAACTAGTATGGTCTCCAAAACTCTCCCAAAACTTCTACTCGACTAATAACTCCTAAAGAGATGGCACAATATCAATCAGAAGGAAGGTGTTACAAATGTAGCCTTCGTGTTCATGTTACCTAGGATTGTCCGAAAAACCCCAATAATGAAAGATCACTCCCATATGAAAGCACAGAATGCAAGAGAGCTGGACCCTCAATTGGATTGATCTTTGATTGGATAGGTGTTAATCCTACCGTTGACACATCCAATGAACTATGCAAAGATACCAAAAAAGTTAAAGATCAAGATGCCCTTATTCTCTTTGATTCAAGTTCCATGCAAAATGTTATCTCTTCATAATTAGCTACAAGATTAGGTATTGAAGAATATTCCTACAAAGGGATGTAGATCAAAGCACAATTAGAGAACAATGGGACTTACACATAACCAAATACCATTGATTATAGTGTAAGTGTGTGTGTGTGTGTGTGTGTGTGTGTGTGTGTGTGTGTGTGTGTGTGTGTGCATTCTCCAAAAATTTCAATTTTGGTCAATAGAGTGACGGACATCATCCCCTCTTATTGGGGAGCAAAACCATGGCACCTCGAGAGTAGATCTATGGCAAAGTCACAACTAAAGGAGAGATAGCTAAAAATGGAACCACCCCCTCTAAGGTTTCCTACCACCCCTAATTATGCTAGGACACCCAAGGCCTCTTTTTTAGACCAATACAGGGGGTAATCTAGGAGCATCATCATCTTCTAACCGGAAGCCCGTCGACAAAGACAAGAGAGTCATAGATTTGGAGGGTTTTACTTCTTCAAGAAAAACATTTAAACCCAATTTTTTTCCCTATGGGTACTCATCTCATAACTTTTATGAAGTTCTGATGGAGGATACACCTTCCCTTGAAACCTTGGTGGCTATTGATAGCATAGTAGAACATCATGACTCCAACAAAACACCCAAAATGTCAAAGAAGAGGGTATTCCTCAAGGGATCCACTTGTAAGTTCATATGGATGAGTTTCACATTGATGATGGGGGCACCCAAATAGTGTCGAGCAATCCTCTATGAAGGTCTATATGTTTAATGTTAAGGGGCTATTTTCATCTAGTAGATCTTGGATTGCTTTGGATCACATCACAGTGTCTATACACATGGGTGGATTGGGGATCTTAAACTTGAGAACCATATGTTGGCTAGACGTGTCACTCTCAATCACACATATGCTTAAATCTAGCACTTATTGGGCTAGACTATTGTGGTAGTTGATTGATAAAGCAATAGTGTACTACTATGGAACTTGTGATCTAAAACCTTGGGATAAACTTTTTTCTTCAAATCCACTCAAATTGTGCAGGATAGCAGGGAATGTGTTAGCAAAATCTTGGAAAAATGTGGGTTCTAACCTAGTATGGGCTGGCCGAATCCGATACACCGGGAATTCTCTAGGGAGTAGAATCATTTTTTGGAGTTTTGTGTTTAAAAAACCACCTGCACTTTTATTGGGGAAGAAAGCTTTGACCCTCTTTTAAAGGGGGGTCAACTCAATTGAACAAATATTGGACTCTAATAGCCAATTGGTGGCTTTTTTTATTGCAAGGAGAAGATTCAAATTTGGTAGGGAATCAAAGTGCCTTGGGGTCTTCTATATGCTTGTGTGTTCAACCTACCTTTGCCATGTAATCTGGACTCTTCTCAAAGATTTAGAGATTGAAAAATGTCAAACCAATCAGCCCACTGGTGGAACCTACCCACAAAAATGTTCTACCAGATGCTTTAGCTCGAGTGCTCCATTTAGCTCAGATGCAACCGAATGTGGGGTCTTTCCCAAGACAGAAATTGGTGGGTGTAGAGGTTGCATCAGGTGTGGACCTCTCATTGTTGCTACAAACATAAAGTATTCTTATGGAGAGTGTTTACAGGAGCTATGCCCATTGGTGAATTGTTGTTTAGAACAAACGTAATGCAAGGCAAATGTAACAGATGTAACAAAATGGAAACTATGAAAGACATCTTTCTGAACTATAGTATTGTAAGATCTTGGTGGAAAGCTCTACAAGATATGTGTATGTTGCCTTGGAATGTAAAGACTACTAAATTTTAGATTGTATTTGTACTGATTCAATCTGAGAACATTGGCCATTAGGCTTGTCTGATGCATGTTAGAAATTTGGATGCTGGTGTCTATTTAGAATGCTAGAAATCATTTTTTTATCAATATTCCTTTGGTCACAACTTGACATGGACTTAGTTAAAAACTAGACTTCTTGAAGACTTTGTGGCATTGCCTAAATCTATCCAAAGTCAGACGCAAGAGTTCATTCAGAGATTGTAGAAGTTAATGTAAAATATATGAAAAGATAATATAGAAACAAAGATTACCCAAAAAAAAGTCTAGCTATGGCTGGAAAGACTGAACTTGCGTAAGTGATTAGAGAGCTTGTGTCATGAAATGTGAGCACGTCGGGGTTGAGCTTAATACCACACTCATCCTATTGGCAAGCATCTAAATGCAAGCGAGCGAGTTCAATTCCATGGCGGCAGATGGTCCTTGTTCATTATAGCTCCGCACCCAGTTCAGGCTGTCCTTGAGAATTCCCTTTGCCTTTTTCCTGTCATGCGCCTATGTAGTACGCACCTCTGCCAATTTGTTGGCTGGTCCACTAGCTTCACAAGATTCCTCAACGGAGCGCCGTGTGGTGGAGAAGAGGGGGTTTGGGGGAGGACCTTGTTTAAGTGTTTAAGTGTTTTGAAGTACTAAAAGTGTTTCCAATGGTGTATATTTTAGGTATCCCTGTGTTTTTGTCCGATCACTCACTCTCGTAAGTGATTATAGTGGTATCAAAGCTCAGCTTTCTTCCTTTCCCTCTCTAAATCAAAGCATAATCCTATCGACATGGACAAAGCATTAGGATATCACAATGCTAAAGGAGGAAATCCACCTAGCCCTTCCACTCAGAGCCAATCTAAAGAGACACATGTCGAGTACGTGGTCTGACAATTGTATATTTAGCTAAACAATAAAACAAAGACCGACGGATGACAAGATTGACTTGGAAGCTTTGCAGAGCTATTTGGGCACCTCAAATCCCCATGCTAACCCTTTTATGCCACCCATACCCTCTCTGATTTACTTTTCTCCTCCACCAACCCTTCTCAAAAGTTACCCGACCGCCTCTTTGCCACATAGCTTTGGAGATACCCCTCAATTTCTGGGAGGCATTTTCAAGAATATGGCTTTAGGAGAATGATTCTATGTGGCTTCTGAAGAAACTTTATTGTTACCTCTTGTACCTCCACCCTATGTCCACCACCACATACAATGCCCTTGTATTCATTAGATGGGAACCATCACCATAACTATTATTATTTAACACTACTAATGGAAGATTTGGGCCCGATTCGGGTCTAGAACCTTTTAAGAATGGTGGTTATATAGTTATATTTTTCATCTTCTCAAGCATAAAAGATTTTGACAACCCTCTCAAGATCCTACAATTTTTTGACGTCTTGTTCAATAATGAAACTTTTACAGAAGAATCCAAGCTACTATGAGTCACCTCCTTTCTCAAAGATAGTGCCTTGACATGGTATGCTTCCCTAACCAAAAAACCTTACATTCTAAAAACTTGGAATGACTTTAAACTTGCTCTCTACCCAATCTTCCTTGATGAGACCTTTGAAGTAGACATAATTGTAGCCTAGTATGGCCTCATGATGTATCCCTCGGACACTCTTCCAATATACAACTAAAGATTTTGGGATGCTTATCTACCAATTTGCACCTTTTGAGATATCACTTTTGCACAACAAATTGAGAAGTGCAATGTGGGCCTACCTTTTTCATTTGTGAGATTACTATACAGGGAAAATGGTATTGAATATGTGTCAACTTATATCACATGCAAGAGTGGGTTAACAAAAGATCCCTCCCATATAAAATCATAAAACACAAGAGACCCCGATCCTCAATTGGATTGATCTCTGATTTGATAGGTGTTAATGCTACCATTGACACATCCAATGAACCATGTAGAGCTACGGGAAAAATTAAAGAGCAAGATGACCTTATTCTCTTTGATTGAGGTTTTGTGCAAATTTTTACTTGTCCATGCAAGCATATGTATTGAAGAATATGCCAAAGGGATGTTAATCAAGCACAATTAAAGTACGTCAAGGTTTACATGATGGATTTTTGGTCAGATGTCGTGGCTCGACCATTAAGTCACCAAGCAAGGAAAGTCAAAGCTCTGAAGACAGGAGGGGTGAACTTAAACTTTATGAGGTTTTGTGAGTACTTTCTTGATCACCACAAGGGAGGGTTCTATCCAGCTACTGCTGCCATGTGGCCCAAACTAGTCCCACATAAACCGGACAATCCCGAAGGTGCAAGGTATTTCACCTACAAGGGGTGCCTCCATAGTCATCAAACGCATGGAGTGAGGGAAAGCTCTCACGAGCTCCTAGTGATGGAAAATCTGGCCAGGCACTACGCAGGGCGGCTTTGGAGATGGTTTTAGACAAAGGGAGGTGCGAGTGGCATTCCTAGTGCTACATTAGTTGTCAATGATATTCAATAAAGCTCTTAGATGATGATGTGGCCTCTCGCTAAGTCGGGGTGTTGTCCCACGGCCTTGGGCCCAAAAATTTTGAAGAGAAGGAATAGAGGGGAACCCCACTAGCACTAGTGCTAGTGCCAGAGGGTCTTATTACCATATACATGTGGTAGTGATGTGTCTGAACACACTAGGACCACCGGGGCATTTTTTCCCTCTTTAGGAGGTTTTTTCCCCCGAGCATTGTATATACGCCCATCACTCTAGGGCTATCTATCTTTCCATTGCACACTAAGTAATACACTCTCCATTTGTGTGCCTTCAGCTTCCTTCATCTTCTCCAAGCTGTGTGTGTCTCTCTGCAACCCTAATTCCAACAATTGGTATCAGAGCAGGTCACGTCCTCCAGGGCTTAGTCGCCAACTGCTCCAGCACACGCCTGCTCACTTTCTCCGATTTCAATGAGCTTTGGACATTTATGACACTTTGTTGCCTCTTTTCAGTGGTGGAAATACGAATGTAAGTTCCAATGAGGCAAATGAACAGCCTATGGGGGCTTCTAAAAATGTTCTGGATCAGCCTATTACTGATGCAGATGTACATGATGTACTTGATGAGGAAAGGGCTGAAAATAAGCAGGCTAGAGGTATGCCAAAATGGCTGGTGCACACTTTGCGTGACAGTAAATTGGATGCACCTTTGTCTAGTCGTACTCGTTCACGCTCTCGCCATGCATCTTATGCATCAGAATGTTATGCTTTGGTTGTGTCTAGTTTACATGATGTTGAGGAGCCTCTATCTTTTGATGAAGCACAGAATTCAGAAAATTGGATGGCGCCATGCAATCAGAATATGATGCACTTATAGAGAATGACACATGGACTTTATGTGATTTGCCTCCTGGCAAAAAGGCCATTGGTATGAAGTGGGTTTACAAGTTGAAATGCTAACCGGATGGTGAGATCGATCGCCATAACGCTTGACTTGTTGCAAAGGGTTATGCAGAGCAAAAAGGCATAGATTATGAAGAGACTTTTGCTCCCACTTGTCGTATGACTACTATGCGTTTTCTATGTGCATTGGCAGCTCATTTTGGTTGGGATGTACATCAATCAGACATTGTTACTGCTTTCTTGAATGGTGACATATTTGAGGAAGTTTATGTAACGTAGCCTCGCGGTTTTGTCATAAAAGGACAAGAGGACAAAATGTGCAAATGTAACAAGGCTTTGTATGGCTTGAAGCAATCTCCTCGTGCTTGGTATGAGAAATCTAACACTTATTTGGTCAAACAAGTCTTTCGTAACAGTCCAATAGAAAGCACATTGTATGTAAAGCGTGAGGGTGATGTACTTCTCACTGTGGTTCTTTATGTTGATGATTTGCTGATCACTGGACCAAATGAGATACATATTGCTGAATTTAAGGCTGATTTGAATGCTACTTTCAAGATGAAAGATTTGGGGTTGTTGCATCATTACTTGGATATACAGTTTAAGCACTGTGATGGTGGTATTGCCTTGTGTCAGAAAAGTTACATAGAGACATTGCTATGTAAGTTTGGACTTGAGGATTGCAAACCTATTGCCACTCCCATGGAAACAGGTTTGAAGTTGAGTCTACATGATTCTGGTGATCCTGCTGATGTCACTCTTTACCAAACTGTTGTTGGCTGCCTCAATTATGTATGCAACACGAGGCCAGATATTCAGTTTGCAGTCTCACAGGTGAGCAGATTTATGCATAGCCCAAGGTCTAAGCATTGGCAGGCTGTCAAGAGGATTTTCCGCTACCTTAGTGGCACTTTACATCTTGGCTTGTTTTATCCCAAGGGGGGATCATTGCCGCCAGACTTACATGCTTTTTCGAACTCAGATTGGGCTCGTTGTTTTGACACGAGAGTGTCCACAAGTGGTTTTTGTTTCATGCTTGGCAGTTCATGTATATCATGGTTGAGCAAGAAGCAACCTATTGTGGCCACTTCGAGTTGTGAGTCTGAGTACAGGGCAGTCTTCACAGCTACGGTTGAGTGTGTATGGCTCAGACGCCTTATGGCTGATTTGGGTGTTGGACAGGACATTGCCAACACTATCTACACTGACAGTCAGAGCGCATTGGCAGTTGTGAGGCACCCAGTTTTTCATGCTCTCACAAAGCACATTGAGGTGCATTACCACTATGTCAGGGAGAGGCTCTCGGCAGGAGAGATCATCTTGGCTTATGTGTCAACAGAGGACAACCTTGCAGATCTTTTCACAAAGGCATTGTCTCGTGAGAAGCTTGAAGCTTTCCACAAAGCTTTGGGCTTACTCCCCTTTGTGGACTGATCATGTCCTTAGGGCATGGCACTTCCCTTTACTCATGTGCCAGCTCTCGTTCACCGCATCACTCCAGGGGGGATTTGTTACCATATACATGTGGTAGTGATGTGTGTGAACACACTAGTGATGTGTTTGAACACACTAGGACCTCCGGGGCATTTTTTCCCTCTTTAGGAGGTTTTTCCCACGAGCATTGTATATAGGCCCATCACTCTAGGGCTATCTATCTTTCCATTGCACACTAAGTAATACACTCTCCATTTGTGTGGCTTGAGTTTCCTTCATCTTCTCCAAGCTGTGTGTGTCTCTCTGCAATCCTAATTCCAACAGGTCTTCCCACAAACGTGTACAAAGGAAAAGTGAGAGTGAAGTCGGTTGAGCCTGCTAAGAGATAGATTCCCATGCAATATTTCCAAAGGAGGGTGGACGATGCTCGATCACCTACTAAAAATGGCCAGTAGGGCTCTATAAAACAACATTTTTGCACCTATTTTTGGGATCTTTGCTCAGACCAAGGAGGGTCTTTGGATAGACCAAGAAAGTTTTTGGCCAGCTTGAGGCCTTTTGCCATTTTTCTTCGCGGGTATGCAGGAGCCATGTGTTGGATTTATGGTTGCAAGGAAACGCATGCATCTTGGAGAAAGGAAGCTCAAGGCACACAACAAAGAGTGTATTACTTAGTGTGCAATGCAAAGATGGATAGCCCTAGAATGATGGGCGTATATACAATGCACGGGGGAAAAAAAATGCCCCGACGGTCTTAAGTGTGTTCACGCACATCACATGTATATGGTAACAAACCCCCCTGGAGTGATGCGGTGAACGAGAGCTGGCACATGAGTAAAGGGAAGTGCCATGCCGTGAGGACATGATCATTCCACAAACGGGAGTAAGCCCGAAGCACATAGAAAACAAACAGTAGATGTACGACAAGTGGGAGCAAAAGTTTCTTCATAATCTATGTCTTTCTATTGCTCATGGCCTTTTGTTACAAGTCAAGCTTATGGCGATCAACCTCACTATCCAGCTTGTGTTTCAACTTGTAAACCCACTTTGTACCAATGGCCTTTTTTCCAGGAGGCAAATCACATAAAGTCCATGTCTCATTCGCTATAAGTGCATCATATGGCAGCCATCCAATTTTTTGAATTCTGTGCTTCATCAAAAGATAGAGGTTCCTCAACATCATGTAATCTAGACACAACTAAAGCGTAACAATCTGATGCATAAGATGCATGGTGAGATCCTGAACGAGTGCCACTAGACAAAGCTACATCCAATTTACTATCACGTAATGTATGCACCATCCATTTTGGCATACCTCTAGCCTGCTCATTTTCAGCCCTTTCCTCATCAAGTACATCATGTACATCTGTACGCTTTGTCATGCGTGTCGAAGGCTAGGGACTTGCTAAAACACCATGTGCGAGCCACAAATGGTTGCAAGAACACAACTAGACAATCCTAGCAATCTCAAAAGAACAATGGTGTGTCACTCATCACTCAATGCTTCCATCGTGAAGGATTTGTGCTTCAAAAAGCCACCGCAGATGCCGCGCTGACAACCGTCTCACCGCCGCCGATGTCTCCACAATGCTCTCTCTCTCTCTCTCTCTCTCTCTCTCTCTCTCTCTCTCTCTCTCTCTCTCTCTCTCTCTCTCTCTCTCTCTCTCTCTCTCTCAGGCATACACACCCACCTATGAGCACACGAAGGAGAAGGAGATAAAGATGGAGCAAGAGCACTTCTTGGCTTACACCTTACAAAATGAGGACTTTAGGTCAAAATAGACCTTTTATAAGAGTTTAACCCATTCACACATGGGCCTCCACAATGGCTGGTCAAAGTAAAAATAGTATCAAATGAGATATGTGATGCACCTCTCATTGGCGATCACCCAAGCACATAGGACCAACAAGCCCGGTCCCTGACTCAAAACAATGTGATATCCATGGATGTTTACTTGGTCAACGCCCATTTTCCAAGGTCAGCACCAAGTGATGGGGAGTGTTGGGCAGTAGTCACCAAGTCTCCTGTTTGCTCGGTGCTGACTCCACTATTGCCAGTAATGACTTTAACTCCAAGGTCAACACCAAGCGATAGGGAGTGTTGGGTAGTCCCCAAGCTTCCTATTCGCCCAGTATTGACTCCACTGCATGACTTGTAATCACCAAAAGGGTCTCCATCATCGGTTACACCAAGGTCAACACCAAGCCATAGGGAGTTTTGGGCAGTCCCAAGCTTCCTATTCACCCAATATTGACTCCACTGTCCCAAGGTCTTTACTGTCGCTTGTAATGGCTTCAACACCAAGGTCAACATCAAGTGATAGGGAGTGTTGGGTAGTCACCAAGCCTCCTATTTGCCCAGTATTGACTCCATTGTTTGACCTGTCAATTAACATGCTCCCCTTCCTAATGTAGATTCTGTCCTCGAAAGCTATTGAGATGAAGCTCGTTCCTTGAGGTGGAAGAGCATTTGATGAATGTCCTTAGCCTTCTTCAGTCACTACAAAATCAACCAAAATGGGCACAGTAATTGAATTCTCATAGACAATTTACAATCATATGCAATTATAGGCACATAAATTGATTGATAACAAAAATTTAAACAAATTTTCAACATTAACATTAAAATGTAATATAATGAAATGCATAAACCATTGTAAAGGTCGAAAAATAAATAAGTATGGGGTCGTTAATTTAATGATCGAAAGGCACTAGAGGTCAACTATTAATACCATGGGCAAGCTTCTCAATTTTCTCTGGTCAATTGAGTTGTTTAATCATGAGAGCCAAGTATTTCATTTCGAGGGCTGACTAGAGGTTATACCTAGAAGACCTTGTAGCTAAGCTATGATAAAAGGAATTTCTCATGAAATCATCACCTGATTATTTTCTTTTCTTTGACCCCCCAAGGTGTTGTCACATTGATTTAATTTTGATGTGTGTGCTTATTTTGTATGCCTTGGGTTTCTTGCTTTTCAAAGAAAAGCGCCCACACTGGAAACCTCTAGGGCTCCAGTGCCATAGGTGATACATGTGAGTGAAGTACCAAACCCAGCTGGGATTTCTCTTCCAACTTAAGTTTTTACATTGTGACACTTTTGATATATATTTTTTGTTTGTTCTTTTTCAATATATATTTTTGTAATTTTGGGGGTCAATGATATTGTTACCCTCCCCAGGCTCATCACACTAGTAATACTTAAGCTAAAGGTCAATAGGTACTAATCCCACTAGCAAGCCCTAGTACATTGCACACAATGCTGACTAAATCGGATTAAGAACCTAAAGTAACCATTGATTATTAAGAAGGCATTCCCCATGGTATTAAGAGAAGATCTCTAACTCCTAACTTGGTCAAACGAGCTTCGTCGAGATTGCTTGATTCTGAAACCTAGACAAGGGATTATGACAAAAAATTATATAGAATCTACTGTTTAATCTAAGCAAATGTGCGAAATTGAGCTACCAATCACATTGAAAGCAGACAAACATGGATGCAAAAACAAAGACAAGGGGCAATGCTAATGGTCAAGAAACACCTGTTTGTGTTGATGATCACGCTTAATTTGAAGAGTGAATGAGAGAAAGATTCCATGAAGGTCCAAATCATAACAACAGCAACACGTTCTTATACATATTAGAAAACACAAAGAATACCTCTAGGAGGCACATCAGTGGGAAGAGACACCAAACCTTATTGGACACAATCAAACAACATAAGGAACCCTAACCTAATTATTTGCACTCCCCCTAGAGAGTCAAGGGAATAGGATATTGTAGAGGCAAGGAGGTAACCCTAAGGATAAACCCCTATCCTTGTCATCATTAAGAAAAACAAATTCATCATCCGTGAGACCATATGTGCCATCCGTGTAATCATGTAACTCTTCCTCGTCATTAGAGGCACAAATGTTCACTAAGAACATCACTAGACGTCTATAGTCATCTTGGTCAATAGGGTAAGTTTGTGCAATTGGAGAGACGTCCTCTACTAAGTGTGGATCAGTCATGTGAACAGATGTATCAGCCATTCTAACTCCTCAAAATTCCTCTCACACGCTAGCATATCTACCAGATTCCCATTCACCGGCAAGAACAGGGTAGACTATGTGAAACACTTGTAAAAATTAAAGAGGGTACCTCTACATTCCCTAAGATTGAGAGATTGAGAGGTCAAGGATGAAGGTTAAGAGGGGAGTGAGTGAATGATGAATGTCAACAAACACTCCCCCTGTCCTTGGGTAGATCATACCTTTTGGAATGATGTCGTCACCTTTTGAAACCAATCCTTCCAAGTTGTTATGGGTGAAGACTTTAACCAATGGTTTTTTATCGTCCGATGTGTTTCATCTAGTTGCAAGGGTGGTAAGGTACTCTCCCATGATTTTATTTGCAACATGGTTGTAGGTGGTGAACTTACAACGGGAGGTGCAAATTATTTCTTGTTTGTATGGATATGTACAATGGTAGGTGGAGGTTGTGTCGAAGCTTCTATTTTTGTATAGGAATTACATGAAGAGAAAGAAGCTTCATTTACTTCCATGTTCCTGAGCTAGGTGAAACAAAATGTTCTTTCTTTGGTACCCAAACTAACTCTGGAGCGGGTGTGTAGAATTTCGTGATTTTTTCCTTTCCACGCTCTTCAATTCATTTTGGAGCTACAGGATTGGGCTCACATGGGTCAGGTAATAAGTAAGAGCACAATTTATGTTTTGGCATCCATATTTGATCATTTCCTTCATAGTAGCCTTGGGTTCGAATAGTTTTTTAGGAATCCAATGCAACGTTTCCCTACATTTCTTGGGGCAAGTGGGACGTTTCTTAAAAGGCCCCTATTTTTTAGCATCAGCCGTGGTCACTAAAGAAGCTTTAGAGACCCACTTGTATGTTTTCTTTGCTATATTAGAATGGGTCTTGTGTGTCTCAAGCTTTATTTCAACTACAGAAGTTGAAGCTCTAGAGCGTTGGGCTATGGGGACATATGGTTCAACCTCTTGGACATACAATGTTTTGGGTTTTATTTCCTTAAGAGGCAATATCTTAGGGACTATGGCTTGAGTGGCAGGGCTAATATTTGGTTTCTGCGTTGTGAGACCCCCAGTCCCCCAATCAATAGTGAATTTGGTGGCTATCATACACGTGCATCCTAGGTTTATATTGCCCTCCATAGTTCCAGCAGGCATGACCAAAAAGTCTTAAGCTACAACCCCATTGTCATAACTGACAGAAGTGTGCCAGATTTCAAAAATCGTGGTTTTTTTCTTGTTAACACCCTTGACTTGGATAATACTCTCAGATAGAGATGGTTTTCCTAACTGACACCACACCCCATATGATAGCAGATTATATTTAGCACTCGTGTCCAATAAGACGTTTTCCATATGAGCTATTTAGCTCAATAGGGTATCGTAGAGGTGTTTCAGAGTCCAACCAATCATCCTCTTTTTTACCGTGGAATGTATGTGTAACTCCTAGGTTGGCCTCTGGTTGGCGTCTTATACGTTGTTGTGGCTCCTTAACCTCAGCTTGAGCTTGTATCTTCTTCAACTCGGCTTGTATCTTAGCTGCCTTTTTTTAATGGATGGCACATAGTTCCTCTTGGCTTAGAGGATCATAATATCTTTTAGATTTACTCCCATTGAGGAATTCAATGGTTTCTACTCTATCAAGAGTTTTGACCGGAATGTTACCTTGTGGGGTGATTTCGCATACTCTATATGGTCCTTTCCCCGCATATTTCAACTTTTTCTTCTCGTTTTTCACTCCATACATAAGGATTTTATCACCAACATTGATATCTTCGTTCTTTAGATGACGATCAAACCATTTCTTCCTCCTATCTTTCTCCACAAGTGCATTTTACACAGCCAATTGTCCTTCTTCATCTAACCTCTCAAGGATATATAAGCGCTCAACTAAAGGGTTACCATCCCAACCTTCTTGTGAAGCTACATGCAGACTAGGAATTACAAACTCCCATGGCATTAGTACTTCTTGGCCATATACCATCTTGAATGGTGTACAATTAATAGCCACTTTATAAGAAGTACGGTAAGCCCATAGAGATAATGTCAGCTTCAAATCGCAATATGTGCGATGAGCTTCGAGTATTTTGGTCAAGATAGAAATTAAGGTCTTGTTGGTACTCTCAGCTTGGCCATTTGCTTGTGGATAATAAGGTGTGGACTTATGGTGAGCTATCATGAAGTTGATAGTGAGTTCTTTTATCACTCCATTTATAAAATGAGTGCCATTGTCACTTACAATCTCAAAGGGACAATCAAATCTTGTAATAATGTTCTCAAAGAGAAACTTGGTAGTTGACCTTGCATCATCCTTATGTGTCACCCTGACTTCCACCCACTTTGTCACATAATCAGTGGCAACGATCATATATCGAGATTGAGTGCTACGAGCTGCTGGACTAATTGGGCCTACAAAGTCTAAACCCCATTTTACAAATGGTTGAGTCACTTTAATAGGATGTAAGGGCATCTTATCCTTTTGTTGCATGATATTGTAATGTTGGCATTCATCACACCCTTTTGCAAAAAGTGATGCATCTTTGAATAAGGTAGGCCATCAATAGCCTGATTGCAACACCTTTGTAGAAGTTAGTTCCCCTGAGAAATGTCCTCCGGCTATACCCATGTGGGCTTCTTGCAATATGTATAAATACTCATCCTCTCGGGCATGATGTCTAAGAATATCATCCTTCCCTAGCTTGTAGAGAGTTCCTGCAATGAGAGAATAAGATTCACACTCTTTTAATAGTTTTTGAGCTATATCCTTACGAAGTTCTTTGAGTGGAAAACCATTAACTAGAAAGCTCACGATCTTCTCACTCCATTTAAGCATGGTCTCGACTAGAAATAAGGAAGTATCGGGCAATTCATCATCGACTCCAGGAGGGGCTTCACCATTGGGTATGCGAGACAAATGATCCACTATGACATGTCTTTTACCAGGTCTCACCACACAACGGTAAAATACAACTCAAGGAGAATTAACAACCATCGTGTAATTCTTCCCGTGGAACGACGTTTATTTACTAGATACAACAAGGCTTGATGATCCACATAGAAAACAAACTTGTTGACAAAAAGGTAGTAGCAAAATTTCTTTACTGCATAAATCATAGCTAAACCTTGCCGCTCTATAGTGGTGTAGTTCTTCTCAGCATCATTCAACTGACGACTTGCAAAGCTAATGGGGTAGTCCAATTTATGTTCTCCTGGTTGAGCTAGATCACGCCCAATAGCAAAGTTTGATGCATCAATATGCACATGGAAAATTATATTCCAATCGAGCACTCGTAAAATGGGAGTGCTTGTCAAGGTCTTTTCTAATGAATCATAAGCATGGTCACACTCCGTGGTCTAGTGGAACTCAATAAGAAGTTTGTACAATGAATGAGCTATCTTGAAAAGTTTAAAATAAACCGCATGTAATAAGCAACATGGCCCATTAATCTTTGAACTCCTTTATATTTTGTAGGTGGTGGCAATTCAACAATGGCTTTAATTTTGTTCTCATCTGTGGAAATCCCATTTTTGGACACTATATGCCCTAAAATAACTCCCTGTTTAACCCAAAATTGGCATTTGAAAGGGTTTAAGGAGATGTGATACAATCTGCACTTCTCAAACACTTTTCGTAGGCATGATAGATGCTCCTTCCAAGAGGAATAAACACAAAGGTCATCTAAGAAAACTTCACAAAACTCCCTCAAATATTCTCTAAAAGCAGTGTTTAATAATCTTTGAAAGGTAGCAAGGGCATTGGTTAAGCCAAAATCCATAATACAAAATGCGAACACTCCAAATTCGGTTATAAAGGTTGTTTTAGCTTAGTTCTCTAGCACAATTGTGATTTAATTGTATCCAAAGTACCCATCTAAAAAGCTATAAGCTTCCTTCCCTATAACTCTTTCAAGCACATGTTCTGAATATGGCAAGGGGTAATGGTCCCTCCTCATGGTGGCATTGACCTTCTTGAGATCCATGCACACTCTGAGTTTCCCATTCTTTTCGGCACAATCACTATTGGAGACCCCCATTCTGAGTGCTCAATAGGGTATATGAATCCGCATTTGACAAGCTTTTCAATTTCTTCTTGAACAATCTTTGCATACTTAGGATTCATTGGGTAGCTCATTGTTGAACCGGTTTAGCCATGCTATTCATGGGGATTGTGTGTTGGACCACGGAAGGTGGAACACCTTTCATATCATGATATGTCCAAGCAAATATATCCCTGAATTACTTGAGAAGTTCTTTGAGTACATACTCCTCATTCTCTGTCAGATCTTGGGCAATGAAAACAGGTTTGGACTTTTCTACTGGGTCTACTAACTCTATTTCCTTAACTATCACTCGACCTCTAGCTGTGTGATTTCAATGGGTTGTGGACTACACCACATAACGGTTTGAAGGTATTCACCCTAGTTATCTACCAGCTTCCGATGTGCATCACATGCCCCTATATAATTAATCCATTCCACGATAGATTTATTTTCATTTATTTTAGCACGCACATTTGCTTGATATTGTCGCCTCTTATATCTCTTACTCTTCTTGTCTAATTTTTGATTACGTCTGATCTCTAGTAAAGAGTCACTAGATGAATCGCTACTTGTGTCTTCTGCTCCCTTGGATAGATTGTCATCTAGGGTATCACTGGGCCTTGAATGGTTTGTCCCCATGTTTGCATTATGATTTAACTCAGATTCTTCGTCCTCAGAATCAATTTCAACTATTGATTCTGACTCTGAATTATGTGGACTATCATCTTGTGAGACGCTACTGGTTCCAATGTCAGTCAACCAATGTCAGTCAAGCCTTCATCTTGTAGGTCAACAGAAGCTTTTATACATTGCTTTTATCATATTTAAAGGTACAAGTGGTGGCATCTCATCCCTCTAGGTGTGACCCAATTCATCCCCCCATTTCCCCAAGTGTCTATGGTTGCTGCTAGGTGGACCCAATCCACATTGTCAGACTCAATCATCCCAGTTAGAACATCCATATAAGGAGAATCTTCCCCAACATCAATGCCCACTTTACATGTGTAATAATGCTGCAATGGGGTTGAGTGAACGGTGGTGTCAGTTCTACGATCAATTAAATCTATTTCCTAGAGGATGTGCCCGACCAGTCACAAGATCCACTCGAATACCAGAATCTTGGAAGTGCAAATAGACATGGTTTTTAGACCAATTGTGCACAATTTTTGCTTCCCTCATGAAAGGACGTCCTAAAATCATCTCATATGACATAGTGTGCTTAGAGAAATCCATAACAATGAAGGTATTCTTTATTTTGTGTCCAGAGACCTTGATCTTGAGATCTTCTAGCATCCTAATAGGTTTAACAATAGACCCATTGGCCATCTTTACTACTATGGTTGTGGTACCAAGGTGAGGTCTTCCCATAGTTTCCCATCAAATTTTAGTCACAATGCTAACCCCAGCGCCACCATCAAGGATTCCCTTCACAGTTAATCCCTTGGTAGTGATGATTGGTATGGTTGCATTGGATTCATCACCCTCAAAGTATCGTCCCAACTTGTTAATAGGTATTTCTACAAAAGAGTTCTCATCTAGGTTGGGTTGTGGATCTAAGTGTTCCTCCTCTATTGGCATCTCCCTAGCTCCATCCATCTGTGCAATTTGTGGTAGCTCGACTTTCAACTCTCCATTGAGGAAAGTTCAAAGAGCTAAGAATAGCTCGGGGTCTCCATATAGTTTGGACATGATGGTGGTTCTAACTTCTGAGGCCATGAAATCCATCAATCTGGCAATATTTAATGGCACCTTTTGGGCTTCAATCCCTTGAGGTGAGGAAGATGGGATCTCCATTTCTTCAATAGGGCCAGGTAGTCTCTCTGTAAACATTCTTTCCAATAAGAAGTGAGTACGCCCACTTTCCCATGACTTTAAGTCACTTTCTTCTTGGATGACACTAGGTATGGCTAGGGGTCTATGGACTTTGTGTGGTTGTTTTGTAGGGAACATTGTGTCTGTGATCTCGATCTGCCTAGGTGCTGGCTCTATATCCCTTTGGGTATCTTCTACCAAACTCCTTAATTGCTTGACTTGCTCGATCTCCTCCGTAGGGTTTGGGTAAGTTCCTATCTTCTTCTTGGGTCCTGGCCATTGTGGCTCATGACGATCTTCCTTGTTGGTTTCTTTTCTAGTGGTCATTTTGGTCTCCATGGTTTAGCCTGAATCAGAATCCTCTTCAATGTCGTTCATATATACGGGGTCATCACCAGTCCCTATGTTGGTCTTTAAAATAGGGTCCGATTTCGTTGCTTTTTGTTCTTCTTCTTCTTCTAAGATTGGGCAATCGATGCCGTGTCTCTTTCTTCAAGAATATAATTTTTGTTTTTGGAGCACCGATCGTGTGAATACATTTACTAGTACCACAAGTGTACTTTGTAATGGCTCTTTGATAACCTCAATCAGGTTTAATGGCGTGATCTTTGGTGCATTTGGATTATTCTGACATTGGGCAATCAAATGATCTATGCCACATCGATTACACATGAGTATCGGCATTGTAGATACGCTCACTTGATTGGTTTGCATTAGTGTGGCATTCTTTTGTAGTCTAATGGGACATTCGGCTACATGATGTGGACCTCCACATTCATAGCATTGAAGAGGTGGTCTTTTGGCAGTGTAATTGATATTTTGGCCTCTTGCAGCAAGAGCGGATACTTAATAGACAAGCTTTACTTGTCCCCAATAGTCCTCCATGTAGTATTGTGGACTTTCTTCAAGCGCATCAATCCCATAGCCAATATTAGGGTCTATATCTTCCTCACAGCCTGCCAAACAAGCAATAGATTACTCACGACCCACTAATTGATTCATAGAAGTGCTTCTCGGATGTGGTGGTTGCGTTCCTAACACTGGAGGTGGTAAGGGTGTTGTTTGAACAACATTTTGGGCCCTAGGGACCATGTGTTATGACGTTTGTTCAAGAGGTGGGGCCGGCATCAATGCGGGCACTCAAGGTGTGTTCGTCCATGCTAAGGTTGGTCTATTGTTCATCGCGCGCTTAAATACTATGCAATCCTTAGCTTGATGACCATACCTCCCACAGGCATTGCATCCCATTGAATTTTGCTATCATCAAATTTTTATTTATGTTTACAAAAATATGGTAGAGAGACTTATCCGCAGCTCAGACTTCAACTCTAAACCTTGCCAAAAAATTTCTTCATGCATGCATTGAAACGATGTCGCTTATCGTCGCAGTCTCGGAGGAATACTCTCCTTCGCTCAAATTCTATTCATAGCTTCTCTCTTTCTCTCCCCTTCTTGATTGTACAAGGTGGCCCATAAAGTGTGCCCCTTGCTCTCACCTCCTCACTCTCTTGCTTGATTAGCTACAGAGAGCAAATCTCTCTTTGGGTCTCCCCACTCTCTTGCTTCCCTTTCTATTTAGCTCCGTTATGGCCTGCATCCCCCTCGTTTGTCAATAGGGCTGAGCCCTCTCTCTTTATGCCGACAGCCTCGCTTGGACTCTCTCTCTCTCTCTCTCTCTCTCTCTCTCTCTCTCTCTCTCTCTCTCTCTCTCTCTCTCTCTCTCTCTCTCTCTCTCTCTCTCTCTCCATATACAGCAGGGCCAAGCCCTTTCTCTCTGTCCTTATCTCACTCTCGGCAATCTACAAATACACTCTCTCTATAACTCTCATACACGGAGTGTTCCCTGGTCCCCTCTAAGCGCATCCCTCATGGCTATGCCTTCTCTCCCATTCTCTCTTGGCTCTGGCTTGCATACCCTTGCTCTCCCTTGCATGGCCAGCCCATTTCATGGCCTACCCTATTGCAGCCCTCCTCTCGTTCTCTCCCGGGCCTCGGCATCAAGCAAGGCCTCCTCTCCCATTGGCGACACCCTCTTCATTCTCTTGCTTCCCTCGCGGCTATGGCCTGCATGGCCTCATTCTCTCCCTTCTCGCAAGCCCCTCTCATGCCTTTTCTAGAGATCGGCAACCCAACCCCTCAGTGTGGCGTTTCACTTCCCACCTGGGTGGTGGTTCGTCAATATCCTTAAGAAAAGCATAATCATATAAGTTAAATGAAAAAAACGCTTTGGCCTTGTTCATAAGGAGCAATTGGATGAGCCTAGTCCTTTTCAAAACCTCCACGCTCCTTCGTACATACACACACCCACAATCCATGAGAGCTAGGGAAGTTATTGTCCTCTTCTAAATCTCTCTTCGCTCTCTCTTCAATGCCTCCTCATAATGGATTTTGTTTCATTTGTCCCAATCATCGTCCACAAGTAGCACTTTGAAAGCAACTTCATATTTTAGAACTGTTTGCACTCTTCATTTGAACCTTTGCACCACCGAGAAACATAAAAGGTATGATTGCCTCGATGCCATCAAATTGAACATCTTCAAAGTTTCTTCTCTTTAAGCATAATGCCATAATAGGTGCGGCGTCTTCATTGCCTGTCAAAACAAACTCCTCATGGCAAATCAAGTGAGAGTATCATCAATGGAAATTTATAATAAAACAACCTTTCAAGCTTGCTTCAAGTGCTCAATAGCTCATGCAAGTGTTCTCTTTCTCTGTCCAAAATCCCCATGCCCTTGGCCAAAAAAAAGTGCAACAGTGGCGTCCTGCAGGGAAAACTAGCCTGCTAGTGTCGAATCCAAAACTTCGGTTAAGACCAATGCCTTATCCATTGGGCTATAGATGATGTATGTTGAGAAATAAAAAATAAAAAAAATATGAACAACCAAGAGGCGGACAATATGCAATCACACAAAGATGCAAAATGGGTAATAATCACCTAGCCTTGCACTAATGACTTGACTTGACACTCCTAATGATCCTCGATGACTCCTCAATGACCTCGAGTGGGTCTTTCCCAATGACCTAAAACACCCAGGTTTATGGAAGTTTACAGCGGGATTTATAGGCGCTTGGGTCCAAGTTTATAGGTACAAGCTAGGCGAATAACAAGAGAACCCAGAACTCTGGTTAGACTGGTGCCTTATCCATTGGGCATAGCTAAAACACATCAAGGAAAAATAGGTGAAAACATTCAATCACAAAATGATAAAAGCAAATAGAGCAACCCCTCCCTTTAGCATGATAATGATGACTTGACTTGGCACTCCTAATGATCCTTGATGACTCCTCAATGACCTCAAGTGGGGCCCTCTCAATGACCTAAAACACTTAGGTTTATGGGAGTTTACAAAGGGATTTTTAGGCGCTTGGGTCCAAGTTTACATGCACATACTAGAGTGGTGGCAATGAGTGGTGGTCAACCAAAATAAATTTGTCACATAAAATCATATATCAAAAAATTTGGGCACAATGCGGTAAAATGCAAATTTTCTTCTGAAGTGGAAAAGGAAAGAAAAAAAAAACTCCATTTAGGATGCAGGCTCTTCACTAGAACACCTAGATGTTGCAAGCTGGTCCCACCGGGCGTGCCATTGATAGATATTTTTCAGGCCTGGGCCATGGAGCAGACCAAGACCAAGAAAAAACCTAGCAAACAAAAGAGCTCAAGCTATATGCTACGCTCACTCCCCAAAACAAGGAGCCTAATGTAAGTGCGGCTAAATCATCTGCCAAAACATGTATAGAATTCTCTCTCTCTCTAACCCACGCAATGCTCGGGCTGCATATACTCGCTCAGACTCGAGACAGAATCATGAAGACACATATGTTTATTATGAGAATGGAGAGAGAGAGAGACACTACAAATGTGTAATTTTTGCTATCATCAAATTTTCATTCATGTTTACAAAAATATGGTAGAGAGACTTATCCGCAGCTCAGACTTCAACTCTGAATCTTGCCAAAACTTTTCTTTATGCATGCATCAAAATGATGTCGCTTATCGTTGCAGTCTCAGAGGAATACTCTCCTTCACTCAAATTCTATTCATAGCTTCTCTCTTTCTCTCCCCTTCTAGATTGTACAAGGTGGCCCATATAGTGTGCCCCTTGCTCTCACCTCCTCACTCTCTCGCTCAATTAGTTGCAGAGAGCAAAGCTCTCTTTGGGTCTCCCCACTCTCTTGCTTCCCTTGCTATTCATCTCCGATATGGCTTGCATCTCCCTTGTTTGTCAATAGGGTTGAGCCCTCTCTCTGTATGCCAACAGCCTCGCTCGGACTCTCTCTCTCTCTCTCTCTCTCTCTCTCTCTCTCTCTCTCTCTCTCTCTCTCTCTCTCTCTCTCTCTCTCTCTCTCTCTCTCTCTCTCTCTCTCTCTCTCTCTCTCTCTCTCTCTCTCTCTCTCTCTCTCTCTCTCTCTCTCTCTCCATATACAGCAGGGCCAAGCCCTTTCTCTCTGTCCTATCTCACTCTCAGCAATCTACAAATACACTCTCTCTCTATAACTCTCATACACGGGGCATTCCCTGGTTCCCTCTCAGCATGGCATCCCTCATCAACCTTCGACATCTCATGGCTATGCCTTCTCTCCCGTTCTCTCTTGGCTCTGGCTTGCATACCCTCACTCTCCCTTGCATGGCCAGCCTGTTTCGACATGGCTTCCCCTATTGCAGCCCTCCTCTCATTCTCTCCCGGGCCTCAGCATCAAGCAAAGCCTCCTCTCCCATTGGCGACACCCTCCTCATTCTCTTGCTTCCCTCGCGGCTATGGCCTGCATGGCCTCATGATCTCCCTTCTCGCAAGCCCCTCTCATGCTTTTTCTAGTGGTCGGCAACCCGACCCCTCAGTGTGGCGTTTCACTTCCCGCCTGGGTGGCGGTTCTTCAATATCCTTAAGAAAAACATAATCATATACGTTAAACGAAAAGAAGCTTTGGCCTTGTTCATATGGAGCAATTGGACGAGTCTAGTCCTTTTCAAAACCTCCACGCTCCTTCATACATACACACACCCACAATGCATGAGAGTTAGGGAAGTTATTGTCCTCTTCTAAATCTCTCTTCGCTCTCTCTTCAATGCCTCCCATGCTAGTAAACATTCCAACATATGTACAAAAGTGAGGTGCCTCCTCATAATGGATTTTTGTTTCATTTGTCACAATCATCGTCCACAAGTAGCACTTTGAAAGCAACTTCATATTTTAGAACTGTTTGCACTCTTCATTTGAACCTCTGCACCACCGAGAAACATAAAAGGTATGATTGCCTGGATGTCGTCAAATTGAACATCTTCAAAGTTTCTTCTCTTTAAGCATAATGCCATAATAGGTGCGGCGTCTTCATTGCCTGTCAAAACAAACTCCTCATGGCCAAATCAAGTGAGAGTATCATCAATGGAAATTTTATAATAAAACAACCTTTCAAGCTCGCTCAACTGCTCAATAGCTCATGCAAGTGTTCTCTTTCTCTGTCCAAAATCCCCATGCCCTTGGCCAAAAAAAAGTGCAATAGGGTGGTGATACCTCTAATGACTAGGCCATTCTAGATATGCTCATTTTGTAATACCCTAATGAATCTATCAAGCAATTGGTTATTATTGAAGCGCTCATTTGGATTATAACGAGAATTGAAATGCTTCAAGCGACTAATAAAGCCTTTCACCGACTCTTCTTCCTCTCATTGGGCTTTCTAGAGCTGAGACGCTACACCCCAAAGCACTCCCGCTCGTATGTATTCTTTCAAGAATAGTCTCCTAAGGGTAGGGTAAATCATTTTCTCTTCCACCCTTAGGGTTCTATAACAATCCCTAGCCTTCCCACTTAAGGTCAGGCTTAAAGCATTACTCTTATGTAGGTCATTGTGTTCTCGTAGGGAATCACATATTTGTTCAAACACTTCGATATGCTTTCTCACATCCCCATCTCCACTAAATTTTTGTGTCAGCTTGGCTATTTGTACTGCCTTACTTCTAGGCTCTCTATCAGGCATGTTACACATATTCTCAGCAATAGATCGACCGATAGCCTAAGCAAATGCTGCCAAGTCACCTAAGTGAGTAGGCGCTGTGGGTGAAGGCACTCTAGAGACTACATGTGGAGTAAGTATTGGCATTGGACTTGGCGCATAGGAAGCCCTTGGGTTCCAAGTTTGGTATGATGTTGTGTTGTGTGGCGGTCCAAAATTCATATGTGTGGCCCTAGGCCTAGCAGACATCGGATGTGACATGCTAATGCTAGCCGATATGGTCCCATTGAAATAAGAGCTTGGGTGTTGTGGTTGTGGAGCATAGGTTGTTCTAACAATGGGAGGGGTAGGAGCTACATGAGTACGAGGACCCATAGGTGTATACAATTGGTACACACTTGTAGGTATTGTTGCAAGCATTGAGCTACCATGTAGTAGCGGTGCTTTACTAACAAATGAGGTCCATGGCATGTTTCTTGGCATGCCCATCATTGGGGTAGGCATGGTAGTTGTGGTTTCATCAAGGGAAAGATGAGATAGAATTGGAAAGGTAAAGCTATCACTTGTATGCATTGTGACCCCTGGCAAACAACATATGGATGATCCATCGGACTTACCGAGGGAGTCTCCATTTGCGATAAGGTTGTCTATTTAGCCTTCCATATATCCAAGAATCTCATGAGACCCATTGAAGGCATGTGGATCCCCTTGTTCTGTCTCTCTAGCTCAATAATCCTATGGATGACCTCACAAACTCTTTGTTGTTGATCCTCTACACTAGTAGCACCCTTTGTGGATTGTAGGACATCTAACCAACCCACGTGATAGGTGTGACCTGTGTATAGGTCCGTTAGAGTTTCCATTTGTAGTTTGTACTCCTAGTTCTCCTTTAGGAACGCTCCATCTAGGATTGAGGTGCTAGGGGTGTCCTTTGAACTAGATGCAATGTGGCTCTCTATGGGTTGACCCTTAGTGGTCGCTAATTTAGGAGCACTCGATTGCTCTCCTGGCATGGATGTTGACATAGGGGCTTTCGTTTTTAACTATCTTCTTTTCTTATCTTATGTAAGCTCTCTATTTCTTTTTCCCTAGCTGCAATGATATACCGCACAACCTCTTGCACTTCGGTAAGGCTTCTACCATCAGGTAATATAACTTTGGAGGGGAATAGCTCTGAAGAGTTGGGGGGTGTAGTAAATGGAGTATTCACGTACACATTCTCCAGGAGCATGGGATCTACGTTGGTTATGAATGGCAAATTTACTTCCCTACCCCCCTGATTTACATCGTTAGCTCCATGTTTGGAGCGAGTGGCTCTACGAAAGGTTTCCTTCAAGCGGCTAAGCACGCTCAGCCCGTCGACCGTGGTCCCATGGCATGCATGAGTCGGCTTGAGCTATTGGGATTAGGCATTGGGTAACCCTCTATGATGTCGTAGTCAGAGGAAGAATCACCAGACGCAATATTATGCGGGTCCTAAGTGGTACTACCTTGGGTTCCCGATGAGGGCCTAGAGCCTAAGATAGAGGAATAATGACAACCCGCGTAAACGGAGACACTCTCAATGTGCTCTCCCTCTAGCACATAACCGTACGTACGACACTTTAGAGGTGTTGGTGAGTGCTCGTGAAGGCCGCTCACCTAGTTTTTTAGGTATTTACAACCCAATTTTTTTGTGTTTTTAGTCTCTTTTTTTTTACTGAACCACAGAATATGGTGTGCAATAGCTCAAAACAAGCATCCTGGCTAGGGAGACATGCCGTGCTTTACTGCCCCCGATTCGGTTACGTACAGCCCTTGAAATCCTAAGACTAGGCTTTTTCTAAGTGGGGAGAGGGCTAGAATTAGTAACTCCAAAGGGTGAATATGAAAAAGATGGTGGAGGACTTGAGGAACTTGTCCCACATGCCCTCCCTTCACTTGAGGTCCTAGTCTTTATATATAAAGTGGTTTGTATAGTATATCATAAGACTGAGGACTGAGACCTGGGCCTGGGCTTGGGCTCGAGCTCGGGGGAATGATCTTGATCCCGATCCCTCCTTTTAGGCTAAGATTTTTTAAATTTAATTTTTGAAATTCTTTTTGGTCTCAATCTTCTTGAGCTTTTTTTTTTTGGATAATGTGGCCGCGTGGGCGTCGACCTCCCATACACACACAACAGCTCCTAGGAGCTCTGTCCAACCCCCTTGCAGCTAATTAACTGTCTAACACAAAAATGCACACTCACACATAGTCAACTCTGTTGCTCACTCTCTACTCTACTTCTCACTGTTTACACTCACTAACGGCTCTACTAACACCTTCACAATACAGATCTTGCTAAACTAACAAAAACAAGCACAATGCAGTACTAACGGAGCTTACATCCACTAAAAAAATCTGATAAAAACCTCCTTAAATTGCACATTACAGTCACTTAACAGTGGTTAACAAAAAACGTGCTAATTTGTCCATTGCAATCACTTAACATTTCTCACAAAACTCAACAAAAAGCAGAAAAACAGATGGAAGAAAGGCTTCCAGAGGTAGCACTGAGTGCTCCTCAAGCTTAATGCAAGGCTTTCCCCGGTAGCGGCGCCAAACATGTACGCTTTTGCCGTACATGTCGAAGGTTGGGGACTTCCAAAACACCATCTGTGAGCCACGAAAGGTTGCAAGCACACAACTAGACAATCCTAGCAAGCTCAAAAGAACAATGGTGTGTCACTCACCACTCAATGCTTCCATCATGAAGGATTCTGTGCTGCAAAAAGGAAGGAGCCACTGCCGATGCCGCGCTCAACCGCCTCACCGCCATCGATGCCGCCGTAATGCTCTCTCTCTCTCTCTCTCTCTCTCTCTCTCTCTCTCTCTCTCTCTCTCTCTCTCTCTCTCTCTCTCTCTCTCTCTGTGGCATACACACACACACACACACACACACACACCTGTGAGCATAGAAAGGAGAAGGAGATAAAGATGCAGCAAGAGCACTTCTTGGCTTACATCTCACAAGATGAGGATTTTAGGTCAAAATATACCTTTTATAAGAGTTAAACACATTCACATATGGGCGCCCACAGTGGCTGGTCAAAGTAAAAATAGTATCAAATGAGATATGTGGTGCACCTCTCATCGGCGATCACCCAAGCACCTATAGGACCGACAAGCCTGGTCCCTGACTCAAAACAATGTGATATCCATGGATGTTTACTGGGTCGATGCCCATTTGCCAACGTTAGCACCAAGCGATGAGTAGCGTTGGGCAGTCACCAAGCCTCCTATTCGCTCAGTGCTAAGCGAAAGGGAGCGTTGGGCGGTCCCCAAGCTTCCTATTCGCCCAGTATTGACTCCACTGCATGACTTGTAATCACATCACCAAAAAGGTCTCCATCGTCGATTACACCAAGGTCAACACCAAGCGATAGGGAGTTTTGGGCAGTCCGCGAGCTTCCTATTCAGCCAATATTGACTCCACTATCCCAAGGTCTTTACTGTCGCTTGTAATGGCTTCAACACCAAGGTTAACACCAAGCGATAGGGAGCGTTGGGCAATCACCAAGCCTCCTATTCGCCCAATATTGGCTCCACTCTTTGAATTGTCAATTAACAACATCTACATTAGTAATAGGCTGATTTGTAACATTTTCAAAAACCTCTATATGTTGTACATTTTCCTCATTGGAATTTACATGCGTACTTCCACCATTGAAAAGAGGCAACAAAGTGTCATAAATGTCCTGTGAGCTTACATTACTATCTCTAGTACATGATAGCAAAGGCTGAATAGAGTCTTCCACAAACACAACATCACATGAGACAAAAATACACTTTGTTTTCGGATGGTACAACAAGTAACCTTCGCTTTTAGCACTACCAACAAAAATATATTTGAAGTCTTATCATCCAATTTTTTGCGCTACACTTGTGGCACTAAACCATAAACCAAACACCAAAACCACACATGTGCTCAATAGATGGCTTTCTATCATACCATGCTTCATATGGAGTCATAGACTGCAATGCTTTCATAGGACATTGTTGAGTACATAAGTGGCACACATGACAGCCTCAAGCCAAAAAAAATGTGGTAAAGCTTGACTCTTGACGATACATCTCGCCGTTTTTGTAAGACACATGTTTTTTCTCTAAGTAACACCAATTTTTTTGAGGCATATATGGCACTGTACATTGCTGTTTTATCCCACGACTAGCCAGAAATGCATTAAATTCATGAGACATATACTCCCCCCCTCGATGAGAACGGATGGTGTCCATAGTACATTTTGAGACATTTTCAGCCATAGCAAGAAATTGCTTGAAGCACATGAACAGTTCGGACTTAGATTTCAACAGATATACCCATGCATGCCTGGAGTAGTCATCAATGAAAGTCACGAAGTACAAGTAATCTCCCAAGGACGGAGTTTGCATAGGCCCACAAACACCACTATGCACAAGTTGCAATCTGCATGTAGCACGAACTGACCCATCCTTTGGAAACTTAGCATGCTACATTTTACCCAAAATACAGCCTTAACAAACATGTTTGAAGGGTGGGTGCTTCAAGAGGTGGAAAAGAAGCAACCATGTCAAATTTTTGCAAACGCAGCAAACTGGAAAAATTCAGATACCCAAAACGTGCATGCCACAGTTTTGCATCTGAAACAGCCCTTGAATCTACAATTGCATTTGCAAAATTTTGTCCACAGTAGCCATGGAACAAAATGCCAGATGCAACAATTTCATCACCATAACTGGGATTATAAATTGTACATCTGTCATCCACAAATTTGACTACAAGTCCAAGTCTAGCAAGTGCACACACAGACAAAAGATTCTTCTTGATCCCAGGTACATACAGTGCATCAACAAGTGTGAAAGAACTGCCATTTGCAACAGTAAGCACAATCTTTCCAACTCCCTGAGCCGGATAAGAGGCATTGTTTGCACAAGTGACTGAATTCCCATGAGGGATAGACTCAAGAGAGGTGAACAAATCACGATGTAAGGTAATGTGCTTTGTAGCACCACTGTCAAAATACCACACATATGAATCTGTAGCAATTGACATGCTGCATCATGGACAGCAAGATTATAGGTACACTCTGCACTAAAAGGCCATTCTGCATCAACATGAGCATCACAATATCCTTTCATAGAAGACTCAATAATAGCGGCATTTGTGGTGGAACTAGTATTTGCAGTGGAACCACCCTCTTTCTTCTTTGCCTCTTTGGCCTTCAACTTAGGACACTGCTTGATCAAGTGATCATTAGCTTTACAATAAGGGTAACGCGTCTTCTTTTTGCCCTTATTACCAGAATTTCCAAACAAATTTCTGCCAGCCGAAGCATTAGGAACATGTGATTTTCCACTCATAGAAGCACCATAAGAAGTGGCTGCATTGATGTTACCACCCTTTCTTTGAGAAGCAATAAAAGCCTGTTCAACTGCACACTATTTAGTCCTGTTTTTTCTAGAAAGTGACTCTTGCAACAGCAATGTGCACAATGCATCAAACTTGACAACTTCAGGATTTTCTTGTATCATAAGTCTCCAAGTGCTAGCAAAAGTCTGGTAAGAGTCTGGCAAGGCATCAAGAACAGTCTGCACAAGGGAACTGTCTGAAATGACTTCACCTGTGGAAATAAGTTGCTCATTGATATCCTTGACACCAGCAAGGAATGTGTCAATATCATCTTCCTCATGCATAATCTTCGATTCCAGATCTTTACGCAGCAAAGCAATTTTAGCCACATTGCACCTTGCATAAAGACCAGCCAAAGTATCCCAAGCCTGTTTTGTAGATTTTGTTGAGCGAATGTGAGGAGTAATGGTGTGCTTCACAGACAACACAATCAACACATGAACCTGCACATCCTTTATATCCCAACGAGCTTGTTCTATCGTAGGCAAAACAACTCTAACAGTAGCAATCATTGCAGCAAGACTTGCAACATCCTCAGAACCAGGGCATACATCAATGCCCTACACAATATTCTAGATGCCCTTTGACACAAGAACATGTTGCATCATGTAAGCCCACATAGGATAATTGTCCCCATCCAATCTCTCCACAACAGCAAACATCTTAAACACACCTATGTCGTTGTCAGCCATGGTAAATGATGCACCTGATGTGAAAACTGCCCAAAAAGAGGAGAAATGAAGCGGAAACAACACATGCTTTATAGCACAAACCGTAGAAGACTGTAAGAGACTTGTTATGTAGAAAACAGCGCTGACAAAAATTTTGCACAAAATGACAAAATAGCATGTGTAGTACTTCCTGTAGTAGAAACGGTGGCCAAAATGAGCCCGAATCAAAAATTGGAGAAGGTGAGCAGGTGTGTGTTGGAGCTGCTACAACTAAGCCCGAGAGGATGTGACCTGCTCTTATACCAATTGTTGGATTTATAGTTGCAGGGAAATGCACACGACTTGGAGAAGATGAAGGAAGCTCAAGGCACACAACAGAGAGTGTATTACTTAATGTGCAATGGAAAGATGGATAATAGCCCTAGAATGATGAACGTATATACAGTGCATGCGGGGGGAAACCTCCTAATGAAGGAAAAAAATCCCTGGTGGTCCTAAGTGTGTTCACACACATGACAACCACATGTATGTGGTAACACCAAGGAGAGATTGAAGATTGGAGGCTGTTGAGCCGGGTGTGTGTGTGGAGCCGAGGGCTGCCTGTTGATGTGTTGAGCTCGTTGAGGAGTGTGCCAGCTTGGAGAATGTTGTAAATGGTCGTGTTGAATGAAGAGAAGCCATCATTGCCATTTCTTGGTGTCGATTACCCCTTCTCTACTCTACTTGTGTGTGTGCATTTCCGGCGTGTGTCGGCAAGTGTGCCCTCCCAAAGTCTATTGTGCAAAGAGATATTGAGAGAGGCTATGTGTGAGTGGAAGGCAGTGAATTTGTGCAGTGCAGAATGATTGGGCATGTTTGATGTTTTGCGGCAAGTGTGTGCATCGTGTTGTGTCAAAATGTTGGTTTGTCTGTTGTGAGTTGTGTCAAGTTTTGAAGGTGAACTATAGTGGATTGGGGTGATGTGTATATCATGGGCTATAGATGTGTTTGCGTTCCGGGTTCCGGGTGTGTTCCCCTTTCCCCCTCTCCAACCTGTGTGAAAAGATTGATTAAGTACTTCAAAGACCCAAAATATGTGAATCACCTGAAGAATTACCCGATTGATCAGATTCACTCAAGATGGCAAGAGGGCATCTATTCTCCTCTCAAAATGGTAAGTAGTCTAAAAGAAAAGCAGAGTGTAAAAAAGTAAAAACTATACTCGTAGAAAGATTTTGATAAAGCTCTTGAGACGAAGATAAACCAGTCAATGAAAGGTTCAAAGCACTCTTGGAAGAAGAGGAAATCAATGGATTTCCCTAGTTATTTCTGCCAAAAGTTGATTTTCAAGGTGGTAAGCAGATCCAACATGCATGTTTGTCTCAAGGATGACCCAGATTTTTCTTTTTCTTCAGAGAGTTCTGATAGTTCATCATCCTCTAGTTCCAAAGAGGATTAGAAAAGCTAAAGAAGCGAAGAAAAGGCAAGAAAAATATATTTTTGAAAAAGTTTAGAAGGCATAGGGAGCATCTAGCAATCCAAAGGAGGAGATTTCATCCTCTTCTAACAGCTCAAATATAATGAACATATGGACAAGAACACCAAGGAGTTCAAGGATGGGGGTCATGCAATCAAGTTTGACATGTTTTTTTGCTACCGAGAGACCTATCAAGTGCTTGAATTTATACAACAGTCTTCTCAATAGGTCATTTCTTAGAATGCTCCAAGGTGGGAAGGGCAGCCTCTTACTTGAAAGAAAATGCATAGACATGGTGGTCTACTCTATTGTTACATAGAGAAACACCTAAGAAGTTGATAAATTTCAAGAAAAATTTCACTTCTTCCTAGATAATGGACAAATATATAGAAGATATCATCACAGTTTGGCACATTTGAGAACGAATAAGAAAACACTTTGCATGACTAATGCCAAACGTTTTGGGATGCATATCTGCTAGTGTCCTCATTTTGGAGGGTCACATTGAAGGACCAAGTTGAGTGGTTTTGTTATGGGTTGTTGAAAGAGATTTGACGACAATGTTTGCAACAAAAGTCTGACTCCATTTAGATACTTATGGGACATGCCAAGCAATGTTTTGGCATGCATGCCAACTCATTGACATATCCAATGGACAAGCCAGATGAAAGTTCATCAAAGGATTGTGGAGAAGTAAGGGAACCAAATGATAGTGCATTTGTTTGAAAGAGCAATGAAATCTATTGATGGTTCATCAAAAGGATACTGAGTTATGACTTTATGAAAATATGTGTAGTGAATTGGAAATATCCTTGATTGAGATGAAGACAGGTGCTCTTTCATGTGTGAATTTTTAGAGACATGTAGAGAAAGATGAAATGTCTGCAACATTTTCTCTAATGAATGATTGGAACTTAGTGCATCTAGACATTGATAGCAGCGATCGACAAATTTGAATGTAATGGCTAAGTGAATGTGAACTAATTGAGATTTTAGTGCATCAAGATTTATATCTCAATGAGTGAATGGATACCGTTGTGAGTGCATCAAAAATTCTATAAGTTGGATGAGATGGTTGCATAGTGATGTAGGTGCATCAAGAGTTCTAGACAAGATAATATGTCTAGATTGAATGATTGAAGCATGATGTTCAATGTGAACTTAGTGTCAATTTTGTGAATTGCATGCTATGTGGATGTACTAACTTGTGGGGATGGTCATGGGCATGCTTTGCTTGATTTAATTTGAAAAGCAAGGATATCAATATGATAGTACCAATATTAGTAGATCAACACATCCATTAAAAGATCAACGCGGTCTAAATGTGATTGCCAAATGGTTACAATCATCACTATTTATATCTCACATTGATTGGGCTAGATGTGATGACTAGCTACCCAAGCAAAAAACATGGTTGGTTTGATGCTTCCTTCAAATCAGCCCAGGTTTTTGCATTAGATCATTCCAATATTTTTACACCATCTCAATTAGTGTTTTTGCATCAGATTAGCCCAAATTTGGTAGAGCAAAATACAAACACCAACTACATGTTGACATGTGGCCAGTAGATCCAAGAAGCGTGTTCGTATCAAGGATGACCAAAAATTTTCTTTGTCCTTGAAAAGTTCTAGCACTTTGACCTACTTTAGTTCTTGATCAAGATGACAAAAAGAAAAAGAAGCAAAATAAAAGCAAGAAAAAGACTAGAGAGCATAGAAAGAAACTTAGTATATTTTGTTCTTTGTCTACTTTCTCTCTAGTCTTAATTTAAATCAGATAACTAACGAAAACCTAAAATTTTCAAACGGGTCATTTTAAGGGCTCCCACCTCAAGTTGAGTGGGGCTACTACTGGTCTAGAAGGGCATGTTACAACCTACCACCATTCTGAGGCATAAGATATCAAAGGACATCATAGAGTACCAACAACTCCTTAACAAGGAGTTGGAAATTACCATATGTCATCTATAGGAGACTTTGAGAATTGTGCGCATAGACGAGCACTCTTCTTGAGACGCTCATGTAGGATGAGCACAAAGGTTGAATCTCTTTTTATGTAAAGTCTGTATGCTTGTATATATATTGTGCATATTATATACCTTTTTGTCACCAAAATGTGATAAACTTGTGATAATAGCAAGACCTCTCTTCTAGAGCCAGTTAGCACTACTCAACCACGAGAACAGACTATTCAGCCACCATCAGATGGCGACCTTACATAAGAGGACCTGGCTACATGGTATTACTTCAATCTCTAATTATAAAAGTGTAATGTTTCCATAAACATTCATCTAATTACCCTTTCTTTATTCATGCACATAATATCTCTTCCCAACGATTTTGACGGTGGACCTCTACAGCTTTGAGACCTTCTCTGACCCCGACACTCTCTCCATCCATAGCATGTGACATCAACACGAATGGGCGGGTTGTGACCATCGAAGGTGGACACCAAGCATGTGTACATTAGGACACTTTCCCCATATGTCCTTGAAAACCCTCCCCTAGCTAGTCACTTGGCTAGATGAACTAGCAAAATTAATAAAAATAAAAATAAAAAACATGTTATGGTCCATTTGCGTATAATTATTTCATCTTATAGAGAGCCTACATATTTTATTTTATTTTGGTATTTATTTAAATAGTTACACCTAGATGTATTTAGACCCACACATTTGAGTCGGTGGATGTAGTAGCTAGTGTGGCTCCACATGAGCTGATAACTTCTCAAAGATCCAAAAGTCAAACTTCAAGGTATGGCTTGGCATGATAAATACATCTCCTAGTTTGCTCTTAAAGGTGTCGAAAAGTCTGTCATCAATTTAAGAAGAGTGTAATAGTTTCTCTAACTTGTCTTTGCATTTTGGTCCTGTTGATTCCTCTAACATGAAAAATGAATCTTAATTATTAGAACAAGTAATGCCCTTTTTTCCTTTATCTATTCTTTGAATAGACAGCTTTTGGTGGTCTCTCCCTTTTGCTTTGGTGGTCCTTAGGGTCTTAGGATACATATCGTGGACACCCTTAAAGTTTGAAATTGGGAATCTTATTAAAGAGCGGTTTCAAATCCAAAGAGTAAAAATCAATCACTAACTTAGTGTATATCTCTAAGACCTACCCTTAAGCCTTAAGCATATCACACCAGTCCAAATCTACTCTAATTGTTCTAATGAGGCTCTTGGGAAGTATCCAATACTCCCAAAATACCTCAACAAAACCAGTAGAAACGAATCACCAACTATGTGCTAAATTGAAAAGAAATTTAACTACTTTAGAAAGATCTAAGGAAGGTTTGAATAACAAAGGTAGTCATATTTTAAAAAAATGATTCCTAATAGTTGACTATTTTTAGTGGGCTAGTTTCCACAACTGAGGCACTCTATAGCTCCATAATGGGAAGCTCTATCCTATCATATGCTTAAAACTCTAAACAGACTCATAAAACACAACATATGAGCAAAATTAGCAAGACGAGGGCTACACCAAAACTTGGAAATACTGGGAGAGACTTACGTCATTGCGTAGAGCTTTCACTTGGAAGCACAATGTCATTCTTGAATTTGAAAACAGTCTTTGTGCAAGGGTGATACAAGCAAATAGAGTAAAAGGTAGGCAAAAGTACTCAATTGTCTATATGCTCAATTCATTACCCTAAAATCATGAGTGAACTTTACGAAAACTAGCTTTGATACCCAAACAAAAGGTCAAAATGGTGTTTTAACTTAAAATTAGTCTTTAAGCTGGCAATTTAAATGCCCATGGTAAATTCTATACAAGTTGGAAGCTCATGTCCCCACTCTAATAAAATAGGCTCGCATTTACTGTTGGGTGAAGAAGAGAGTGAGGGAAGCTATAGACGCATACACACACACCCGTAGATGCACACACACACACAACAAGAAGCTTGATAGCTTGAAGCTCCCTCACTTTATTATGAAGAGTTCAAGTGTGAGTATGAGAGAAAGATACGAGTCTCCCTAAGTACAGCGTACCACCACACATGCGTATAGTGTGTATATGTGGTTACACGAGGAAAAAACCTCTAGCTAGCACTAGCTAGAGTAAAAAGTGTCTGTGTATAGGGAAACGGTTCACATCAAAACTACCCGAGGGACACGTGAGTGTAACAAACCCCCCTGGAGTGAATGATGTGAACATGTACACGGAGGTGACAGATCAGCCCCCACATGGTAACAAGCCTAAAGCTTTGCGAAAAGCTTCAAACTTTTCCCTTGGAAGAGCTTTGGTGAACAAGTCTGCCACATTGTCTTGTGTAGGTACATAAGCCAAATCAATATCTCCTGCATGTAGCCACTCTCTGACACAGTGATAATGCACATCAATGTGTTTTGTGCAAGCATGAAACACTGCATTCCTCGCAACTGCCAATGCACTCTAACTGTCAGTGAAAATGGTCGTAGACTCATGTGGCTTCATGCATAGATCCATCAAGAGACGTATGAGCCGTACACACTCCACCGTAGCCGTGAATGCTGCCCTGTACTCGGCCTCACAATCGGATGTGGCCACAGTTGGCTGCTTCTTACTCAACCATGATATGCATGATTTTCCAAGAAGAAAGCAATTGCCACTAGTGGACACTCGTGTATCATAACAACCAGCCCAATCACTATCTGTAAATGCATGCAAGCATGGTTGATTATCTCTACCATAGAAGAGACCAACATCATAGTGCCTTTGAGGTATCTAAAGACACGCTTCACAGCTTGCCAATGCTTAGTGCTGGGGCTATGCATAAACCTGCCCAATTGGGAAACAACATATTTTATGCATGGGCGAGTGTTGCATACATAAATTAAGCATCCCATAGCTTTTTGGTAGAGAGAAGTGTCAATTGCATCATCGCAATCCTCAATTAAGAACCTGAATCCTGTCTCAACAGGAGTTGAAATGGACTTGCAATCCTCAAAACCAAAATGATGCAGCAGCTTCTCAATGTATTTTTCTTGATGCATGATAATATTCCCCTCAATGGAAACAAACTGGATACCAAGATAATAGCTCAAATGACCAAGATTTTTGATCTCGAAAGCTTGTTGCAAATCGGCCTTTAGTTCCTCAATTTTCAACTCACATGACCCAATCAAAAGCATATCATCAACATAAAGAACAAGCACAATCAAGTCATTGCCATCTTTGCGTACATAAAGTGTGTTCTCAATGCAATACAAGCCATTGCATAACGTCCCAGACATAACAATAACATCACCATTTCTGAAGCCATGAACCATACATTTGGCATCCACAAAATGTACATGAAGACCCGAAGAGGCAATGGTAGGAACCGAAAGCAAGTTCTTCTTTATGCCTGGCATACAAGGCATTCTTGAGAGTCACAACACCCCATTTGCAGCCGTAAGCTTTATGTTCCCAACTCCAATGATAGGGTAAGCGGCATTATTTGCACAAACAACATGCCCCCCCTTTGGTGCATCTTGCAAGGACACAAAAAACTTCTTACATGATGTTATGTGCTTAGAAGGACCACTATCAAAGTACCGATCAAGATCAGCCTCACACACTGTCATACATGTAGAATGTAATGAAGAATCATATGTGCATGTAACGACACAAGCCCAAACATCTTGAGCAAGATTAGCTTCATCATCCTTTGCATTACTCGTACTCTCAATGATAGACATGCTCGATTGCTTCTTCTTATCATTACGCTTTGCAAGCTTTCTACATTCCTCAATGGTATGTCTCGACTTCCAACAATACTTGCATCTCTTCTTTTTTTGTGAATCACCATCACTAGAAGAATTAGTGGAAGAGGGAGTTTGGGGCTTTGGTTTTGATGTGCCCAAAGCTTGTCCGGACTTGCTTTTACCTTTTTGAGAGATAGCAAGTGCTTGAGTTCCCTCAATCAAACCACTTCTATTCATTCTAGATTGCTCTTCTTGTAAGAGAAGTGACACAACCTCATCAAAAGTATACATGTTGGGATTTCCTTTTGCAACCAAACAAAGAGTAGTAGCAAAGCTTTGAAAAGAATCTGGCAACCCTTTAAGCAAAGTGGAGATGAGAGAATTATCCGAGATAATCTCATCTATGTTTTGCCAATTGCTCTTTCAAATCCTTAATCTTTGCAACATACACATCAACGGACTCACCTTCAGCCATATGCATTTCCTCAAGTTGCTTCCTCAAGTAAGCCACATGGGCTTCATTGCGCCCATCATACAAAGAAGCAAGTACATCCAAAGCTTGCTTGGATGAAGTGCAAGACCGAATGTACGGAACAATATGACACTTCACGGAAAGAGCAATCAAAGCATGTGCTTGGGCATCCTTTCCATCCCATCTAAGTTGATCCTGTGTAGTTGGAGAAGATGAAGAAACAACTGTTGAAGAGCTACTTGCATCTGTAACAATAGAAGTAGAACTGCCAGGTCTCTTGTCTACATCCGCCACAATGTTCCATAGTTGCTTTGCAACAAGCACATGTTTCATCATGTAAGACCACATCGGATAATTGGTCCCATCAAGGTTATCCTCAACTTGAAGCATGCCAAACAAGTCATTGTTGCTCTGATACCATTGTTGGGTGAAGAAGGAAGTGAGGGAAGCTATAGACGCGCACACACACACACACATAGATGCACACACACACACAGCAAGAAGCTTGATAGCTTGAAGCTCCCTCACTTTATTATGAAGAGTTCAAGTGTGAGTATGAGAGAGAGATACGAGTCTCCCTAAGTACAACGTACCACCACACATGCGTATAGTGTGTATATGTGGTTACACGGGGAAAAACCTCTAGCCAGCACTAGAGTAAAAAGTGTCCGTGTATAGGGAAACGGTTCACATCAAAACTACCCGAGGGACACTTGAGTGTAACATTTACATCCATTAAAAAAAATAGAAATGATCAAAACAAAAAATGGAATCCCACTTCAATGAAATGTGGTTAGCTCAAGTACTAACATTTTGCGGGTTTGATCATCTTGAAGAAGTAAACCACAAGCTATTCGAAGGAGAGGGTCACAACATTTCTTAGAGCTAGATTGGGAGGTGTGTGAAATTGTGATAAGATTTAGGGAGTGATGTGTATGTAGGTGATCATTTCTATACGTGTGTGATTTACTCATCTATATTGAGCAATTGTTTCCAAAGTGAGATGATAGGTCAGAGATTATATTTCATGTATTTTTTCTAACTCTAATTGTCGCCTTAAAATAGCAATTTTAGTTCAATTTTTTTCTTGGTACATATATTTTAGGGCATCCCAAGCATGTTTAGAGATTTTTCTAGACCCAATGTAGGTAATGATTGCCTTCTTCACAGCAAGAAACTCATGGAAAGGGCAAGGGCATCTCACACTTCCCATTTGGCGAACTCTGTGTGCTCTTGGGTCGTGTGTTTGTGGTAGGTGGGGAGGGGGGTTCATTACTAGTGACTATGCCCCATAGGTTTTTATATACAAGCACATTTTTTATCATAAACCTCTATATGGAGTAGTTAGAACTATCAAATTAATCCTCCTTGGTGAAAAAAACTCTATATGTTGATAAATAAATAAATATTTAAAATTAGATATGATATGATTGAGGTGTTCAAGTTGCCGCATAGGTTGAAAATACAATCTTTTATCAAAATTTCCCAAATATACTTGTGTTGAGATTCTCACCCAAAGATCCTTTGGTAGATAGTGGAGACTTCTGCTTGCATGACCACCCTTCATTGTTTTTTAAAAAAAATTAGGTTTCACATGACTTATCGAGAAGGCAAAATGTCCCATGTCTTGTACAAGATCTATGGTGGTCAATGCACATTTGAGCAATCAGCAGGTCTACAATTGTTACAAGATTGGGCACACTCTTGTTGTATGTGATTAACTACAATTGGGATAGCTCGAGCGTAATGGATAATTATTGTGTCGTCTTTCTATTTTTGTTCCTAACGGTGAGTCTATGACTTGTAGATTGGAGTCCTACGAGTTGAGGAGAAGGCATCGGCAATAAATAAATTCATCAGCCATGTTATATTTTCATAGTGTTTTTAAATATTTTATCAATAAGCCACTATGGATGCTTTGCAAATAGGATAGTGAGAACTCACCCCAAGAGGGTCATGCGATAAGTGATATTCTTCACTCATAACTAAAGTGGAACTAAGTGTAAAAGAGGGACCTCCAATTTTTGGCACCAACTAGTAATATCAAATATTAAATACCAAACTCCACAAGAGGTGTCATGGAGTTTGGGGCTACAATATTTAGGCCTTTCTTGTGTAGATGCTCTCAATTTTCCCTTCCCTCTCTCTTATGCTATGTTGTGTACTCCCTAATCAAGTCTACATCTCCTCTCTTACACTCTTTCATTCTCAAGCTTGTGTGTGTGTGTGTGTGTGTGTGTGTGTGTGTGTTTTGTCATAGTATAGGTGTGTGTGTTGTCATAGTCAAGGTGTGTGTGTATACTTGGGAATTGGAAGAGATGGTGAGAGGTTGACATTGAAGTGTGCAAGCAAGATTAAAATTGGAAGCATTCGTTCTCCACATCTCCTTCCCAACACTGGTATCCGAGATTCTGGTTCGAGGGAAATCCAAAATTGAATTCAAATTTTAAGCAGCAAATTGTGAATCGGCAATATCAAGTTTGCAAATTGAAGATAATCAGTGATTAATCAACAAAATATCAATTGATCTTGCTTATTGATGATCAAGATTCGGTATGGCCAATTTCAACCTCAATTGATGGCTAACTCTTGTGGATTGTGAAGGCGAGAGATCGAAAATTAAAGAAACAAGAGTTTTCAAAGATACTGAAGAAAATGATGACTAATAATCTGACATCAGAGCAAACTGCATGAGATTTTGAGGGGGAAATTTAACATAAGTAAACAAAAAAAAAACAAGAAGTGGCTTCAGCTTGAGCAAGTTGTTGAGGGAATTATGATGGAAGAGCTCAAGATTAGAAGAATAATTAACTTAGAGGATGGCTTGTAAGAGCTTTCAAGGAATTTTGATTTTGTTCGGACGTGAAGCCGATGACCTTTGATCACACTAGAAGAATTTTGGGTTTCTACAATAGTCCAAGTTAAAGTCAAGGCTCTTTGCTTCCAAAGCAACTATATCAACTACACCACCCGGACACTTAGACGACGGTCGTGGAAATTGGGTCCTATCTGATCGATTGATCAAATAAGCAATCGTTATAACAGCTTTCCCCCAAAACTCTCGAGGTGAGTGGGCCAGAGACAAATGAAAGTGACCCGTTTTTTAATGGTTCTATTCATCCTCTCAGCCACACCATTTTGGGTGGGTGTGTAAGGCATGGTAAATTGGCTTCTAATGCCTTGTTTACTCCAAAAGTCCTTGAACTTGGAGGAGATGTACTCGCCTCCGTTGTCAGTTCGCAAAGCTTTAAGCTTTCTACCCAATTGGTTCTCTACTAAGGCTAAGAACGTCTGAAAGACACTAAAGACGTCACTCTTTTACTTCAAGAGATAAACCCACACCTTTCTAATAGAGTCATCTATGAATGTCAGGAAGTATAGTGCTCCCCCTAGAGACTTGATTCGCATAGGTCCGCACAAGTTTCTATGAACAAGATCTAGAGGATTCCCTAACTCATTGTCCAAAGTTGTTGAAGTCAACCTAGTATGTTTGCCATAGATGCAATGCTCACATAAAGAGAAGTTAGAGTAATCTAATACAGGGATATAACCAAAAGTTGCAAGAATTTCATTCTCTTTTGACTTATATGACCAAGTCGGCTATGCCATAGACGGCAACTCGGCTACACAAATAGAATTCTCTTTCATGGAAGAGACATAAAGTTAGTACAATGAGCTAGACTTCTGACCATTAAGTATTGACTAGATTCCCCTTCTTGATAATCCAAAAACCATGAGCAAATATGGTAGTGTAATCCAAATCATCCATCTTGGCTACACAAATAGAATTCTCTTTCACAGAAGAGACATAAAGTGAGTACAATGAGCCAGACTTTTGGCCTTTAAACATGACCAGATTCCTCGTCTTAATAATCCAAGAACCATGAGCAAATATGGTAATCATTCAGCTGTCTCAACAGACATCAAACTCTTTGTCAATTTGGGTACATGTCTAACATTCTGCAGCATAAACTCAGTGCCACTACGCATAGAAAACTTGATGTTGCCCACAATGCATATATCAAGCTCATAGGAGTTGCCTAGCTTCATTGTGCCATGCATGGTAGTGTACGTTGAAAGCCACTTCTTGTGAGGAGTCACAAGGAGTCACGTGACAGCTATCACCTGAGTCCACAATCCAATTCTTCCCACTGATCATCATTGTATGCATTCTCTCTTCTTTCATGCAAGGGTGCTATCAAGCCTTTAATGATCAAAACATCTTGCATACGCTGCCACCAAGTTGCAAAGTTTGTGCCATCAAACTTTTGGATGTAGTACTCTTCTCTTTTGGAAGCACTACTCGCAGCCATGACTCAAGAGAATGTGGCCAAAAACTTATGGCAAATTTCTTGGGATAATTTTGGCAAATTTTTCCCTATAACAGGAGCAGAGACTCAAACCAAAAGTAGTAAAATCAATGTGTAAGAACAGCCAAATGTGCCAAGAACGCAAAAAATGGACTCACAGGAAAAATCTGGCAAAGTCTCCTCTATACAGGGAGCAAACTCTCAAACCCGACAAGACAAAAGTAAGCGCATAAACTGCTCAAAACAACCACTGGGCATAAACTGGTCAAAAACATTGCCGTGTGACCACCAACTTGGCATCAAAAGCAAAAAAGTCCAACCAGATACATATCATATGGGCGAGGGTACCGTAAGAGGGGAACTCCAACAACATGTATCACCCAAGGTATCTCAACATTTGAGAATATCCCAGATCAAAGAAAACCTCACACAATGACCCTCCAAGAGGCTAAAGTAGACTCAAAACAACTAGTTATAGTCTTAGAAAGGGCTCTTTTGATCTGAGTCTCAGAAATGACCGAGAAAAACTGCCAAAACAGCATCACAAAAGACATACAAAGGCAGTAACTGCAATTTAACGTACATGAGTGACCGCACACGAACATGGATCAAGAACTACTGTGTGTAGTGAAAAAGGATCCCTGCGAGGATATCTTCTCTCAAAAGAGCTCAATAGTGTGAGTGCACGTTTGCACGGATACGTGCGTACGCGGTGCAGTACGGTGCGTGCGAGAAAGGAGAGGAGCACGAGAGTGTGGATGGAGCAACCTCTGGAAGTATGAATGAAGAGCTCCTTATTCTTCATATACAAAGAATAAGGGTATGTACACACGATGGGCGGGCGGTCGGGGACACCATACATCCGGTCCCAGGCAAAGGCGCAGTGCCTTTACCCCAACAAACTCCTACTTAAAGGCGATGCGCTGATAAGTGAGACCTACTAACAAAACTACTAGTATGTACAAGAAACTAGGTGAGAGAATCTCTCAGCCTATGCCCATTGGCTCCCTCAGTCGATCTACACACAGTCATATCGGCTCTGCTGGTAGGCAAGTGTGTGTACCCACTCTAGAGTCTGCATGTAAATCTCGCAGACTACTTTGTATGGTCTACCAATCTCCACTATGCATCATGCTAGTGTTAGTCATCACATGACTGACAACCTCTGCTGCAAATGCTCCCACTGCAGCTCCTAGACACTAACAAGTCAAACATGAGACGCTTGAACATTGACAAAAATATGTGCAAAGATGGATGTACTTGCCTCCCCTGCACTATCTGCAATCAATACATCATCAGGACTATCCATCACATATGGATGTGTCAACGCCGACACTGGGAGAGCTATGTCCCTCTCACCCATAGGCAAAACTGTGCATCCTGGTACCAACTCATGAGCCTCTAACATGAGCATATCAGAGAACTCCATGTTTGTCATCTCTGCCTATGTCTCCACGAAGCAAAATTGCTCTACCTCTACCTACACAAACTCTGACAACACATGTTGTGTCTCACTAGAGCATTGTCACTCTACCTCTGTCTCTAAAGAGTCTACTGGCACGTCCTGCACATATAAATGCTCTATCTTGTGAGCACGATGGAGCTCACCTGCGAAGGAGACACATCTCGTCTCTCTCTCAAAGCATGCTAGCATCAAAATCTAGACTATGTCGTCTTGAACCTCAGACACATGCATAGGATATATCAAGCCACTATGGGCTCTTATGGCAATCACTAAAGAACAACAATGCATCTAAAAAGGCTCCTCTCTAAGAAGTGTTTGACAACCAAAATCTTTTAATTGTCTCACTAAGATCAAGCTCCATCTTAGCTAAGGGACATAGAGCACGTGTCGTATCGTGTATGATGCACCACTCGGCAAAGACAAATAAACATCTCCTGCACCCTCTATGTCAAACGTCGAACCATCGGCCAAGTGCACACATCCAAATCTCCCACTAGAAAATTTGTTGAACCAATCATGACATGGTGTGACATGGAAAGCAGCATCGCTATCTAGTAACCAATGTGGAGAAAGTGTGTTATCCATAGACATATCTGCAAGAGGTACACTCGAGGCAAGCATGACATCACCGCACTGGCATAGACTACCACTATATCTACCTCTCTAACACGTGTTGTAGCCGTATCTGCATCTTGCATACATCTTCGCTTATGTCTCATACGTCTGAAAAAATAGTGCCTAAAGTGCCCCTATGACCCGAATGCCAACAACGCAAGTATCGGCAAAGGAATGAGACCGTCGTCTCTCAATGTCGCACATGTCTACTGCCATAAGTGAACGCAAAAAAGGCAACAAAGTGGGAGATCACTCAACCACTACAAAATCATGAAAACCATGACCAATCGCATCAAGACCGATGCTCGAATATGCATAAAACAGCTCCACAATCTGCTATTTGCAAGCATAAACTTGGACAAACATCTCAACCAAGCGTAAAGCGCATAACCATATACGCAAGTAGTGAGCAAACTAGCTCAAAATGCATCCCACAAGAGAAACTGCCTGCAAAAATCTGCAAAAACGTGTGAAACGTATGACTGTCTATCTATAGCCACACAAGCATATGCAATCCTCATCCTGCGAGAGTGAGTACAAGAACACCAAGTTGTGTCTATCTATAGCCACACAAGCATATGAAATTCTCACTCCTGCGAGAGTGGGTACAAGAACACCAAGTTGTATCCAAGCTGAGAAAACCTGTCAAAGTGAGAGTAAACACTCGATCACTGTCAAAGTGGGAATATATCGACCACTGTACAAGATGGCATAACACAATAAACTTTTATGGCGAGAAGACAAGGAAAAACGAACAAAATTTCCTTTGTAAAATGAGTCAAAACTCAACGCAAACCGCAAGCAAAAAAACTGAAGATAATTGCTAGAGTGGGAGTAAACTACCACTAAACCATCGAAGAGTAAATTGCAAATACGCATAAACCATGGCAACAATATGGGAGAATCTGATAAAATTTCCCCTGAAAATTGAGCAAAAACTCAAAAAATCTCACCAAATTGCATAAAAAATAGACACTGGGTGTCTTAGTAAACAAATCCACAAAATGTTCTACATACGCTGCCAAAAGCCTGGCAAAACAGCTCACTCCTAACCGAGTGGCTCTATGGATGTATACCTGTCCAAAAACACTTGTAAACCTGCTACATGCGAGCTATAACAAGCTCATGTTGTATCCACAAATGTATACATGGCATGAAACTATACAAGATCGTGCTAGAAAATCTCTTTGGAATGTTCCACACAATTGTATATGAGCACTACATGTGCCGCATCAATTGTGCTAAAAAGACTGTGCAACATGAGCAAAATTGCTGGGAAACTGGCACACACGACCTCATCGGTCGGTAAACTCATTGACCGGAAACACCTGCCAAGTGTTGAACACGCTTGAGGGAAAAAAAAATGCTTTGGAATGGGCCATCGGAGCCAAAAACTAGAGACTCATCGAAGCCATAATGGTCGAGGAGAGTGCGTAAGAATCGGGCCGCTCCGGATGGGGGTTAGAGGAGAGATGATGCCTCTCTCGCTCTATCATCTTTTGTTGTGTCCAGGTCAGGAAAAGATCGTTGATGTCGTCAAAAGTGTTGATGTTGTTGCTGCCTGTGCTGCTTGAAGCCAATAAAACACTCGATGTCTCCTTCTGTCGTCGTCGGGCAAAAGTGCGCTAGCGGAATAGCCGCTCGATCGGTGTCAAAATCGATACAAAGCTAGTGTCAATGCTCAAAGCTGGTGCTGAGCCATCAAAGGGAAACGTCGAAAAGAACACTAAAGGCAAAAAATCATTAAATTGGTGTCAAAATCGATGCGCCGATGTTGAACCGCCTCTCACCATTGGACAAGAGCACTCCGATGCCAAGATGAAGGTGTCAAATCCCTATTCTCTCTCTTTCTCTCACTTGCTTTCTCTCTCTCTCACTCGCTCTCTTCTCATACGCTCGCTTTATCTCTCACCCACATTGTTCACTCTCAGCCCTGGTGTGTGTGTGTGTGTGTGTGTGTGTGAGCGGGGGACCGGATTGGCGAGAGCGTTGTTCAGTTGTTGAAGGTTTAGGTGGGGGGGGCAAGTTTGTCGAGGGCCGTCGTGGGACCAAGCCCTTGCAAATGGTCTAAAATTGCATGCTTTGCTCAATGTCGACATGTTGATTCCCCTCTCTTGTGTGTAGAGCTTGCCTTGCTCGATTCTTTCTCCACCCGATTTGAATTCACACACCCTGCATTGCAGCTTGATGCCTACTGCCTGCCCGAATTTGTTGCCCCAAACTTCTAAGCCTTGCCTTCACTTGCTCAAGGCCGATTTCCTGCGGAACCTGCAAAGCTTCCCCTTGCCTTCCTCGGTGTCGAGCTGCTAATGAGTGTGTGTGTGTGTGTGTGTGTGTGTGTGTGTGTGTGTGTGTGTGTGTGTGTGATCAACACACACAATTCCCCACGATGTCGACCATCATTGTAGATGTGCTCCCCTTGCACCATCGAGTCCTCTCTTTCACCTGCTTGAATTTTGCAGGGTATTAATTACCCCCTTTGCCTTCAATTTCCCGATTACTTCTCGTTTTGTTGGCTCTTGATCTCTTGCTGAATGTTCAACTGATACCCCGTGTCCTCTCCTTGGTTGACTTGTCAAAGCTTCTATGCTCCAGTGTGTGTGCACATACAAGCTTTCCAAAGCTCAAGCTCCTGCTTGGGTTCTCCTCAAGCTCTCTCTCTACTATTGTCCTGAGTTGCCTTGCAAATCCCCTTTCTTGCTAAGGCTCTATGAGAATCATCAAGATCCCCCTCCAAGCCAAGAGGGGCAGTGCACGCCGGGTACCGAGATCCGCCCGATCTCCATCGAGTGTTCGTCGAGAGGAGCTCTGATCCGGAGCTCTGATCCGATGTTGTCTAGATGGATCCACCATTATCGAGCTCAAGCTGCCATGGCCAAGCTTCATCACTCGAGAAGCGGTTCGCCATCGTAGCTATGATACCACTTGTGATTGCACATGTGCATGGATTCATGCGTGAGGGGTGCAGTGCAGTGCGTGCACGTAAGGGGAAGAGCACGAGACTGTGGGTGGAGCAACCTCTGGAAGTATGACTGAGGAGCTCCTTATTCTTCATATACAAAGAATAAGGATATGTACACACAGTGGGCGGACTCGTATCACCATGCCCACTCATATCAAGAGATTGACGTCGAATCTCCTCAGTGAGCAACACACTAGCAACATCAATGGAAACTAGCTTGCCATTAGATGCAAAATTGCTTATGGCTGTGTTGAAGGTATCCCATGGCGATGCTAGCAAACATAGCAAAAAAATGGCCTTTATTTCATCACCAAAATTGAGACCTTTTGAAGTAATCTGTGAAACTATGTTGTTGAACTCGTTCAAGTGAGAACTAACATTAGTGCCTTCTTTCATATTCATGCGCATAAGTTTCTTCATCAAGAAAACCTTTTTTGAGGCATTGTTCCCATCCCATGTTGTACATAGAGCATCCCATTAATCTTTGGCATTGGTCTTATCCACTATGGTAAAGTAAATGGATTCACCAAGGTGCGGGTGAATGGTCGCCAAGGCACGCTCATTTTAAGTCTTCCCACTGATCATCATTGTGCGCCTTCTCTATTCTTTCACGCAAGGGTGCTATCAAGCCTTTAATTATCAAAACGTCTTGCATAAGTTGCCGCCAAATTGCAAAGTTGAAGGGGATCGGGGAGCACCACAGACGGAGAGTGAGAGAGAGAAGGAGACACACATACGATGTGGGTGGGGAGACTGTGAAGTGGCAGCTCCCCCTATACAGTATACTCACTATAAGTATAGGGTAACAGTGGGCGAGCGCCCATGACCTGGGCGACCGGTCAAGGCACATAGGCCTTAACCCCAACAACCTCCCACTTAAAGGCCAATGTGCCTTTAAGCAAGATCTACTAGTGTACAACTAATAGAAGGTGAGATATTCTCTCAACCTATGCCCACTGACTCTCGATGAGCTAGTGCATCCGGCTCTACTGATAGACAAACATCCCGCTGCGAAAGCCACACAGAGCTAGCTCCAAGCTCTGCAAAGAGTCTACAAGAGCTCATGCACTCCTGCAAGTATCGGTCCAATACCTGCAAACCTCCTCTATGCTCTATGCCGAGATCAGTCATCGAACAACTAATCAACCCTGCTGCAAATGCTCCCACTGCAGCTGCTATGTCGAGCCTCGAGATCAGCATCTCGTACATGAGGACACCGAACGTTGATGCAAACCCAGGCAACCTCTACCACCTCCAACTCAGAACTCAACTCATGGCAATCCTGTCCCCTACAATAGAGACCATGGCACTCTGACTCCGAGCTCTAGAGTGACTCCTCGTGCCCACCACATATCACATGTGTACCAAGAGTATCCATCTGTCCTGAATCTGCATCAAGCTCTGGCATAAGAATATCAAGAAATGACTCCACAATAGCCGACATCTCAGCATCCATGTGAGTCATCTCTGTCATCACCTCTGATGACTCATCCTGTTGTGACTCACTAGAGCTGTCCCGCTCTACCTGTGCATCCGTAGACGCAACCTGCACAACAAGGTCACTGCTCTGCACTCCATGCAAAGCATCCTGCAACCCACAAGCAAAAGAGACTCGCCTGCTCTCTCGCTCTCTACCTGGCTGCATGATCACAGAGACAACACCGTCTCTCCCGTGATCCACATGCAATGGGTAACCTGTACCACTCCTGGCACCTCTCGCAATCACTAGCGAACCCAAATGCATCACAAAATCTCGCTCTCGAAGCGAAATCTGACATCCAATCTCTAAGCTGACCAATCGAGATCAAATCCCGTCTCAGATCTAGCACATAACGCACATGACACAGGGTAAATCTCATACCATTGGGCAAGGACAAACATACGTCTCCTACACCCTCAATGTCATACACAACACCATCAGCCATGTGCACACAACCAAGTCTCCCACTAGAAAACGTGCTAAACCACTCACGATACGACGTGACATGGAAAGTAGAATCTGAATCTAGTAACCAATGTGAAGACAATGTGCAATCCGATATGCAATCTGTAGACATAAGATCGTCTGAAGACAAGCTAGATGTAAATGTGACATCACCGTCACAAGCATACTCAGTAACCACCGTACTGATCTCACTAGTATCTGTCATGCCCAAATCTGCATCACGCATCTGTCGCCTCCATTGTCTCAAACGCCTGAAACATCGATGCCTAATGTGCCCTCTATGTCCACAATGCCAACATGTCAAGTCTCTATGCCGTCGAGACTTGCGTGTGGGACCAATCTCTCCCATGGACATAGAAGTGGGACTAGACTCCTCAGTAGACATGGATGTCGCGTACATAGCATGTAAACTCTTCCATAAAGCATGAGTTGTAGTCTCCCTCGAGACCTGCCAGTAAACAGACTCAACCAGATGCAAACAAATCGTAGACATGGCTAACTCATCAAGATCCTGCCAATCATCATCATGCATAGACTTGGGCTTCGCCAATAAACCACACAAGGGTTTATCCTGCGCCAAATCCGCCAATGCAACAAGCATATGCTCCTTCCAAGCAACAAAATCTGCACCATCAAATTGTGTCAGACCATAACGTTGGAAGTCAAATGAAAAATCAGCCATAATGCTCGCAAAAGAGCAACCAACAATGAGTAGAAAATGTCAACCAAATCAGCCCTAAACTGGCTCGAATCGCATCAACAAAAGTATGCAAATATGGCACAAAACCTGATGCAAAGTTGCACCAATAACCGTGCAAAACCTTGCACAAAATCACAAGTCAATATGACTTAATCGCGCATAAATATCTGACAAAATTTTGGCAGAGTCTCCTTTGTAACTGGAGCAAAATCTCAACAGTAAACCTCAAAGAGACAATAATATATGCCACAATGGCCAATCCGGGAATAAACTCGATCGGAATCACCTCACAAAGTCATACATATGAGCATACCCGCTCTTGCCGGAGTACCACTCAACGGCACCTCAAATGACATACATGTGAGTGATGATTGCTGCCAAAATACCTTTCAATCGATGACCAAATGTATGCCAGATAACTATAGCAACATTTTGCAAAACCTTGCAAGATCTGTCGCTATGCGCAATGCGAAATACGGCACACAAGGGCATACACAAGTGACTCCAAACTCCAACCAAATGATGACTGAAAATCACCTATCAAAGTGGGAGTAAACTCAACCACTAAATTGTCAAAGAGCAACCTACGGATACGTAGAAGCTATGGCGAGAACCTGGATAAAATCCAACAAAGTTTCTTCTATAAATTGAGCCAAATCTCAAATAATCTCAGCCATAAACAAATACACAAATCCATATATGGCATACATATACCGCCAAGACCATGGCAACATAGCTCACTCTCGCATAAGTGGCTCTCTGGACAAATGCATATCCAAAAACCTGTGTACACCTATGAATTTGCTGGTTGCTGCAGAAAACACTCCGTGTGTGTGAGATATACCAAAAACAGTGTTTTTGAGACCCGAAAGTGCACAAATAAACCTGTTGTTGTACCTGCTGTAATCCAAAGCATAATTTCAGCAAATATACATCACCATCGCGTCCGGAGCGTGCCAAAACCCTCACCTAGACTCCTAGATCATGTAGATCTGACTCTATATGACGGAGCTACGCAAAAAATTGTGTTTTAGAGCCCGAAAATGGCAAAAACGAGCTGCGCACAGTCTTGAACCTGCTCCTGCTCCACTCAGCGTGATGCAATGTCCTCTCAATGCAAGCTCCAACGCAAGAGCTCTGCCACAACAGCATCCAAGCACTCGAATGTCAAGCTCTCCTCCGCCGAGACCATAAGAATGGAAGAGAACCACTCTTCACCCAATGCCCATCAACGCACGATAGCGTTGAAACTGATGGCTGGAGAGACTTTTAGTCAGTGCATCCACTGTGTTCTCGGACGTAGGAATCTTCACTAAATCAAGGCTCTTGTTTGCCATGCATTCACGACTGAAGTGATAACGCACATCAATGTGTTTTGTTCTGGAATGAAACAGTGGATTGTTAGCCAAGGCAATAGCACTCTGATTGTCACAATGAAGAACTGGTGTACACTGCTCCAATCCAAGATCTTTCACTAGGCGAGCAAGCCACACAGCTTCTTGGTAGAAATGGATGTACAATCTTGAAGAACGAATCTCCAAGAAATAGCAGAACCAGCAAATGTGTAAATCGAACCTGTTGTTGATTTACGACTGTCAACACAACCTGCATAATCACTGTCTACAAATCCATGAATGGATAACTCTCCATGACCATAGCATAACTATCTATCTACAGTGCCACTTAAGTATCTGAGAATCGACTTGACAGCAGCCCAATGCTTTTTATCAAGGTTAGACATAAATCTGCTGACAACTCCCACTGCATGTGCAATGTCAGGTGTAGCCACCATGGCATACATGAGACTACCACAAGTTGAAGCATAAGGAACCTTAGCCATCGCATCTTTTTTCTCAGTAGATTTGGGACAATCGTGTTGAAACGATCAAGAACCTTGTGCACATACTCTTTTGAGAAAGGTACAATAACCTCTTCTTACGGTCGCGAGTAATGCGCATACCCAAAATGTGATTGGCTTCACCCAAATCTTTCATGTCAATTTGACTTTTCAGCTTAGTTTTCAAGTCAGCAATGTCCTTCTTGGAATGACTAGCAATAAGAATCTGTCCATTTGATTGTCTTTTCACATAAAGAAATGGATCCTCATTACTGCGCTTATAGCCTAGGGAATGCATAAATGCATCAAACTTTTGATACCATTGTCTGGATGATTGCTTCAAGCCATAGAGACTTTTTAGAAGCTTACAGACCAGATGTTCCTTGCCCTTTAGCACAAACCCTTCAGGTTGCTACATATAGATCTCTTCCTTGAGATCACCATGTAAGAAAGTTGTAATGACATCCCTTTGATCAAGCTCCATATCTTCAGTGGCAACCAAAGCAAGCAACATTCTCAATGTGGTCATCTTGACCACTGGAGAAAAGATTTCCTAGAAATCGACACCATATTCTTGCTTAAAACCTTTGGCCACTAAACGAGCTTTGTAATTGTCAATCTTCTTCTTCTTGTAAACCCATTTACAAGGCAATGCTTTCCTACCTTTTGGCAATGGAACAAGCACCCATGTTTTGTTTTTCGCAATGCTCGACATCTCCCTCTTCATAGTATGTTCCCAGAGAACCATATCATTGGCTAGCATAGGCTCTTTTTAACAAGAAGGCTCATCACTATCTGTCAGCAAAACAAAATCCACGCCTGGAACAAAACGTTCTGGCATATGTGAGACTCTTTGAGATCTCCGTGGCTGATCAGAACTCGTACTAGCCTGTGTAGTATTTGGCTCGGGAGCTGTCTGGACAGGAGGTGATACATCAAAAAATGTCACTTTCTGGAATTCAACCTCTTTCACTGGCTGTCTATGCATCTTAGTCTCATTAAATACAACATCAATGCTACGGATCACTGATCGACTTTTCGGATCCCATAAACGATAGCCAAATTGACCATCCACACCATAGCCAATGAAGATGCATTTCCTGGACTTAGGATCTAGCTTAGCACGCAACTCCTTGGGTAAATGTGCATAAGCTTCACAGCCAATTGTGCGGAGTTTTTCATAAGACAATTTATGTCCTAATCATAACTCCAAAGGTACACGAAACTATAATGAAGCATGTGGTGATCTATTGAGCAAGTACATGGCTGTGTATAATGCTTCAGTCCCAAACGCTTACGGTAAATTAGCCTATGATAGCATAGACATAATCCGCTCTTGGATGGTCCTATTCATTCGTTCTGCAACACCATTTTGTGCAAGGGTATAAAGACCTGTAAACTCATGCTTAATTCCCCTACTTGAACAGAAGTCTGTAAACTCTTTGGAGACATACTCTCCACCACTATCTGAGCGCATAGCTTTCAACTTATGTTAAGACTGAGTTTCAACGCTAGATAAGAACTTCTTGAAGCAAGAAAATGTCTCATCTTTAGACTTCATGGCATAAACCCAAACATGCCATGTTGCGTCGTCAATGAATGTAACATAATAGGACGCACCACCATGGGATTTAGAAGGCATAGGCCCACATAAATCACTGTGCACAAGCTCTAAGGGCTTTCTTTCTTTGTCAAAAGAATGTGTACGATGTGTCCTGTTTGCTTTCCATATTGACAATGCTCACAAAAGGGAAAATATGAAAATGACAAAGACGGTAAGTAGCCCAAACGAGAGAGTGTCTCCATTCCCTTCTTTGACATATGTCCTACTTGGCTTTGCCACAAAGAAACGGTTGGCACCTAGTTTACAGAAAGAACAGTGTTTTTATCAGATACATAAAGAGGATAAATTGAACCAACTTTAGAACCATGGGCTTTAATAAGACGACCCTTTGCAACACGCCAAGATTGCTGATGAAAAGTGACTTTGTAACCCAAGTCATCAAGACGTTTAACCGAAATCAGATTGCGTGTCAAGGCTGGAACATGATGCACATTATGGATGATAAACTTCACCCCATTTGCCATAACCATGGCAATATCACCTACGCCAACAATGTCACAAGAGTAACTGAGTGTAGCAGAGCCAATGGTTTCCTCGTATGTAGTAAACCAATGCCTATGAGGTGTGACCTGCAAAGAGGCACCCGAATCAAGAATTATTGTATGGGATACTTCACCACTAACAAGGAGTTCAGCTGGCATAGAACTCTGCAAAGATAGAGTTTCTTGTGCATCATAAAAGACAGCATTGTTTTCAGCCAACATATTAATGTCTTTCGCATCAATGTCATCATGAACTATGTTCAGTTTTTCAATCTTAACCAAAATCTTTGGTTTCTCCTCTTTATCATCATAATCTTTGCCTTTACCTTTACCCTTCTCTTTGTAACGCTTCCAAGCATAACAATTCTTCTTTATGTGACCAAACTTATCACAATAATGGCATTGAACATTGCGGTGACCACGAGACTTTGATCTACCCTTTGATGCATCTCTATTGCTCTCTTTCTTGGACTCACGTTGCGAAGAACGGTCCTTACGTTGCTTATCATCCCTTTGCACATAATGAGCTTCGCCATGATGCAAGCTAGTCATTGTCTTCTGAGGCATCTCCTCTAACAAAAGTGCACTAGTAACATCATCGTACTTTAGCGTACCATTAGGAGCAGAGTTACTAACAAATGTGCAAAAGATATCCCAAGAGGATGGCAACGAACAAAGCAAAAAGATTGCTTTCATCTCATCATCAATGGTCATGCACTGTGCACAAATTTGGGCAAAAAGAGAATCAAAATCATTGATATGGCTGGCAACACTAGCTGACTCCTTCATACAAAGGTTGAAAGTTTTCACACTAGGAAACCTTATTGCTAGCCGCATCCTGTTCATAAGTGTCGCATAATTTCTGCCATAAACTATGAGCAGTATCTCATTCTAACACTGAAAAGTACACTGACTCTCCAAGGTGCAGTCTAATTGTAGACCTCCATAGCTCATCAAGCTCCTCCCACTGAAACTGAGTCATGTGCATATCTTCAGTTCCAGCCGCATAGGTAATAGGCAACTTTTGCTTCTTTTGGACAAGCACACTATGCATTTGGTTCTTTTAAAGCTGAAAATTAGTGCCATCAAACTTCTTTATGTCATAAATGTCACGGTCTTTGCTAGTAGAGATGGTAAAGACTAGCAAGAGATTTTGGGAAAATTTCGACAGAGTCTCCTTTGTATTTGGGACTATGTCAACCAAAATACGAGACAAAATGACCAAGTATGTCACTCACAAAGCATAAAAGAGAGCAATGCCTCTCAAAAGCACATTGCATAGAGATCAATTGAGGCGCATAAATTGTCAAACTGACCATAGACCCCAAACTCGGCGTCAAAAGCACCTATACCACTCTATACATGTCCTATGGCGAGGTCTCGTAAGGGATGCTCCAGCTACCTGTATCACCAAAGGTATCTCCACATTTGAGAATACCCTAGCTCAATGAAAACCTCACGCTATCGACCCTCAACAACATAGATTATGCAGCAAAATGTATAGCCAAGTCTCAAAAATGGCTATCTTTCGGACCAAGTCTCAGAAATGGCCGAGATTGCCGTACTAGCCAAAAGATGGCTCCGCAAAAGCGTACAATGGCAGTATCCACAAGACGTACAAGTCTATCAAGACACTGAAACAGGCGTCAAATGCAATGTGTATGCAAATAAACATCCCTGCGAGGAGTCAAACCGCTCTTAAAAGAGCTCAAACACTGTCAAAAGTGTCAACATATGCATGTACGCATAAACAATTGTTCCCATTGGAACCAGAGTATCGTAAGCACTGAAACATGTACCTGTATCTCTATCTGTATCTGTATCTGTACATGTAGTCGAAGAAGACAATGTCATCAAACTCCCACTCTATGTGTGTGTATGAGACCACTCCAAAAGAGGCTACACACTCCCGAATGAGCCGTGGGTTCTCGTAGATGGAAGAGACTGCAACAATGGTACCTGTGACTGGCTATGGAAGCTCTGCAGCACAAACTACCAAAAGAGGGCTGAAAATTTCAACTCCTGAACTGTAGCTCGAATGGGGTTTCTGATGACTCGAATGGCTTCAAAAGGGGCGTAAAACGGTAGGTTGCTTGATTGAAACGCTCTTGGAAAGCTGAATTTGCCGATGCCGAAATAGAAATCCTGTTTGCACTCTTAAAAGTGCGCGCGCGGGCGGAAACAATTTAGGAAATGAAACCACTCCGATACCAGATGAAGGGGAGGAACCGAGAGCACAGGTGGAAGAGGAATACACATGCACACACTCACACACACTCCACCATAGCCACACACACAGGTTGAAGGGAAAGAGCCACTGTACTATATGCCCCCTTTCTTTCTTCTCTATCTTATGCACTAAGGCACAATACACATTGTACTGTGTTAGTGGCTCACGCAAGTGTATAGTAGTTAGTGATGGGTGGTCGGCCACATGGCCATTAACACTAGTTTGGTACCAAAACAGGACACTTTAAGTGTCCTTTATTAACAAATTTAAATTAAATGCTACTTGCATTAGACGGTTTATTTAAGAAAACCCTCTTGATATGCTCAAATATGTTAGCTAGAGGGTCTTTTAAAAATATAACTTTGCATTTTAGAATATATCATGATCAAGAACTATACTCATCAAGTTGACCCTCGTAAGACTGCGATTGACAATTTGAAGAAATTGCCTTTATAAGCTCAAGAAAAAATGAAGCGACCTTGTAGAAAATTTTAGGTGAATCTTCCACAATTTCGCTATAGATAATTGAAAGTTTCATGTGCAAAAAATTTGACTTTGGAGTATATAAAATAATGGAAAGTTCCATGTGTTTGATAAGGTCATTTCAAGCATATTGTTGTATACAAAGAAAAATATGTTTCTGATGTATTTGTGAGTTTTAGAAAGTGATACATTGCTTGCCCTTTCCATTAAGCACTCAAGGTGGCAAGTAGAAGGGCTTCGGTATGCAGAAATTATTGGATCATTTTAAATATTCAAAACTGCATAAGAAAAAACTTTCATATTTTCATTCTTGAGACATAAGCATTCAAAACTTCAAATAATCTCAAACTTTCCATGTAGATCAACTAAATGTATCAAAGTACGTGGTACATACACAATTGGGGTGCCTAAAACCTTGGTTTCAATGTTATTATGGAGAATTCAAGATTTTTAAGAGTTTTTACAGGATAAAAAATTCAAGATAGAGTTCAAGCAACGAGATTTAATCGAGTTAGGGAGCCCAAAAAATACGTAGTTTCTTGGTTTAAACATATAAATTCATTTGTAGTTGTCAAATTGCACTAGAATAGTACCAATTTCATGAGGGGACCTTTGGAAGACCAAAATTATGCTCTTATTCAGCACATGCTCAAGTATGAAATTATGTCTATAGCTTCCATGCGACTTGAAAAATTATCTTTGAAGTGCATTCCATTATTTTGCAACACTAAGTGCTGACACTTGGCTTTTATAAACATAAAAAAGGCCATCTCTACAAAAAGATATAATGATTTTATGATTTGTTTGCCAAAACAGATTGAAAGTTTACTAAAATTTATGTCTTAGAACTTACTAGAATTCTCTCCATATAGATTGTATTTTGATATGGAGAAAAATCCAATGTGGTCTTTCCCTCATAACCAATCTATGGTAGAAGCAAGGAGTAAAAAACGTGTTTCTAGCTTGACAAATAAATTGCCAAAACTTGGTAGAAAAACGAGACACTTAAGTGTCCAATTACAGGATTAGTGTTAAAGCTAACAACAAAAAGTAGTAAAATCATTGTGTAAGAACAACCAAATGTGCCAAGAATGCAAAAAATGGACTTGCGGGAAAAATCTAGCAGACTCTCCTCTATACGGGGAGAAAACTCTCAAACCCGACAGGACAAAAGTGAGTGCGTAAACTGCTCAAAACAACCGTTGGGCATAAAATGCTCAAAAACCACTGTCATGTGATAGCCAAGTCGGCATCAAAACCAAAAAAGTCCAACCAGATACGTATCCTATGGCGAGGGTACTGTTAGAGGGGAACTCCTTCAACATGTATCGTCGAAGGTATCTTAACATTCGAGAATATCCTAGCTCAAAGAAAACCTCACGCAATGACCCTCCAAAAGGCTAAAGCAAACTTAAAACAACTAGTTACAGTCTCAAAATGGGCTTTTCCAATCCAAGTCTCAGAAACGGCCGAGAAAAACTGCCAAAATGTCAAGCCGAAACGGCACACAAAAGACGTACAAAGGCAGTAATCGCAACTCAACGTACATGAGTGATAGCGCACAAACAGGCGCCAAGAACTACTCCGTGTAGTAAAAAAGGATCCCTCTCGGGAGATTTGCTCTCAAAATAGTGCAATAGTGTGAGTGCGCATGTGCGTGGATGCGTGTGTGTGCAATGCGGTACAATGCGTGCGGGGAAGGGGAGGAGCACGAGAGTGTGGGCGGAGCAACCTGTGGAAGTATGAGTGAGGAGATCCTTATTCTTCATATACAAATAATAAGAATATGTTCACACGATGGGTGAGTGGCCGGACACCAGACATCTGGCCCCGGGCAAAGGCGTAGCACCTTTACCCCAACAAACTTCTACTTAAAGGCGATGCACGATAAGTGAGACCTACTAACAAAACTACTAGTATGTACAAGAAACTCGTTTAGAAAGTCTCTCAACCTATGCTCACTGGCTCACTCATTTGATCTACATGCAGTCGCATCAACTCTAGTGGTAGGCAAGTGTGTGTACCCACGCTAGAGCCTGCATGTAAATCCAACAGACTACCTTATATGGTCTACAAAACTCCACTATGCATCATGCTAGTGTCAGTCATCGCATGACTGACAACCCCTGTTGCAAATTCTCCCACTGCAGCCGCTAGACACTAACTAGTCAAACATGAGACACTCGAACGTTGACAAAATCTGTGCTAGCCTGGATGTACTCGCCTCCCCTATGCTATCTACAATCACTGCATCATCAGGAATACCCGTCGCGTATGGATGTGTCAATGCTGACACTGGGATAGCTATGTCCCTCTCACCCGTAGGAAAAATTGTGCATCCTGGTACCAACTCATCAACCTCTAACATACATATCAAAGAACTCCATGTCTCTCATGTATGCCTATGTCTCTAGGAATCAAAATTGCTCTACCTCTGCCTACACAAACTCTGACAACACCTGTTGTGTCTCACTAGAGCGTTGTCGCTCTACCTCTGTCTCTACAGAGTCTATTGGCACATCCTGCTCATGTAAATGCTCTATCTCTCGAGCATGGTGGAGGTCACGTGCGAAGGAGACACGTCTCATCTCTCGCTCAAAAGCATGCCAACAAAAAAAATGAGACGATGCCGTCTCAAACCTGAGACACATGCATGGGATATACCAAACCACTACAGGCTCCTCTGGAAATCACTAATGAACCACAATGCATCTAGAAAGACTCCTCTCTAAGAAGTGTTGGACAACCAAAATCTGTTAACTATCTCACTAATATCAAGCTTTGTCTTAGCTAAGGAACATAGACCACATGTCGTAGCGTGTATGATGCACCACTGGGCAAAGACAAACAAACATCTCTTGCACTCTCTATGCCAAACGCCGAACCATCAGCCAAGTGCACACAGCCAAATCTCCCACTAGAAAATTTGTTGAACCACTCACGACATAGTGTGATGTGGAAAGCAACATCGCTATCTAGTAAAGACTATGGAGAAAGTGTGCTATCCATAGACATATCTCTAAGAGGTACACTCGAGGTAAGCATGACATCACCGTCACTGGCATAGACTGCCACTGTATCTGCCTCTCTAACACGTGTCACAACTGTATTTGCATCTCGCATACATCTCCGCTGCTACCTCATATGTCTAAAACAACGGTGCCTAATGTGTCCCGTGTGACCACAATGCCAACAATACTGTGCAACCTGTGAGCAAAACTGATGGGAAACTGGCACACACTACCTCCTCGGTTGGTAAACTCGTTGATTGGAAACACCTACCAAGAGCTAAGCACATTTGAGGAAAAAAAACGGCTCTGAAATGGGCCATAGGAGCCAAAAACTAGAGAATCGTCAAAGCCGAAATGGCCGAGGAGAGCGAGTCGGAGTCAGGCCGCTCCGGATGGGGGTTAGAGGAGAGCTGATGCAACTTTCTCTCTATTGTCTCTTGTTGTGTCACGGTCAAGAAAAGATCGTCGATGCGTCTTCCACTGTGGGGCAAAAGCGTTGATGTGCTCGAAGCCGAGAAAACGCTTGATGTCGCCTTTCGCCGTCAGGCAAACGCGTCTAGTGGAATAGCCACTTGATTGATGTCAAAATCGATGCCGAGCTAGTGTCAATGCTCAAAGTCGGTGCTGAGCCATTGAAGGGAAACACTGAGAAGAACACTAAAGACAAAAAATCGTCAAATCGGTGTCGAAATCGATGAGCCGATGTCGAACCGCCTCTCGTCGCTGGACGAGAGCACTCCAATGCCGAGATGAAGGTGTCAAAACCCTGTTCTCTCTCTTTCCCTCACTGGCTCTCTCTCTCTCTCTCTCACACACACACACACACACACACACACTCGCTCTCTTCTCACACGCTCGCTTTATCTTTGCCCCACATTGTTCACTTTCAGCCCTAGTGTGTGTGTGTGTGTGTGTGTGTGTGTGTGTGTGTGAGCGGGGGGACCGGATTGGTGAGAGCGTTGTCAGGTTGTTGAGGGTTTAGGCGGGGGGTAGGTTTGTCGAGGGCCGTCGTGGGAGCAAGCCCTTGCAAATGGTCTAAAATTGCATGCTTTGCCCAATGTCAACATGTTGATTCCCCTCTCTTGTGTGCAGAGCTTTATTCTTTCTCCGCCCGATTTGAAGCTCACACATTCTGCGTTGCAGCTCGATGCCTACTGCCTGCCCGAATTTGATGCCCCAAACATCCAAGCCTTGCCTTCACTTGCTCAAGGCTAATTTCCTGCAGAACCTGCAAAGCTTCCCCTTGCCTTGCTTGGTGCCAAGTTGTTGTTGAGTGTGTGTGTGTGTGTGTGTGTGTGTGTGGAACAACAGACATAATTCCCCACAGTATCGGCTAGCGTTGCAAATGAGCTCCTTGCGGTGTCAAGTCCTCTCTTTCACTTGCTCATATTAGCAGGGCATTAATTGCCCCCTTCGCCTTCAATTTCTCGATTACAGCTCGTCCTATTGGCTCTTGATCTCTTGCTCAATGTTCAGCTGCTGCCCCGAGTCCTTTGCTTGGTCGACTTGGCAACGCTTCTATTCTCCAGTGTGTGTGCACACACGTTTCCAAAGCTCAAGCTCCTGCTCGGGTTCTCCTCAAGCTCTCTGTCTATTGTCTTGAGTTGCCCTACAGATCCCCCTTCTTGTTAAAGCTCTATGAGAATCATCAAGATCCCCCTCCAAGCCAAGAGGGGTTGCACGCGCTGGGGTACCAAGATTCGCCCGATCTCCATCGGGTGCTCATCGAGGAGCTCCAATTCGACATTGTCTAGGCGGATCCACCACTATCGAGCTCAAGATTCCATGGCCAATCTTCGTCGCTCCCGTGTCTGTCACCAAGAAGCGATCGCATGCAGGGTTCGCTGTCATAGCTCTGATACCACTTGTGAGTGAGTGTGTGCACGGATGCCTGTGTGAGTGGTGCAGTGTGGTGCGTGCGGGGAAGGGAGGAGCAGTAGAGTGTGGGTTGAGCAACCTATGGAAATTTGAGTGAGGAGCTCCTTATTCTTCATATACAAAGAATAAGGGTATGTACAAACGATAAGCAGACGGTTGGCGGACATCATACGTCCTGCCTCAGGCAAAGGTGCGGCACTTTTACCCCAACAAATAGCACTATGCATGCTGAAACAAACATGCATGGTCATCCGCAAAAGAAATGATCGCCAAAATGACTGTCAAAAGTTCTTATGAAGGTGTTGTGTTTGTAAGTGTCTGAAAACCCGGAGCACTGGTGTATGTGGGCTCGAAAGCCCCTTGTAAACCTACGTGTCGGTGTAGATTGGGAATGTTGGTGCCAATTTTTTGCCGTCGAGATGAAAATGTGCTCGAATTGAATGCCACTCGTGCATGTTAAAAGATCGCCTGTAGATTTTCAACAAAGTTGATGTCAAAAGAGTGAAGCTGATATCGTCTTCCACCACCAACAAAAGAACTCATCGATGTCATAGTCGCTAAAGTCAATGTCAAAATTGATGCGAATCATCGAAATCTGAGTCTGCAATATATGAGCTTTGGTCATTGATGACCGACCGACCAATTTGTACTCATTTTAAGCATTCAAGAAATCTATAAGTAAATACGTGCAAGAGGAAATGCTCGCTCTTGCACGGGGGGGAGATTACACCCAGTGTCCACGTTATTCTTCTCTTTTCCTCCCTCTCCTCTCTCGCCATGCCGGTGTAGCACTCCACTCTAGGAGGTGTGCTTGCAAGGGCTCTCTCGTTCTCTATCTTGCTCTCTATTTATCTCGTCCAAACTTGCTATGGATTCCTTGCGTACACGATTGTGCAGGTATGTGGATCTGTTGAATTTATCATCAATTATGTGCTACTTGTATATTTTGTAGGGGATTCCGGGCTCCTGTTTGTACTAGAGTCGATGTCAAGCCGGAGAAGATAGACTCGATGCGAAAAGTTCCGAGTCGGAGACAAAGGTAATGTCCCTATGTTCTCTCTCTCACTCCCTTGCTGAGAAGAGCTATCTCTCTTTTTCTCTCTCAGTGCCTCTCGGGTGTGTGTAAGCGGGTATCGAGCTGGGTTGTTGAGGGCACTGGTGGGAGCAGGGGCTTGCACACGTAAGAAAATGTGTAAGTCACCTTTAAAGAAAATTGATTTTATTTGCAATCTATCGAAACATTTTGCAGACTGTACAGACCATCGGATGAGTGAAGAGCGACAGTGGGAGAGAGAGTGTGTTGAGTGTGTGTTTGGTTCTCTTCTCTTCGGTGATCAATCTGTGATGGATAATTACTGCATTTTGTTAGCCTATATAACTTAAGCAAGTATTCATTTTGTATCAAGTTTTTGACAAGATTTTCTCGGGGAAACGTGTTGCTCGATTTTGTTCACTCAGATAGTGGATCCTGTCGCAACAAACGACGTCTTTTCATCTCAATAAGTATGGTTATGAACCATATCAAACCAGTCAGATGGCATTTAATTTGTTATTTCTTTATCATTTTACAATCAAGCATTCCACATCTATATTTTTTGCTACATGCATGGCATGCTTTTCACTAAATGAGCAGTTCAACAACATACCAAATGTCCACATGGTAAGGCCTAAATGATGATTTACGAGATGAGGACAAGGATCCTTGACCATGACAAAAGTTCTAAGTTGTTACGATGGCTCAACCTACGGACACGGGTCCTACGGTGGTGCTATAGGATAATGGTGTTTATGTACCGTTCATGTTACACTCATGATAGCCTTTCATCGGTATAAGGAGGGAAGGTACATCTCACTCTTACCAACTGACGATTTCCTATGGAGGTTTCATCACATAGGATTTTTACTCTTGACATAGACTTGCATAGCTACAAAGGTAGCAACAAAGCAAACAATCAACGCTTTTATGTTTTCAAAATCTTGAAAGAAATATTGGATTATGAAGATCCCATGACTGCAAGGATAAAGATCTTTTCTATGGCACTTGTTATTTGTCTCATAAGTGTGCATAATATGGTTTAGGATCTCATGAAGTTCAGTTTAATAACTTATAAACAAACTATTTTTTACAAAGGTGATCAACATAGATGCTCGAGGTATGGACATCATTATATGAAACATATTCCACATGCGGTTGGTATGAGTTCTCATTGACTATGTCATTGGCACCATATTTTCATATCTATCAAAACAGATCCTAAGATGCTAAACATTCTCATTCTATGAGGATCCTTATTGCAGTCTCTTTTTAAACAATTACATAGTCACGATTGTCTATGTAGATGTGATTATACATACATGGCAAGATAAAAAAAAGTATGACAATTTCATGAATGGTTGTATATTAGTAATGTACATTTTGGTAGACATTCCACCTATAAAGCGTTTATGCTACGAGCGTTCTGATTTTCTTTCTACATCTCCTCGATCTACATGGATATTTGTGGACACTATACTTTTATGATGCTTACAAAGTTTTTGATCAAGTGGAAGGACATACCTTAAGAAGGCTCCACTTGGGAGAACATTGATGTGATTAAAAAATGGTTTCTACTATTGTTTTTGAGGACAAAAACTCTTCTTCAAGGGGGAGTGGTGTGAGGATGAGCACCTTGAACCAGGCTTGGGTAAGGGGCTATGAGCCAACACACCCACATGGCAAGGGCAAGGGGGCTTAAAGCCATTAGGAGTTATATAAGCAATAGTTTGGTGGTGAAGCAAGATGCCATTCCCTATGTTCCCTCATCTAGCATGCACCCGAGGTGATGTAGTAGCTCAATGTCATGGAATCACTCTAGAGCATAATGGGATATGGCTATGTGGCAACAATGAGGTTAAAGGTGAGCACCTAGGGATTATCACCAATACTTGGTGTAGTTGAAGGTTGAAAGGACATGTTGCACCGATGAAGAGACGCACATAGCTGGACTTTTGAGATAGCTTTGAGATGTTGATGTCACTTGTGGAAGTGACCAACTTGTTTTTGCTACTTCTAAATATGGTCAAAGGCAAAAAATTGGAATTGATGGAGAAGGTGCTTAATGTAGACAAGATGACTTTTGGATAATGACAAGATGATCAATTAAGGCAAGAATGGTTCAAATGATGAGAAAATATGCTTGATTAAAGCTTGGATGAGGCTTAATCAAAGCAAATAATTGGAAATAGCTCGATACCAAATGATGGCATTGGTTAGCTTTTTGAATAGCAATGATAACAAGTAGTGTCAACTATAAAGGCAATAGTATTACTCTCAATCAACAAACTCAAACATTGATTTGTGAGGACCTTTTTATAGGCATACGGAGGTAGAGATAGTATTAACAATCTCTAATGCTATTAGGCTATGTAGGCATCCTCATGGAATATATCTATGCTACCTTTTTGGAAGGTGTAATTATCCATGTTAACCTCTAGAGCTAAAGTTCAATAGAAGTATCTAAAAAGTTCTTGGAAGATGCCATTGGAGTATGCTGCGCTCTGGATATTCCATTGGCATTTGAATATGCAGTGAGGATGGCATGTTTAGTAGAATCTAGTATATTCCTCTAACTAAGGGGTGTTTCTATGTGGAACATGCACACTTCTTTCCAACAACAAAGAATGAAGTGAGAGGGTGACGATGTGGCATCTTTAGAGCGTCATAGGAAAGTAAATTTGACCACACAGCCCCCTTCCCATAATTTCAACATAGCAACCACCTCCTTGATGGCCTTATGTCCTAATCACTTGTCTCACGCGCAATTCTTGAAATATATAGAAGCCGATTTGTTATTGTAAGTTCATGGACATTATAGATTTGGACAACTTAATAGATTCGAGTGTCATTTGAAAATTGGCAACGGTAGATCCATGGCCCCAATTTTGTTTGTGGCCTGCAAACTCATGTTCACCCTTGATTTCTAGCCAGTGATGGCACTAATGGACATCTCCTTTTGGAGGAAATCTACCATTCCAAATGGTCTTTGATCCTAGACCGTCTGTTCCTTTTTTTTTTTTTTGGGGGGGGGGGGGGGGGGGGGGGTTTGATGAGGGTTGGGCGGCATTTGACCTCATGACGACCCAATCTCGAGGCAGATGGCTGGCCACTACGTTGGAGTACATGATTTGTTGGCAGTGCCTTTCAGTAGAAAGGGAGGGTGTATGCCAAGGGAGTTTCAAGCCATGCACAACGGAGCACCCTTCAAACTTTAAAAGGTATGTTTTATTTTTCTTCTCTTTAATCTATAGTCTCTCTTCTTCTTCTTCCTCTCTCTCTCTCTCTCTCTCTCTCTCTCTCTCTCTCTTCATCGGAGTGAAAGGCAATGCCAGATGCCTTGTTAAGTAGGGGAGACGGGAGCGTTATGCTGATTAGTCGGCATGCGTGCACTCTTGTGCATGATTTGTTGAGTAGGGGAGATGGAATGCGTGCCCTCCTATGCATGATTTGTTAGATGTGAGCGTTATGTTGATTAGTCGGGATGCCTGTGATCCTAGTTCACCTGAGTTAACCTCAACAATGAGTACCACCAAACTGTAGTACACATAACTAGGGTAAAGCCCCAATTACGGGACATGCCCCAAAATAAGGCCGAACCTGAGCCCAATATATTATTACGAGGCAGAACTTGAGGCAAGACGAGCCCGCTTGGGTAGTTGGACAGATCTCTATGACGTGTGTTGCTTTCATTGGCTACCACGGGAGTTCAAGCCCGTCTTTTTCTCTGTCCGCTTTCTCACCCACGGTGCTTTCTACTACAGGGGCACACTTTTTTTTTACTACAATTTTGTAATCTCCTTCGCGATGCTTGAAATCTCAGCCGAGCCTGTCAACGCTTCTTCTGTAAGTAGTCCATCTCCTTAGCTACAGGTTGCACCATTCTGCGCTCGAAAATTTGCAGCATAGCTTCAAAATTCAATTGGACAATTTCAGTGTCAACCTCGTGGAGTTCACACCTAGTTCACATTTTGATGTAATCTTTGTTGCCCTTGCCAATTCACCGGGACCGCGATTTTCTCCCCCCCACTGCGATGTCCTTGTGGCCACAGACGGCATGGCCGGACGGTGTTTCCCTCTTCCCTGTTCCCTTTCCCTTCGCCGTTGCAGCTTCCCGACTTACCCATGGCCGCCGACGGCGAGCCTCATGAGGACCGTGGCGGCAGCGACGGTAGCGATAGCAGCGACAGCAATTCATCTCCTTCGCCATGCCCCCAGCCTGCTCTCTCTGCGGCGCCCGCGACTGCTGCAAACGCCGCAGCGTCCCAGCCCATCCACCCTCACCTCTACCACCAGCCCCTTCATCCTCCCCCTACTCGTCCTCCGCATGTCGCCAATTCAGAGCCTCCCCCTTCTGCTGCCCCGGAGCGCCCTTTTCGGGAGGATTGTTGGTCTGAGAATGCAACTTTCACCCTCATTCAAGCTTGGGGCGATCGCTACCTGGAGCTTAACCGCGGTAACCTCAAGCAGAAGCACTGGAAAGATGTCGCCGATTGTGTAAATTCTCGGCTCCTCAGCTCCTCCAAGCCCCCCAAGACCGATGTTCAGTGCAAGAACCGGCTGGACACGCTCAAGAAAAAGTACAAGATCGAGAAGAGCAAGCTCGTAACTGGTGGCGCCCCCAGCAAATGGGCGTTCTTCGACCGGCTTGATGAGCTCATCGGCTCTTCCAAGAAGAATAAAGCCCAATCTTCAGGCAAGATTTCTCGCTCTGCTGCTCTGTCAACTGATGGCAACTGCACAAACAATCCTGATGCTGCCCAGGTCATGTCCACGCCCTTCGTCAAATGTGCAGCAGAGGAGGATGTGAAGCCTCCCCTTTTCTTTATTCCACCTCAGGCCCCTCCACCCCTAAGTCATCATGTCGGCGGTGTGGTTGTACACATGAACCATCATCTTGGCAATGTCCTGCATTTGAATCATCATGTTGGCGCACCCCTCATTCATCATCTTGCTAGTGAGGGTGCCCACATAAACCATCTGGCAGGCATGCCCAACTACCATCTTGCGGGCATTGCAGCAGGTACTGGAGCAGTGAATCATCAGGTACATGATGGCGGCGATGCTGCTGCTGCTGATACTGCATCCAAATCTAAAGCAGGCCCGGGCATATCTCAAAGTTCACTGCCTCAAAAGAGGCTGGCTAGTAAGAGAAGGTTCAAGAGGAAATGGGATGGACACAGGTCTAACGAAGATGGCCCCTTTAGAGAATTGGCAAAGGCAATATGCAAATTTGGTGATGTGTATGAAAGGGTAGAGCTTGCCAAGCTTGAGCAGGCGACATCACTTGAGAAGCAGAGAAGGGAGCTCATCAAAGACTTGGAAATCCAGCGCATGAAGATGTTTGCACAGATGCAAATTGAGCATGCCAAAATGAAATACGGCAGCAACGAACATAGCAATGCAGGTATGCTACCTTCTTTCTGTTGATTTGTTAGATGTGGATGTGCCTTCCTGCTTGAATATGGATCATGATAATGCGCGAGCCTTGCTGAGTGCATTTATCAGATACTAAAGTTTTAATGTGCATTGATTTGTTTTAACAATTGCATTGTTCTTGTGAGCTACATGTCTAAGCATGCTTGTTATTATCAATATCACTGAGTAAATAGCTAAGCAAATTTGGGCCTTACTTTGAAGTTATTGTGAAGTGGGTTGAATGGCTCTTCTGTTATTGGGAGATAGCCAACTATTATCTTACATTTTTTTGACATGCTGAAAAGAGAGCGAGATAATGATTTCTGGAGCTTTTCTTTCCTACAATCATTGGTGTACCCTTGAACCGTTTTTCCCGTATTATCCTATGGATCTTTGTTTGGTTTTTATTTTTACCGAAACTCACAAACACTCTTTGTCTAGAGCGATTGAACTATTCCAAACACTCCCCAGAAGATAAGATATCGTATTTAAGTGGATTCTGTGTGTTTTGAGTCGTAAAGATGATTCTTTTTCCCTACCCTGCCAATCCATGGCTAAATATATGCAACAATGAAGACAGGACCGACCCAAGTGCAAGTGTAGTATGGATTTGTGAGAGAGTCTAGGATCAATGTTTATTATGTGTTTCAAGGTGCTGAAAGTTTTGTAGCTCAAATTCTGTGTAAGAGAGTTCATCGCAATGTGTGCAAAGCTTTCATTAACTGTGAAACTGGAAATGTTTCCTCATCTGATTCCTTCCACAATCATAAGGATCCAGAACTTGGTTGGCTTGTAAGATTGGTTCTGCTCAGGTTTGCATCTTGAAAACTGCTGAGAGTTGCGTTATGTGGTGTTTTCTTTTGGTTGCAGAAGATCACTTATGAGGGATGCTTGCAATTTAGAGTGCAAGTTTCAATGACTCATGCTTCTATTCTGCTTCAATGTTGAAAGTAGTGCTGCCAAGTTAGTGCAGGGGTGGCCGCAACACCTCATGGTTGCTCTGATGTTCCTGCTGCAAGCATGCCATTGAGAGCTATCAGCTACCAGCCTTGGGGTTCTCTCACTCGACAACATGAATGAAGCATCTTTACCTACTGGCAACATATGGCCGGCCAGGTCCTCTTTTAGGTGCGCTAACACATTTTTTCAATCTTTATTGTAGGTTGTATGTTGACTCAGTGACATATTGGTAGACTGTTGGGACAGTGCATACTCTGTCTGTTTGCCTTTGTGGTAAACTTAAATGTACAATTGGTCAAGCTTAGAGTTAGTAGCTTAGAGCATTGCCTCTGAGATTTGGGCTCCTTGTTATATCTTAAAAGAGGAGGAATTCTATAGCTTCCAGGCTAAATGCTCTTATGGAATTTGGGCTCCCTGTCATATCTTGTAAGAAAAGTAAAAGGGGAATTTGATTCTGATGTCATTGTGTAGAGAGTTGATTCACTCTTTTGATGTATGTGATGGTGCACACGCTAGGTTTCTTTGTGCTGCCAATGTCAATTGATTGAAAGAACTCTAGATAGTCAAGATGGAGCTTTAGAGGTAGGGATTAGTTATTCATACAGAATTATAAAAAACTGTTTTGCTTTAATGTTGACAAGTGGCACCGTCTAGCAAGTCTCCCCTATAAGGATTTGCACTGTAGGTTACTTCTGGAACCCCAATATGTGTGTCATAGGATAAACCATAATTGTTTAGTTGCTTTTTGCCTTTTGCGGCAGTGCTTTTGATTTACCAAAAATATAGTGAGTACTAACCGGTGGATAGCGTTGACCTTCATTATTTTAAGACAAGCACATCGATGCAGTTGATACTTATATTGTCTCGTGATTGACTACCATTAGTCTTTAACTTCCACTTTCCTTCATCGATGGACATTGGCTTTTCACTGATTTATCTGGACTCGAACCATTCAAAATTTGACTTACCTAAACACTTATTTAAGCTGCCTGAATTTTTTGATTTTGTTGCCATATAAAAGCATCTTAACATAGAAAATTAATAATGTAAAAAAGACAATCAATAGGTATTCATGAATGTACATGTTACATGTTATAAATGAGACACATGCCATGTAGAAGGTCAAATGGCCTGAATTCATTGTTAAATGGTCGTGGAAGGTCACACGCTGCCTCAGTGATTGGGTTGCCAAGGTTGGGACACACCCTTCAATGTGTCTCGTGATGGGTGCTTCGTACTAGGTGTGCCCGAAAAACATCCCATACCATGCACAAAAAACTCGTCCAACTCGGGCTTGTCACGGTCCCTAATCCAAGTAGCCTTACTCAGCCCGCATTAACATGAAAACAGGGTTGAGTCTTTTTCACAATGGGCTTCTTTGCTGAATTTTTCTTTTGCTGGTCCCCCTTTCACGTTGCCTAGAACCCACTGTTCTCTCCCTTCAACAATGGAAGACCAATGTTGGCAACTTCCATAAGCTGAGTGAGGGTAGCTGTAACAGAGTTGGACACTCCAAGTCAAGAATCTACCGCGACAGCACAATTAAATACTTCAAAACAGTTCACAGTTCACAATCGATTCGACACTGGCCCGGCGGAGTTCCGTGCCTAGAGATATTGGCCCCAAAGACTGGCGCCCCTTTCGGTATTTCTTTTTGTATTAATCTGAGTTCAAAGTACAAGAGTGCGGGCAGGCGCTAGACTCTGCGTCCAGATGCTCTGAGTTGTGAAAGGCCTGCTCACATACAAGGGATGCCAAAAGCAGAGCCCCAAAAGTTGAAATCATAAGCTTCAAGTAAAAGCTTTGAAAATAAAGCAAAAGTTCTTTCTCTCTCTTTCTTTTAATAAATGAAGCAGAGAGGCTTTCTCGTTCTCTCTCTCTTGCTACAATAAAGCAAAGAGGCCTTTTTCTCTCTCTCCAAAGCGTTGGGAAAAGCAAATCCCATGCGTAGCCAAAAGTTGTCCACGCAATAGTGCTTTTCCCACATGCTGTTGCCACGTCATCAGTCCGCAATCACGGAGGCGTCCGTATAGCGCAGCTCCAACCAGCAAATTAGGGTTTTTGTTGAGCGCAGGGAGTGTGTGAGAGCAGGAGGAGATGGGCACACACTGCAGGAAGTAGGGTGCGCAGCAGAGAGAGAGAGAGAGAGAGAGAGAGAGAGAGAGAGAGAGAGAGAGAGAGAGAGCTCAAACGTAAGAAACCCACGATTCTACTTTTTTTTGAGGGTTCTTTGTTTTATTTAAGTACACCTATAAGTTGTTCGGCCAAAGTGGCCGGACACTTAATAAAAAATGTGTGTACTCACTTATAAGTGAGTTTTAAGTATAAGTATGTGTACACTATACAAGAACGGGGACCACAGGGGGCCTTTACCCCCAACAACCTCCCACTTAAAGGCCCAATGTGGTACCTTTAAGCAACTCCCACTAAGCGTATGCAATCCTCATGTTGAGACTTTGCAAGACTTTTAGTGAGGACATCTGCAGGGTTGTCTTGTGTTTTGATCTTTGTCAAATGAGACAAGACCATCATCCAAGACTCGTCGTATAAAGTGGTACCGCACATCTATGTGTTTGGTACGAGCATGAAACATGGCATTCTTAGCCAGGCATATAGCACTTTGACTATCACAACCAAGCACTGGAGCATGTGCAGGAAGACCAAAATCCCTGACCAACCTGCCAAGCCATATGGCTTCCTTAGAAGCCTCTGTGGCTGAAATATATTCAGCCTCTGTAGTGCTCAGTGCGACAATCTTTTGCAACCTTGAACACCAAGAAATAGCACCTCCAGCAAGTGTGAAGACATACCCACTGGTAGATTTCCTAGTGTCAAGATCACCTGCCATGTCCGAATCACAATAACCCCGCAGCGCAAGTGTACTCCCACCATAGCATATACATATGTCCTGTGTACCTTTCAAATATCTAAAGATGCATTTCACTGCCTCCCAATGTGGTTTGCCAGGGTTGGACATAAACCGGCTAACAACTCCCACTGCATGAGCAATGTCTGGACGTGTAGCAACCATGGCATACATCAAAGAACCACAGGCGGATGCATAAGGAATCCCTTTCATGACTTGTTTGGCAGCATCATCTTTTGGGCAATCAAGCTTGCTAAGCTTTGTGTGTGGCGGTAAAGGCACACCAAGAGGCTTAGCATCAGCCATATGAAAACGTTCAAGTACCTTCTTGATGTACTTGTCCTGTGAGAGAAACAACAATCGTTTCTTTCTATCTCGCTTAATGCGCATGCCCAAAATATTTTAAGCTGCACCCAAATCCTTCATAGAAAAGGCTGAATTCAGCTCTTTCTTCAATGCATCTAATGTCGCTCTATGCTTTCCTGCAAGTAGCATATCATCCACATAAAGAACCAACACAATAAGGCTTCCATCCTCAGCCTTTTTAGTGTAAAGACAGTGATCTGCATGACTGCGTTTGAACCCATGGTTGAGCATATAAGTATCAAACTTCTTGTACCACTGTCTAGGGGATTGTTTCAACCCATACAAGCTACGTTTCAATTTGCATACCAAATGCTCTTTCCCTGGAATGACAAAACCCTCAGGCTGCTACATATACAGCTCCTCATCCAAGTCACCATGTAAGAAAGCAGTGATCACATCCATTTGATCCAGCTCCAAATCCAAGATAGCACATAAAGCAAACAACACATGGAGAGTGGACATCTTCACCACATGTGAAAAAATCTCCTGGAAATCAATGCCTTCCTTCTGTGCATAACCCTTAGCAACTAGACGTGCTTTGTACTTGGGTTTGTCATCAACACATTTGACCTTATAAACCCACTTGTTAGGAATAGCTTTCCTTCCTTTGGACAAAGGCACAAGCTCCCATGTATTATTTGCATACAATGATTGCATCTCAGATTTAATAGCAAGCTCCCACTTACTCTTAAGAATCTTCACATGACTGGGCCTCTTTATATGTAAGAGGCTCTCCCTCATCCGTCAACAAGACACAATCCAAAGAGGGCTGAAACCTCTCTGGTTGTCTTCTTACACGTGTAGACCGTCTCACCCAATGATCTACATTAACCGGCAATGGTTCTACATCATGCGGAACATTAACCCCATCAATTAGAGGCTGATTTTCAGCATTTATATCCTGCTGTAATGGATTTTCAGCATGCTGATTTTGACCCTCAGGCTGAATTTCAGCATCCCCTTGCTGTCCATTATCGTTTGGCTCAATGATAACACGCTGACCCTCATGACCAGCATCAAAAGGAGCTGAATTTTCAGTAGAAAATGGTTGTGAAAGTGACTGATCATGCTGAAATTTCACCTTTTTCTTATCAAAGTCACTGGATGTGGCATTTTTTAGCAGCTTAGGTTCATTAAATACCACATCCCGGCTGCGAATTACCTTATGTGACCCCGGAATCCAAACTCTATATCCCATTTCACCTTCATCTCCATAGCCCAAGAAGATGCCTTTCAAGGATTTCATATCGAGTTTGGTCCTCAAGTCAACAGGCACATGTACATAGCATTCACAACCAAAGACTTTCAAGTGGTCATATAAAGCCGGTTTGCCAGACCAAACCTCTTCAAGGATGCCACCATCAAGTGCACGATGTGGAGATCGGTTGCATATATGCACCGCGGTTTTAAGTGCCTCTCCCCAAAACAATTGCGAGAGATTAGCTGTAGACAGCATGCACGGAATCTTCTCACATAGCGTGCGATTCATACGCTCAGCCACACCATTTGAAGATGGATTATAAGGGGCAGTGAGCTCCCTTTTAATCCCATTCTCATCACAAAAAACATTAAAATCTTTAGAAACATACTCCCACCCATTATCTGTACGTATGCATTTAAGTTTCAAACCCTTTTGAGTACAAACAAAGGCATAAAACTTTTTAAAAGCATTTAAAACCTCACTCTTGTCTTTGAGCAAATAAACCCATAGCTTACGTGAACAATCATCAATGAAAGACACAAAGTAACGAGAACCACCATGAGTTTTTATTGGCATTGTGCATACATCAGAATGTACAAGATCCAAACTACTAGCCTTTTTAGAGGCTCCATGAGAGTAAGAAGCTTTTACATGCTTCCCAAGTACACAATCATCACAAAAATCAAGTTTAGAGCTTTTTACATCAATCCTACCAAGGGAGGAAAGAGTCTGCAGTCCCTTATGACTCATATGTCCAAGACGTTTATGCCAAAGTTCCATGTGTGATTGCACTTCTGCAATTGCAACAAAACGATCAGGTAATGCCTTGCAATGCAGATAGTATAAAGTACCCTTCTTACTGCCTCTAGTCACAAGCATAGATCCCTTTTGGATCTTCCACATGCCACCGCCAAATGTAGTGAAGAAGCCTCTGCTATCCAACTCCCAACTGAAAGCAAACTCTTCTTGATACTAGGCACATATCTAACATCATGAAGAGTGAGTTCCTGGCCATTATCAAGTGCCAGGTGTATGGTGCCAACTCCCTCAATGTCACAAGCATAGTTATTGCCCAAATACACTTTTCCAAGGTTTCCTGCAGTGTATGAGGCAAAACACTCCAAAGAGGGAGTTACATGAAAAGAGGCACCACTGTCAACAATCCAAGATTGTGACAGGCCATCATGAGTAGAAAGCAAAGCATCTATCACATCATGCTTAGTGATATGCATATCCTCAACAGTCATGACATGTGGATCTAAAGATGCAACATAAAGATCACTAGTGTCTTCATTTTCATCAATCTCTTTAATGACAACATTAGAGATCACATTTGCCTTTTCAGGCTCACTTTCCTTAGGGGTAGAGCTGCCCTCTTTGTCATTTTTCTTGCCTTTTGCATTCATTTGCTTCTTGCGCTCCTGCTCTTTCTTAAAATACCTGCAATCGGGCTTTTTATGCCCCTTTCTTCGGCATTGATAGCAAGTGATGTCTTGCTGTTTTTCTTTGCTTTTGCTGCGATTTCTTTGCTTATTTGCAACATTTTGCCTTTTTTCATTGCGTCCACGCACATTATAGGCTGATCCACTGCCACTCCCACTTGACTTGCGTCTAATCTCCTCATTGAGGATAGAACCACGCACACCATCATAGGTCAAGTTTGAGTTGTTACTCAAAGAAACAACCAATGCTTCCCAAGACTCTGGCAGTGTCATAAGTAGAAAGATAGCTTTGAGCTTATCATCCTCAAAAGCCTGCAAACCTGAATCACTCAACTGACTCAAAATGCCACCAAAAGCATTCAAGTGATCAGAGACAGATTTGGACTCATCAAGCTCTAAGCTTACAAGCTTCCTCATGAGATGGACCTGATTTACAGGAGTCGTATTCTCATAAGTAGCTTTAAGCTTATCCCACACAGCGTCAAGTCCCTTGATGTCAACAAGGATATCATCAGTCACAGCCATCTTGATGTAAGTAATGGCTTTCCTATTAAGCTTAGTCCAATCTGCATCTGACATACCCTCTGGCTTATTTGCAGACAATGCATCATCGCACTCTTTCAAGAAAAGAATGCCCTATATGCGATCCTTCCACAAATCAAAACCTGTACCATCAAACCTACGGATCTCAAAGAGGCTCTTAGAGTTCGAGGATGACGAAGTGTCAGCCATAATGAGGCAAAACAAAAACTGATAATTTTCAGCCAAGAAGTACAATCACTGTACCGCAAAAGCAAATGCAAATATACACTGTAAAAGTGTCTGCAAGAGCAAATATAATGCTGTAATTTACTTCAAAAGTAAAATTTTCAGCAAGATGACATATTGAGCATGTCAAGCTCAACGCATAGAACGACCTCACATCAAGTATACATCACCAAATGCATTTGCAATGACCCCAATGATGTACATGCCACAGTTTCATTGCATAAAGTACATTTGGCAATACACATAAGAGATGAAAGTTGCTCAAATAATTGAATAAACACTTGTAGGCTTCACAAGCCTCAATCTCTCTGCTCAAATTGACCACAAATGTAAGTACATAAGTGAAATTTTGCCGAATTTTTCAAAATTCAACAAAAACCTCAAATTCTCACTGCTCAATTCTCCACTGTAGCTTTGCCACCTGCACCTGTAAGGAGTAAACTTGATAGTTTTTGCTGAAATTAGCAAAAAGCCTCAAGTTTTGTCGCGAATAATTGCTGAAATTTGACAAATTTCAGCAAAGTGGTAGAAAACCCCAATTCCAAACGTGAAATTGGGTTCCCAAAGTGCCCTGTGACAACCTGTAAACCTGTTTTTGTTGTTTTTACACCTGAATATGCAGAAAATGGCCTGTTTTTAGCCAAAAACAGCCCAAAAACACCTGTTTTGGACCTGTAATTCCCTGTTTTCAGCATGTAAGCAACGGTAGTCGACGTACCGTACTTGGAGAAGAGAGAGAAAGCTGTTGCGCTGCTGTTTTTAGAGAGAGAAAATCTGCGCAGGAGAGAGAAACTCCTTCCTACGCGCGAGAGATTCGCCCAAGGCACGTAGCCTTGCTCTGATACCAGTTTGTTGAGCGCAGGGAGTGTGTGAGAGCAGGAGGAGATGGGCACACACTGCAGGAAGTAGGGTGCGCAGCAGATCGAAAGAGAGAGAGAGAGCTCAAACGTAAGAAACCCACGATTCTACTTTTTTTTGAGGGTTCTTTGTTTTATTTAAGTACACTTATAAGTTGTCCGGCCAAAGTGGCCGGACACTTAATAAAAAATGTGTGTACTCACTTATAAGTGAGTTTTAAGTAAAAGTATGTGTACACTATACAAGAAAGGGGGCCACAGGGGGCCTTTACCCCCAACAGTTTCAACAGCCAGCAAATTAGGGTTAGGGTTAGGGTTTCATCAAAATTAGGGTTTTTGATTTTAGGGTTAGGTTTCAGCAGAATTAGGGTTTTTGATTTTAGGGCTAGGGTTTCCTGCAGAGCGGACAGCCACATCATCACTTTGTGACAGTAGCCTCTCAGTTCTTTGTACAGTAATCTCGAAGCCCTTCAGGCAGCCCACAACGATACTTCTCAATCTGCTCTGTCAGTGGCATAAACTTGTAGGACGTAACTGAGAGCAACGCTGTCCAAAACATTCGATTGTACTCCAGTAGGCTCTTGCAAGTAGCCGCAGTGAGTTGGCGCCAATCCGTCATGACATCGCCTTCAAATTCATTTGACAACCACGCAGATGCAAACATTTACTTGAAGTACACCCATGTGGCGGGTGCCTGTCCTTGCATCAACAGTGTCGTCCACCATGTAAGCGCATTGCCTTTCAGGAAAGTTGCCAAAGTGGCAACTTTTCTAACCTTGAAGGCCTCTGTAAAATCCCTCCCCTGCATAAGCTGTATCAAACTGCTTGAGGAAAGTAAAGAGCCTTTGCCTTATTCTCAAAGCCGCTGAAAGTATCAAACTTCACAGTTGTACCACCTTCTTTGTACGCTTTTAGCTTTTCCAATGCTTCGCTCCCAAATTGTCATAGGAAATTGTCTACTAGGGAATTGTCTGCAACATGGGCACTGTTACAGGGATCATCGGCGCACCTTGGCCATTGACATTTTGCGTCACTGGTGCCATATGTGCCTGCTAGTTGGAAAAGCCAACCATGCCCAAAATTGCTTTGTGGCACCCCAAATTGGCCCGGATTGCATTGAAAGCCTTACTGCATGTCAATATTACCATACATGGGGTTTGGCTGTCACAAGGCGGGCACCATGTGCCAATAGAAAAGAACAGACAGAACAAACTTTTAGCACTTCAATTACAACTGAACTAAAAGAGAGAGACGACATGCGACACGGAGTGGCAGAATTCCACCCGAGAGAGTATTGGCCCCAAACCTTGGCGCCCCTTTCGGTATTTCTTTATATTGCATCAACACAGTACAAGCCGATACTCCAGACTCTGCACCTTCGCCAGGAAGCATGCCAGAGAATGAGCCCTAACCTCATATTTAAAGGCCCTTGGCCTAAAAAAGCAATTACAGTGAAAAGCCTTCAAACTCAAAAGCATCTGGTCCAAAAGCAAAGCCAAAAAGCTGCCAGCGTAAATCACGGAAATCCGTACAGCTGCCACGTCATCATCCAACGCAAAACACGGAAGTCCGTACACCATGCCACGTCATCATGTCAGCGTAATTTTCGGAAATCTTCCACGTCATCAGTTTTTGTGTGTGTGCGGGTCCTGCTTTATTTTAATCCTTTGTGTCACTTGGGGTCCCATCGAACAGGGTCTCCATAAGTTGGTAGGACTTCTTCTGTTACTTGTTCTTCTTAGGGTTTAGGCCCCTCAACCACATATGTAAGTTGGCTCCATTCTTTGATACGTCAGCAGTTTGTTACATTGGCATCATGCCGTGCATACCCCCAAACATTGTTCTTGGCATATATTGCTGGTTTCCAGGTGCATAACCAGCTATGCTGTGAAACATTGATCCACCTCCAAAATACCTAGGATGTATCGTGGGTGGTGGAAAAACCTGTTGCATAGCCTAGAAACTTGTTCCCTGTCCATTTAATGCAAGATTTGGACTTTGAAAGGTGGCTGGCTGAACTGGCAAAGCCTGTAGAATAGGTGTCCTAACCACCTGTTCGTGGATTGAAGGAAGTTGTCTTGGAGCCCCAACTGACTCCACAACATGAGAGTGCTCCCTGTCGTGTTGAGACGCTCAAGGTACCTGGGCTTTAGACTCAACAGACTCTACTGCATGAGAAAGTTGCCTTGTCTGCTGTAACACTGGTGGCGCTTGCAGAAATTCCATAAACTTGGGATTTGGCACCAATTGAGAACACACATTCACAGCGGCAACAAATTGTGTCCTGAATGCATCCTGGTCTAGTTGCCCGATCATATACCCTTGACCTTGTGGAGCATTCAAATCAACAAAAGGTACAGACAGGGGTGGCCGTGAACTCTCGCCAACCTCGAACACTGGAACAATAAGCTTGTCTGTCCTGTGAAGAGTAACCTTCTTCCCTGGCGTCGTTTGTCTTGCTAGCCATAGTGTAATATCAAGTTCCTGTGCTCTGTGTCTTCGCCGCAAACCAACCAAGGCTCACTCTTTAAGGAGAGAGTGATTCGGTCGCGGCGACGGAACCATGAAACCAGCCCGTAGGGTGGTAGACTTTAGCTTTCACACGATCTTTACAATGTTAACTTTACGATACAAAGAAACTTCACAAATAAGCCTGTGACCAGAATTAACACTTCAAACGAACCACGACGTGACAACTAGAGTGCTACCAAGCAAACAACGACACCTTGTAGGCCCCAAAGATTGGCGTCCCTTTCGGTATTTCTTTATTCTTATTGCAAATAGACGATCTGAATACTTTCAACATAACTCTCAACAAGGTGTCCAAACCTGTCCCTGTCTGTAATTGCAGGTTTTTGACCCACTTTCGCCAGAATAAAGGCTCACAACGGCACAGAAACCTTTGTAGGTCAAAAGTACACGTCAAGGACACTCCCCCTTGCGATTTGGAAGCTTTCCAGTGAGCTGCAGATTTCAGCGTGCTGTAAATTCCCGTTTTATCATTGTCAGGTGCCCAAAGCCCTGTTTAAGCATCCCAAGGCTCTCTCTCGAGGCTCCCTTGGCGATGTCCTGCAGTTTAGGTGCGAGACCCTAAACCTGCAGAAAAACACAGCAGGCTGTAATTTTTTGTTTTGGATCATGTTGGGCAGAGCGAGCACGTCTACTCGTGCTACATAGAGCTAGGGAGAAGGCAAGCTTTCCATTAAAGCTGTGATTACCTGCATGCACTACACACACACACACACACACACACACACACATTGTAGTCACTTATTCATAAAAAATTAGCATCCTCTCTCAAAATGCCAAAATGGGCGCCCCCTCTTGGGATGAGCGTGGCAAGTTGCTTTGGAGCCGCCATGTGTCCAGTTCGACTCTTTTGAGTTAATTTCTAGTACCCATTGTCTTATTTAAGTGTAGTGAGGGGCCTAAATGACTTTGAACTGAGCTTAGACACCCTTTTACTACTTGGATTCTAGTGCTGATTGGCCCCACCATCCCGTGGCAACCTACCCTTCCCGACTGCGGGTGAAGCTTTTTACTGACTCTCATTGAGAGAGAGAGAGAATCTGCTTTTGCTTTGAAGCTTTTGGGGCTCTGCTTTTGGGCATCCCTTGTAACCTTTAAATTAGTGGTGAGGGCCTCACTTCTCAGAGCATCTGGACGCAGAGTCTGAGAGTGAAACCCTAACCGCTCTCTTGTACTTTGATGATTGATTAATACAAAAAGAAATACCGAAAGGGGCGCCAGTCTTTGGGGCCAATATCTCTAGGCACGGAACTCCGTCGGGCCAGTGCAAATCTATTGTGATCCGTGAATTGTTTTGAAGTGGTTATTTGGTGCTGTCGCGGTTGATTCTTGACTTGGAGTGTCCAAGTTTGTTACAGTGGTATCAGAGCACGGCCGATTTCTCTTCTACGGGAAATCCGATCCCCGAATTTTTTTCTCCGCGGCACCTATGGCTTCAGGCAATGATCAGTCGACTCCCTCTGCATTTGGAGATGCGGGCAAGGATCACAAGGAAGATTCCGGCAGAGAGTACGGCCCGCCTTGGCCTACTTAGGCGGAGCGGCGAGAGATGGAGTGTCGCCAGTTGATCGGCGATGCAACAAAGACGATGCTCAATTTTGCCAAGGACCCGAAGATGGCAAAATATATGAACCAGACCTCTTTGGAAGAGGTACAGATGGAGTGGTAGAGAACCACAACACCACTCCCAAAACCCGCTCTCAAGAAACCTTTTGCCTCCAAGAAATATACGGAGAAGGAACTGGAGAACGTGGTTGATGCACGGATTGCTCAGCTTTTTGACGTGCAAAAGAAAGACAAAAAGCACGGCAAAAAGCAGAAGAAAGGTACTGACTTCCCGGGATATTTGGGTCGTCGGTCGACATTTGACAAGGCAAAGAAACAGAAGAAGCGTGTTCGATTCGAAGGAGTACCCAGTTCTTCTTCTTCTTCTTCTTCTTCTGACAGTTCTTCTAGCTCTTCAGATTCGAGCGAAGAAGACAGAAAAGGTAAAAAGCTAAGCAAGAAACAAAGCTTCGGAAAGGGCAAGAAGAAGGCTACATCTCGCCCAGAGACTGACAGTCCTTCTGAGGACTCTTCTACAGACAGCTCAGATTCCGATGACGGAAAGTTTTATGCGAACAAGAAGAGTTTTTACAAAGCCAACCAGTATGACTTTCTCGAAGAAAAAAACAAGAAAGTCCGAGAGTTTAAGGAAGGTGGCCACTCGATCAAGTTTGATACTTTTCAGGATACTCAGATGCTTCGAAGGCTTTGTCTTTTATTCAGCAGTTTGACATCGCTTTCGCGGAAGGACGCTATTCAGAGCACTCCAAGATTCAGAGAGCTACCTCTTACCGTAAGGGGAATGCTCGTACTTGGTGGTCCACGCTTCTTTTAACAAGAGTGCGCCAGTTAAATGGCTGAAATTTAAGAAGCTTTTTATTTCTTCTTGGTTGACGCAAGAATATGAACGAGATATACAAGCTGCTTGGAACCATCTTCGGATGACCAAGAAAGATACAATCAATGCTTATTGTGAAAGATTCTGGAACTCTTTTCTACCCGCCTCTTCATTCAAGAAGATCTCGTTCAGAGCACCGATTGAGCAGTTTACCTTGGGTCTACCTACAGAGATCCGAGATCACTGCTTGGAACAAAATTCAGCTTCTATTCAGGAGTTGAGGAGTCATGCGAAGCGGGGCTTTGCCATTCACTCTGGCAGTCTGACCTACCCCACAGATGAGGCCATGACACAACGAGCCGAACAGACTTCTGGGAATGAAAGTAGAATGAAAAAGAGCAACCCAGAGAAAAAAAAAGGATGCACGACCCAAGCTTACTCCTGAGGAGAGAGCTCGCTTCATCAGAGAGGGGAAGTGCTTTGGATGCGGGGAACATGGACATATCTCCGCGAAGTGCCCTGATAAGGCACAGAAAGAACAGAATGATAAAGACGACGACAGGTCTGAGAGTTCGAGAGCAGCTGAGGAATGTGGCAGAAAAGGCAGATAGAAAAGCAGAACTGGTACCACATGGCGTGGGACCTGCACCGAATCTAATGAATGAAAGTACAAACTTTGCCGCTTTCGGGGCAAAGTGAAGGATCAGGAAGCTCTTTTGAAGGAGCCAAGGCAAACTTCTTTTCACTTGGAATTGGCGGCTCGATTTGGAACTACGCCCGACAGACTGACGCCACAGGCGGAGGTAGTTCGACTGACACCCGGATGGGATGTTGCCATTACACCGAGCATTGGCAAACTTTGTTTGCAATGACAGGGGTGTTCAGGGCACGCGAGTGACGTTCTACTCAGGATTCCTTGGTACCACAAGAACTACGTCGTTGTTGACTACCGGGCCGAGAAAGCGACTTTATGAAGGGCTTAGAGATTGTACTTGATGAACTTCAGTTTTCTTACTCATTCTTTTGGGAGAACTGAACGATGGATAAAGGTTGAATATGTTTTGACCTGAAGAAAAGAACGCCAAGATTTTTTCTCCACGCTCATGCCGATTGCTTTTGAGAGGGCCTGAAGATCATACCATTGATCTGATATCTGGAAGCACGCCACCGAATCGGCCACCTTATCGTGTGAGCCGAGTACAGAATGAAAAGATTATGAACCAAGTGAAAGACCTCTTGGAAAAGAGTCTTGTCCAGCCTAGTACTTCACCGTATTGCTCTCCAGTGTTGTTGGTTTTTGAAGAAAGACGGATCTTGGAGAATGTGCATCGATTATAGCACTCTCAACGAAATCACCATCAAGAACAGATTTCCGATTCTTAGGATCGATGATATACTCGACAAGTTACAGGGATCCTCGTGCTTTAGCAGGATTGACTTGAAGAGTGGATATCATCAGATCAGGATAGCGCCAGGAGATGTCTACAAGACAGCTTTTCGGACGACTTTTGGGTTATTTGAGTTTTTGGTGATGCCTTTTGGCTTAACCAATGCTCCTGTGACATTTAACCGGATGATGGATAGGATTTTTCGAGAGTACAGGCTATTTGTTGGCACTTTCTTTGACGACATCATTGTTTTCTCCAAGAATGAGGCAGAACACAAAGATCATCTGCTTCAAGTCTTTCAGGCATTACGAGATCACACGTTAGTGATTAATGCAAAGAAAAGTGAATTTTTCCTACCAGAGATACACTTTTTTGGGACACATTATGTCAGCAACAGGAGTGCAAATGGACCCGGCCAAGATAGAGACTATCTGTGATTGGCCCGATTTGAGGAATGTCCATGAAGTTAGAAGCTTCGTGGGATTGTGTTCGTACTACAAGCGGTTCATACGAAAGTTTGCAGAGGTTGCTTCCCCTTTGCATGTCTTGACACAGAAAGGAGTACCTTTTTCGTGGGGAGCCACAGAGGTGACTGCCTTTGAGACATTGAAAGAGAAATTGACTACGGGACCTGTTTTGACTTTGCCGAACTTGCAGAAGTCGTTTGAAGTATATTGTGATGCTTGTGGTCGTAGTCTGGGTGCGGTCTTGATGCAAGAAGGCCATCTCATAGCTTACGAGAGCCGTTTGTTCTCTAGGCCAGAGATGACAGCACAGATCTATGAGAAAGAGCTTTTGGCTGTTATCCATGCTCTTACTTAGTGGCGGCATTACCTACTCGTAGCGGATTTTACAGTCTTTACAGACCATCAGAGTTTGCGCTACTTCTTGTCACAGAAGCAGCTTTCGGAAAAGCAGATGCGGTGGGTGAACATCTTGTCACAGTTCCACTTCAAGATTGTCCATGTGTAGGGACAGAAGAATGTGGTGGCAGATGCTTTGTCTCGGAAACCGTTGGTTCTGGTTGTTTCCACGATACATCATAGGAGCTTCGAGGATACGGTCGATCAGTATGCCACAGATACAGATTTTGCAGATATTTTCACACGGATACGGGATGGGGAGACAGTAGCTGGATACTCCCTTCGGGAAGGCTACTTGATGAAAAAGACTATGTTGTGCGTTACACAACCGTTGAGGGAAAAGGTTATGACTGAATGCCACTGTCCACCTTTTACGGGTCACCGAGGCATTGCTACCACCATGAAAGGGGTAGAGAGATATTTCTTTTGGCAGAGACTCAAGAAGGACGTGGAAGAGTTTGTGCGCAGTTGCTTGGTATGCCAGAAGGTCAAGTTTGACAGGCATAAGGCACAGGGATTGTTACAGCCTTTACCCATACCCACCCACCCCTCGGAAAGTATTGCAATGGATTTCATTTTTGATCTCCCAAGAACCCAGAATGATCACGATGATTTTCCAATTACATGGCACGTCTGAGACGATTGTCTCCGACACAGACCCCAGATTTATGAGTTTGTTTTGGAAGGCAATTTGGGAGAACATTGGCACGCAGTTGCAGTTCTCGTCATCGTTCCACTTGCAGACTGACGGGCAATTTGAGATTGCCAATTCAGTGATTTTAGATTTATTGAAGTCTTGTATCTCGGATCAAAAGACTCAATGGGAAAAGAACTTACCTTTGGTGGAATTTGCCTACAATAACACGATACACTCTTCGACGGGGAAGACCCCATGTGAGATTGTTGAAAGTGCTACGAAGGTTCCATCCTTCCTGAGCACGAAAGATTAGATATTTGAAGCGGATGAATATTCGCGAGATTTGGATACGTCTTTTGCCAAGGTTCGCGAGACTTTGCAGGAGTCTCAAGAACGACAGAAAAAGGTAGCGGATCGCCATCGTCGCGACTTGAAACTGAAGGAGGATGATTAGATGCTCTTACTTTTGAGAAGGCACGCCTACGAAAGAAAAAGGAAAGGAGAGGCTTTTTCCAAAGCTTAGTATGCGATACTACGGACCTTTCCAGATCACTGACAAGATAAATGATGTCTCCTTCCGATTGAAACTGCCAGATACTTGGAGGATTCACAATGCATTGCATGTGAGTCTCTTGAAACCTGTTAAGGGTGATGTGCCTGATGATGGGGAGCCTGATGAGCAACCCGAAGTGGAAGAAAAGGAGAAGATCCTTGTTTCTGAACAGATTTTGGCACATAACGATACGAAGAAAGGTAAAGTCCGAAGGCGGTTCTTGGTTAAGTTCAAGAACTTTCCTGCATTTGATGCGAAGTGGATGGAGGAGGAGGACCTAGCAGATACTCCTCGGATTGTGAAACTTTACCTCGATGTTTTGGTTTAGCATAGTCTACTCCAAACGGAACCTAGAAACTAAGCTTGGCCGAAGATCTGGTGCAGTGGGATGCACAAGAGGGGAGTTACTCCACTCCTTTGTCAACAGATGCCTCGATTTTGATACTAAAGTCACTGATGTCTCTTTGAGCTTCAGGGATACTGAGAGCTGACAGTATTCTGCTGGATGACTTTATGAAATGGAATTCCTGATTATGATACTGATTTGTTCTTGACTTCTTGTGAGTGCAGGAACTGATAGACGAAATGACTGCAGCATTTTGGTCTGATTGATCTCGAATAGACATGGTTGCAATAGGGGTTAGTAAATCGGACATCGATGAGGTCCCGATTGGACCTAGATGTGATTGCTAGCTACATTGCCGATAAATCATGGTCTAAGATCCGAATGAATGTTGAATGTCATGTGATGTCGTGTGATGTCGTGTGATGTGACTGTCGATTTTGTACATGTGCTAGATGTGTGTTCCTAGTATGTAGGTACTAAGAGTCAGTGTCTGCTAAGACGGTTTATGGCTTTTGTCGGTTTTGCAGGCGTAATCGCGGTCGATTACAATGCTTTCAAGAGGGGGGTATGTCACAACGTGATGATGTGGCGGATAGTAGAAACCCTAATTTCTGCCAGAAACCCTAAAATTCCTGCAAACCCTAATTTCTGCCAAAAACCCTAATTTTCGGAAATCGCGGAGGCGGAATATTTTTTTTTAAAAAAAAGACGCAAATCTCAGCTTTTCGCTTTGATTTGGGAGAAAGAAAGAGAAAAAGAGTACTTGCTTTTTATTGACTCTCATTGAGAGAGAGAGAGAATCTGCTTTTGCTTTGAAGCTTTTGGGGCTCTGCTTTTGGGCATCCCTTGTAACCTTTAAATTAGTGGTGAGGGCCTCACTTCTCAGAGCATTTGGACGCAGAGTCTGAGAGTGAAACCCTAACCGCTCTCTTGTACTTTGATGATTGATTAATACAAAAAGAAATACCGAAAGGGGCGCCAGTCTTTGGGGCCAATATCTCTAGGCACGGAACTCCGCCGGGCCAGTGCAAATCTATTGTGATCTGTGAATTGTTTTGAAGTGGTTATTTGGTGCTGTCGCGGTTGATTCTTGACTTGGAGTGTCCAAGCTTGTTACAAGGCCTCTCATGCCGTCTAGACTTTTTCCAAAAATCAAATTTTCTGGCTTTTGGCTTCTTCCACCTTTTCTCATCCTCTCTGGAACTAGAGGACGACAAACTGCCGGAACTCTCTGAAGACCAAGAAAAATTTGGGTCATTCTTGAAACGAACACGCTTCTTGGGTTTGCTTACCACCTCGATAGTCGATTTCCGGCCCGAATAACCGGGGAAATTCGTAGATTTCCTCTTCTTCCGAGAGTGCTTTAAGCCTTTCCTTGATTGATTTATCTTCTTTCAAGAGCTCTGTCCAGCTCTCTCTGGGAGTATCGTTTCCTCTTTTGTGTGCTTCGCTTTTCTTTTAGCTTACTTCTTGCCTTGAGAATCGATGGCCTCTCTCCATCTCGAATGAATCTCATCAATCGGGTAATTCATCATGTGATTCCCATATTTCAAGTCTCTGGAGCACTTCATCAATCTTTTCACACATGTGTGAGCCTGCAGTTGTCGTTTGTACTCATCTTTGTGGGGATTTCCAGCCGGAAATTTACCGAAATCTCTGTTGGTTTCTTCAGTTCCCGCGTTGGGTTTCATCTTTTCTTCATCTCCCTTGTGACCCACAGTTGTAGGGGTGTTATCTTTGTCGGATTTTCCACGAGAACCCATGTGTGCTGCAGAAGAGATTGGATTCTCCGTAGAAGAAGAATCGTTTTAAGCTCTGATACCACTATTACAGACTTGGACACCCCAAGCGAGAAATCAATAGCAACACCCGAACAGAAACTACAAAATCATTGAACTTGACTAGAGAGAGAGATTTAGGAGTTAACACGGTACGGCGGAGTTCCGAGCCAAGACACACTAGCCCTTTCGATATTTCTTTATTATTATGCTCTCAAAGTACAACTCCCGAGGGTCCAACTCTCTCCGAAACCTTGCGTCCAGATGCTCTGCGGAAGAGTGGCCCCAAGGGCACTCATAAACGTACAAGGGATGCCCAAAAGTAGAGCCCCAAAAGCATTAGATTCAAAAGCACTTGATCTTAAAAGCATCTGCTCTAAAAACTCCACGTGAACTACTGCCAAAAAGTTCCTAGCGTGTTTTTTGGAAACCTGTACAGCCTACCATGTTAGCATTGCTAGTGCAAATCATGGAATTCTGTACAGTCAGTGCGATTTACGGGACTTCAACCCAACGATCAAGCTTTTGATTAGTTGGATTTAGGCCTCTCGGCTGGTGCTCCATAAGCTGGGTAAAGAGAGGTTTTCAATAAAAAAACCTAACCCCTTCTGTTTAGGCCCTTCGGCCACACTTTCTTGGTTCAGTTCTTTGGGTTTCAGTTCCTCTTGTCCATCCTCTTCCTCTTGGGCATGCCATGTCATCACTTTGTGACATTGTTGCTAACACGCTTTTGTATACATAGGTGTAATCAAGGACGATAACTTTTCATAGGGGGTTATGCGACAAAATTGCTGGCATGGCCAAGCTTCACAAGACCAGCAATGGAACGTCAAATCGGAGGCCAAAGCTAGGCATTGAATCCTGTAAAACGCAGCACAAACCCTGTGACGGGCATGTAGGATGGTGAGGTGGCAGCAATGTACGGATAGGAATGCTGAGGTGGAAATGGTTTTATGCAGGGCTGGATTTTGGGCCGAAGTTATTAATAACAGATGGTTCAAAGAGCTTTTAAGCACCGTTTTTAATATCAGTTGCCTTTTGGGGCCACAGTGCCTATATATCGGAGGCCTTAGTGCAAATTTTAAACAGATTGAGTGAGTTGTTGCATAGAGCAATTGCAATTTTCCTTTCTTCAATAAAATGAATTAAAGAAATACCGTCAGGGCCATCTATTTAGGGGCCAACAATCTCCAAAGGGAAACTCCACCTCTTCTGTCTCAGCTTCAAGTCTTTAACCTGTGGATATTTTTTTATTGTGTTTCAGTTTTCTGTTACAGTTTGTGCGCGATTGGATCATCTGTCTGGTGGGTCATTCCTTTGTGGAATTCAGCCAGCCAGCAAAAGTGTTCTCTGCAGTCGGGGGGGACCTGTTTCAGCCTGGTCTATGTGTCCCTTGTTGAGGAGGTTGGAGATGTCTTCATGAGAGGCTGCTAATTTGCTTGTAGCCTTGAGCCGGGTTTGTACCTACTAACGGAGGATTCTCTTGTGCGCCTTGGAGTGTCCTGACCATGGCACCAAAGAAGTATGTTGTTTCTGGCGTGAGTGGATCATTTGCCTGGTGGGTGCTGAATTCTGCCAGCCAGTAGGAGTGTTCTATGCTGTAGAGGGGGGCCTGATCTTGGACTGTTTTCAGCCGGTCTATCTGTCCCTTTTTGAGGCGGCTGGAGATGTCGTCACGAGATGTTGCGCAGCCTTGAACCTGGTTTGTACCTGTCTGCGGAGGATCCTCTTGTAGCCTTGGAGTGTCTTGACCATGGCACCAAAGAAGTATGTTGTCGCCTAATGTGAGTGGACTTTATGTTTTCGCTTGCTTGCAAGGAAAACTGTAGAATTTTTACGGGTTATGCACTAGTGAACTTTGCTCGCTAATACCAGATTCTATCCAAATACATCAGGGGATGGGGCTCTTCGATACGGCCTTGGAAACGTGCTACATATGCTAAAATTAACTCCATTCACTGGACAGTTTGCGTTTTTGGAAGTCTAAATGACGTACAAATGACGCCTTCGGCCTGAACCATGATTTACACATCCTAGGAGAGCAATGCGAGAACTGCATCGAATTGTTTGTACATGACCCAAGGCTAGGATGAGAGGGTAGGTCTGAAAAAGACTCCATCTCTCACTTTTTAAGTGTCAATAAGGGGTTGAAAAGAGCAAGATAGTTGTTTTAAATTGGAATCTTAAGATGAATGCTCATTGCTACCTCCGAAGTATGTGACATGCCAATGACACCTTGGGAAAAAGTGTTTATGATGACAGAGGGCTATACGCAAAGCTTCGTGCAAGTTTTGATGGAATCCTTCTCGTAACTGATTTTAAATGACTATGCCATTTTCATCGGCAGCACAACCTGACTGACTTGTGGTTAAACAAGGTTCAACCACAAGGTGGTAGTACAGAGTTATTGCGCTGTTTGAAAGTTACAGGTATTTTAAGATTGATGAATTTAAACTGCCTTTCTGCTTTTGCTTATGCTGCATCCGTACAGCTCCCCATGATTACATTGCTCTATTGGCAGTCCTCGCTTTTTGTATATGTTGATGATTTTGAATGGCTATTGGGGTCCATTTGGATCTCTCCCAAATGATTTTGAGATGACTGATTTAGGGTTATTCAATTTTTGTAGACGAGAGGGTATCTTTCCTCATATAGAGGAAGTTTACTTGTCTTGTCTGGGATCAATCTAGGCGACAGGTTGCTGATCAATCATGGAATTTAGTGAATGGGAGATGATGCTGCAATATGACATGCTTTCTGTGCTTATCTTATTGAAAGGCGTGATGTCTTCCACGTAGCTAGGTTCTATTTCGAACAGCTTTGATCATGTGCTGTGCGTACTCTCAGTTACACAAACAACGTACAAGTGCCCTGGCTGCACACGGGTTTCATTTTTTCTGATCAGTATGATACGACACATTGTTATTTTTGGATTCTCTCGTTGGAGCAGCAAGCACCAATCCCTGTTGTAAGTGCTGAGAAGAGTGGATCTCCTGAGGTTACCTCTGTAAGGCAAATTTGGGCTCTAGTTGTTCGCTAAAGCTGCCTCATCTCTTCTTCTGAGAAAAATTGTGTTTTGCATGCCCATGGAGGCAGCATTTATAGCTGACGTTGCAAGATGGTTCATTTAACGGCTTGCAGATCACGTATGTGTCTTTGTCATTCCATGGCTAATTTTATTGGTGTGTGCGCAGTATATCACTCCATCAATTTTTTTTGGAATGTCAATGCTAGGCTTCACCATATCTTGTTGATTTGCGTTTCGGAACCTTGCTGAAGACTCGGCATGTGGACCTTTGTACGAATGCCAGTACGCTGACCTTTACATGAAAGCCTGCTGTCACAACTCGGTGACGCGGCTGCCCAGTACATACGCACACACCCTCTGGCAAGGATGCAGCAAATGATGAGGTGGCTGGATATGCTGACGTGGCTGGCTGCCGGCTGGGTGACACGTGGCAGGCTGTACGGACGCCCGCGTTTTGCGGCGGGAATTACGACAGCAGGCAAAACAGGCAGACTTGCGGCAGTTTTGCTTTTTGGCTGGCTACGCAATTGGAAGAGAGAGAGAGAGCTTTGCTTTATTTTTGCAAAGCCTATGAGAGAGAAACCTCTTCTGCTTTATTTCCTGAAGAGATTTTGATTTTCAGCTTTTGGGGCTCTGCTTTTGACATCCCTTGTAAATCTTTAAAAGAGTCTTTGGGCTCTCACTTCTCAGAGCATATGGACGTAGAGTCTGAGAGTGAGTCCCGGCTACTCGCTTGTACTTTGAGTTGCAGATTAATACAAAAAGAAATACTGAAAGGGGCGCCAGTCTTTGGGGCCAATATCTCTAGTCACGGTACTCCGCCGGGCCAGTGTGGAATCAATTGTGATTTGTGAACTGTTTTGAAGTATTTCATGGTGGTGTCGCGGTAGATTCTCGACTTAGAGTGTCCAAGTCTGTTACAATGGTATCAGAGCACGGTTGATTTCTCTTCTACGGGAAATCCGATCCTTTTTTACGCGGCACTTATGGCTTCAGACAGAGATCACTCGACTTCCTCTGCACCCGGAGATGCGAGAAGAGATCACAACGAAGATTCACGTGAGGAGTACGGCCCGCCTCGGCCTACTCAGGCGGAGCTCGAAGAGATGGAGCGTTGACGATTGATCTTATGCAACAAAGATTATGCTTAATTTTGCGAAGGACCCAAATCTTGCAAAATATATGAGCCAAACTTCTTTCAATGAGGTGCACACAGAGTGGCGGCATACCACAGAGCCACCCCTCAAACCGGCAAGCTAAAAAGCACGACAAAAAGCAAAAGAAAGATGCTGACTTCCCTGGTTATTTGGGTCGTCAGTCTACCTTTGAATCGGCAAGAAAGCAGAAGAAGCGTGTTCGATTTGAAGGAGTACCCAGTTCTTCTTCTTCTTCTTCTTTTGAGAGTTCTTCTAGCTCCTCTGACTCGAGCGAAGAAGACAAAAAAGTCAAAAAGCGAAGCAAAAAGCAAAGCTTTCGAAAGGGCAAGAAAAAGGCAAAGAAGCCTAATCTCTCCCCGTGGTTGACAGTTCTACAGAGGACTCCTCTTCAGATAGTTCGGACTCCGATGACAGCAGCTTTGATGCAAAGAAGAAGAATTTTCACAAAGCCAACCAGTATGACTTTCTGGAAGACAAAAGCAAGAAAGTCCGAGAGTTTAAGGAAGGTGGACGGTCAATAAAATGTGACACGTTTTTTGGTTATAGAGATGCTTCGAAGGCTTTGTCTTTTATATAGCAGTTTGACATAACTTTCTCTGGAGGGCGTTACTCAGAGCACTCTAAGATTCGGAGAGCTGCCTCTTACTTCAAGGGGAACGCTGGAACTTGGTGGTCCACGCTTCTATTGAACAAGACAGCGCCAATTAAATGGCTGAAATTCAAAAGGCCTTTTATTTCTTCTTGGCTGACTTGAGAGTATGAATGTGACAAACGAACTGCTTGGAACCATCTTCGGATGACCAAGAAGGATACAATGGATGCTTATTGCGAGAGATTCTGGAGCTCTTTTCTACCCGCCTCTTCATTTAAGAAGATCTCGTTCAAGGAACAGATTGAGCGGTTTACCTTGGGTCTACCTATAGAGATCCGAGATCACTGCTTAGAACAAAAGTCAGCTTCCATTCAGGAGTTGACGAGTTATGCAAAACGGGGTTTTGCCATTCACTCAGGCAGTTTGACCTACCCCACATATGAAATCATGACGCAAAGGGCCGAACAGACTTCGACAAATGAAAGTGGAAAGAGGAAGAGCAACCCAGAAAAGAAAGAAAAGGATGCACGACCCAAACTTACTCCTCAAGAGAGGGCTCGCTACATAAAGGAGGGGAAGTGCTTTGGATGCAGGGAAACTGGGCATTCTTTGCGAAGTATCTTAAAAAGGCACAGAAAGAACAGAACGAGAAGGACGACGAAAGGCCTGAGAGTTCGAGAGCAGCTGAGGACCATGGAAGAAAAGGCAAGATGAAAACAGGACTGATGCGAGATTGCGTGGGTACTGATCCCAGCACGATGGACGAGAGTACAGAACTTTGCCAAGCTTGGGGCAAAGTGAAAGACCAAGAAGCCCTGATCTTCTTTGATGGAGGAGCCAAGGCCAACTTCATTTCACCGGGATTGGCGGCGCGGCTCGAGATCACTCCCGAACGGATGGGACCACTAGCGGAGGTAGTTCTAGCGGCACCCGGCAGGGACGTAGCCATTACACCTGTCATTGGCAAACTTCGGTTGCTCTGTCAGGGGTATTTGGGACATGAGGACTTCTACATAATGCCTTTGGAAGGTTGTGATGTTCTCTTGGGAATTCCTTGGTACCACAAGAACAACGCCATGGTCGACTATCGGGTGAGGAAAGCGACATTAACCACAAAGAAGGGCATAACTATTGTACTCGATGTAAAACTTAAGGGCAAGTCTGTCCCTATTGTATCGGCTTCGACCATTTCAAAATTAATGAAGACCAGTCTGTTTGTTTACTCGATCTTTTTGAAAGAGTTGAGTGATGAGGATAGGACAAATATGTCTGAAGTTGATAAAGAACCTCAAGATTTTCTCCACGCTCATGCCGATCAAAGGGCCTGCCAGGCGAGTTACTGTAACTATGTCAGACTTTGTAAATAATTAATTTATTTACGAGAAAAGAATTATTTAATTAGTTGTGTGCACATCAGAATAGATTTAGTAGTTCTTGGGCCTCAGGTGCGCCCAAGTTTGGGCCAGTGCACCTCAGGGAGACCCTAGCAGAAAATACCCTGAAGCCCTAGCGATTGGGAAATCGGGTCTTCAATAAAGGGGTAGATAGTAGCCTCAGATTTCAGGCTCAGAAAATTACGCGCGCTAGTGCAAGCACAGGAATGAGATGGGGTCCTTAGAATAATAACCCTAAGGGCTGAATCATTTTACGGCCTTAGGATAAATCAGTTAAGGTATTTTTAAATTGTCTATGCCGGACCAAATGACCGGACAAGTGCGAACAGGTCATGCCAGAGCAGTGTCGGTACGGCATTGCGTTGGGGAGTAGCTAACAATTTCATTAGTAGCATCTGTGTGTGCAATTGTGAGTTAATTTGCACATTTCATTAATAGCCTAGGGATTTTTAAAAAGTGAAAGTTGAAGGGTTTTTAAATTATTAAGTAAGCGTGCCAAGTGGCAGACTTACCAATGCAAACTAACTCTCTCTCACTCTCACTCTCACCCTCTCTCTCTTCCTAGCGCCCCCTCTCCCTGATGGCTATTTAGGAGCCTCCCCTCCCCCATTTTCAGTGTTGGCAGTGCTCCTAGCCCCCCTATTGTGAGTATTTGAAGTACAATTAAAAGTCAGTTTACGCTTTCGTATTTTTGTGACAGTTACCACCCGCTCGTCCTGAAGATCATACCATTGATCTGATACCTGGAAGCACACCACCAAACCGGCCACCTTACTGTGTGAGCCAAGCCGAGAACGAAGAAATTATGAACCAAGTGAAAGACCTCTTGGAAAAGGGTCTTGTCCAGCCTAGTACTTCCCCGTATTGCTCTCCAGTGTTGTTGGTTTGGAAGAAAGACAAATCTTGGAGAATGTGCATCGATTATAGAGCTCTCAACAAAATCACCATCAAGAACAGATTTCCGATTCCTAGAATTAAATGAAATCCATATAAGCTATAATGCTCAGTTCATAGCGACAACTCGCATGAAGATATGGTTCAATTGGGACTAGCGGGCCAAGATTGGTAGACTCATTTATGACACAAGCTTCCCAAGGGCTCAACAACCCAATTTGGCCCTACTTCCTCTTTCTAGCTTTCATTTTCTTTGTATTCAAGATTTGGCTTCTAACAAAGATGAAACAACAAAACACCATGGAAAAGACTAAGAATATGTAAGTAAATATATAGTCCATGATTATGATGATTCGAAAGTGGCAAATTTCACGAAGGCTCTCGGATATGCACCTTCTGCAAAGGGAAGTTATGCGGCAATTTATTCTTGAGAATGTTGGAATATGAGCTTTAGTGCAACATCGCTAGTGGAATATGGACATGACCTAGTAAAACCCTAGATGAGTGCTCACTTTTTGGGCCAATCACCATTCTCATAAGCTTGAGAGGGAGATGGTCTTGCTACTTCATGAAATCCCTTGGTGTATATTTGTAGATTGCAATCTTGATGTTCGTAGATGATTGTTTTTTGCCCTTTTTCTTGCATGCTTGTGCACTTAGTGTGGAGATGTGTGCATTGAGCACTAGGTAGGCTACTCTAATCTATTCTAAGTATTAGACTGACTTCAACGATCCTCGTGCTTTAGCAGGATCGACTTGAAAAATGGATAACATCAAATCCGAATCGCGTCGGGAGACGCCTACAAGAGAGCCTTTTGGACGACTTTTGGGTTATTTGAGTGTTTGGTGAAGCCTTTTGGCCTAACCAATGCTCCCGCTACATTTAACCGGATGATGGACAGGAATTTTCGAGAGTATAGACTATGTGTTGACACTTTCTTTGACGACATCATTGTTTTCTCCAAGGATGAGGCAGAACATAGAATACATCTGCTTTAAGTCTTTCAGGCATTACGAGATCACAAGTTAGTGATTAATGCGGAGAAAAGTGAATTTTTCCTACCAGAGATACACTTTTTGGGACACATTGTGTAAGCAGCAGGAGTGCAGATGGATCCGGCCAAGATAGAGACTATCCGTGATTGGCCCGATTTGAAGAATGTCCATGGAGTTAGAAGCTTCTTGGGATTGTGTTCGAACTACAGGCGGTTCATTAGAAAGTTTGCAGAGGTTGCTTCCCCTTTGCGTATCTTGACACAGAAAGGAGTCCCTTTCTCGTGGGGACCCACAAAGGTGACTGCCTTTCAGACTTCGAAAGAGAAATTGACTATGGGACCAGTTTTGACTTTGCTCGACTTGCAAAAGTCATTTGAAGTATATTGTGATGCTTGTGGTCATAGTCTATTGTGATGCTTGTGGTCATAATGCAAGAAGGCCATGTCATTGCTTACAAGAGACGATTGTTCTCAAGGCCGGAATTGACAGCATGGATTTATGAGAAAGAGCTTTTGGCGGTGATCCATGCTCTTACTTAGTGTCGGCACTACCTACTTAGAGCAGATCATTTACTGTGAGTCAAGTGATGTCCTGTGATGTCGTGTGATGTGACTATCAATTGGTACATGTGCTAGATGTGTGTTCCTAGTGCGTCGGTACTAACAGTCAGTGTCTGCTAAGGCTTTATGGCTTCTGTTTGTTTTGTAGGCGTAATCGAGGGCGATTAGAGTGCTTTCAAGAAAGGGGTATGTCACAAGTTGGTGACGTGGCTGCCCAGTACATACACACACACCCTCTCGCAAGGATGTAACAAATGATGACGTGGTTGGATATGCTGATGTGGCTGGTTGTCGGCTGGGTGACACGTGGCAAGCTCTACGGACACCCGCCTTTTGCGGCTGGGAATTGCGGCAACAGGAAGAAGGAGGCAGACTTGTGGCAATTTTGCTTTTTGGCTGGCTACGCAATTGGAAGAGAGAGAGAGCTTTGCTTTATTTTTGCAAAGCCTATGAGAGAGAAACCTCTTCTGCTTTATTTCCTGAAGAGCTTTTGATTTTTAGCTTTTGGGGCTCTGCTTTTGGCATCCCTTGTAAATCTTTAAAAGAGTTTTTGGGCTCTCACTTCTCAGAGCATCTACACGTAGAGTCTGAGAGTGAGCCCCGACTACATACTTGTACTAGAGTTGCAGATTAATACAAAAAGAAATACCGAAAGGGGCGGTAGTCTTTGGGACCAATATCTCTAGGCACGGAACTTCGTCGGGCGAGTCTGGAATCAATTGTGAACTGTGAACTGTTTTGAAGTATTTTATGGTGGTGTCGCGGTAGATTCTCGACTTGGAGTGTCCAAGTCTGCTACACCTGCTCATAGTTGTGTACATTGGTGCGTGTTTGCGTTTGTGTGACTATGCAGTTTTTTGCATCCTTCAGTGTTTGGAGGCTTATATGGATACCAGGGTAAAAAATAAGACCCTTTCAAGCATTTGTAACTTTTAAGTGTAGATGGGTTGGTAAACGTAGAAGTACAGAGTTTTCGGCGAATCTTTGAATTTTTCAACAAAATGTAGTGTTACAAGATATTTTTGGCAATTGCATCTCCCAAAACCACAAAATTTTGGAAATTCAAGGCCAAATGATTTTTATGAAATAGCTAAATGATCTTGAAGACCTTTTCAAAATAGCCGATGACCTATAAACAGCCCCTATCTTTTTCCTTGACGGATATGTGCTATTGGGCACTCCATGAAACATCTTACTAGACTTATTGGCTTGTTTTGTTGTGTTGATTACTACCTCAAGTCTTCATTCATGTCTCTTTGAGTCTGCATCTATATATTGACATGAATGGTTTGCCGACTTTGAAAAGATTATATAGAATGGAAGGGTTGTGCCAACCACTCTATGTTGCTATTGTAGTGGAATCGTATGTTGGCATCAAAGTTCTAGTTAATGCTGATAATCTCTTGTAAACTAGAGAAACCTTGAGAGGTGAGGCTGGAGAAAATGGTAAGAGGTCTCGAATGTTTGGGGACGGTTGACAAGAGACATATTGAGTTCATCTATGATTTTCACACGAATGCAATGTTGATGGTGCATGGAAGGTGAAAGGCAAATACAGTATAAGCAGTCGTGTGCAATGGAAGGGTTTAAGGGCTTACTCGGATCTAGTACTTGGCACAAACACAAGATTACTTCACTTGAAAGAATTGAACCGAGAGGGAGAGAGAAGTAGAGAAAGAGAAAAGAGAGACAACACCATATGTTGGGTCCCAACCAACCTCAAGGGTCCCCTTGCTCTGTTGCCAGAGCTAGTGCTTACTTTATTACTGCACAAATGCTACTAGTGAATACGTCGTGTTGACGTCGATATGATCCAAAAACGCTAAGGTTGATCTAGTGTAAAATATTGGGCTGACGTGGTGCAAAAATGTTGGGTTGAGGTGATGCAACTGAAGCAAGAACGTTGGGTTGATTTCGTTGGTCTTTGAGGGCGATGGTTGGTTTTGCTACCATGCTGAAAAACGCTAGGGGATGAGGGTATTCATGGGCTGACTATCCATAGGGTACTGTGGGTACTGACTTTTTGATGATTTAGTGGTGATCTTGGCGGTCGCTTTTATATGTAATAAATGTTGGTGGGCAAGGCGTAATAAAACCCCACGATTATGCAAATGTTGGATAATTGCCAATTATTAGTAAGTTTAAGAACCTACTAATTAGAGGTGCTTCGTATGCAGTAAACTACCTAGGCTTGGTACTAATGATATATAGGAACACTCCCCAACGCCTACACCTAGCAGACACTAACTGTGCTCATGTGCAAATATTGCGTACAGGCTCATAAGGGTGCCAAAACACTTCCTAGGCCGTTCTAAACCCTAGAAGTAGGAGTTGGCTTGTCCACATGCTTATAGGGTTAGATGTGCACGTGACTCAACAAAATCTTCAGTGGAGGAGGACAAGCCCATAAAGAGGTATCATGGTGTTAACATCTTTAAAAAAGTAGGACCAAACTCCATAGGGAATTGCACCTCCATCCTAGCCACACAACCCACCAACACACAACCGCCAACATACAATGGGAAAGTTCCACAAATAGAGAAAATCAAATAGAAACATGTAGCTAGAGAACCAGCCATATTTAGCAATCTCAAACCCACACCACATCGTACACAACTAAGCCAACTCTCACATACCAATGGATACACAATGCACATCAAAAACAACATTGGACATACAAAAGAAAAATGTGCATGTTGAAATACACAGCCCCATACAAAAACATGTGACAAGTGAAACGAAATAAAAACCTACGCAACTGAGAGAGGAAGAAACCAAGAACACAGTAAACGATTGGGGTAGACAAGGGGTGCGAAGGGAGAATGCCCACAACTTCTATCAAAAGAGGAGGTAGCGACAAGTAGCAGGCGATGTAGTAGAAGCATCATAGAAGATCATGTGATCAGGTTGGAGAAAGCATGACGCATTCTATCCTTGTGTGGCAAATGAGATCGAATCACAATTCGACAGGAGGGCACGTCAAAGATCTCTCTCTCTCTCTCTCTCTCTCTCTCTCTCTCTCTCTCTCTTTGTGGCTGTTTGTGTGCATGTGCTCACACGTTTCTTTCTTTTTTTGAAACGAAGAATGCCGATTGTGATAGGGAAAAGCAACATAACAATGGAAAGTTTAGATGGTAGGAACAACCCTTAGGAGGCGGCTGCCAGATGATTGGATGGAGGCTTCTAGAAGCTATAAACTATGAATAGTTACCACGGTAACTAATACAATACTCAATGTCACAAACTGTTGACGTGTCAAAGCCCTGAAGAAGGGAGTCAACTTACAGATGTCGACCGAGGGGCTTAAACCCTAAGAAGAACAAGTAACAGAAGAAGAAGTCCTACCAACTTATGGGGGCCCCGTCCCATAAAGAAACTAAAATAAAGCAGAATCTACACACAAAAACTGATGACGTGGCAGATTATCGAAAATTGCGTTGGCATGATGACGTGGCAGGATGTACGGATTTCCGCGTTTTGCGCTGGCTGATGACGTGGCAGCTGTATGGATTTCCGTAAATTACGATTGCACCTTTTTGGCTTTGCTTTTGGACCAGAAGCTTTTGAGTTTGAAGGCTTTTTATTGTAAAGTGCTTTTGGGGCCTAGCGCCTTTAAATATGAGGTTAGGGCTCATTCTCTGGCATGCTTCCTGGAGAAGGTGCAGAGTCTAGAGTATTGGCTTGTACGGAGTTGATGCAATATAAAGAAATACCGAAAGGGGCGCCAAGGTTTGGGGCCAATACTCTCTGGGGTGGAATTCTGCCACTCCGTGTCGCGTGTCGTCTCTCTCTTTCAGTTCAGTTGTCATTGAAGTGCTAAAATTCTGTTCAGTCTGTTCTTTTCTATTGGCACGTGGTGCCCGTCTTGTGACACTCAGCCAGTTAGAACCCAATGGGGAGGATTATAAATAGGACCCATTACTTCATTCTGAGGCCTTCGTCGGATTCTATTCTATTTACCTTGTATCATTCTTATGCCCAAACTCTTGTACCCAGAGTAGTTATACTTTCATAATCCAACTCTCACTGAGTTTACTTGTACAGGTGTAACTAAGTCAGACTTTGTAAATAATTAATTTATTTACGAGAACAGAATCATCTAATTAGTTGTGTGTACACCAGAATAGACCTAGCAGTTCTAAGGCCTCAGGTGAGCCTAAATGCGGGCCACAACACCTCAGAGGGACCTTAGCAGAAATTACCCTGAAGCCTTAGTGATTGGGAAATCGGGTCTTCAGAAAGGAGTAAGCAGTAGCCTCAGATTTTAGACTCAGGAAAAATACGTGCGTCAGTACAAGCACATGAATGAGATGGGGTCCTTAGAACAATGACCCTAAGGCTTATAAAGCTAATAAAGCCTTAGGGTAAGTTTCGTTAAATTAAATTTAACGGTCCGTGCTCGGGCAGACGGCCGGACAAGTGTGAACAGATAAAGGCGGTGCAGTGCCAGTGCGGCATTGCGCCGGCAGACCTTTGGTGTTCTCATAAAAGAATCATTGGTAGCATTTGTTAGTTAGTTGCACATTTTTAATTAATGAGCTAGAAGTTTTTAAAGTCAAAAGTTGAATGGTTTTTAAGTTTTTAAAGTAAGTGTGCCAAGTGGCATACTTACCAATGCAAACTAACTCTCTCTCACTCTCACTCTCACCCTCTCTCTCTTCCTAGCGCCCCCTCTCCCTGATGGCTATTTAGGAGCCCCCCCTCCCCCATTTTCAGGGCTGGCAGTGCACCTACCCCCCCTAATGTGAGCGTGCTCTACGCGGTGGAGCCCTCCATTGAAGCTTGAGAGCAGCCCCTTGCGACATATGTGGTAGCCTTGTGCTCCCATTGTCAAGAACAAGGGATCTCACAGTCATAGACACCTTCTGGTGAAGTTTCATCGCGAGAAGCTGCCGTAGACACTCTCGTAGCAGAGTGCGGCTGCTGTAATTCTCTGTTTTGAGCCCCTAATCACCTCGATTAGGGCTGTTTTCAACAGATCAGCCATAGAAATTCTCTTCTCTCTCCTTATCCTAAGTCTACATCAAGTTTGGCGCGATTCCATCGCGAAGAAGACCTCCGTTTCGGCGTAGGGGTGTGCACAGGTAAGAATTTCAGGTTATGTGCAGAAAATTACAGCAGGCATGTGCGTGTGCATTTTGCTTGTTTCTCTTTTGTGTTCGATGCATGAATGAATGATCATGAAGGCAACACATAACGGAAGATGGACTCTCCTCTGTGAGAGCTTCCGATGAGCTGTTTTGGAAGATAGACTCTCTTTTCGAGAGCTTCCAACCAGTCTCGCAGAAGAGGGGAAATCCCCTAAGCAGAAAGAAAGTGGAAACACTTTCTTAGTCAATAGTCAGAACAGAACAGAAGAAAGAATAGAGGACGGACGTATGTCCCGTTCCTGTGCTTGTAAAGATTCTCCCTTAGTAATAAAGATATTCTCTTTATGGAGGGGGGGACCAGCCCATCTTCTGGTCCCCAATGGAGTGTCAAGTTTTCTCTCTCCCTCTAATTCTCTTGAGTATTTGAAGTGCAATTAAACGTCAGTTTACGCTTCCGTATTTTTTGTGACAGTGGTATCAGAGCAAGGTCCTCTCTCTCTTCCTGAAGGGATTGACGACTCTTGGCAGACTGCAGAAATGGGAGGACGCGAGATAGAGTTCTCTCTCCTTCAACAGCAGGTGGAAGAGTTGCAGAAAGCTCTCTCTCATCCTGAAGTCCAAAAGATTCTCCATACTCTTGAAAAAGGGAAGGAGAAAATGCCGATGGGGTCGGGAGAAATTCCGCAGAACCCAAAGGTGCCACAACCAAGGAAAGATCCTTTGATTGGAACCTCCCGCATGCACGAGAGGCAGAAGAAACCTCCAGAACGTCATGTGCGGTTTAATCCAAAAGTTCAAGAGCAGGACCCCCTTGATTCCCCTCAGTTCTCTTTTATGAAGGATCTGGATGACATAGTTGCTCCGGAAGACATGTTTCTCGACGATCCGTCGCAGCAAGAAGTGCATTCAAGGGAAAGGACTCCTGTCCACAAGGAGTCTAAGCATAGAAAGAAGGAGCACCATAAGAAGAAACACCATAGGCAGAAAACATTCAAGTTGGGAGATAAAGATGTGAAATTCGACACCTACAATGGACGGCGTGATAATGACAAAGCTTTGGCTTTCATCCGCCAATTTGAAGTTGCATTTGCAGAAGGGAATTTCAAGGAAAGATCCAAGCTTCGCCATATCAGTTTGTACCTGAAAGGCACCGCCAGCAATTGGTGGTTAACCCTTATCCTGGAAGATCGCAAACCCCAAGATTGGACTGCCTTCAAGAAGGAGTTCTACGCACTGTTCCTTCCTCCAGACTATGAGGAAGAGGTAAAGAAAGAATGGGATCGACTTTCACAGTCAGAGAACGAAACTGTTCCACGCTATGTGGATAGGTTTTGGGACGTTCTCTTGAAAGTCACTCCTTTCAAGAAGATTGACGATTCGGAGAAGATGCGCAAGTTTGAAGCAGGTTTGCATGAAGCCTTGCAAAAGGCTATGAAGCTTTACCCTCGAGGTACTTGCAGATACTTATGGAATCAGCCCGCATAGCTGATGGAATACATGACAAGGGTACTCCCAGGAAGATGGAGCAAAGCACTTACCATGCCAAGCAGAAGGCTCTCCATGAGCAGCCTACCTCTTCTACTTCTTCTCAAAAGAAGAAAAGAACCGCCTCCGAAGCAGAAGCAAAGCCAAATCAGCCCAAGAAAGGGAGATATCTCTCTCCTGCTGAGTTGCGAACCTACATTAGTGAAGGAAGATGCTTCAAGTGCGGACAAGTTGGTCATATGAAGGGTGACTGTCCAACCAAACCTCCACAACCACCCTCTTCCAATGCAGTCCCAGATGTACAGGGAAATACAACCAAGGATGGAAAAGAAAGAGCTCTTCTCAAAGCATGGGGTAGTATCAACAACCAGCGGGCTCTTATTTTGTTTGACCCTGGTAGTACAGACAACTTCATCTCTACCAAGCTAGCTGACGACCTGAACTTGCAGCCCAATCGTTTTGGAGTCTCTATTCAAGCGCAATCTGCTTTCAAAGGGCAGAACTCAAACTCTACTCCAATCATAGGGAAGTTGAATCTAAAGGTCGACGACTACAAGGATCAAGAGTCTTTCTTACTAGCTTCACTTGAAGGATGCGATGTTATCTTGGGAATGCCTTGGCACTACAAGATGCATCCCATTCCTGACTATGTTCAGAAAATCTTATCTTTTGCTCATAAAGGAAAGGAGTATCTTGTACTTGCAGATGCAGGTGATTGGTGTATTCCCATCGCCAATCACATTGCCATCAAGAAAGAAATGAAAAAGTGTGTTTCAGCGTACTTGATTTTTGCAAGAGAGAGAGATGTGTCTGTTTCACAACTTTCTTCCTCTTTAGAGCAAAAAAGACTTAAGTTAATAGAAAGATATAAAGATCGTTTTGCAGATGAACTTCCAAATGAACTCCCACCTTCGCGACCTGAGGATCATACAATTGATTTGATCCTAGGAAGTTCTCCTCCAAATCAGCCCCCTTATCGAGTTAGTCTAATGCAGCAAGAGGAAATTCTCAAGCAAGTTAACGAACTTTTGGAGAAGGGCTTAATAAGGCCTAGTACTTCTCCATATTGTTCACCTGTCTTGCTAGTACAGAAAAAGGATGGCACATTCCGCATGTGCATAGACTATAGATCTCTAAACAAGATCACAATCAAGAATCGATTTCCAATCCCTCGGATTGACGACATTCTTGATAAGTTACAAGGAGCCAGTGTCTTTAGTCGTATAGACTTGAAGAGCTGTTATCATCAAATCCGCATAGCTCCTCAGGATGTGCATAAGACTTCATTTAGAACAACCTTCGGGTTGTATGAATTTCTAGTGATGCCTTTTGGGCTCACTAATGCATCAGCTACATTCAACAGAATGATGGATAGAATCTTCCACTCATACAGAAGCTTTACAGGCGTTTTCTTTGATGACGTCTTAATCTTCTCAGAGACGGAAGACGATCACTATAAGCATCTCGCCTTAGTGTTTGAAGAATTACGCAAACACAAATTATTTGTGAATGCTAAGAAGAGTGAGTTCTTTCTAAGAAATCCACTATTTGGGCCATATAGTATCTCACAACCAGGTGAGAATGGACCCTGATAAGATTCAAGCAGTTGTAGAATGGCCTACGCCAACTACAGTACATGATGTACGAAGTTTCCTTGGCCTCTGTTCTTATTATCGGCGTTTCATTCGAGCTTTTGCCGCGATAGCAGGTCCCCTCCATGACCTTACAAAGAAGCGGATTCCATTCCATTGGGGGTCTGGACAAAAACAAGCTTTCGAAAAGCTTAAGTATCTACTCAGTCACGGACCTTTTCTCACCGTCCCTGATCTTCGCAAACCTTTCGAGGTATATTGCGATGCATCTGGAGATTGTGTAGGAGCAGTTTTGAACCAAGAGGGTCACGCGATAGCCTATGAAAGTCGGCGCCTTAAAGATGCAGAGTTGCATGCCTCCATATACGAAAAAGAGCTAATGGCAGTAATTCATGCTCTTTCCATTTGGAAACACTATCTATTAGGAGCTGATTTTATTATCAAGACAGATCATCAAAGTCTTCGCTACTTTCTCACACAAAGAAAGTTATCAGAAAAGCAGATGAGATGGGCCAACTTTCTTTCAATGTTTCATTTTCAGATTTTACACACTTCTGGAACAAAGAATGCAGTTGCAGATGCTCTCTCTAGGCGTCCAAAGATCAATGCACTAACAACAATTTATCATGAGGAACTAGAATCTCTCAGCGAGATGTAGCCTCAAGATCCAGACTTCGCCACAATTTGGGCAGATTTTCAAGCTGGTCACTCAAAGCCACCTTATTCTATCAGGGATAATACACTCTATCGTCAACAAGCAATATGCATAGCTCAGCCCTTACGACAACAGGTGATGGATGAAGCACATAATTCTCCTTATGCCGGGCATCAGGGAATTGCTTCCACCACTAGTGCCCTCGAAAGGTATTTCTTTTGGCCAACACTCCGTGCGGACATTGAAAAACATGTACGTGAGTGTTTAGTCTGCCAAAAGGTAAAATATGACAAACATAAAGTTTATGGCAGGCTTCAGCCGCTCCCTGTGCCTAACACGCCATGGGAAAGTATTGCCATGGATTTTATTACGGATCTTCCTCGATCCAAGAATGGAAATGATGCAATCTGGACTATAGTAGGCAGATTCAGTAAGCAAGCCCATTTTCTTCCAGTAAAGAAGACGATCAAAGCTGATCGCATGGCTAGAATATTTCTAGCTCAGATTTTTAAACACCATGGATTGCCAAAGACTATTGTGAGCGACAGAGATCCCCGCATGACTAGTCTATTTTGGCAGGCATTGTTCGAAAACTTGGGAACTAAGCTTGATTTTTCATCAGCTTATCATCCTCAAACAGATGGTCAAAGCGAAATCGCTAATGCCACTGTTTTAGATCTCCTCAAGTGCTATGTTTCGGAACGACAATCCGAATGGGAACAATACTTACCAATAGTTGAGTTTGCGTATAATAATACCATACATTCCTCAACTAATAAAGCCTCTTTCGAAATTATTTATGGGAAGCCACTCTTACTTCCTATTATGGTGACCAAAGAAAACATCTTCGCCGCAGATGAATTTGTGCGCAATATTGATATTGCCCATCAACAAGTAAAGCAAGCGATTCTTCGTACTCAAGAGCAACAGAAGAGAAAAGCAGACAAGCACAGAAGGAATCTCAATCTTGAAAAAGGACAATATGTCCTGCTTCGGTTTGAGAAAGCTAGATTGAAAAAGCGGGTCGGCAAAGGGAAAGTTGTCAAACTTTCCCATAGATTTTACGGCCCTTTCAACATTACAGATAAAGTCAATGATGTGACTTTCAGATTGGATTTGCCTTCTAACTGGCGCATCCACAATGCTTTTCATGTCAGTCTCCTCCGACCATATGTTGGACCTCCTCCAGTGGCGCCCGTACAAGAAGATCCTCCAGAAGTCGAAGAGGAAATCCTTCAACCTGAACAGATAATACACCACTCGGAGAGACAACTCAAGTCGGGGAGTCTACATCGAAAGTATTTAGTCAAGTTCAAGAATTACACTCCTTTAGATGCAAAGTGGACGACTGAGTCCGATCTTAAGGACTACCCTGACATCTTGCACAGTTATGTTGACGCTCTACAGTTGAGGTCAACTGTTTAGAACCAAGAGGGATGTAACTAAGTCAGACTTGGTAAATAATTAATTTATTTACGAGAGCAGAATCATCTAATTAGTTGTGTGTACACCAGAAAAGACCTAGTAGTTCTAAGGCCTCAGGTGAGCCTAAATGAGGGCCACAACACCTCAGAGGGACCTTAGCAGAAATTACCCTGAAGCCCTAGTGATTGGGAAATCGGGTCTTCAGAAAGGAGTAAGCAGTAGCCTCAGATTTTAGGCTCAGGAAAAATACGCGCGTCAGTACAAGCACATGAATGAGATGGGGTCCTTAGAAAAGTGACCCTAAGGCTAATAAAGCTAATAAAGCCTTAGGGTAAGTTTCGTTAAATTAAATTTAACGGTCCGTGCCCGGACAGACGGCCGGACAAGTGTGAACAGGTAAAGGCGGTGCAGTGCCAGTGCGGCATTGCGCCGGCAGACCTTTGGTGTTCTCATAAAAGAATCATTGGTAGCATTTGTTAGTTAGTTGCACATTTTTAATTAATGAGCTAGAAGTTTTTAAAGTCAAAAGTTGAATGGTTTTTAAGTTTTTAAAGTAAGTGTGCCAAGTGGCACACTTACCAATGCAAACTAACTCTCTCTCACTCTCACTCTCACCCTCTCTCTCTTCCTAGCGTCCCCTCTCCCTGATGGCTATTTAGGAGCCCCCCCTCCCCCATTTTCAGGGCTGGCAGTGCACCTACCCCCCCTAATGTGAGCGTGCTCTACGCGGTGGAGCCCTCCATTGAAGCTTGAGAGCAGCCCCTTGCGACATATGTGGTAGCCTTGTGCTCCCATTGTCAAGAACAAGGGATCTCACAGTCATAGACACCTTCTGGTGAAGTTTCATCGCGAGAAGCTGCCGTAGACGCTCTCTTAACAGAGTGCGCTTGCTGTAATTCTCTGTTTTCAGCCCCTAATCACCTCGATTAGGGTTGTTTTCAGCAGATCAGCCATAGAAATTCTCTTCTCTCTCCTTATCCTAAGTCTACATCAAGTTTGGCGCGATTCCATCGCGAAGAAGACCTCCGTTTCGGCGTAGGGGTGTGCACAGGTAAGAATTTCAGGTTATGTGCAGAAAATTACAGCAAGCATGTGCGTGTGCATTTTGCTTGTTTCTCTTTTGTGTTCGATGCATGAATGAATGAGCATGAAGGCAACACATAACGGAAGATGGACTCTCCTCTGTGAGAGCTTCCGATGAGCTGTTTTGGAAGATAGACTCTCTTTTCGAGAGCTTCCAACCAGTCTCGCAGAAGAGGGGAAATCCCCTAAGCAGAAAGAAAGTGGAAACACTTTCTCAGTCAGTAGTCAGAACAGAACAGAAGAAAGAATAGAGGATGGGCGTATGCCCCGTTCCTGTGCTTGTAAAGATTCTCCCTTAGTAATAAAGATATTCTCTTTATGGGGGGGGGACCAACCCATCTTCTGGTCCCCAATGGAGTGTCAAGTTTTCTCTCTCCCTCTAATTCTCTTGAGTATTTGAAGTGCAATTAAACGTCAGTTTACGCTTCCGTATTTTTTGTGACAACAGGTTTATTGTTCTTAATATACAATTCCAGTTCTAGTCTCTAAGTTGAGTTTCCAATTTCCGTTCCACTATCTTTTTTAGTTTCAGTCTTGTTTTCAGTTCCAATCTTGTTTATATTTGATCTGGTCTGAAGTCTATTGTCTGTTCTGAACTAACTCTAACTACCAACTTGGAATAGCTAAGAGTGTTCAACTCATTCCATTTTGGCGATCACGGTGGCTTGAGCTAAAGTTGCTCTCAACATTATCTCCTAGTTGGTGTTAGAGCTATCAGATATCAGATATGCCGCCCAAAAGAGGTCGAAGTGGTCGATGGCCAACTACTAGATTCATGGATGATCCAAACCGTGTCAGTCCCATTAAGTAGGAATGAGAGCGCGGCTCTAAAACTGAACACGAACCTGGTAATGAGACGGATGTGGCCCTAGGGCCAGGAACATTTGACAAATCAAGGGATTCCCAACATTCCACTCATTCTAGGAGAAGGCGGGCTGAACGAAGGAATCGATCTCATGGATCCTAGAAAAGTCAGAAACACAATGAAGAAAGCGACGGCAAAAACCAATTGCAAATCAACACACAAATCAGCAAATAAGAAGGAAGAGGACACAATGGCAGAAACTGAGACAGACAAGGATTGGAACGCTGATACGGATCACTACAGTTAAAGAAGGTCAATTCACAAAACTAGAGCCAGTACATTGCTGAACACTCCAGTAATTTGAAATTTTCGTTCCCATTGTTCAAAGGCGGAAAGGAGGACGATTCCGATGTTCATATCCAAACTTTTGAGCAATATGTTGAGCTTAAGAATATTGACGGAGATGAATGGGGAAAGTACTTCCCACATACCTTAAAGGAGGCAACTTGGAAATGGTACTACCATTACTTAGCTTGTCAACTCAAATCATACCATAAGCTTATTAAAGTTTTCAAATTGGAGTATACAGACAATAGGGGAGATGAAGACATTTTGTGTGAGCTAAGCTGTTGGTCAGGACTTATGTTGAGAAGATCAAAGAGTTAACCAGATAGTTACTAGAACCCCCTTCTGAGAAGAGGATGAGAGCTTGGTTTTTGAAAGGATTCAAAAGTAAAAGACTAAGGGAACAAGAGGTCCAACACCAACGAAGAAGTTCAACGACTTGGTACAAATAGCTTTGAAACTGGAACAACAAGCTAAGGAAGAAAAGGGCAATGAAAGTGAGTCTTCTACTGAGGAGAGCTTCAGTTCCGGTTCCAACTCCAGTTTATCTGAAAGTGAATCAGATGACAAGGGCAACGGGAAGAAGAAAGGACCGTGGACTAGAAAGTTGGAGAAGATGTCAAACAGATTGTTGAGATAGCTAAAACAAGACCTTCAATTAAGAAAATGGAAATTTGGTGCTCCAAGTGTAGATCCAAAGATCATAGGTCCGCACAATGTACTTCTTATAAAGCCTATGGTCATGTATGGAACAACTATGGAATTAGAATCCATCACTTCAAGAAAGGGAAGGATTTATCAATGATAGCATTAACAAATCGAGAAGCAGTCAAGGTAGATGGGGATAGTGGGTTCAAAGAAAATGAAGCCAGGTACTGGAGGTAATGGTATTGGCAGAGGCAGATACTAGGGGGACATCGGTAGGACTTGGCCGAAGCTTGAGCCACATGTGTGATGAAGGATCCATTGGAGAATTCATCTCAAAGCCAGCTAGCAGAATGGAACTGTGAGGGTATTAGGAGGAACAATCTTCCAGTTCAGACAATAGCTTTGGTAATGAACAAGATGAGATATATGTCAAGGTCTGTGAAAGGATAGAGAAGTTAACGGTCGAACTCGATGACATCAAGCGGACATTACCAGTAGCTACGAAGTTCATTAGGCAAAAAAGAAAAGTTGAGGCAGAAGCCAAAGCAGTGGACACGGCAACTATCCGAGACGACGAGGTTCCAGTTATCCAGGTGGACTACAACTAAGGAAGCAGTGGGAACCATTGTCAGGATTCATACTGGATGGAGGTGCTGGTGTAAATATCCTAGGGGAACATCTCAGACAAAAGGTGGGAATCATAGATCTAAAACCAACACCATTCAAAGTGAGGATGGCTGTTCACAGGGTGGTTCAAGCTACTAGACTCATGGAGAACATACAAATTAGAGTGGGCACGGAGAAATTTAAGACCAGCTTTCTAGTGTTGGACGTGCAAGGAGCATATGGATGTTGCTAGGCAGACCTTGGCTAAGAACTGCTGGTGCTATACATGATTATACAAATTAGACATTAACTACCCAAGAGGCCAACAGAAGGATTCAAATAAAAACTGACAATACTAGGAGCTGGAAGAAGGCATTGAAGCCTGAGGAGTTACGCAAGAAATATGGGATGAAGAAAATAGAAAAGATGTTGGCCTCATTGAAATAGACCTTAGTGCTGTGCTCATGCATAAGGATCAGGTCAAAAGACAAAAGAAAAAATACCCTGACAAGTTCACTGAGATGAACCCTGGGGAGGGGACAATTCAGTTGGACGGACGACCACCAGAACAGCCAGCACCAAAAAGAGGGGAAAACCAGTTCAAATTCAGACTAGAGGGGGAAACCAGTTCAGGAAATTTTGATGAAGGAAACCAACAACTGAAGAACTAGAGATTCAGAATGGCCTTTTAGAATTAAGCAATCCATGTAATGATTACGATGCTGGTATCAAAACTGAGAAAGAAGCTGAATCCATGGCTAAACAAAAGGGAGGAGGCCCGAACTGGTTACTCCCAGGCGATCAGGAAGTGGAAGACTTTGATCTCGGCTCATAAGAAAATCCCAGAATGATTAAAAGCAACAAACATATGAAACCAATGATCAAGGAGAAAGCCAAGGCAATGTTCCAGAAGTACAAAGATCTATTTGCGTGGGAACATACAGATCTGAAAGGAGTCAATCCAGAGGTGTGCCAGCATAGGATACCACTAAAGCTAGACGCTAGATCAGTCAGATTATAGAGGTAGAGATAGATAATCTTTTCAAAGTTGGGTTCATCATAGGAGTTGCAAGTAGTGAGTGGCTCTTTCCTATAGTGGTAGTACCTAAAAAGAATGAGAAATTAAGGGAATGCTTGGACTATAGGAAATTGAATGCATAGATGTTTAAAGATCCTTTTCCACTACGCTTTACAGATATAAGGTTAGATGAGATTGCAGGCCACGAAATGTATAGTTCCATGGATGGATATAGTGGCTACAATCAGCTCAAATTGCACCTGAAGACAAAGCCAAGACCACATTCATCACTGAATGGGGAGCCTTTATGTATTTGGTTGTGCCAGTTGGGCAATGCAATGCTCCAGCAACTTTTCACAACATAACTATGGAGAGGGATTATTAGAAAGGGTCTCATCCAATGCTTTCACAACCATCCTCACAATGCTTAATACCACCCCACACTCTTGCCCCTTCGAACGCGCTTTTGGGCTTTGTGATGACCATCTTCTCAAACCACTAGCATCCTTGTTAACCATTATTCTTCTATGCTTCTTGCTACCTCAGAGAGGAGCACACTTTAGCCTCTTCGTCCAATACTCCTCAGTCAACCTCTGCGAAGATCCCCAACTCTCGATTATTGATGCATCAAATTCGTTACTTAATGAAAGTTTTGAAAAGGGGGATGAAGGTTGCAGAGAGAAAAAGGACGACTCCAGATAACTGTCTTGCAAATGTTGAGAGAGAGAGAGAGAGAGAGAGAGAGAGAGACTCCTGGGTCGCAAGTAAAAGAAGAGAGAGGCATCTCTACATATTCCTCATAATTTCGGATTTTTTTGTTACACAGGGACATAACTTTGGATTTCACAGAGATTTGAGGTATAGGAGGATACATTCCATGAAGTACTGTATAGTGGAAGGGAATTGTGAAAGGGCCAAGTTGCTTTATGCTTGCTGAAATAGCTGTAGGACTCATAGAGCATGTGAATCTGGTGATGCTCTTGTGAACGTGCATGTCAAGTACCCAGAAGAGCTACACGTGAATCAGAGGATCATAGGAAGCTGCATCTCAGGTTGGGTTCGCAAGAGACGGTGGCAGAAACCTCGCACTGTCTTCCACATCTCCCTTTGTTCACAAGGGACGGAGGTAGCTGGATAATATTTATTTTCGTACAGTTCGACGTCCAATGGGATGCAGTCTAGTAGCTGTTGGAAGAAGCTCAATCTCTCAGATCTGCGTTTCGTGCTGAAAAGTGGATGGTAGACCTGCTCTTCCAAGGGGGGGGGGGGGGGGACTCACCAGTTTTTTTGTGGGTCTGGAGAAACACAATTGCCTTTTGTGCCAATGGGTAGCCTCCACAGTGGAGGCACGCTCCTTTACGAATGACTTCCACCGGCTCTTGTGAACCCAACCTTAGCCTGGGTTCACAAGAGACGACGACAAAAACCTCGCACTCTGTCTTCCACCTCTCCCTTCATTCACAAGTGACGGAGGCAGCTGTATAATATTTATTTTTGTAGAGTTAGATGTCCAATGGGCTGCAGTGTAGTGGTAGTGCTGCAGAGTGTGTAGCCGCTGGATGAAGCTCAATCCCTCGGATCCAAGTTTCGTGCTGAAAAGTGGACGGTAGACCTGCTCTTTTAAGGCGGAATCGTCGCCAATTTTTTTGTGGGTCAAGAGAGACGCAATTGCCTTTTGCACCAATGAGCAGCCTCCACAGTGGAGGCACACTGCTTTACAAATGACTTCCACCGGCTCTTGTGAACCCAGCCTTAGCTTGTCGAAAAGGCTTGTATGTCCATTCAATGAAGCTTCTTTGCCCCATGCATATGTTGAACGTCCATATCTTGCAAGAAGTGCATTCACGAGATAGGATCCTTGATAGAAGACTTTTCAACAGCTTTGTTTTGCTTTGACTAATGTGAGAGAGAGAGAGAGAGAGAGAGAGCAAAAATAGTGGTTCTTACCTGGATGGTATGTCGCATAGTGCTCGTGTTTTGGGGGCATGGAATCTTACAATCTCAACACACTCGATCAAGATTTCATATTATTAAACAAGGAACTGATCAATCATCCTTTAAATGAGTGTCTTCTTGTCAAGATAGACAACAAATGGATTATTGGATACTTTTTAGTACATGTTTTATTATGCTTATTGCTCACTAGTCACACTTGTGCACCTTCTATGCTATTCAGGAGAGCACGAACATACGTGACACGCGGTTGTTAGACGAGTGTATACGGGGAGGTGCCCTCCTTTCCTTTAGAGCTTGTAGTGTTGGAAGTGAGTTTATGATAAAACAGTTAGGAGCAATAATTACATTTGGTATACAAAATCCAAATTTTATAATATGCTTGGATCGACAAATATGTTTTCTTTACCTGGAAGAAAATATAATGGAAAAGCTTAAAGGTGAGCAAGAACTAGTTTTGATCATTTATTTAGAAACCATTCTCTTAACAGCACCATGTTAATGCAGGAATAGAAGAATGTGAGAGGCTGAACGGTTGAATTTAAGACATGTAGTGGGAGGATGAAAAGAGAAAAATTTACTTCTTTTGGAGTGGTGAAACTAGGTTTGAAATCTTGTTCAAGGAGATGGCGGGTTAAGGAGCACTCGATTCAAAATTGCAAAGGTAAGATAACATTGCAAAGATTGAGGTTTTTTTCTTGAAGAGCGCCTAAATGATAATATTTTGAGGTTTTCTTTCTGGTTAATGCCTCGCATTAGCCACATGCTTTCAAAATACAAGCATAGACCATTGCACCTTGGGAGAGACGACGGTCTATTGAAAACTTTTGAAACTTTGCTCGCCTTACCCATCTCGGCCACATCTTGTGATAATGGAACATTTTCATTGAGCACATTTTATGTTTTTTTGTGATTGCACATAACATTCCGCATCCTTGCCTACCAAAGCACTCTCAAGAACATTATCTTTTTCTAGCTTACCTTGATTGGCAATCTCATCCTGCTTCTTGTAGGGTTAGGATGGATAAAGTAAAGTAGCATTTATGTTGTAGAGTACACCATCACACAAGAGGTTAAACCAAAATAAATGGACTAAACTTGATTAATGAACTAGTAAATGTGAGTACATTGTGTAGTACAAGGTGTCGTCTAAGAGCATACGAGTCTAGAAGAATTCCAAAATCATCTCATAGGAGTATTGGTTGACACCTCTTTGAAAGGGGTTGGCTCCATCTCCACTTCATTTGACCCCTTCAACTCACTTGTCCTTTAGTACACATAGGTTCAAGCACCTAACTCTCACATGATGATCTGCCAACTCGGCTCCAAGTAGACCAATAGGAACACATCAAGAAGCATAACCATAGGCTAAAGGCCACAAAAGACGACAACACTCCCCATGAGGTTTAAGCTATGACAAATTACAAATAGACATAACACGCTCTAATCAAAGAGGAAAATGGGCATTCCCCAATTCACGAGGCCTCCCCAATCCAGGAGACAACATCTCTAATCCAAGAGACAAGCAAAACATCATTGAGACATCACCTCTGAAGCAATGTAGACAATACTAAGACCAAGCTAATCCAAGTTGTCTCAAACATGAATCCATTGCAAGAGAAGAAGGAAAAATAAATCTAGAGGATATCACTCTCATGGTCACAAGAAACATGGTGGTTGTTGCTGCCGACTTCTGCTTAGAATTTTCTTCTTCTTCTACTATGGGAATTTATGCTTCGGATTTGTTGTTGTTTCTACTATCCTTATCCTTTTGACAACATTTGGAAGGAGGGTTGCCCTTCCTCATGCAATGAATACAAGCCTTGGATGCAAAACATTCCTTGGCTAGATGCCCTACTTTTCCACAATTGAAACGAGCCTTATTGACCTCTCTTTTAATTCCTCTCTCAATGAGAGCTGAGACTCGTGGTGCAACTTCTCTCCTCGAGCATGGTTACAATGTCATTGTAGCTTGCATGCAAAGCATTATGAAGCGCTACTACCTTGTCATTTTTGGGAACTTCACATTGGATACAGGTAATTTTATAATGCTCTCTACTTGATTGATCAAGCTAAAAATCTCTTCACTCTCTTCCACAGTGAGTGTGTACGATTGTTATCTTACAAAGGCTTTTGGACTTTTTGTCTCTAGGCCCCAAGTTCTTCTCTAGGACTGTCGAACATTCATGGGCACTAATAAAATCATCAATAAAATGCATATAATGATCATGCAAAGAATTCTTAGGGCTAGCTAAGCTAGATCTTGGTCACTTATGGAATGGGTTTGTATACCTTAACTAGTGCCCTTTAGTTCATAATGGTTGGCTTTAGAATCCTCCGAAGTTCCTTCTTCATTAAATATCCCTTAAGTTTTCCATGTGTATTAAACATTGTCATTGAATCTCTGAATCCCCCCCCCCCCCCCCCCCCCCCCCCCCCCCCCCCAAAAAAAAGAAGAAAAAAAAAACCCACAATTCCCGTGGTGCTAATGAAGGAAGGGCTCTTAGTGATTGTTTCAATGAGAATCTGCAAAAAGAATGCACTAGTGTCTACCTTAATAAAGTGCACAACTATGAGATTGTCCCCTTAGATAAATATGATCATATACAGAACCATTCAATTGTGCTAGGATGCAAACAATTTCAATGTCAGTTGAAATTTAATGTGAGAGAAAAAGGGAAGAACTTTCCTTGAATGTGGGGAAAGAGAGAGAGAGAGAGAGAGAGAGAGAGAGAGAGACGTTATCGGAATGAGCCGGAGGTAATGGTGTGTGGGTGCCCCTCATCAGCAGGCTTCGAATCGAGATGGGAGGCGTTGTGGGGTTCCAACGGCTGTGCTTACGGGACATTTCGTCTCTGCATCGCCTCCTTGCTCAAGCCAACTTAGGCCTGCAGTTTTCATGTTGAACCCAAGAGAGGTAGCCTCTACTCCCTCCATTCCTGACAATGAACTGCTTGCCAAAGAATCGATCTCTCACTGTCTGCATCATACATTAATCTTTAACCCACAGGTAACAGGGCAACATAATGTTACAGTTGCATCCAATAAGGTTCTGAGCCAAGTCTCTATTTTCAAAGCTAAAGCTATTGTGCTGTACTTCACTGGGGAACTACCAACTCTGAATGAGATTGCTGGGTTCTTGGATCAAGGATTTAGAAGAGCAGATGTTGACAAGGTGTTCTATAATGGGTAAGGATTGTATGAAGTCGTTTTTTTTAACACCAGAGGATAGGCAGCCTTTAAAAATACTTCCACCATCATCCTGTGTGGGCAGGTGGTTCATGTCTTTCCTTGGCCACCTGTTAAGAAGTTTAAAGAAGATCTATTGTCCAAATGCCTTGTCTGGGTTGATTTTATAGACCTCCCAGCATTTCTCTGGCCTTTCATTTCTGAACTTGCTGCCTCACTTGGAAAATTCTTGTTTGCCCCTACAATAAACTGTCCTAATAGGAATAGAGCATGTGTTATGTGGCTTAGTGATCAGTAGATGCCTAAAATAATGGAAATTGAGTTAGAATCCTTTGGCAGAATAGCTATATATCTTAAATGGGGTAACTTAGCTGCTTCTTGCTATCATTGTGGAAATTTGGGACATTTCTCCAAAAATTGTCCAACTTTAACTAAAGGCGATGTGGACCTTATACCCTCTTATCTAGGAAGCAAGCATCTAGTGCCTAGGGAACATATTTTTGGGAAACCTTCAACTATTGTTGGAGATAAAGCTCCTCCACCACCTATACCTTCAGTGGCCTCTCCTGATTATGCCTTGCCCCTTGGCAAATATAAATCTGCCCTCATTGTGACAACAAAATTCTCCCCACATGCAAGGACCCGTGCAACATCCATCCCTTCGTCATCCAAGATTCCCAGACATGTGGATAAGGGCAAAAGGACTGTAGACTCAGAGGGATTCCAATTTCCCAAAGAAACATTCAGATCCAGACGTGGCATCTGTGCTTATTCATCCCCAAATGTCTTTGATGTCTTGCAGGACATCCCTTCTCCTAAGACTCTAGCTGCCATTGACTCTGTGATTGGTCAGCATTCTACCACTAAAACCCCTGTCCATAATGTAGCTGCTGTAGAAGTGCACATGAATGATGGTACTAATGATGATGACACTCAGCTGGTTCTGAATACCCTCTCCTCATGAAGATAGCTACATTCAATGGTAAGGGGCTTAATCACCCTTCAAGATTGCTGGCATTTCATAATTGGCTGATTGCTTCTGATTTGGATGTGTGTCTTGTATAAGAACATAAAATGCATTCTAGACCACGGAAAGCTATGCATTTTAAAGGCTATGATGCTTTATATGGTGGTAAAAAAGATGAATACTCAGGTACCTTGACCTACATTAGGCAATCATTGAAGCCTTAATGACTGATGGACTATTATGAGATTGGGCACCTTCCTGTTGCATGTGGTTAATTGCGATTGGGATAGATGGCTCAGTGGTTAATTATGTGCTGTCTATTTGAATTTTCGTAATAGTGAGCCCATGATGGTTTGTAGATTGGAATTGTGGGAGTTGACGAGGAGGCGCTGACAAATAATAATTCTTTCAGTCATTTTATTCTTGCACAATATTTTAGATCTTTTATCAATAAGCCACTATGGCCGCTTTGTAAAGGACAGTGAGAACTCACTCTAAGAGGGTCATGCAATAAGTAATGTGTTCCACTCATAACTAAAGTAGGACTAGAGTGTGAAAGAGAGGCCTCTAATTTTTAGCACCAATAATAATATCAAATATCAAATACCAAATTCCACAAGAGGTGCCGTGGAATTTGGGGCTGCAATCTTTAGGCTTTTCTTGTGTAGATTCTCTTAATTTTTCCCTTTCCTCTCTCTTATGCTATGTTGTGTTTCTCTATGTACTCCATGATTATGTCTACATCTCTTACACCCCTCTTACACTCTCTTACACTCTTCTCTTGTCAATTTGTTCTCTTGTGTGTGTGTGTGTGCGTTGTCATAGTCTAGGTGTGTGTGTACTTGAGTTTGGAAGAAGATGTTGACATGCTGATGGTGAAGTCTATGAGGGATTGTGGATTTGTCTAAGCAACCGGTCTTCCCATCTCCCAACTTCCAACAGTGGTATCAGAGCTTTGGTTTGAGTTATTGGCACGAAATTTTCAATTTTGAGAGGATCCTCAAATTGGTTGATTAATTGGCAAATTTATTCCACAAATTTTGTTGATCGGCAACATAATCGGGTATGTACAAAGCTTAATTTGAGATAAATTGCTAAAGCTAACGGATTTGTGAAGACATGTGGGCAAGCAACCGAGCACGAAGTGTTTCTGAAGAGCTTTGAGAGATTTGGTGAATTCAATTCGACATCGGAATGTTTTGAAGAAGGTTTAGAAGGGCCGTATTCGACATCGTTAAAGTTAAAGAAGGAAGAGAAGAGGAAGCCGACAAGAAGCAATCAAATCTGACTCAAGCTTGTAGAGGTTTCACATGCAAAGGAAATCGACCCAAAAGCCAACCAAATTGAGCTTTTTTCGGGTCACAATTGCTGTGAGAAGGCTCACCTACACATACATACACAAAACCCTTGAGAAGTGTCTCTGTCTGAGTAGCCGTGGGAACTGGACTACCGAAGAAAAAGACCTCTGTTGACCACGACAAAAATGAGCAAGGGCTGCATCAAACTGGATGCCCTAGGCCCTGCAGTGCTTTTGTTTTCTTGCTCGCGGGCCGAAACCATCTATAGAGGTCACCATCCCCTCTCTCTCCCCCTTGCTAGTCTTTTTCGGCCTTTGCAGGCTACGCCAGTTAATGATCCATGCATTCATACTCACTTAAAAGAAGGAGTTTAAAGTACAACAAAAAGGTAAGGCTTAAGTTGCCTTATGTTGGCCGGCTGCCCAAGAGTCACTAAAAGAAAAACATCCCCTCTTAAGAGGGTATTCACCCTACTCAAGATTTTGGGACAGCCAACGACACAAGTAGGGCAGCAGCTAAGCCCAACCCTCTTGGCCGCACGACATCAATTTCCTTTTGTAGCTCAAAGGGAAAATTGACTGCCCATCAGCCTTTGCAAGCCATACTTGATCCCTCGGCTACCCACTCGTTCCCTACTCGACGACCGCCACCATAGTTTCAAGGGCAATGCACTAGCCAAAAATTAACCCGAACGTACCAATTATATTCTACGACGAAGATTAAATTATCTTGCCGATTGTTATTATCATCATTTTTCTTTGGGACGCGGAAGATTGGACACCGGCATTCAATTGCTCTACAGACTAACCGCTCAAATGTTCATCGCTTTTAACAAAAACTCGATGCATCATAGTTTTGGACCGGACGTCACCCACGATTGTAAAGCTAAGTATCTATTTATTTTTGTTAATTTCTTTGTTTTTAATTCTTAAGCATTATTATGCATACCATCATATACATATACACTACAGCCTTTATAAGAAGTTTTTTAAAAAGAAAAGAAAAGCAGCACGCAATCATAGCATACTTTCCACAAGCACCCATAGTTGCCGAGCAGCTTGCCAATCTGCAACAATATTTCACGTATGAACGCATGCGAAGGCAAGAGCTTGAAGATAAATTATTACATTCTGCATGCATAGAATCTGTACCGGCACCCAAGAAAAACAAAATTAGCAGAAAAGCATTCATTGCATCAAATCATCTCATCAGTAGCGCTGTATTGTGGTGGAATGGTATCAAACAGCATGGTAAAAGACCATGTACCTGGCATGCATTCAAAACGCTCTTTTTACCACAATTTTTCTCACATGCCAGTGGGATTTAAATCGACAGGGTAGAAATGAAGATGTACAGGGCTATACCGATTGTTTTTGGAACTGTTTGATTCAATTGAAAGCTATTGAACATGTCAGTCGTAGGAAATTAGAGCGTAAATATATATCTGGCTTATCACTACAAATTGGTGCTGAGGTAGATATGTTTGAACCGGATTCACTGTCAAAAGCTATTAATTTGGCTCTTAATGCAAAGAAGAAGAAAGGTGGAACCCTCTCACGCCAAACAAACTTCTAACACTTACCGTAACAAGAGAGCTTCTTTCTCTCCTAACTTTGACAGGAACAAACATAAAAGCCGTACCTTTTTCAAGAGAAGCAGATTTGACAATTCTGCCACAACTTCTCAACCTTATGGAAACAACAACAACACACAGCAGCGAGGTAACCAAAATTCTTCCAACCAACGTCCTGCTCAAAACTCTAATGGTAATAAAAAGGTGAAGCGTTTCAAATTTTTTCAGTATGGTCACTATGCATCTAAGTGCCCACAAGGTCTTGCTAAGAGTAATGGCCAACCCAATGGCCAATCCAATGGAGTCACCCGAAATCCATACCAACGACCCTTCAACAACAAACGCCCCAACGATGCGACTGTTAACCTCATCGAAGATACTAATCCCGATGACAATGAAGTGAAAGCTAACTACGGTGAGGGATATGATCTTGAGTAAGATCAAGATGACAACCCATTTTCAAGTACTCCTATATCTCCTCACACTTTGTTTAAAGTGCAAGGCACAGTCAAGGGTGAAAGTGTCACCATTCATTTAATGGCAGTAGCAATGATTTTATTTCTGCATGCTTGACACAACAACTCTCTCTCTCTGAAATTTTTTCACCTCACAAAATCAAAACTGTTTTTAATAATCAACGTTTTAATTGCAAACCCCAATTCAAAGTTGAAGTTTGCATTGGTGAATTTACACAAGCACTTACATTTTTGGTAGCACCATTGCATGATCTTGATATGATTTTGGGAATGCCATTTCGTTATAAATTTGATCCGTTGATTAATTATAAAATACGTACTATGTCTCTCACTCATAATAATAAAAATTTATCCATCCAAGCAACACTAGCACATCAAACATTTCCACTTCTTTCTCACACCCAAGCCAAAAGAGAAATTCGAAAACAAGGGAAAACATATCTGACACTGGTAAATCAAATTTTCGTTGAAATCTAAACCGCACATAACTCTTCACATGATGATTTTCTTTCACAATTTAAGAATTGTTTCATGTATGATGTACCACATGGAGTTCCATCTTCACGCCCAAAAGTTCACAAAATAGATATTATATCGGGTAGTGAACCTCCTTGTAGAGCACCTTATCGTATAAATCCAATTGCACACAGGGAGATACAAACTCAAATCACTGACTTGTTTGATCGAGGACTTATAAGACCTAGTAGTTCACCATACGGAGCTTCAGTACTTCTTGTTAAGAAGAAAAATGAGACTTTTTGTATGTGTATTGACTGCAACAAGATCACCATCAAGAATAGGTTCCCTATCCCTAGAGTGGATGATCTATCAAATAAACTAAAAGAAATAAACATCTTTAACAAAATTAACCTCAAATCAAGGTATCACCAAGTCAAAATGTTTGATCAAGATGCCTACAAAACGGCTTTCAGAACACAAACGGGACATTATGAATTTCTTGTCATGCCATTTGGTCTAACGAATGCACCAACCACTTTCACACGCATGATGAACATATTTTCATTGACCCCATCAAGATTTTGTGATTGTATTCGTTGATGACATTCTTGTATTCACTAAATCAGAAGAAGAACATAAAGAGCATTTAACACGTGTATTTGAATTGCTTGCACACAACCACTTGTCATTAGGAAAAATATGAACCTCAAAGGGGCCTTGTAAGAGCAACTGATCAATTTAGTCAACGCTAGGACATAAAAGGGGGGCATGGATAGCCCATATATACGTACCTCAAAACTATATCATGTAGCATATCTATGGAAAGAGCTTGGCAATGCGATTTAAATACACTATTGTTCGACAAATTTGAAGCTAAAATGCTCAAGATTTAAAAATGCAAAAACTGGTGGGCCGTGGCCACAAGGCCATTCTCATTGGTATAGAGAGTATATTCCAAAAGCATCTTTGATCCTAAAGGGCCCTTTTGGGCTTTATATTTTTTGTAATGGTATCTGAATCTTGAAAAGAGTTCATTTTTCCAATCTAAAAATTAAATATTTGGGACACATTGTATCGGCCAAGGGAATCTATGTAGACCTTAAGAAAAATGAAGCCATTCAATCATAGCCTAGACCCATAAATTTGCATGAACTTCGTTCTTTTATTGGTCTATTCAGTTATTACAGGAAGTTTGCATGTAACTTTGCTTACAAATCTCATTACCTCACTCTCCTGTTAAAGAAAAATCCTCCTTATGTATGGTCTGATTTGCAAGAAAGTTCCTTTAATGTACTCAAGGTTGCTTTGATAAATGCACCAGTACTGCAATTGCGTGATTTTGATAGACCATTCTTTGTCGTAGTCTCACTGATGCTAGTGGAAAAGGTATCGATGCGGTCCTTATGTAAGATAACCATCCACTTGCATTTGAAAGTCGTAAGTTTAAACCGTTTGAAGCAAAATTTAGTACATATGATAAAGAGTTAACTGCTGTTGTACATGATTTGAAAATTTGGAAACACTATTTAATGGGTGCTGATTTAATCATCAAAACTGATCAACAAAGTATCAAGTATTTATCGTCTCAACCCTTAATAGATGATAGAGATATTAAGTGGGCTAACTTCATTCAAAGTTTTCAACCCCACATTCAATACTTGGTAGGAGAATGTTGTAGCTGACGCTTTGAGTTGAAGACCCTCTCTTAATCAATCAACCATTACAGGTACTTCATTTGATTCAATGCCTGACACTTATACACAAGATAATGATTTCAAAACTACATGGTTGCCTATGATTGAGAATTCTGTGCACACATTTTTGGAATACACTATTCAAGAAAGCTTTCTTTATTTCAAATAGAAATTGTGTGTAGCTAAACCTTTTCGTACATTGATCATTGAAGAGTTGCACAAATCACCCTATACTGGACATAGAGGATTTGTTGTTACTTTTTAAAACTTATGTCGTGATTTTTATTGGCCTACGATGAAAAATGATGTTAAACAATATGTTTCAGCTTGTTTGATTTGTCAAAAGGTCAAAGCAACAACATGTAAGAAATTGGGACTTTACACCCTCTCCCTATTCCTGAAAACCTTGGGAACATATTTCAATGGATTTTGTCACTGGATTTTCACTCATTTTTCACAAGCATGATAAGATTTGGATTGTCATTGATTGTTTTTCTAAACAAGCATACTTCATTCCTTGTAATAAAACACTCACAGCACATCAAGCTGCACTTCTATTTCTTAAAGCTGTCTTTCTACATCATGGTTTGTCAAAAGTTATATTATCTGATCGAGATTCCAAATTTTGTAGTGCTTTTTGGACTACTGTTTTTGAAAATCTTGAAACAATACTTGATTTTGCTTATGCATTCCATCCTGAGTCTAATGGTCAAACCGAAGTCACTAATCGTATACTATCATTGACTTGCTTAAAGCTTATGTTTCTTCTCAACCCAAGAAATGGGATGATTACCTACATATTCTATAGTTTGCATATAACAACACCACTCACAGTGACACATGTAAATCTCCATTTGAAATTGTGTATGGTCATTCTCTATCTACTCTTGCTTCATGTGTTTCCAATATTATGCCTGTCGTTGATGATTTTGCTGCTAATTTTCATGATATTTATGCAAGTGTGCAGTCTACCATTAAACAGTCACAAGAACTTTACACTGAGCATGCTAACAAGCACCGTAAAGCACACCAATTCAAAGAAGGTGATTATGTTATGCTTCACATTAAAAAACGAAGGCTCAAAAGTGTTGATACTAATGTTTTTGTTAAACTTGCTCCTCACTTTTATGGTCCTTTCAAAATTTTTGCTGTGATCAATAATGTTTCCTTTCGTTGATGTTTCCTTTCGTTTAAACCTACCTTCACATTGGCACATTCACAACACTTTCCACATTAGTATTGAGGTTCCCTACCTACACATCACATTTACGAGGATCCACCTTCACTTGTGGACCAAGAAGAACAACTCATCCCTGCACAAATAGTTGATCACACGAGAACACCACCACACGCACTGACATGGTTTATAACGGCTATCTTTTGACCTTTAAAGGCCACCCTCAAGAGGATGCCAAGTGGATGCCTAAATTATTTTTTTGCAACTTCCCAGACCTTCTCCACACTTCCCATTACTTATGGTCCAATTGATTCTTTAGTGAGCAGCTGAGGACAGTTTCTATTCCTGGTGGAAGGGATGTTACGAGACTGGGCACCCTCATGTTGCATGTGTTAACTGCAATTGGGATAGCTGGCTTAATGGTTAATTATGTGCTGTCTATTTGAATTTTACTAACACTCAGTGCATGACGGTTTGTAGATTTGAATTTTGGGAGTTGACAAGGAGGCGCCAACAAATAATAATTCTCTCAATCATTTTATTCTTGCACAGTATTTTAGATCTTGTATCAATAGCCACTATGGCCGCTTTGTAAATAAGACAGTGAGAACTCACCCTAAGAGGTTCATGCAATAAGTAGTGTGTTCCACTCATAACTAAAGTAGAACTAAATTGTAAAAGAGGGGCTTTCAATTTTTGGCACCAATAATAATATAAAAAAATATCAAATACCAAACTCCACAAAAGGTGCCTTGGAGTTTGGGGCTACAATCTTTAGGCCTTTCTTGTATAGATTCTCTTAATTTTTCCCTTTCCTCTCTCTTATGCTATGCTCTATTTCTTTGTGTACTCCATGATTATGTCGACATCTCTTGCACCCCTCTTACAATCTTCCCTTGTCACTTTGTTCTCTTGTGTGTGTGTGTGTGTACTTGAGTTTGGAAGAAGATGCTGACATGTTGATGGTGAAGTCTATGAGGAATTGTGGATTTGTCTAAGCAACCGGTCTCCCCATCTACCAACTTTCAACATGGACCATGTCTTTAGTAGATGTTCTGTGTTTTAGATTACCACTAAATGGGGGCCTTTACAAATTGTTAATGTGGAGCTAATGACTGTCATTTGAGGATGTTGCTTTGGGATTGGCTGTTACAAGTTAATTGGTCTCAAGGGAACATGGGGGGGGGGGGGGGGGGGGGGGGGGGGGGGGGGGGGGGGGGGGGGGGGGATTTCAATATGGTTCAACATCTTTCTGACTCTACTACCATTAGTTTTGTTATGTCCTTTGTTGAAGCTCTGCATTGGGATACACTGACTCAACAAGCTTTTCTTTTTGACGTCTAGTCTTTTGCTAATAGAAAATCTGATGGTTTCACTTTCCATTCATTGTCACATGATGCCTCATGGTCATGACTGGATAGACTCTATTTTGTGGGTAACCACTGATTGCTTAATACAGAGCATATGGAGGTAGATGTGGCCATTGCTCTTTGTGAGGATTGTCCTGTGATTTTGAAATTGTCTCATGTTAATATTACAGATATGCACTTGTTTGGGCACTCTAGACCACTAATGGTTAACAATGTCCTTATGACTCATCCTATTTTTAGAGATATGGTTGTTGACCTGATTTAGGCAGCTATGCAGGCTCACACTAATCCCCTTTGTATTTGGTTGTATATAGTGTCTGATATGCAGCATTGTATCTTGTATGCTGGTAAGCAGGTTGCTAATTATGCATCTAAAAAGTTGTAGAAGGCACACATGGTGGCCTTGAACGTGTTTCATAAGCAGCTTCCACTGTATAATGTCATAGGGATTTGGAATATTTGAAACAGGCAAGAGAGGTCATACAAAAGGCATAATTGCAGTAGGTTAAAAAACTAGATTCCTATGTAGGCACCAATGGGTGTTGAAAGATTGCAATGATTCATCTAAAGGGTTTTTCAAAAAGCAGAAGCACAAGAAACAGAGACAGTAGCTCACTGCTCTTCATGCTGGTCATGGGACTCCTATCACCTCTGTCAAGGAAATTATGCAGACAACCACTCAATACTATAATGCTTTGTTGAATATACAGGCTACACTTTTTGATGAAAGAAACTAGGTTGTGCAGACCCTTTTGAGGGCAGTGTCCCCATGCATTGAGAAGACCATTGCATCTAGGTTGGACCAAAAATTACGAGAAGCAAAAATTTATTATGCACTGACAAAATTGCCTGTTGATAAAAGCCTTGGGATTTGTGGTTTGACAATGGAATTTCTAGTCTCTTTCTAGAATGAGCTAAAATGTACTTTGGTGCCACTATTGGATGCAGTGTGGGTCTCCCAGTGCATGGATCTTGCTCTTAAATATGGTATCATCAAACTTCTTAGTAAAAGAACTTTTCCTATGACTGATTGGAGGCCCATCACCATGATGGGGGTGATGTATAAGTTTCTAGCTAAGACTATTGCATTGGGGATTGCTCTAATGTGTTGAGGAAATCATTCATCCTGCTCAAACGGGTTTATTCGGGAGAGATCAATTTACAATAACATTCTTACTGTGCAGCTAGGCATTGAGCATGCATTGAGTTCAAAACAAGATATGGTCATGTTGTAGGTGGATTTTTTCATGGCCTTTTATACAGTACAATAAGACTTTGTTCAAGCCACTTTGCAAAAAATGGGGTTTGGTCCTAGAATGTGCAATTTAATTAATGTGCTGGGTTATAGTGCCTACTCTAGGCTGATCATTAATGACAAACTATTAGAGAAGGTCCATATTGCAAGGGAAGTTAGGTAGGGTTGCCCTATTAGTCCCTTGTTTTTTGTTGTGGCTACACACCCTTTGTATTCTTATTTGGATCAGTTGTCTACCTTGGGCTATTCGCAAACCTTGCAACTAGGAATTAGACAGTTGTCTGGTAAAGGGTTTGCTGATGATACCTTTTTGTTTCTTAAAGCCCATAATGTTAATGTTCTCAGATGTATGGCTACTCTAAATAGATATGCACTGGCTGCTGGTCTGGAACCGAACTTAAGTATGTCTGCTTTGATAGACATTTCTGCTAGAGAATTTGAATCATTGGTTTGGGCAGGCAAAAGGTACCCAAAAGATCATGTGTTCAAACATCTAGGATATCTGTTGGGGTTTCTGTTGCTTCTCAACAACTCTTGAAGTGGGTGCTGAATAAAATTTAGGTTAAGATTGCATGTTGGAACTATGACAAAATGGCCTTTGCATGTCAGATTGAGAATTTTGTAGACTATTCTTATTTCTTATCTTCTCTATTACTTGCCTTTACTGGATTGGACTGGCCGTATGCGCAGAAATTTAAGTCATTTTTTTGTGGGGTGCAAACTCCTCTGTTACTACATTGCTTGGGACTCCATAGATGTTCCCTATAGTCGGGGGGGGGGGGGGGGGGTTTAACATTTTGAATCTATAGTTGCATGCATTGGCTAGGAGAGCCACACGTATTAAACACATGTTTATTTCTCATACTAATTGGGTTGTCTGTTTGTGGAGACTTGTTGGAACTGATGTTGTGTATTTTCATGGAACCTAGCAGCTGCCCGCTTGGGATAAAGTGTTCTCTGCTGCTCCTTTAAAAACAGGGTTTTTGATTTTTGATACGCTTATCAAATCTTCAAAGAAAGTCTGTTCTAATCTTGTTTGGCAGGGAAGAGTTAGGTATACTGGTAACTCTTTAGTGGAGAAAATCTATTATGGAGTTTTATTTTTAAGATTCCCCCTACTAGATTGATGGGTAAACCTGTCCTTTCTTTGTTCAGAAAGGGCTTAGCTAAAATAAAATAGATGATGGACTCTAACAGCTAGTTGCTTCCTTTTTCCACAGCCAGAAGGCGGTACAGACTGGGATATGGATGTAGACATCAGTGGCATCAACTTTGTGCTCATATTCACAATTTACCCATGTATGCTACACTCAACCTGGAAGACATGCACAGGGACTGGACACTGCTTGCCTCTTCAACAAATTGGTGGACTTTAAAGACTGATGCCTTTTACACGCATCTTTTGCCTAACTCCCTGAGTGTACTCAAATGTAATAAATAATGGTCTTTTTAGAGAAGTGATTCATGGTGGTTGAATGTATTGTATGATGTTTGGTCATCCCTTACCAATATGAGTTTAAAGTATTTATTTGGAGAGTATGTACAGGGGTGCTCCCCATAATTGCCAATTTGCTTAAGAAGGGTTTTACCACTGGATTGTGTGCAAGATGTTCTAGACTAGAGACAGTTAGACATGGCTGTTGGAACTGCAAAATTGTGAGAGAGTGGTGGAGAGGGGCTATTGCTATGTGGTCTGATGCCTGGGGGGTCATCATTACTAAACTCAACATCACCTTCTTCAAAGTCAACACTCAGGAAGATGCAACCCTTGGCTTTGTATTGCACTCCTTTAGGATTTGGTTTCTTTGGTTTATTTGGTCACTGAGGAACTAGGCCACCATGGATGGCAATCAATCTGTAAATCATTCAGTCCCTTTGCGTGTGATAAGGGATATGATGTTGGAAGATGCACTGCCAATACTGGATAGCTCATTTAGGGACAAAGTTCTCCAGGCGATAGGGAGGTTGAAAGTTTGACTCAAGCCTCTTGTACTGCACTCCTTTAGGATTTGGTTTCTTTGGTCACTGAGGAAATAGGCCACCATGGATGGCAATCAATTTGTAAATCATTCAGTCCCTTTGCTTGTCATAAGGGATAGGATGTTGGAAGATGCACTGCCAATACTAGATAGCTCATTCAGGAACAAAGTTCTCCAAGCGATAGGGAGGCTGAAATTTTGACTCAAGCCTCTTGTACTATATGACATAACAATAATAAAGAAGACAAGTTCCCCCCAAAAAGAGAGAGAGAGAGAGAGAGAGAGAGAGAGAGAGAGAGAGAGAGAGAGAGAGAGAATAATTTATTTTTGATATATGAATTTTCCTTTTCTATCTCTAGATTTTTTTGGGAACAACCCCTTAACTCGAACCTTAACTGCCCCCTATTGTGGGATGCACACTTAAATCTTGGTGTCAAAATAGAGCACTGGGCTCTCGGTGAGAGTTTTTCCCCTTGAGGAAAGGACACTGGATGTCAACCTAGGAGAAGACCTGCCTATGGGACGTAGTCCTTATGAACCTGATTCCCAAATAGACTGGATTTGAAGCCTTGTGGAATCTACCTATCACCCAAAAGGATTTTGTGAAGCCTCACTGTGAGTGCACTCTATTGGACCCAATCCTTGAATGAACTGCAGTGGACTAAGCTTTTGAAATTTGTTCACAAGCTCCCCCCCCCCAAAAAAAAAAGAAAAAAGAAAAACACACCCCTCAATTTAGCAAGGAGGTTTGAGGAAGGTTTAAGACAGCTAATGAAGCTCAAAAATTGAGATTAGGGGGTCAATGAAAAGCTGAAATAGAGCCTTCAAGCACACATAATTGTCTGCAAGTATTGATCAATAGTTGATTCTAATGACGGTGAATAGGCAAAAAAAATGAATGTTGATGCAATGCAGACTTTTCTTAGAAATGTTTCCAATCACACTAGTCAACCACTAACCACACCATTTGACGAACTGAGCCAAAGATAACTCAAATACACCAAAGTGCAAATGTGAGAGTGACTAGGAGAGGGATTAATTGGAATGGATTATGGAAAACGTATATACAAAAGCAAGCCTAAATTCACTCCAATTAATGCTAATCAAGCATGGAGACTAGTGACTTGTTCGTATTACCAAGAGATTGCTCACACATGATCAGGAAAAGTGAAAATAATCTAAGAGATTATTAACCCCTTCAGCTCTGATACCACTTGTAGGGTTAGGGTGAATAAAACTAAGCATCATTCATGTTGTAGAGTACACCATTACACAAGAGATTACAAAACAAAGAATAAACTAAACTGAATTAAGGAACTAGCAAATGTGAGTACAAGGTCGCACCTTATATAGGGCGTCCAGTGTGTAGTACAAGGTACTGTATAAGATTACATGGGTCCAATAGACTCCAAGATCATCTTTGTAGGGCACATCTTTAGATCCATCACCATTTTATTTGGCCTCTTCATACCACCTTGATTTATTAAATTTGATAACTTGTATGACTTTCACATAATAATCTTCCAACTATGTTGTTGCTGATTTCTGCTTCTTAATGCAAAACTGGGCTGGCTACAAAAGATTCAAAGTAGAAAGTAGGCATCCCTCAAATTAAAGCAAGATCCATAAAAGACAATCGAGATAAAATCTCTTCTGCCAAATGTGCACCAATGTTTTAGATTAATTTTTGTTGCTATTACATACCCTTGTCCTTCTCGTAGCATTTAGAAGGAGAGTGAACATGCCTCCTACATTCAGTACAAGCTCAAATGAAAAACAATGGACTATCTTTTCACATTTGAAATATGCCTTATTATTGTTATTGGATGCAACCATTAAGGCTCCTCCCCTTGAAAATTGACCTCTCTTTTGCTTCCTTTGGCTATTTGTAATCGACTAATGACATATGAAAGCTATGGTGCAACTTCTTTCTCCTCTAGCATGGTTACAATATGGCCGTTACTTTTAAGAAAAGCACTAAAATACCATATTAGAGAGTTTGAGACTTTAGAGCCAACTTGGGAATCACCAATGTCTTGAAGATTTAGCCATATAAACAAATCTCAAACTATTTTTTAAGATCAAAGATGTTCACAAGGTACTACTTGATAAGGTCTTTGAAGCCATCCTCTCAAAACTTTGGCTAAGATTTTGCCATGTGATCGAATCTTATTGAAAGTGAGAATTGGAAGATTCCCAAATTCACTAATATGGTCTTCTAAGAAGCATGGCTACTTTTTCATCTTTGGGATCTTCACATTGAATATAAGTAAAATGAATGGCCAATGATTTTTAATCGATTTACCAAGCTAGCAATGTCATCACCCTCTTCTATGTGAGTTTTCTTGAGATATCAAACTCAACACATGGTATGCCTAGATGACTTCTTGCCTGCATTTATCACTAGCACGAGGTAGCAGAGATGAGGGTTGTAGTATAGCTGCACTTTAGTGGCTTGGTTTTCCTATAGAGGGTGATGGAAACTTATCTTGCCAAGTTTCACATTGATAGTTGTTCATGTTCTTATTATGTTGTATTTTTGCTTACATTTTGTAGACTTTATTATCATTTTGAACAATGAAGAAGAAGAAGAAGCACCTTTGTGCCTCCATCTCCATTGTATGATCTCTTGGTTGTGTATGTGTCTGCTTGCAAAACATCAATCTCTCTCCTTTTGTATTTCTTTACATGGTATCAGAGCCTCATTGTGGCTAAGGAGCTGTGAGCAGCAAGCAAGAGCACCAAAAGAAGCAATAGAGGGTAAAAGTGTCTCCATTCTTCTCCCTCCCAAGTTGGTACTACACTCACCCTCACAATTCTCAATAGGTATCGCTAATTATCTCTAAGTTTGATAATTTTTGGGATTTGTATGCTTTGGGTTTCTATGTAGTCCTATGGAATGCATTTGTACAACAAGATTTCAGTTTTGGGTGCGTTTTGGCTTTAGTTCTTGGGATACAATGCATTCATCTTAGATTAGAATTTAAAGTTGTAGGCTGATGTAGTTGATGTTCTTGAGAATTCCACCAAATGCAGGAAGACTATGGTAGCTTAATTTACTCAACAATCTCATGACCATATTTTAGTTGCATGGTTGGTCTTGAGAGTTACTTTATGTAGCTTTCCAAGAAGCCACACTTGGACCACCTCTTTGACTAGACATCCGATCCATGTAGAATCCCTATAAGGCATCGGCAACTATCTTCACAGATAACAAGTTTAGAGGCTTAAAACAATGTCTGGACCAACCAAAAAACACAAAGGTAGAAATCACTCAAGGAAGGGATTTTTGAAGCTCTTCACCCAAAGATAACCAACTTGAAGATCAAACCTACACATGGTCGTGTCATTGGATGACACGAGCTAGTATGGGGGGAGTGTCTGGAGATGCCTAATACGATTACTTTGTCTAGCCAATTTTGCTAATTTCTTCATTTGTAATCCTATTCTTATTCTACATATTGTAAATATAGAAAGAGCTCACCATAATGTGAAGTAACTGGAAGTGTCCCACTTACTTTTAGTATGAATGCATATTGCACGTGGGAACTAGACCTAACACCAATTTTATGAAGCCCCCCAGGTATAAAGGTCAAAATGTAGGTGAGAAACCCAAGCTTTGAGAAGAGCTCATTGTATGTGTGAAGAAGGAAGAGAGCATAGCTACTTTCTAATCGACTTATCTTGCAGTCTGGTAATGCTAATCAAGTTATGTTAAGTGCATTGAGCTTCTATCCTCTTGGTGTATCTTTTGAATGTATTCATTTATCTTTTGAATGTATTCATTGTCAACTTTGTGAAGGTTAGTGACTATGCTATGTTGCTATGTGAGCTTTAAAATTTTTTTTTGGGTGATATTTTCAAGGTTAAATGCTCATCTTTTGATAGGAGGTTGTTCTTGGGCCTTAGGAGATGCTATTAAACTTATTGTGTTCCTTTTTTGGTGACCTAGCCTATGATGAATTGCAATTTTTGTACTTGCCATAATCAAGTTTTCAAGGTTTGAATTTGTTCTATTAGCCCTTGCCTATAGTCTCATAGAGTTTCATAGCATTTTGAGCTTGTTTAGTTGATTGGTGTGAGGATTGATAGTACGCCTCACAAGATTGATTTTTGATTGTTGATTCATGGTTGCTCTTGTGCATGTTCCTACATAGGTTTACTCCATTGAGACTAGAAAACTCCACTGCATTTCGTTGCCCCATCTTAGTCGCTTCCCTCTCTATTGACAATAAATTATGTAAGTGTCGGACAACTACGCTATAGATGTCCCTCTTGGCCATCCGCTAACACAATGGACATAGTTTGAGAGAGTCTCTCACCTATCAGTGTATATTTTACTAGGTCATATAACACCTTTAAGTGGGAGGTTGCTGGGGTAAAGGAGGTGTGTCTTACCTCAAGTCAAACATAGTGCTTGGCCATAAGAAATTGTAAGGCCCTCGTCCCACCATCCGTAGTAGGACCCTTAGTCTCACATTGCCCCCCTTTGGAAAATAATTTTCATTCTAAAAAACAAAGGTGGAAAATTTACAACAATGGAACCTTATTTAAGTCTATCTTTCCACTTCAGGGCTTGGAAACTAACACGATGTTGTGTCCTGGGGACGGTTAAGAAGCGAGCTCAACCAAGCGAGCTTTGGAGCGAGTTTTTTTTTTTTTAATCCCACCACCACTACCTCCCATTGCCGCCCCTTAGCAACCATCACCACCCACCACTCTAGCCAACCACTGGTGGTTACTGGTGCTAACTTACTACCACCATGTGCCACCCCTACTCCTACCACCACCGCCCATTGCCGCCCCTCCCTCCAGTGGAGTAGCCAAGGACCTCCTCTCTCTCTCTCCCCCCCCCCCCCCCCCCCCCCCCCCCACCCCTCTCTCGTGTTCTTCCCTCTGTGTCTGTGTCTCTATCTCGCCCGCCACCCCTCTCTCTCTCGTTGTCTCCCCCTCCCACCCCCTACGCCCTTCCCTCCTCTCTCTCTCTCTCTCTCTCTCTCTCTCTCTCTCTCTCCCCCTCTTTCCCTTCCCTCCCTTCCTGGAGTGAGCTCCACCCCTCTCTCTCTCTCTCTCTCTCTCTCTCTCTCTCCTTTTCAATAACGTTAAAATTCTCCTCTCTTTCTCTGTAAAAAAATCTAAAACATTAGTGATTTTGCTAGTGCCTTTGTTTTTTTTTTAATAAATCAGACCCTCTTATCGCTCCCCTTCTCTCTCTCTCATGATCCCTCCAACCCATTCCCTCTCTTGCCCCCTGTTCTCTCTCTCTCTCTCTCTCTCTCTCTCTCTCTCTCCCAGCCCACCTCTTTCCTCTCTCTGGCCCCCACCTCTTGCTCTACGTCCGTCCCTCCCTCTTCCCTAGCTCCGATCCTCCCCCCTCCCCCCCCCCCCCCTCCTCTCTCTCTCTCTCTCTCTCTCTCTCTCTCTATATATATATATATATATATATATATATATATATATATATATATATATATATATATTTACGTCCTCCTATCTTGCTTTCCCTCCCTCCCTCCCTCTCTCTCTCTCTCTCTCTCTCTCTCGTTGTGCCCCCCTCCACCTATCACCCCTCTCCCCACCCCCTATTCCCTTTCTCTCTCTTCACTCCCACCACATCACCCCTCGAGTCCCTCCAACCCTAGAGAGAAATGAAACGAAATGGAATGAATTGTTATATTAGCTAAAATGGAATGAAATGCTACGTTAAGAATTTTCAAAAGGTAGAAATGACATATGAGACCAAACTGATACAGTCTTGGTGGATATAATACAATGCATGGGTACAAAGGAAAATGAGAGAGAAAGAGGGGAGAGAGAGAGAGAGAGAGAGAGAGAGGGAAGGGAGGGGCCAGCGGGGGAAGGAGAGGTAGATAGACAAATTTTATTATCGTCCACAGACGTCAAATATGACATATGGGACCAAAGTTACATGTGATGTAGTATTTGTGTCGTTGATGAGTGATTCTTGATAGTCCAAAATTGTGGTGATGAGAGTCACAATGAAGAGCCCACACTATGGCTAGGAGAGGAAAGTGTGTAGGTTTAGATCATGGCTGAAAATGTGAAGGAAGTAAGTTTGCATGTGACCAAAAGCTGAGCACTCTAGAAGTGTGTGGTACTCAGACTCTCGAACTTGGTGTGTGTGTGTGTGTGTGTGTGTGTGTGTGTGTGTGTGTGAGAGAGAGAGAGAGAGAGAGAGAGAGAGAGAGAGAGAGAGAGAGAGAGAGAGCGATATTGCTTTGGATGGCTTATTTTCTTTCTTTTTGTAGCCTAAGCACCCCTTGCACTCTCTTTCTTTCCTCTTTTAAAAAAAAGAAACTACACTCCACTCTCCCCCTCTCACAATCCCCCCCCCCCCCCCCCCCCCCCCCCCCCCTCGTGCCCAACCCTGCCCTTCCCTTGTGGACCCCTCTAGTCCTCCCTTCTCTCTCTCTGTCTCTCTCTCTCTCTCTCTCTCCCACACACACACACACACACACACACACTAGGACGAGAGGGAAGGGTAGACTCTCTCTCTCTCTCTCTCTCTCTCTCTCTTTCACACACACACACACACACACACACTAGGACGAGAGGGAAGGGTGGCAAGGGTAGAGAGAGAGAGAGAGAGAGAGAGAGAGAGAGAGAGAGAGAGAGAGAGAGAGGGTGGGGAGAGCTATTTTAAAAAACAAAGCACTAGCAGTATCTCTAGTGCCTCCCTTTTTTTTGTAAAAGAGGGAGAGAGGGAGAGAAAAAGAGAGAGTGATAGCGGGAGGGGAAGAGAGAGGGAGGGCATTGGGAGGGAGAGAGAGGTAAAGAGAAGAGGGGTGGCAGTGGAGAGAGAGAGAGTAGGAGACTGAGAGAGAGAAAGAGAGGGAGCGCCGGGGGGGGGGGGGGGGGGGGGAGGTTGTACATGGTGAGCCTATCTTAACTTTCTTCAAATGCTATGTTAACTGTCTTCAAAAGGCCAAAATGACCCATGCGACCAAACTGATACATTCTTGGTGGATCTAATACAATGTCTGGGTACAAAATAAAGAGAGAGAGAGAGAGAGAGAGAGAGAGAGAGAGAGAGAGAGAGAGAGAGAGAGAGAGAGAGAGAGAGAGAGAGAGAGAGAGAGAGATAGATTCATTATCGTCCTTGGAGGTCACATATGACCCATGGGACCTGGAAAAAAAAGGGATCATTACAAAACGGGGTTTTCAGAGGGGTACATATCAGTTAAGGACTGAGGGTCCATTGGAAGGAAAAAGAGACAAAAAGGAAATTGTAGATCCTAAGGGGGGGTCGGGAGATGGAGGTGTCGGTTTAGGAGTTCGAAATTCTTGGATGATGGCTTTACCGTCTCGATAGACAGCCCATTTACCTTGTTTATGAGCTTCGTGCATCTTCTTGAGCTCACTTGCCTTGAGCTTGAGTTGATTTGGGGTCAATTCCTCGGCAATCCAAAGTGTTCTTCCCTTAAGGAGGTGAGATTGTTGTAGTAGCTTCATTCGTGTTTCCTTGTCCTTGAATGTACGAATACATTGCTTAGGTGGCACTGGTTTGTTCGTATCGCTGATCCAAGAGATAGAATCAGGCTCGATGTGAATTGGTTGGAGAATATCATTGAGCTTGGTGATGGCTTCTTCGAGTGTGTCTTCCTCGGTGCACCATGGGGAGTTGAGCCCTCCAATCCTTACCTTCAATCCAAGAGACTCTTGCAGTCGGTTTTCTTGTAGTGCTTTTTGTATTTGAGTGTCAAGATGCTTGTGTGTTACCTCATGCATTTGTTTTTGTGATGCCACAACAGTTTCGGTGAGGGAGGCTTCAATCTTCTGGGCTTTTGCAAGTAGATCTTGACTCTCAGCTTCCTTTGTTTCCTCAAGCAACTGCAGGCGTTGCTTAAGCGATTTGTTCTCCTTGATTAACTCTTGGATTTGTGCCTCTAGGATTGTGATCCGTGTATCTTGGCGAGCAAAGGGGTCTTTTCTTGGGCCAGCTGCCATCGCAAGAAAGCTCTTGCGGTTGTGGGCTGGGGTACTAGGAGAAGACATGGTCCGGCGGATGCAAGCTTGTACACACTGTTAACATTGGCCACCGGGGACCTTGTGAACAGTCCCTAGGGTTTCACCTCACCAAAAATGCAAGGTTAACCTTCGGGTTACCAAAGTCCCTTGAGTAGCAAGTGGCGCGTAAGAACCGGAACTCTGCAGTAGATTCGGTAGCTGGGATGGGCAGTAGATGTGGTAGCCGACCACAGTCGCTCCAGATTCGGTACTCAGCAGATGTGGTGGCCGACCACAGTCGCTCCACAGCCGCGTAGGAATCGGAGCTCTGCAGTGGATTCGATAGCCGACCACAGACTGTTGTTAGCGTGCAATCGCTCCTGTAGGGTTGAAGTTGTGCGGCCTGTGGGTGCTGAACGACGCGAGGTCAGGCTGTCGAACTGAGGCGCCCGCAGGTTGTCGACCTGAGGTCAGGGGTGTGTGTGTTGTAAGCTGAACGAGGTCGGGGGTGTTTGTGTTGTATGCTGTAGGCCTGATGCGCCCGCTCGCTGTCGAGCTGAGGCAAGGGGCAGGGTTGAGTTCCTAACGTCCTCCCAAGGGCTGCCCTCGCCCAAGGGGGGACATGGGTAGCATAGGGCGAGGGCTAGGGCAGAAGTTGTAGCACAGGGCGGAGAGAGAGAGAGAGAGAGAGAGAGAGAGAGAGAGAGAGAGAGAGAGAGAGAGAGAGAGAGAGAGAGGGGGTTATAGAGTGACTAAGAAAAGAGAGAGGAAGAAGGGAGCAGGATATAGGAGGACTTTAGGGAAGGGATGGTGGTTTCTAGAGGAGGAGCTGGAGGAAGGGAAGGTGGTTAGAGGAGTAGATGGAGAGAGGAGGTGGAGGAGAGGAAGGATTTTGGAGGAGGAAGCTGAGGAGGAGGAGGAAGAGAAGAGGAAGAAGCACATGGGCGACAAGAGGAGGAAGGGGAGGTAGAGAGGGCAGCACTCAAAAAAAAAAAAAGCTCAGTCCAAAGTTCACTCCATTGAGTTCGCTTGTACACCTAACTCTTGTGTCCTTACTCATTGGAATCTTTGGATGCATGCAATGGAGGAGGAGCTTTAATGTCATCGACCAAGTGATTTTGATTAAAGCCATTTCCACTCTGATGTAAGCATTGCCATGAATGATTTATATGAAAAAGTGGATGGATGCCAAAAGTTTGATGGAAGACATACTATGTAGACCGTTTCTCCTCGAGCATTTTAAATAGGCTTCAATATCTTGGAGATAAATTAGGGAGAGTGTGTCTAGTTTGGAAGTAAAATGTCTTCTCTTTTCAGCTGCATATAGTTAACATACGTGTATGATCTTGAAGGAAATACTTGACGTTGTTTTTTCATGACTAACACACCACCAGGTTGAAAGCCATTCATAAGCAATATTGTACTAAACTTGATAGTCACATTTTTGGTATTATTGTAAGCAAATATAAGTATAATGATGTAATCTTTCCAATTGTTTTGCTACATAAAATCTTAGCATATGTTCCAATGACCCGTTCTATTTGACCCTCTGTCTTTCGACAATCAAATTTACTTAGGTTCAACCCTCCAAAAGTGATTGTTGAACTTTGAATCTTGATCATTAACAATTGTACTAGGAAAACAGTAAAGAATGAGGCCAATTAAAAATAGCATCCACTTTGGAAGTAAGGCTAGGAAATCCGAAACTGTCGGGAATAGCATGGCCTCTACACACCACCGCCATATTGTCTTTGTCTAACAGGTCTAGGATGGACAACTTTGCTTATCAAATAGGGGCACCACCTAGTGTTGCATGCGGATAGGATGCAATATACCTATCATCCAACACACCAAACACAATGGGGCACTCAACGTGGTGATAAACTACTAGCCACATAATCACTATGGATCCATACTTTGAAACAAGAGAGTGAGGGAGAGAGAGTGTGTGTATCAATCATAAATGCACAACCTCATCTTTCTAGCATATAACACTTAAGACCAACAAACCCCAACACATAAAATTATAGTTCCATGCAAGAGAGAGTGACGGTGCTGGCAATTTACATACATTGAGACCACAAGAGTATGAAATAAAATTCATGTCTAACAAATATTACAAGTACCTATGCAAGAGCCCAAGCAAGTAAAGGCACACACTCAATGGTTTGCGCTACCTTGCATTTCGCAAAGTGTACTCTCTAGTGTACTTCCTTCCATCTCTTGTGTCAATGTGAATCCTCTGAGTATGTACCAATGAGCTACCAATAGCCTCCTTGTATAGGTGAAGGAGAGCCCACTCAAAGTGTGGTTAGTAAGCCGCTCAATCATGTATCTCTCAACTAGATTAAGTCATCCACAATCTTCTAGTGTATATGGTGGCATTCTCAAGAACATCATCCACATCAAATTACACCTTCAAATTTTGATCTAAGAGCAACACACTCTATCCCTAGAACTAAGGTAAAAATGCACCCAAAATTGAAATCTCTCACTAAAAATTTATCAAAATCAAAGATAATTACCAACACCTTTCAAGAATCTTGAGGGCGAGTGCAGTACCAATATGCAATGGAGGAGAATGGAGACACTTTTACCCTCTATCGCTTCTTTTGTGCTCATGCTTGTTGTTCACAGCTCCTTAGCCACAACAAGGCTCTAATACCATGTAAAGAGATAGAAAAGGAGAGAGGTTGATCTCTTACAAGCAGACACGCACACAACCAAGAAAGCACACAATGCAAATGGAGGCACAAAGGTTCTTCTTCTTCTTCGCGTATCAAAATGATGATAAGGTCAACAAAACAAACGCGGAAATTAGAACATAATAAGAACTATGAACAACTACCAATATGAAACTGCTAGTGAGTGACCTAGCAAGATAAGTTTCAATTATTCTCGATAGGGAAACCTCGTATCTGCTACCTCGTGCTAGTGATAAATGTAGGCAAGGATTCATCTAAATGTACCATGTGTTGAGTTTGATATCTCAATAAAACTCACAATACAAGAGGGTGACGACATTGTTATCTTTGACTCAATTCCATCAAATGGTTGGCTCGTGTGATTGGAAACATTTTAAAGAAAATTTTGCATTGCATTCTATATTCATTTTTCTCCCTATCTTCCAGCATTAGAATCAACTTCACCTCTTTAACAATGCTTGCAGACAATTATGTGTGCTTGAAGGCTCTATTTTATATTTTCATTGAGCCCCTAATCTCAATTTTTGAGCTTCATTAGCTCTCTTAAACCCCCTCAACCCCTTTCCTGAATTAAGGCGGGTGTGTGTGCGAGGTTTTTTCCTTTTTTTTTGGGTTGGGGAGGTGGGGGTGGCGGGTGGGCGGGCTTGCCCGGAAAAAAATAAAGTTTGAATACTCCACATCACACAAGGGTGCCAAGGACCATTTGGTTAGCCATTTGACCCTATTTGGGAGACAGCACCATAGTTGAAGGCCTATTTTCGGATTGTAGGCATTGTAAACAGACATCAAAAGCTTGGTTCATTGCAACTGACTCAAGGATTGGGTCTGATAGAGTGCACTCACACCGAGGCTTCACAAAATCCTTTTGGGTGATAAGTAGATTCCACAAGCCCTCAAATCCAGTCTATTTGGGAATCAGGTCCATAAGGATTTCTTCCCATAGGCATGTCTTCTCCAAGTTTGGCATCGGATACCCTTTCCTTAAGGAGGAAAAGTCCACCAAGAGCCAAGTGCTCTATTTTGACACCAAGCTTTAAGAGTGCAATCCCACAATAGGAAGCAATTAAGGTTCTAGTTAAGGGCTTACATCAAGCTAGAAATAGCAAAGGAAAATTCCTTCATCAACAATAAGGGAATTTTTTCACTCTCTTTGGTCCCCACATTCAAGGAAATATTCCTATGATTTTCTCTCACATTAAATCACAGCTAAGATTGAAATTGTTTTGCATCCTAGCACAATACAATGGTTTTTTATGTGATCATATTCATCTATGGGGATAATCTCATAGTTTTGCCCTTGTAGAAGGCAGACACTAGTGCATTCCTTTTGCAGATTCTCCTTGAAACAATCACTAAGAGCCCTTCCTTCATTAGCTTAATTGTGTGTGTGTGTGTGTGTGTGTGTGTGTGTGTGTGTGTGTGTGTGTGTGTGTGTTGGGGGGGGGGGGGGGGGGGAGAACACAATTAAGAGATTCAATGATGATGGTTTCCACACGTTGGTGTATACAAAGTTGTTCGAAGCTAGAAGTGTTGCCAAGCAGTGCCAAGGGTGCATATAGGTGAAAGGCAAAGTGTTAAGGCAGGTGTGAAGACCTTGGGTAGGCAGATGGTAGCGGGAATGTATGTTTGATGCATTTTTTAGGCCAAGATGGCTCTAGAAAGAGACAATTGGGGATGGTAGATCTAGGTGTCCGAAGTGTCAAGTAGGTGCTCTGGAATGTGGTATTCAAGATTCTCTAGAAGTTGGTCTAGACGGCTCCTTAAACGGAGCCATGATGTGAAAGTTATAACTGTCAAAATATGGGATGCATGGCAGATCCCTAACAAATAGGGCAAGTGGGGATAGATGTTTGGAGCTACTATCGGCAAATAGGGTTGAAGAGCTCGAGTTGTGGAGCATGCCAGTCTTTTCGGGTCGTCAATCTGAGCTCTAAAGGGCAAGTTATGGCATGTGGAAGATTTGTCGGGGGCAGTTATGGATCGAGTTGATTGCATTGAAAGGCATTCCATCAGGTGACTTTTGGGCCTCAACCAGGCTCCAAAAGGTAAAGGGCATAACATGAAGTCAACAAGAACTAATGGCACATCAGTCGGATGCTCTGTTAGTAAGTTACAGCCTAATGAAGATTGGTGCAATCAACGGTGAGAGGGTGCCAAATAACTTTTTCCAGTTTTGGCAACATCAGTTGGCGGGCTCGGAGAAGTCCAAAGGCAATGGAGTTTTCACAACTTGGAGTCAGCACCTAGAGATTTTAGATGGTTTTAACAGCCCAGGCACCGGATTCCCAAGCTGGATATGGCAGGGCACTGAAGGTGTGATGAGAAAAAAAAAATTTCTATACATTGTGGAGGGTTTTTTGTGGAACTCGGAGGGTGAGACGCCGTGGGGCTGCAATGTGACACTCGATTATCCCACATGCAAGGCCACCTTCAAGATTGAAGCGTATGTATGCTAAAGCGTGACCCCTCAAGGGGTATCTAACCGAGGGAGAGAGAGCTCTCCTCTCCCCTGGTCATGGTGTGCTCGGGTGTGGGCACTGCTGAGCGCTACGCGCAGTCGTGCATGGTGATGTCGGGGGCGCCTTGGCAACGGTTTTGGGTAGAGAAGGATTGGTGGTCGACAGTCGGTACAGTGATGACGTGGTGGTTGTGTCAACAGGCGGGTTCACACGACCCCTCGAGCCTTGGACATTTTATTTAGAGCAAGCTTGGGAGCACTAGCGCTAGCGTTAGTGCCCCCTTCTCCTCAAGGACTCAAGCATGGCAGTAAGAGAGGGTGAGAAAGCTTAGAAATATAACTTCCAAGGCTTCAAACCTTGCAAGAGTTGTCAAATAAATCCTCATAAGGCCCAATCAAATTGAAGTTTCCAAAAAAGAGCGAGGTCCCCCTATAAACCCCATTTTTACTCATTTCAAAGGGCTTTTTCCTTGTTTTTGAACAGAGTGGTGCCAAAAGCCAAGAATAAGCCTTTGAGGCTGTTTTTTCATGTGTAAGCTCGTTGTGTGGCGTAGTAATGCTTGTATGTGCTCTTGCTAAGCAATTGGAAGCCGTTCTTCCCCGTTTCTGGTGTTGTTTTCCCCTTCCCCTCTCTTTTCTCTTGCTCTTTGCGTGTGTATCGATGCCGACGGAGGTGCGTGCCTGCGGACTGCTTTGTGGTGTAAAGGAAGTGAAAATTGAGCTATGGTGTGCGTTGGGTGTGTCAAAACAAGCATTGGTGGTGTGTATGAGTCAAATGGTGGCCTTGCTAGTGTGTGTGCATCGAGAGGTGTACAGGTGGTGGCATGTTAGCACATGTTGTATCTTTTGAGAAGGTGTTTCTAAGAGGATAGGGCTACTGTGGATGCCTTGAGCTATAGAGAGGCATTTGTTTATTTTCAGTGTGTTCCTCATTCCCCCTCTCCATCTTCTGGTCCTCCCATGGAGGAGCACACTGATTGCTCCTAGTTTGACGAAGAAGCACAATTTTTTGGCATTGGAAATCATGGCAATGCAAAGCTATGGACCAATTTTCACAAGTGAGGAGTATCTTGACGAGTGGATATCGGATTTTGAGCTGTATATGCTATCACTGCGTATGTAAAACAAGGATACTTGGTAATAAGGAATCTTTTGTTAATCTCTCTTTGTCTCCATGAGGGAAGTGAAGGTTGGCAATTGTTCCAGCTTTTTCTTGTAGCTCCACTTCTTGGGAATTCCTTTTGTTTTGTTATGCATAGCTCCTTATTCCAATGTCATTTGGATGACCTTTAGCGATTTTGATGCTTTTGACTCCCCCCCCCCCCCCCCCCCCCCCCACCGCCCCTTGAGTGATTCATAAATGTTGTGTTGTTGTCCATACATGAGCTAGGATTCTATCGTCTAGTCAAGTTTGCATCTTGTTGCAAATTCTCCTCTATATGGCCACTATTGGGCATGAAGGTGGTTTTTAATGTGCCCGCATTTGTGTGAATTCATCTCCTTTTGGTTCTTGACGTTATGATCGATCTTGCCCGTGGTTCCACTATGATGCAAGTCTTTTAAAATTTGAAGCACTTTGTGAGCTCCTTATGATTGTTCTTGAGAACCCTCTTGCTAAATTTCTTGGTATTTATCTTCATATGACTTTCTTTGACTTTCCATTGTGGTTGAAGTATGTTATTGTCCTTGAAGAGAAGAGTTTTTCTTGATAGTACTTTTGGTGTCCTGTAGGATTCTTACCCGTCCTGTGCCTTTATCGAGCCTTGGGAAATTTAAGTAAGACCCAATCATTTTTAAAAAAAGGCTTGAGCTCTTCTGTGCTTATCAGTAGTAGCCTTTTGCCTTTGCTGTGAGATAGAGATAGCATCCTTAATCTTTTGGAAATATTCTTGTAGGTCTCGTCTATACTCATCTGCAGCGAAGATCTTCCCGTGTACCTTAAGTAGCAGGGGACTTTTTGATCTTCCCTCAATTACCTCGAAAGGTGATTTTCCTATGGAAGTATGTACATTGTTATTGTAGGCATACTTCACTAAGGGGGTAAGTACTTCTCCCATTGGGACCTTTGATCTACTTCCGTTACATAGGCTTTTAGTAGATCAAGAATTGTTAGTCTAGCTATTTCACTTTGGCCATCCGTTTGTGGGTGATAGGCCGAAGAGAAGTTTAGACGTGTCCCTAAATTCTCAAAGAGACCCTTCTAGAAATTACTGGTCATTCTAGGATCTCTATCCGACACTATGGACATTGGCAAGCCATGGTACTTGAAGATTTGTGTCGGATAGATGGGAAGCGAGTTGTGCAGCTCTTGACTATGTGTACTTTTATAAGAGGAACCGTGATAGTATTCGTGAGTATCCTCAACCTAAGGGAAACAAAGAGTTCAAAGACTTCAAGGACATAAGGGGTTTTGGCCATGTGCCATTGTAAAGAGAGATTGCAAAGTTACAAGATGAAAAAGGCTCTTGCTTGACCCAAAGCAAGAAGAAGCTTTTCCTGTAGGTTTTTAGGGATTAACAAAGCATGGGTCAGTATGTTTCATAAAGCTTGAGGACATGAAAAGAAGTGCACGACAATATATATACAATGTAAAAAAATACATATAGGAAAATGGTTTCATATAAGATGATAGTGAATGCATTTCATGTTTCTTTGATCAAGATTCTCATGTAGATATTATGCTTGATCTTGAGGCTATAATAGATTCTAGCATGTAGGAAATGTATGATGTGATTGAGGATTTTGAAGATAAAAAAGATTTCAATGGTAATGAAGGATCATAAGTGCTTGTGGAGACCGTACAAAATTGTGGCAAAGAAAGTGAGACCAATATCCTTCCCTTTACCATCAGACTCCTTTGCAACCAAATCTCAAGGAGCCAAAAAGGACTAGACACAAGTTCACACAATGGAATCCCCAAAAGAGATAAAGGTTTGTTGTATGGATTTTTTAATAGAAGAAGTGTTTTAAAGAAATGCTTTCAAGACATGGTAATGCTTTTGATTTCCAACCACAAGAGATAGGGTGTGTTGATCTTACTGTTGTTGCACCTATGGTGATCTTCACTATCCCTCATGTACCTTGGAATCTTCCAATCTCAATTTCAAAAGGACATTTGACAAAGCTAATGGAACTACTGAATGAAAATATTAGGATGGTTATTTTGGATCCTTCTTGTGTGCCATATTCAAACAGGTGGTTCACTGTGTCTAAGAAAAATGGAGCTTTGCAATTCATACAAGACGAGTACAAGACATGCAACCTGCGAACAAGGTTATCATCAGGTATGTGGGTACAAGAACAATAGTGGATGAATTTACAGAGGTGTTTGCAAGAAGGTGAATCTACTCAATGGAAGATCTCTATTTAGGATACGGTCAATTTTAGCTAGATGTTGAGAGTAGAGATCTAACAACTATAGAGACACATTTGGGACTGGTAAGGATGTGTACCTTACCTCAAGGAGAAATGAATTTAGTTGTACATATGATGCATGGAATAAACAAGGTTCGACGTGACTTCATACGTCTAATCACAATGCCATTTCTTAATGATGTGCCTATCAAAGGATGTGAAGACAAAGACAAAGATGAAGCTATGGATTTGAGGGTGTGTCGGAAATTTGTTGCAAACCATTATTTGTGGGTCAAAGTGGATTAAAAAGTGACTTTTTTTTTTGAAAATTTCAGCAAGTGTTATTTTCCCTCTTAAAAGAAGCCCCAATATATTCATATAATAAAAAACTTTTTTCAAGTTATTTTCTCCTCAAAAAGTATTCTCAAACTTCATGCACCTCCTACACACCTAAGAGTTCCCTTCAAAACTTCTCTATATCATTCTTAGCACATGTCACATCAGCTATCTACCTTGACCTCCCCTATGATGCATGCTCCCATGGATTTTACATAACACTTTTGTAGCCATATGTTATCCAATACCTAATCTCTTCTCACACATGTATTCATCGCAAAAACAACTATCTACGAGGCATATATGTCATATCACCTTGCAAGATTCTTTGCATCACCCACTCCTCTAGTCCATCATCACTACGATGGAGCTAAGTATTATTATTGGTGTATCCTAGCATTATATTCCACTTAACTCTATAAATTTGCACCTCCAGGTGGGCCCAAGAATTATGCATCACCCACACCTTTGGTCCATCATCACTATAATGGAGGTAAGTATTATTACTGGTGTATCCTAGCATCATATTCCCCTTAACCCTACAATTGTTCACCTCCATGTTACCAAGGACTATGCTTGGCATTGGACGGCTCCTCGTTTCTTGGCTTGGCGCTTATTTTTGGTTCTCCATATTTGTCATGACTATGGTATTTTCCTCCCTGTCTTCTCAACATTTGTTGTTTTGGTTGGTTGGGGTTGGGGGGGGGGGGGGGGGGGGGGGGTGGGGTGGGGGGGGTTTTGGGGTTGGGGTTGGTTTAAGAGCTTATTGAGAGCTGAACATCCAACTTCCAAATGCTTTAAATCTTGCTTATATCTTTTGTCACATGCACATAGGCCCTTGGTTGTGGGTTGGTCACCCTTTTACCCTTCCATATGTATATGGTTTGCACCATTTATTTTTTTTGTTGGGTATTTTAGAGGTTTTGCTTGCCTGAGACCTAGCACACTATCGGTGCTACCAGGGCCCACTCTATGGCCATCTTGTATCACTTAACTATGGATCCATTGAGTTGCCTCCTTTACCTCTTTCTCACTCTCACATTTTTCATGTATTTGCTTGTTGAGTTCCTCTTATGTTGCACAATATTTCTTTTTTTTATATGGGAGCTCGTGCTTTGCTATAGCATGGTGAGGGGAGCAAAACAGACCTAGTGGCCTCTACACCAAGATGATGCACGGAAGCCTCACCAAGGGGCATATGCAATGGGGGCACCACCTAGCTCAGATTGCAGCTAGGACCCACGATAAGGGGTCAATCAGCATGTAATACACATACGCACACACACACATACATGAGTGCTAGAATGATTGCTATCCTGCTCAGAAAACAAAGCGAGGAAGGTGATACACTCCATCCACATAATAATGATGATAGGGAACACGTGCACAAGGAAAATTTGTGTGTGTGTGTGTGTGTGTGTGTGTGTGTGAGAGAGAGAGAGAGAGAGAGAGAGAGAGAGAGAGAGAGAGAGAGAGGGGGGGGGGGAGATCCTCAACATTCACACCAAACATCACACCACAACTCGTGAGTCATAGAACACCAAATGCATGCTTATAGATCATAAAGATGAGTTGGCCACATGGTGCATGGTGCCATATAGAACCCACGCGCCGGCATACTCCACACCACTTCACTAGTGGTGCTAACAAGCTATGTGGCATATTGTGCGGCTAGTGCTATCAGGGCAGGTTTATGCGATATCATAATAGGGAGTGCGGTAGTATGTGTTAATTATGGTTTGGACTACGCATTCAAGGTGCGGCATTAAGAGAGAAAGCCATTCCCAAGTGTGGTGCATAGTGGGTGCCTAATGTTGATGATAATCGGTGTGATGGTAGCTATCATCATCCTCTCCCTTTGTCCTCCCTTCTCATGGTGACACCTCCTTATATAGGGAAAGAGAATGGGATTTACTAGATTTTCTTATTGAGAGTGGCCAACACCATGGGACTATGGGTCAACCATGTTTGCCGCATAATGCATGTCACAGAGGTCCAGAGAGAGAGAGAGAGAGAGAGAGAGAGAGAGAGAGAGAGAGAGGGAAGGAGATACAAGTAGGGTAGAGTGGTGGGGTTTTTACAAGGCGTGCTAGTCCCATCTAGATTATTGAGAGAAAGGAAGAGGGGTTTTACAAGGAATTTATCAAAGGTGACATCGCAGGAGAGGATTACACTACCGTATATAATGTTAGCAATTCTGAACTAGCAAAGAATTTATTTAATGCAGTCTTTTGCTTCTCAATTGGGCATTGGATTCCTAGTCTAGAGAGAGGTATACTCAATGATATTGTTTTTTAATACAAAAGGGAGATTATGATTGGTGGAGTAGAAGGTAATTACAAGCAAGGATTTAATATTTACGTAATTACCTAAAATCTTGTGTTATCACAAGGTCTTATTAACATATTACATAATCACACTCAGCATGATCACAAACAAATTGGTTGAGAGCAACTTGGAAACCCACAAAAAGCCCGTCGGGCAATTCAATTTTCCAAGCGGGCCTAGTGGGCATTTACGTTTTCCTTGCAGGCCCGCCAAGAAAGCCCTAATGCTCGGCAGGCCCACAAGTAAATATAAATAGGGTCTCGATTGGGCACGCTAAGTGTTATTTCTTGAGCCACTTAGAGAGAGAGAGAGAGAGAGAGAGAGAGAGAGAGAGAGAGAGAGAGAGAGAGAGAGAGAGAGAGTCTCCTTTGTAGGTACGTGGGAAAGAGAGAGAGAGAGGGGGGGGGGTCGTGTGGGAGCGTGCTCTGCATTGCGGTGTGCGGAAGTAGCGAAGTACTTGACAACACGAACTGTGTGTGTGTGTGTGTGTGTGTGCGTGCATTGTGTGGTAGCATGCCTTTTTTCGTATTGCACGGTAGTCATAAGGTAGCGTACCGCACAACGTGAGTGTGTGCGTAAGCTGTCCTACAGAACAGTGCTTACCACGGGGGTATCACCTCGATGACGCGAGAAAAATGGGTTTCTTTTTTAAAGTATTGCTTCACTATCTGGGTACTACGTCAATAATGCGGCAACTCTAGTATCCTTATGGTGAGTCAACTTCCCTTCCCCTCTAGAAAAACATATGGGTATTGTTGGTAACGTGGCTATATGATGCTCGTATACAAGCCATTATTTCTCTTTAGATTGGGTGGCACTCGATTGATAACGCGGCTAATTGCGTGTCGATTGTTAGAAGCATTTGTTTTTGGATAAATGTGGTGTTGAGGCATTAACCCAGTCGTACAAACACCATATAATTTGTTTATGCATGTGCAATTCATTTTTTCAAGTCTTAAGTATATAAAATACTTGGTCGGTAACGCGGCCATGAAGAGTATTTCATACACAAATATTTGAATTGTTTGAAATTTTTGTGTTTAAGTGTTCTTGTGGAAATATATACTATCTAATCATAATACAAATGTCTGGATTGTTTGAAATTGTTATTTTTAAGTGTTCTTGTGAAAATATATACTATCTAATCATATTCAAAAGAATGTTTTATTTATCAATCATCGTTGCTATTTTAGATGCTACATATAAATAAGTAATATTCACACTGTGTTGTTTCTCTATGTCTACAAATAGCTAATATACTTTCAATTTTAGAAACTATATGCATACATTTTGCGTGTAAGACATTCATTTTGATATTTTTGAAGAGCAAGATGTTCTTTGCAATTTTTGAGTGGTTTGTATACTATCAATGTTTTAAAACAAGCTAAAATGAGATTAGCAATATGTACATCACAATGCATATATCTTCTATTGAATCAAATTTTTTTGAAGTGATAGGGTGCAAAATATAAACTCACGTCTTATGTTCTATCAAAATATTTTGAAATGTTTTGGGTTTTTAACATGTTTTGTTGGATCTGAATGATTTTCTTAGGAGTTACTTGTTTTTATTGCATTTTGCACGATTAAACATAGCATTTTAATCTGGAAATTATTATCGACCTGAATGATTATAATTTTGCACAATTTTTTGAAGTCTTTAATTCAAGGGTATGGTTTGTGTGAACTAGTGTGAGAGTGCAACGTGCAAAATATGAACTCATGTCTTATGGTTTATCACAATATGTTAAAATGTTTTGGGTTTTTAACCTGTATTGTTTGATCTGGATGGTTTTCTTAAGAGTTACTTGTTTTTTCTACATTTTACACGATTAAACATAGGATGTTAAAGTGAAAATGATTTTCAATCTTTATGAATATAATTGTGCACATTTTTTGAAGTCTTCAAGTCACAGTTATGGTTTGCCTGAACTAGTGTGAGAGTGCTAGTATACCCATGAAAATGTATCTAATATGTTGTTTTTTATTGTCCAGTGTAAAAATAATGCCAGATTTAAAAAAAACATGCCATTCGAAAAGAATGTATTTTGGCAATATCATCGTGTGCAGATGGTTGCATACAGCAAATTAATGAAAGTGACCTCGTCATTAAAGACCTCACTAGCAGTTCTATATGGGAGGATACAGAGTGCAGATTGCAAGGTGAAGGCCAATATGAGTTACAGATTCCTATAGGGATCCGAGAATTTGACCCCCACCACAAGGTCAGGACAATGTTGGGCAATATGAAAGTCTGTTGCTGCTGCAGAGACTTAAAAGAATATCTCCCTCCCACTTGCCATATGGGTAAAATACAGCTGTGAGACAAACTATGGAAGGAGGAGAAGGTCAAGATGAAGCAAGTGAAAGCTCAAGATCAAGCTTTCTTACCCAAGAGATTGAAGATGGCCCAAGATGTGCAAGCGACTGTGGGTTGCTGATCAAATGCCAGCGGCACCAACACAATCATGCGCACAACATTGAATGCCAAGTGTGCTCATCTGATCGGCATTTTTCATGAGGCCCTGGTGGAAGGTGCAAGGTTTGGAGCAGGCTCTTTTTGGTGTGTGCACATTATACACCATTAAAGGCATTTATTACTTTCCAGAGCACATTACATAAGTAGGGAAACGATACAAGGGAGGGAGTGAGGCAAAATTTGATAGCTTTCAAACAAAGCAAGTAATGCAAATACTTCACCCCTCCATTTTAACACTAGAATGATAACATGACACTTTTATGTCCTTGGATACTTTTGTGTCCTGTTAAGTGACCATTTTGCTTGAATTATTTGAAGAGTATGAAAATGAATTTCTAGGTGCTATATATACACAAAGTTGCCCTATGAGCTGAAAAAAACTTGATTTTTTTTTTGGAGTATCGATTTCACCATTAACCTTACTCTTGCACAATATTTTTGAACCTAAATTGTGTGAAAAACGGGTCCTGTTTTTGGTTTTTTTTCAAATTTTTGCAACTATACCACTCTAAACTTCATGTTTGTGAGGTTTAGATTGGTAGAGAATAAGTCTTTATAGTTCTCAACATGTTTTGATGCTTGTAGGGAGGGCTAAATGTTAAAATTGAAATGACTAACTTACAAGGATTGCATGATCCTGTTTTTTGGCCAAAATTAGCACTTTCATGATTTTTTTGGTGGCTTCTTGATATCCAAATTCAATTTTGATTGAGTAAGTGTAATGTATAACATAAAGCTAATCTTCCTTGAGTTTTGGGGGACCTAATAAGCTATATAGCATAGTATATGATGATGGTTGAGTGTTTTGATTGCTGAAGAATACGAGACCTTTTAGAGTAGCAAGTATAACTTTCTCAATAGTGCTAGTTTCTTAGGCCAATTGTGTGTTTTTTGTAGGTAGTAACCATATCTAATCATAAACTACAAACTTGGCCAGATATTGAGTAGTTTCTATAGGTTTCTAAAGGTCATAATGCTAAACCCAGTTTTTTCATGTTTGCTGTATTTAGCACTTTATCATTGCCCCCAAGGTTCCACTTAGTAAGAGATCCATTATACTTTTGACATGCTCCATGGATCCTTTTGAATCCAAAGGTCCAAAGGGAACTAAGAAAACATGTATATAGTATCTGTATTGAGCGTGACTATAGAAACTTTGATGATAGGTTTCCAGAATGGCCAAAATGCAACTTTTTTGTACCTATTTTTTTTGCCCAAAAAAAATATAGTGAAGTAAAAGCAACCATATGTTTTGATCACCAACCCATTGAAGCTAACGGGGCATTTTATCTCATGTCCTACAAAAATCCCCACTCTTATTTATATACAATCAACCGTAAGAAATTGTTGTTTTGGGCAAAATGCACTGGTCCATCAACTTTGGAGGCTTGTAGTGACCAAGGGATGAGAAATCTTACAAGTTTCTCATTTTTTCCACATGTAGTAGTCCTTGAACTATAAGCTCATGAAAGGATTTTTCAAAATGAGTGGATCTACTATGGTTTTAGATTTTTTTTCCAAAACCCTGAAAGGACACTTTTATGTCCTATTAGTTTACTAGTCTAGTATTAAGATGCATTGGCTTTACCACCGAAGCTTTCTGGATCACAAACTTTCCATACTACAATGGGGGCACCTTGGGGGACATGATGTGTCGTCTACCATTCGCCCACGGAGCATTTCGATGCTACATGCACAAGCTACAATATGGCTGGAGAACTCTTCCACCAGCAAATTAGCACTTACCAAAGATAGACACTACACGGATCATGGTAGTGATTGAGCATATGCCAAAAATCTTACACACTTTAATTGATGGCATTGCAGCTGCTCTCTTGGTTGGTGTACTGCATAGTGACCTGGATCCTTTCAACACAATGTTAGACTTAACTCCCACAAATAAACCCCATGTTGGTATCATTGATTGGGACATGATACTTAGAGCTCCAGCCAAGTGCATATGAGATAATTATATGCATCCGAGCACTCAATCGGACTTTACAGTTTTGGAGGCAAAGGAAGCAGGAGAAGGAGAGATTACAAAGCGACCGTCGATTGATCTAAAAATATATGATCCACAGTGTGCAGATGGATACACAAAATCAAACAAAATTCATGCCTTAGGTTTTCTATTTGACATGTTGGACTGACCACCATGTCATCCACACTTTGCCCATATTTGGCACCTTCTGACACTCCTCCACCAAGCAGGCTTGTTTATGGACCCACGTAGATATGTAATTTTCTCTTTCACTTTTTCTTTCTGCTCAAACTGCCATTCGTCAAAGGCCGTGCAGTTGAAATTGTCAATCACAACGCACTTATTACAGAGAAGTGATTCCAATGTATAAAAGTGCATGAAAAATCGGGTTTCAGCAAGAAGTTTCAACATCACTGACATGTGTGTTCTGCACAAATTGAGCACTCTTTGTCGTTTCAAGATGAATTTCACAACTTGTGACCCACTGTCAATTATTTTGGCAAACCATGTGGTTTCTTCACTAGTGTACCAATCCTCCAACACCAAGTTTAAGCTGTGTGTATTACAACCATTGGCAAAATGTGTGGAAAGCACTTTTTTATTAATTTGCTAGCATTTTTATAGTTCTTTGCATTATCCATGACTACTTGAATGACATGTTCAGCACCAATTTCTTTAATTACATTAATCAAGACCTCAAAAATGTATTTGCCACTTTTAATTGCACCAGAAATGTCAATCTCCTTTATGAAGATTTCTCCCTTTGGACAACTCAGCATTACATTGATCAGCGGTCTTCTTTGAACATTAGACCAACCATCACTCACAATTGTGCATCCTAAAAGAAAAATATTCCCAAGTAATATTTTGGAAACACGCTCTTTGACTTTGATGTAACATTTGTCCAAGAGATCATTTTGTATCGTGCACAAGGGATTCATTATAATCGGGGAGAAGATGCCACATGCGTTCATCCCATTGGGAAAACCCTCCCTATATATGATACCTTATGCAGTAGCCCTACCCCTATCTACGGATACTGAAGTGCTAATATAACCCCCTACATATGATCTATATAGTATTAATAGAATCTTCCTGCCTTATATGTAGAAACATTCAATAGCTTAAAGAAACTTCCAAGAACTCCATGAAAAAAATTTGCCAAAGTTTTCCTTGTATAGAGACCAAATTTTCAAATTTACATGTGCACCTACTTTGTAGGATTTCCACACGGTGTTGTGCATTTGCATCAAACCAACCCCTCTTCCCTCTCTAGTCTCAATGTCCATTTCTTCTGCTTATTCTTCTTCTTCTTCTTCTTGAGGTCCTGCCATAAGAGAGAGAGAGAGAGAGAGAGAGAATACTTAATGATAGACTAAAATAGGTGGTACATTCTCTACCCCTCCCTCCTTCCCACCTCCCTTAAATGTACAATATGTCTATGCAAGTTTTGGGGGCTACCCCTATTGTATATGCTTATGCACAATTACCAAAAAACCCCAATTGTACACTCACGTGGTACCATATGGAACAGACTAGTGAATCCCCCGTGGTATCGTGTGATACAAAGGGGCTAAAAATATTGGACCAAACTCACTGATTTTCTTCCACACGGCCTTCCAATGATTGTTGTCCGCCATGACTAGAGCACTTCCAGTGAAAAAATTGCTTTGGCGAGTGCGGTCTGTGCTTCTTCTAGAGGCTGCATTGGAAAGATTTGATGCATTGATTTTTGACGCATTTTCCCAAGTCCACCTTCATTGTGACACTTAAAAGGAACATTTGTGACATTTCCTCTCCCTACGTAGGATGTTTTGCAGGGTTAGTTGGTATCACCACAGGATCATCATAGTTATTATTTGGCTTTGACTGCTCTTGACATGCATCTATAACAGATCTATCTATCCGTTGTCTCTTGCCACCCTTTTTGGCGAGCTCTTATCTCAAACGCTTTGCAACTGCAGGTGCTTGAAGCTGTTCACATTTCTCACAATTCTTTTTAATGCTACCCAAAAAATGGTCTCTAATACATGGTGCACCACTTGATTTTGTAGTGAAGCAAAATTTATATTACCACTCCATATATTGACCGCATATGTTGTGAGCATAATCCCACTCTTTGCCAGGGGCTTTTTTATTCTTTGCCTTCTTCGTACCACTTGTGTTGACATTTTGCTCCATTGCTTTCAATTTAATACTGAAGGCATAAGGACTAGATGTTTAATTTTTTTTAAAATATTCTTTTCAATATATATTAGAAAAACAATCACTAAGAAAGTAATCAAATCTGCACAGTATGAGATTTGCAATGCACTCTAGTCAATCCACATATCGATCACATATGTTGTGAGCAGACATACACATTGCAATGTTGCACTCTCTACACGACATTATGAATACAACAATACTATGAATCTGTCGTTGTAATTATAAATATGATGATTAGTTATACATCCTCTTTGATTTGCAAACAATAAGATACATCTATATTCAAATTCTATAAAGAATAATCAACTTCTACACTGAAACAATGATAATTATTTTCAAAACACACACGAAACCAATAATATCTATGACTGGTCATGTCATGCACTAACAATCTTTCATAATACATAATGCACTCCCTATATAAACCAATGCATAAACAAGGTAATGAAATCTTCAATACAATCACACAATTGAGGACTACTTGTACCCAATCAAGGATTGTAGCCCCCTTATGCATCTAATTCAATATATAAAAGCTATTTTCACCCAATTAAGGATTATAGCTCTCATATTGTACAGTGACAATGTATATCAACTCAAATTTATGATGGTGAAAAATGCAAGACTTCAAGGATCTTTATATACCCAGTCCACTAGTATAGGGCATCCGACGCTTGACTATCGTTCGTCATTCACATATGCTCATCTTCTAAAACCAACTTCGGTCCTTTTATGGACCAATGGCTTTGTTGCAATGAGCATGACTCTCCAAATTCTCAATTGTTTTGTCTTTGTACCTTTATGCTCGGTGAAGGATTTAAATATTTTTAGAAGTGGTTACCGAATTAAGAATCACGTTCGACCCAAAAAAAAATCACATCTGTGACGCTGTAACCTTAGGTCAATTACTTTGTATAATCACGCCGGTAGATATTTTTTATTTTCCAAGCGGGCCCGCCGGCAACGTCCTTTACCCACCGTGCCCATTGGGAAAATAAAAAATATCGACCGACCCAGAGGAAAAATGATAAAATTTGGCGGGCTAATCGACTCTATTGGTTTTTGCAGGTCATTATCAGGATCACATTAACAATTAACGTGATCACGTCTTTTTCTTGTGTAATTATTGGTGTTATTAACATAATCACACGATCATGATCACGTCAATGAAATCCTTGATTTACAAGGTCTAATGGTATTCAAAATTTGATGTGAAATGAGCACGTTCGTGTCCAATCGGTGCTCTTCGTAATTTGATACTTTCTTGTGTATGCCTTCGACACCGTCGTGTCATTTGAAACTACTCCGATGCGATTTTGATGTCGCCTCTTTGTTGTAATAGTCATCGTCCTTTGTCATTTATAATTCTATGCATAAATTGTGCCTATGTGTAAATTGTGAGTGTGTAATGCATATATTGTGCGCATGTGGGTAGGTGTATGCATGTGAATTGTACAAGAGAGCTAAGAATGTGTGTTTGTGAGTGTATAGAAGAGAGAGGATGGTAGGCTGAGAGGGAGGACGGGTTGAAAGTGTGGATGTGTGTGTGAATTGGATTGTGTGTGTGTGTGTGTGTGTGTGTGTGTGAGAGAGAGAGAGAGAGAGAGAGAGAGAGAGATCATTTCTCCATTGCTAGAGAGAGAAAGATGGTTGAAAATTTAAAACATTGGTGTAGAGGGAGGGATGGAGATTCTGAGGAGGGGGGAGAGGATGAGGGTGTGTGTGTGTGTGTGTGTGCTTATGTCACCCAAAGAGAGAGAGAGAGAGAGAGAGAGAGAGAGAGAGAGAGAGAGAGAGAGAGAGAGAGAGAGCTATCTCTTGCTACATAATGTAGGAGAGAGAGACAGAGATTCCTTCATCAGCTGAGGAAGGGGGAAAGCACTCCAAGTGAGGGAGAGCTGAGGGAGAAGTGATGCATGGCAGTGGGGGGAGGGGAATAGGGTGATGACCCTCCTCTTGATAAAAAAAATATTTTTTCATAAAAAAAATACTCGCCCTCATGGGTTGTTTTCCACAGCCAAAGATGAAACCAAACTTCCAAGCTCTCCCAAGTCCAAGATTAATACCCCGATGTCATGCCCGGGATGACTTCTCAAACACGTTGCGCGTCAAGCATTTGTGCTAGCTTCCATTTTCAGCCTCCAAGTTGCTCGAATTGAAACTGTCATCGAGACGCATGATTGCACCTGGAGGAATACCCTTCCCTTGGTAAAAATGGTCCCTTCACAAATCCTTTTTCTTCTTAATTCATCGTATTCGACATGCATTTCAACCAAAGTACTACTGATAACTTCTCCTCCAAGAGCCTTTTGACTAGTTACAATTTTTTTCACCCACATCGACATCTCGCATAGTATATTAGAGCAACAATTTTTGCACATCTTTGCCCAACCAAACTGGTTCAAAGAAGGATTTTCTTCTACTCTCACTCCTATATTGGGCCTACTTCTACACAAGGGTTTGGAAAGACTGAACCAATCAAAGTATCTTCCTTATGAAGTATGGAGTGGCCACAATCAGATTTGTGGTTCGTAGCATCTTTCAAGCAAAAGATTATAATAGATGTCCAAAACTCCTTGAAATAAATTAAAGTTTCTAGGTCTATGGGCTTGAGTTGGTGTTTCCTATTCACTATTTCGTGCATATCTTCAAAGAGTTTGGATTTGTGGAGACTACCACAATGCTTGTATGTAAGGATGTGCATTATGAGGATTTAGGGAGGCTTTTAGAAGACTAGGGTTTAGTGGAGGGCATGCACAATGGGGATAGGTACCGTTGTAAGGTTGGAGCTTCAGGTATTGAGATGCGCTATTTAAAATCCCTCACCTCCTTGTGCATACGATTTCACTATGATCGTTGGATGTGCAAGCTTGGAGCGTGGACTCTCTTAGAGAGTGTAGATGGTGCTATTGCAAGCTTTGACATTGCAATGAGGATGTCCAACAATGCTTTGGAGGCTGTCCAAGTGAAAAAACATTGGACTCTTAGTAATGTGCGAGAACATTTGTCTATTATAGGTTCTGAGGACCTTCAACAAGCAAAATTTTGTTCAAGGTGAGAATCCTTCCACAAAATTTTCACTCCATCAAAGTTTGACGATCATTGCCTACTTATTGTAATGAATGTCCGCAGATTGGAAAGAGAATGGAAGACAAAATGAAGGTCCAGGGGGATTAGGACATGGATGGAACTATGCTATTGCTGTTATAACTTTGTAACTCTTGCATTTTCGGAAACAATCCCCTATGTAATCATTATACTTTGTTTTGGAAAATTTAAGACTTTGAATATAATTTTTCACTCTACAATGGCCATCGTACAACTTGTTTTAGAACCATCTTTAATTATTATTAAAATCTAACCATCACATTGAGACGAAAGTTCATTTTTTGTGAAACTGACTCTTTTTATAAAATGTTTTTGAGAAAAGTGTCTTCTTTAAAAAAGGGACCATTATAGAAGGGGGGACTGCATAACTCATTCAAACCTTTCACTTTTGTAACCCTTGAGCTCCTCCACTCTCTGTCTACACCCCGGGCTAGATATGGACACCTCCACAACCTCTCCATCTACACCCACATCCACCCCTTTGTCACGCTTTACCCTCTTCCTCGAGGACACCAACTACAAGGGTAAGTTGGATTTCCACACCTTCTTTACTCGTGTCCCCGACCTTGACGCCACAGTTTCCCTCCACATGGATGAATTTGCCAAGATTTCAGCATTCATGGAGGAGCACATCATAAAATATGTAGTATCTATCTTCCCACATACAAGGATCTAGGTGCCTTGCGATCTCTTGTGCTACATACACAAAGATGATTTCCCATTCTCCAAGCGGTTGAGACGGTTCCAAGAAATTTCCACCGACGCATGCCATTTCTTGGATGAGCAAGCCCCAGGGGTGTCAGCGCTCAAGAAGTGCAAATTGGGGATGGAGTATCTTTCTTGGCTGGCAACATTCATCTTCTTTGTGAGCAAGGAACCTAACTTAGAGGAGATCGTCCTACCACACCTTCAAGTTGGGTACTTCATCAAGGACTCCAAGGAGTAGGAGGGTGTCTCCATGAACCCTGTAGAGCGGAAGGTGAGGCACTTCGGCTTGAGTACCCCAGGGGGCTTGAGGAGGTGGTTTAAAAATCCATCGTTGTGGCTGGCACTAGTGACACTCGAGAGGATGCACCACTGATGGATGAGGCTATCCCAGAGGTGGGAATCAGTCTCTTCTCCTCAGTGGTAGTGGATGGGGAGGAGTATGTCTTTATGCATGACTTGGAGAAAGCATTCAGTCTGCGCATGGATGAGTGCCCGAGTGTGCTATGCACCATCGTCCAATTTCCCTTAGATAGTGCACCAAATGCACTTGAAAGAAAGCTCTTTTAACTTGGGGACTCTTTTACTAACACTCTTTCAATTGTGTGTGTGGAGGTCCTGATGGTAAAGCAGTTGGACATGACAGAGGAAGAATTCCAGGCCACACAAGCCAAGGTTGTGGCCACTAGGATGCCTACTCCACTACAGAACCACCCTTCTGATGATCCAAAGCTCGTGGATGCGATGAATACAAGCGTCGACTTGGGTGAAAAGGGAAATAAGGAGGAGGAGGACAAGGAGCAGGAGGTAAAATCTATCCTAATTTCCATGTTGTTTTTACCACCCTTCATTGTCTTTTTCTTACCCTTGACCGGTTTATGACAGGACATCCTGGAGGTTGATAACTTTGCAGCAAGGGCGGGTGGCAGGCGGACGTGGCCTTTAGACCTCAGTCTTCCCTTGCACATTACATAGGACAAATCCCCCTGGCGATGTTGCCATTGTACACAATGAATCTACTCCTCAAGGCCATTTCATGACATGGTGATTGAAAGCTCTAATCAAGGTTTTGTGTTTATGCACCATTGCTCAAACTGCACATCTTGTGTTCCTAGTGCATAGATCCCTTGTATGCACATCATTTGGCACTGGATTTCATGGAAAAGTTCTTTCCCAGATATGGATACACACTTACGTTGGCTCAACTGACCCTTAGGCGATAGCGCACACCCTTATGGCCTGTTAGAAAATAAGACGTAGCTAAATAAATTTTTGAGTAGATTACTTAATGGAGAGAGATAGATTTCACACACAAGAGATTATAGAGTAGAGAGAGAGAGAGAAAGTACACACGATATACGTGGTTCACCCAATGTGGGCTACGTCCACGGGAAAGCAGCCACTCAATGGCTTTAGCACTTCAAAAGAAGAAGTAGTTTACAAAGGGATTAAACCCTTGATAGAGCTCCCGCCTTGATTCACTCTCACCACCTCACACTCACCTTGTTGCATCAACTTCACACTATTAAATGTGTGTAGAAATGGCCTCCTTTTATAGGCCAAAAGGGTTGTCCTCTCTTATGAGAGACAGCCATGTGTAGACGCCCTTGTGCGAATAAGTCCAAATCGGACCCTCCAATCCGCCCATGTGTGGCCGCCCTTGAGAAGACAAGTCCGCTTTTGAATTCGGCCACCGGCCACCGGCCATTGACTTCCGACCAGTGGCCATCGGCCATTGACTATCGGTAACCCTAAACCGACTGGTTGTTTTCCGACCACTTTCCGGCCGCCGTCCGGCCATAATATTTCGGCGAAAAAAAAAGTCTCAGGGACCTTCGCCCCTGAGGCCGAGGCCTCTAAAGTTGCCCCTAATTCTTTTCCATGAAAATTTTGGTTTCCGGTGAGTGATTTTCCTTCACGCACGATGGCTTCTCCTCATAATGGGGGCCTTACAAATGTGCGCTTTTACCACAGAAAATTACAAGGGTAAATCAGGCTCCATACTTAACAATCTCCCACTTGGAGACTGATCTCCAAACCAAACCTGTGACTGCTTTCCATTCTGGCTTCTTATCCTTGAATGCCGATTGAAGATGAGCAAAAGCTCAACTTCTCCTTGTTGACCACCTTTGTAAACATGTCTACAGGATTTTCACTTGTATGCACCTTTCCTAGCTTTAGTTGTCCCTCTTCCAAAAGAGTGCGTATGAAGTGATATCTCACCTCAATGTGCTTTGTCCTTGAATGAAAGGCTGAGTTCTTCGCAAGATGGATAGCGCTTTGGCTATCACTGTACAAGACACAATTGTCTTGTTTGAATCCAAGCTCTTCTAAGAATCTGTGAAGCCACAGAATTTCTTTGCTTGCCTTTGTCATTGCTACATACTCTGCTTCCGTGGTAGAAAGTGAAACCACTTTCTGCAGCTTTGAAGACCAGCTTATTTTTGTGCCACCAACCGTGAACACATAGCCAATAGTGCTCCTTCGAGTATCTTTGTCACCTTCCATATCTGCATCAACATACCCTTCTAGAAAAATATCAGTTCCTCCAAAATACAAAGCATTTGTTGTTGTCCCTTTTAGATACCTAAGTATCCACTTCACAGCTTGCCAATGCTCTTTACCTGGGTTGTCCATGAACCTACTCACAACTCCCACTGCATGTGCAATGTCTGGCCTTGTCCAGACCATATCATACATTAGAGAACCTACCGCTGCAGCATATGGAACTTTAGACATATAGGCTATCTCCTCTTGTGTCTTTGGACACATATCCTTCGTTAGTTTAACATGACTAGCCAAAGGTGTAGAAACTGGTTTTGCATTGCAAACCTTTCTAGTACCTTCTTGATGTAATCTTCTTGAGATAGCTTTATTGTCATCTTCGTCCTGTCCCTTGATATTTTCATACCAAGTATCCTTTGCAGCACCTAAATCTTTCATTGAAAAATATTTGGACAACTCCTCTTTTAGGTCTTTGATATCCTGCATGTTAGCACCTGCAATCAACATGTCGTCAACATACAACATTAGGATGATGAATTTCCCATCTCCCAAATTCTTCGTGTAGACGCAGTGATCCGTGTTGCATCTTGTGAATCCATGATCCAACATCCATCGATCAAACTTCAAGTACCATTGTCTTTATGCTTGCTTTAAACCATACAAGCTCTTCTTTAATCTGCAAACCATTTTCTCCTTACCTTTTACTTCATGCCCCTTTGGTTGAAGCATGTAGATTTCCTCCTCTAAGTCACCGTGAGGGAATGCCGTATTTACATCCATTTGCTCGAGATTTAGATCATGAGCAGCCACAAGGCTTAAGACAAGCCTAATTGAGTTCATTTTTACAACAGGAGAAAATATTTCATTGAAGTCAATACCTTTCTTTTGAGAAAAACCTTTTACCACAAGCCTAGACTTGTACCTTTTCTTCCCACCTTCTTCTTCCTTCAGCTTGTACACCCATTTGTTTTGAAGTGCCCGCTTACCTTTAGGCAACTCAACCAACTCCCATGTTTGGTTGCGATGTAGTGAGTCCATCTCCACTTGCATGCTCTTTGTCCATTCTTCTTTGGATTCATGTTGCATAGCTTCTTCGTATGATTCCGGCTCTCCAGAATCTGAGATCAAGAGATGGTTGAAGGAAGGAAAAAACCTTTCTGGAGGTCTACTTGCTCTTGTAGATCTTCGGGGAATAGGTTGAGGCTCCTCATTTGGTTGACGTTGTTGCACATTGTCACTGTTTGCAGTCCTTGAGTCTTCACCGTCCTCAAGCTCCATGTACTCATCACCTGTTTCTTTTGTTTGTTTTCTTTCCAAGTAATCTTTGTACATATTTTGTTCGTTAAAAATTACATCCCTACTCCTTAAGATTTTACCATCTTCAGGATTCCATAGGCGATACCCAAAGTCTCCTTCTCCATAGTCAATGAAGAAACACTTTTTGGACTTTGCATCTAGCTTTGATCTTAGGCTTCTATCTATGTGCATGAAAGCCTCACACCCAAACACTTTGAGAAATGCATAATTCACCGGTTTACCTGTCCATGCCTCTTCTGGAACTCCCCCATCCAATGCCGTTGAGGGTGACCGATTGATTAAGTACACAGACGTACTTACAGCTTCCGCCCAAAGCTCAAGCGGTAGGCCTGCATGTAGCCGCATGCTTCGTGCTCGTTCCATGATTGTCCTGTTCATCCTTTCCAAAATCCCATTTTGTTGAGGTGTCCTTGGGATTGTCCTTTGCCTCCGAATGCCATTGCTAGCACAAAAGCTTTCAAAAGCTTGGCTGTAATATTCGCCTCCATTGTCGGATCTGAGGCATTTAACCTTGGTACCTGTTTCATTCTCCACAAAGGCTTTCCACCTTTGAAATATGGAAAATACATCGGATTTATTCTTCATGACATAAACCCATGTTTTTCTAGTCGCATCGTCTATGAATGTTACATAGTACAATGAGCCACCAAGTGATGGTGTACTTGCAAGACCCCAAACATCAGAATGAACTAATTTTACCCTCTTTTGTTTACCATAAACACAATCTTCACAGAACTCTAAGTCCACTTCTTTCAAACCTAGTAGAAGCTTCTTTGTTTGAAGGATTTGCATTCCTTTGGCACTCATATGCCCAAGTCGGTAGTGCCACACCGCACTGTCAACTTCTGTAGTTGCTGCACAAGCTGAAGGTTGCGTGCTAACACTACACAAGTAAAGTGTACCGACTTTTTCGCCCTTGGCAACCACCAAAGATACCTTTGAGATCTTCCACCGTTTGTTTCTGAATGCAATGTTGTGACCTTCATCGTCCAATTGTCCTGTAGAGATCAATTTTTTGCGAAGAGAAGGAACATGCCTAACATCTTTAAGCTTCCATTCATTTCCGTTCGCAGTTTTGACAGAAACTGTACCTTTGCCGACAATCTCACAAGCTTCATCATCTCCCAAGTATACATACCCAAAATTACCTTTGGTGTAGTCTTGGAAATGTTGCTTGTGTGGTGTCGCATGGAATGAAGCCCCGGAATCTACTATCCAGGAATAAGACACATTGTCTAATGAGAGAATTAGAGCATCTTGCTCTACTTTACCTGCCACATTGGCCTCCGATGTTGGCTTGTTGTCTTGAGACTCTGTCTCCTTCTTCTTCTTGGACCAGCAATCCTTCTTGACGTGGCCCTTCTTGCCGCAGTTCCAACATTCAAGAACTGACTTTGTGCGTGACTTGCTCCGCCTTGAGCGATCACGACCCTTTTGGTTTTTGAACTTCTCCTTAGGCCTTCCTCTTGTTTCCACTGATAGTGCAGCACTTGATGATTCTCCTGTGCTTCTCCTTCGCATTTCCTCGCTTAAGAGAACACCCACAACATCATCAAACTTAAGAGTATTTGTGCCAGAGATAGAATTACTTACAGCCATCACAAGGCTGTCTCAACTATCCGGTAGAGATGATAGTATAAGGAGAGCTCACACTTCATCATCGAAATTGATTTTCACTGATCGAAGTTGACTTATGTTTGTGTTAAAGTCATTTAGGTGTTCTGCAACTGAACCATTATCTGCCATCTTTAGATTGAACAAGCGCTTCATAAGAAATACCTTATTGGATGCCAATGGTTTCTCGTAGAAGTCGTCAAGTGACTTCATCAAGTCCTCCATGGTCTTCATCTCCGAAACATTGAAGGCCACCGTTGACGCCAAGCTTAACCGGATTGTTCCCAGTGCCTTTCGATCAAGGACAATCCATGCTTCATCTACCATTGTTGCGGGCTTCTTCGCAAGACCGCCTAGTGGCAAATAGAGGTCCTTTTGGTAGAGATAGTCTTCAATCTGCATCTTCCAATGTTGGTAGTTTTTGCCGTTGAACTTCTCAATCTTGAGCTTCCCTTCCTCCGCCATAACTCCCACTCAATTCAAGGAATCCTTTCCTTGAGATAATTTAGCTACGAGCAAACCTTGCTCTGATACCAGTTGTTAGAAAATAAGACGTAGCTAAATAAATTTTTGAGTAGATTACTTAATGGAGAGAGATAGATTTCACACACAAGAGATTATAGAGTAGAGAGAGAGAGAAAGTACACACGATATAAGTGGTTCACCCAATGTGGGCTACGTCCACGGGAAAGCAGCCACTCAATGGCTTTAGCACTTCAAAAGAAGAAGTAGTTTACAAAGGGATTAAACCCTTGATAGAGCTCCCGCCTTGCTTCACTCTCACCACCTCACACTCACCTTGTTGCATCAACTTCACACTATTAAATGTGTGTAGAAATGTCCTTCTTTTATAGGCCAAAAGGGTTGTCCTCTCTTATGAGAGACAGCCATGTGTAGCCGCCCTTGTGCGAATAAGTCCAAATCGCACCCTCCAATCCTTCCATGTGTGGCCGCCCTTGAGAAGACAAGTCCGCTTTTGAATTCGGCCACCGGCCACCGGCCATTGACTTCCGAACACTGGCCATCGGCCATTGACTACCGGCAACCCTAAACCGACCGGTTGTTTTCCGACCACTTTCCGGCCGCCGTCCAACCATACTATTCTGGCGATAAGGAATATTCCGGCGAAAAAAAGTCTCAGGGGCCTCCGCCCCTGAGGCCGAGGCCTCTAAAGTTGCCCCTGATTCTTTTCCATGAAAAATTTGGTTTCCGGTGAGTGATTTTCCTTCACGCACGATGGCTTCTCCTCATAATGGGGGCCTTACAAATGTGCACTTTTACCACAGAAAATTACAAGGGTAAATCAGGCTCCATACTTAACATGGCCGGGGAGTTGCCTTACGCGCAAGAGAGGCACGTGGAAATGGCAAAGAAATTTATGAGCTCCTCAGATGTATGATGTAAGTTCAACTTTTCAAAAGCAATAAAATATATATTGAATTGTCTCTCTATCTTGTATATTCTTTTCAATTTGATCTCTCAATCTTGTAAATTACTGAAATTATTGTTTGTTTTAATAAGCGGTGTCCTTTTTGCTTTAAGCAACAACTCAGTATAAGTGGGACCACTGTCAAGGAGGTGGGGATGGGTTGCTGGGGTTGAACTGATACTTGGGAATTTGAATTGATGTTGCACTTATGATTTTCTAGTGTTCAAAGCTGCACACAAGCCCAAATAGGGCCAAAAGAGGGTTCTACATCATGTTGCTTACCCGGGGGATTCACCATGGAAAACATACCACACCATGTAAGTGCAAGGGAGGGGGGTTTTTTAACAAGCTACATAAGTGTATAAGTTAGGGGCAGGCCCTCCAAAATTTATCTCCCAAGCATAAAAATAAGGAAGGGGGGTATCATATTTATATTGGGGGGGGGGAGGGGGAGACATAACCCGGGTTGATTACTTGTAACGATTGGTCACCGATGTGCACTAGAACTTGGATGAGTTTTGGGGAAGATTTTTATCAGTCATACATCAAATTTGGCATCAAGCCGATCACAAATAAGGGCTGATTTGGAGTAGGTCAAGGGCTGATCTACACCAGCTTTGGATGGGTGAGAAATGGACGAGTAGCCACAGTGCAGGCTGATCGGGCATATAGTTTCAAAGTCAAACTAAGAAACATTAAGAGTACGTCTAGTTATAAACAAAAATTGTTTCTTTGTACGTTGCCGATCACTATGTTGCACACTCTTTGACTAGTTTTACTCAGTTAGATCATGTGAGACCTAAATTTTATTTGTAAGATAGGGGTATGATAGTTTTCTTCATTGATTGTTGTATAAGCGTAGAAAGGGGGGGTCATATTCCCTAATATGAATCGTATATAGGGGGTTATCAAAGTTGTCCGCCGCAGGTGGCGTCCCGTTTTGTATATAGAGTGAATCCCCTGGGGTTGCTTACACTTGACTTCATAGAACATCTCACCATTTTTGGGGTCCTGAAGTGCAAACAAAGGCCAAAAAATGCCCAAAAGAGGGTGGCCACAAGAGGGCACAGTTGGGCCAAATAGGGGTCTAGTCTGGCCCATTTGCGTCCTTGTGGCCACCCTCTTTTTTGCATTTCCTAGCCTTGCTTGCACTCCAAGACACCAAAAATAGTCATATAAAGCTTAAATTTAACTATTAATGCACATGATCACTCCCTTCCACTTAACTTAATACTTCAAGAAGCCAAAAAGGTAAATCATTTTGGGGACAATAGATACAAAAGTATCAATCATCTTTTCATTAAAAAATCAGCTAAGTAAAAAGAAGTTATGGAATTTACACTATACTGCTGCATAAACATCTACTTTCACTAAATATTAACATTTTTTGGTGTCCTGGAGTGCATACAAGGCCAAAAAGGGGGTGGCCACAAGGACGTGCAGATGGGCCAAACAGGAGTCATGTTTGGCCCATCTGTGCGTCCTTGTGGCCACCCCCTTTTTGGTCTTTTTTGGCCTTGTATGCACTCCAGGACGCCAAAAATGTTAATACTTAGTTTAAATTTAATTGTTCATGCACAGAATCACTTAACTGCACATTAAGAAGCAAACAAGGGAAATAAATTTGGTGACTGTAGATACAAAACTCTCAATCATTTGTCATTGCAAAATCATTTGAGTATAAAAGCAGGGTGGGTAATACAGAAAGGTAGGAGTAGCTTCGGCTAATACTCAAAGTCCCACTGCAATCAGCATGCAAGTTGCATGTCCTTTGGGTTTATCTTCACTCTCTTTGCATGTATGGTGCATAGGTTGGTATCTGCCAACATAGAGATGATGTAGGTCTCTGCAGCTTCTTGAATAGCCTCCAGCACCATTGCTTGCATTATTGAATTGATTGCCATAGCTTTGGAGCACCTCCTTCACCATGCGATCAAAGGGCTCATTGAATTAGAAGTTCGGTTGTCTTCAGGTAGTGCCGGATTTCTGCAAATTTCCTTGCTATTTTACGATGCCGCTGAGGTTGTCTAGGGGGCACTTGCACATTTGCTGGTGGGCGACGTTTGGGCTTCTTGAAAAAAATTGATTTGTGCATGTTTACATGCTTTGGCGCTGGATCTGCCACCTCTTTTGACTCCTCCTCTCCCCTTGCCTCCCGATCTTGTGTTGTGGAGAGAGCTCCCTAGCCACGGGAGGGACTTCCCCCCTACTGGCACCTAGTGTGTGCGTTGTATCTGAGCACGCTGCCATGGTGGCTCTGTCTCTAACTCAGTATTTGTATGGACATCCGAGCTCTAGATGGTCCTGCTTGCGATTGGTGACACGGTGGCTACCCCTTGTCAGACTCCGATGTTTGACGGCCCTCCTGTTCTCGCCAGCGCTTAGCGCATTGCTTAACTCTACGTCATGGTGTTTTTTGTTTTGCACATGACGAATCTTCTACCCGCAGTAACTCCAGGGCCCAACTACCATGCCCACTACTTGAAGAGGGCCTAGAACGTCCGGGTGTTCGCGGTTGTTTCATTGTGTCTTTAAGCCGCGTCGGCTTCTCACATCCTTGGAGAGTGTTTCTCTTGGCAGATGGATGCTCTTTGGCGGTTTGTTTGGTGCGCGCCATTGGATATGGTAAGAGCTCACGTATGCTGAAGAAATAAGTGGTTTGTGAGTGGATCCAATATTTATAAGAGCCCAATCTAAAAGGGCCATGTTTACACTAATATTTACAAAAAACTATTATTTTTTAAAAGGGTGCACCAAACTTTATTAAAAAAATATATAAGAAGGTTGGATCCTGCGTTCACGTATAGTCACTTGTGTAGAATCCACCTTGATCCTTGTTGCACTCTGCATTGGCGCTATGCAGTATGCTTGGTGGGGCCTTGCGACATTCATCACTTGTTGTTGTGCTCTTGATGACTCAATTTGCGCACTTCCCTAGCAATCTTGGATTGTCACACATGCTTTATTGTGAGCTTACAAGCAAATGTCGTGCGAAAAATCCAATTGAACATCTCCTCTAAATAATTAGATTGCACCATACCACCACCATGTCGAGTATTTTTAAATTACATCCCCTTTGCTCGGTAATGGGACTTCTCTATGCCTTGAGTACTAAAAATATCAAGCGAACCATATTTGTGCATAAAAAATACACCATGCGCAAACAAGATATGATATTCACATGAGAAAACGATGCACATTATTTAATGGAAATAATATCTTGTAATAAGTTCATTACATTACATGGCTTACCATGTAATGTGTGATGTTATTTTCACCCCAAGAAAGGGTGAAGACCTTGGTGAAATCCGCCAAGGCTTCTTGAAATGATTGGTGTTGTTCTTCTGTTGTGCTGACGCGGTAAGGCCCATAAGCTTGACCATTTTATCAAAAGTTTCCCAAACTTGCTTGCACTTGTTTGCAAGCTCGCCATTCGAATCATTGTCAGTAGTAGCTTTGCATAATTCCTTTCAAAGTTTCCAAAGATTACCTACCTTGTGGTTGGAGTTGTTTTGAGCATCATATCTACCTGGCTTTCTTTGGGTTACTTTCTTCCAAAAGTGACTTTTTGTCCACTCATTGACACTTGTTGGAAAATTTCATGGGCCTCCCGTGTATTCTTTGCAGCAACAATTAACACATTTCCACCGTGACAATCAATGAAATTCAAGAGTGCCTCCACCCTTTCGATTGTTGCCTGGGACTTTTCCAATGGTTTCATTGTGAAAGCATAGTCAATGCTAATGTACAAAAATGTACATTCAATAGAGGAAAGGAAAAGATTGGATTCCAAGCCTGATCCTTTTGTGCACGATCTAGGACATTGAACTTCCCTTTGTAGAGTTTTTGTGTGCTTTTTGTCTGTTAGGTTTGTACTCTTGAGTGCAAAATAGACAAGACAAGAGAGAAGAAGCCTCTTGTTTGCATCCAAGCAAACACTTTATAGTCTTCAAGTCCCCACCTAGGTGTCACTCCACATCAAAGCTACCAAAACCCCCAACCTCCAACTTCTCACTTGCAAGTTGGAAGTATATTACTTCTTTGATCCATGGAGTTCTCTCAAAAATCCATGAAAGTACTCCATTGGTCTCTTTGGGCACCTCAATAGCACCCAACCACCTTGAATATCTTTTTTTGATTGCACATTAAAAGACAGGATGGAAGATGGATCGATTGAATCTTGTTGCTTGGTTTGCAAAAGGGCCTCATTCATTAGAGTGACGCTTAGCCTCTCTAACCTTCGGCCTTTCACTATTTGACACTCATCGAGTTTTAGCACAAAAGCGACCTTTGTTCCAAGCACTGCAAAATAAATAGTGGCAAGACCTTAGAGTTCAAAGTCTATGATAAGAAAAACACAACCAAAAGAAAGAAGTATAGTGTGTCACCTTCTTCAGGTAACTCGTAGATTCTAAGCATGGTTTGTTGAAGCCTTCTAAGGTCCACAAAAATAGTGTTCCACATTGTGTAAGGAAAGCCCTTCTCTGAAGGTCTTATGGAGTGTTTCCTACCTTTTCCCCTTGCCTTTGGTGTGCATGAAGCATAAAGCAAAGCTGGCATTGTGTCCTCGATGTGTAGGTTTGTCCCAATGCAGGAGAACACATCTTTTTTTGTGGCCTTCTTTGCAAGAGGTTGACCTTGTGCGAAACAGAAAATAGGTTTTGCACAATGCCACGCTCTTTGAGGGCATCCTTTAAGAGTTGAAAATAGCCTAGTAGGTTTTGGTGTTGATCCCAGTCTCATCACAATCTTGTTGCACGCCATCTTCATTAATCACATTTCTCAATTTGTGCATAAGGTCCTTGGTGGCTGCATCTCTAATGTGCTTCCCTCTAAGTGATTGTAAGGTAGACATCACATCATGGGTATTGAGACAACTAGTGAGAAGGTTGACTCGATCATCTTGGCTTGTTCCACCACATGCCTTCTGGATGAAGTTTCTAGCAACCAATAAGATAAATGTTAGCAAATAGTGTGAAGTAAAAATGTATCTTGCAAAAACAAATCACCTTGTGGCTGTCACTCGTCGTTTGAGTGCTCCATTCGGATGTGCAAGGGTTTCAATGGATGAAAATGTGCGCTTGTGCTCCCTTGCACCAAGGGGTGTTTCTTTCAAATATGCGATGGTATTAGCAAGCTTCATAACCTCCCTCTCTGAAAAGGTAATACTTTTTTATAATGCCACTGTCTTGAGTTGAAGAGCTTGACATTCGTGCATCCACGAATGCAAAGAAGCACATGCACCCATACACAACCGCTTGCAATAGCGTAACAAATCTGTATCTCTTCTTTCAAGATATTAAAGAAATGTCAAAAGGCTATTAAAGGATGGATGGAAGCGGCTTATAGGATTGTAAGGGTACAAATGGTCGTCCACCCAAATGTCAACATTCGTCTCATCGGCAGCACGACATTCTTATGACCTTTAATCACCCTCACTGCGACCTTCGATGCAAACGTCGTGGACAAGCGAATATGTATACTTTTGGGTGTGCAGAGTATGTGGTGGTGGAGGCACACGATTCTATAAACACCATGGCAACTGTTGTGTGAGGAAGCAAAAGATGAAAAGAGAGAGGGGAGGGGAGAGGGAGGAAGATGGGAGGAGAGAAGGGGACAGTGGAGAGAGAGAGAGAGAGAGAGAGAGAGAGAGAGAGGGGAGGAGAGAAGGGATAGGGAGGGAGAAGAGAGAGAGGAGGAGAGAACAAAGTTTTTTTTGTTTTTGGGAGAAAAAAATGGATTTTTAGTACTTATAAGTTTATTAAAAAAAAAAGTTGAAAAATGATGTTTAAATATGTATGTATGTTGAGAGGGAGTTTTAAGTCAAAAATAAGTAAAAATGAGTTTTGTTTCAAAAAAGTCAAATTTTGGCTTTTAGTGACCCATGTTTTTGCTGATGTGACCACACCTCTTTACTCTCTTTACTTTCAAAAAGCTAGAGAGAGAAAGTAACCTCTTATGTCCACATCATATATGTGTCTTGAAAAAAAGGCTCGAAAAGCCTATTCAAAACTAATTTTTTATATACCCTTGTTCCCTTAACCCTAACACAACATTAGCATTAATCTCTAAAAATTAGCTATGCAAAGTCCACATTTCTCCTAATAAAACAGCCAAAATTGGCTTCTAGCTCCATGGAGACCTTCGAACCGAGAGACAAGCACTCTCAAGCTATCAATGGCATCGTCACTCATGCGACAATATTAAAAGTATGTGAGAATCAAGGTATGTATCAATGGCATCGTCACTCATGCGACGATATTAAAAGTATGTGAGAATCAAAGTAGCATCGCCAATCAAAATATCATGAATGATCTACAGAAAAACATCCCTGTAAACATGGCATCTGGAGCAATGTAGAGCAACATACAATCTTACTATATTATACTAAAGGACAGTGAATGTCCTAAAAATATTGGAGCTTTATGCATTTGAAAGGTGGCAATCCAAACAAGGCTTCTATTTAAACTCACTCTCTCTCTCTCTCTCTCTCTCTCTCTCTCATATAACAGGTCTTGAGTTCAACTCTCCTCGTCGGCTAGATCTTTAAGGTCGCTTGGGATAGTTTCCTACGATGTTAAAACTCTCATCTTCTTCTTCTTCTTCTTCGACGTTAAAATTCTCTTCTTTTCTTCTTCTCTCTCTCCCTCCCGTTCATATGACGGGAAGATATTTAGGCTACTCGGAGCATGCTGTGGCCTCATTTCAGAAAAACGCAGAGGCCAACCAAGTAGTGAAAAGCACGGCCAAGGATTTTGTGCTTTTGTTAGCGTGCAAAAAGCGAAAAGCAGACGGGTATATAAAATACAGAAGCTCTCACGTTACGATTACGATTGAAAGCTCTCTCAGCAACCATGCCACGTAGAAGTCGTCGAAGAGGAATGACAAGCGGCAGCATTATTACAGAAGCTGGCGCAGTCCCGCCTGCGCGTGAACGGCCCATCCCCACGCCAGCTACTAGCGAGCGCCCTAGGCCTGCGCAGCTTCTCACCAGAGATGGCCTCAAAACCTTGAAAGCAGGCTGCAACGTCTTTCCAAGGCCCGTGGCGGCGGATGTTAGAAGCTGCTCCGCCCCCACATTCACCCGAAAGGAGATTATGCACTTTTCCGGGTTAGGGTTACTGTCTCCGGACTCTACCCACCAGTATTCACCTCAAGCAGACCCACATGATGCCTACCATCTTCTTCTTGAGACCCACCAACGTCTACGGCCTCTCCTCCCCGCGGTGCCGCGCCAAGAAAATCCCGCACAGCACCCACATTATCTTGACAGTCCCAGGAAATTAATTAGTCTGAAGATCAAACAGAGAATGAGTAAAGCTGGAGCAATAGAACAACTGATCCCTACTCCTCGACTTGGGCCCCAAGAAAATAGGACACAATGTCATCAGGATATATACACACATGAGCAGCATAATGATGAAGACAATACAAAGAAGTCGGTTGCTGGTTTGTGCCCATCGTCTCTCCCGGACTTTGCTGATGCCAAGCATACTGAAGGCATTAGAGACAAGTCGATTGCCAATTTTCCATCCTCTGATCTCTTTTTGGCTCAAACTACAGTGAATCCTCTTCAATCCCAGGTCATGGAGCAACGAGCAGATAAGGCCAAAATTGACCATCCAATGGCTGATGAGAAGGAGCACCATCCTGAAGACTATACAGACAAGTTGATTGCTAATTTGCCATCCTCTCTCTACGACTTTGACGATCCTCAGACTGGTGAGAAGGAGGAGCTCGGTACTACTACGCACTCACAATCCAATATGGCTACAAATATTCATGAATTCTCCTACTATTCTTGTGAGTTTCATGAGCTTTACAGCCCCGATTTTCGTGAACGCCACCCCGGTCGGGCATACTCGCAATATATTCCGTATACATTGTTTGGCGACTCACCAGACATCTTTGAGGACTTCCGACGCTCTCTTGGACATTTGTATCTCTGAGTAAGGACGACAAAAAGGGAAAAAATAATTAACTATCCGAAGCTCAAGTAAGGAAAACAAAAGAAAGAAACTCGCTATCAGGCTAGTACTGGCTATTTAGCACCACAAGACATGGAGGTGGTGCCGAGAAAGCCAACAGTAGAGGACATAAAGACAAGTCAGAACAATTGCATCCAAATATTGTGACATTTATATGAACCTGCAAATATAAATTGCCAAGTAGATATTGCACATTGTTGTTCCGTTTTCTCATATTGAATCGTCGAATTCCAAGCTACCGTTCATGTAAGATTTCTTGGTGTGGTTCGACAACTTCCATTACATTGTGCTCATGTCCAGGGGCATTCAGAGTAATACAGGCTTTATTTATTGAGAGATTATCCACCAGAATTGTAGACTTGAAGGTAAGAAGCAAGAGTATAAAAAGGAAGTTTATTGTGTATAGAATGTGGTTACAATCTATAAAACCGTGATCTAAGGTTGTAGTTGACAAGATTTGTTTCTGTTATGGCCATAGAATTTACTCAATAGGTACACCTCAAAAAAATTTAGTCTATAGCATGCGTTCAAAAGAGGGGCATTTTAAGTCATAAATTTTCCTTCTAGTAGAGGTTGTTTTAATTGAAAATCAGAAAAAACTCGTTTAAGTTTAACAAGGAAAAGGGGTCATCTCCTTGCCCTCACAATATGTAACTGCGGGGGGCTTAGATGGTTTCTTTTAAGTACAACCTCAAGAGAGTTTACAAGTGCAAATTTTACCTGAAGGGTCATGTCAGCGTTGCATTCAAACTTGGGAAAATTAGAAAGAATTCCAAAATCTAGAAACCTAAAGACGTGGAAAAATAGAAAAAACCCCAGACCCTAGAAAACCAACAAAATTTGGATTCCACCCAATATGAACCTGAATGGCATATAGCATGGCCTTCTGAATATATCTCCAAGGATCCAAAAACTTTTTTTAAAAATGACTTCCACAATGTAGGATGTTTCTTGTCTTTGATTCTCCTTGAAATGCTAATTAAGTGAAGGTCCTTGTGAAGCTGCTAGGGTGGATGAGTCTAATTTGTTTCATCTTTTGCCTGGAAAGCGCAAAATTCCAAGGGTCGGGAACATATACAAAAGCTTCAATTGAGTTTGGTCAGAGGGAATTGTTTCACCTCCCTTATAAATGATTAAATTGTCGGCATGCTCGAAAACATGGGATATTGATCCGCTTTGAAATATTCCCAACCACACCCAATTACAACAGGGTTTCCACAAGCCTAAAACTTGACACGCCTAAACCCACCTTTCCACAATCTCACCAACATTATTTTGCATTACAAGCTGGACTGAAGTCCCACACACAATATTGATCCCCATTCAACTTCCATTGAAAACCAAAAACCTCCCAGGTTCATGCCGATGCCAATGCGAATATAATATGCTTAGTCACTGAAAGAACACAGTAAATTATAATCATAATTAGGCTGAATCAAACAAAACCCTGTTGAAGCTATATTTCACTCTGTTTGCAGCAAAGAGCTGCTCCAAGAATTATGTACAAAATCATGTCGTGTATTCACATTTTGAAATAAACGAATGGTTAACTTTCAAAGAGGAATGGTGCTGTGGATATGAACAATGCCAGAGATGCTGCAACATGTGACTCAGCTTTACTCCTTAGTATAGGGATGTCCTCCATAGCTTTCTACACGTGCGGATACTCCGAGTAAAAAATCTTTGAATCTGCATCTTTTTCCATTCTCTACGTCGCAAGTGCGGGAACAGGCTGAAGGTATGATCTGGCATAAAATCGTGCCGTGTCAAAATTCCGACAATTGGAAAGCCCTACAGAGAAATAAGATTTGAGTCTCAGTTTTTGCCATTTTCTGCACAAAACCTCTCATGGCATTTAAAGCATGACTGTGTCAAAAATGCTAAGAAAGCTAATGACTTACATTCGGAACTTTTGGCACAACGCACAAATGTCGCAAACCCAGCCTACGAAACAAGCTGTAAGCCTTCGACAAGGATGTTGAATCGACAATAGTATATGGGGATGTGTTTGCATATGGATGAAGATCCACAAACATTTGTTGTTCCTTTGCAGTTATTTTCACGTCAGCAATCATTGCACTGGCACCTTTTTCTGGCTTGCCACATTCAATGAATTGGAATGACTCTTCCAAAGAGTTTCCCACAAATAAAAACCTTTTGCCCTTCAATAGCCATATCAATTGTGATCTCATGATAAGACCATGAAAGAAAGCTGTTTCTGCAGATGAATTCTCATGTAGTAGCGGAAAAGCATTGTGACTTATGTTGTTAAGAACATTTATAATAGTCTCAACTCTTTCAATTCCATTGAATGTAACAACAGGACTACTCATACATCAAAGGCTGTCAAACGCTTCATGTAATCATCAGGTTGTTCTTGAAGAAAGGGTACGTAGAAGCTGATCATAGAATCCATAGCTGAGCGAGTCCCCAACAGTCTTGGAGATCAGAAGCACAAGCATTATCAGTGGAAGCATGGAAAGGTTGTTGGTAAGTTCAAGAAGAATGACGCAAATAGAAACTGTTGTCCTCATGGTGCCGCCCAGGAGAGAAGCTGCACCTAACACAGCATAAATCCCTTCATCCAGCTGGAGAAAATGATAGCCCAGGTTTCTCATAACCATGCCCAAAAGTCGACCATAAGTGGCTCCACAGATAATTGCAGATAGAAATAGTCCTGATGGAACTGCCGTGCCATATGTCAATAGGGCTAGAATAAGGTTTGAAGCCAAATAGATAGCCAATGATTTATAATGAAATTCGTTGGTTGTGCCCACACTGAATAGATTTCTCACAACATTCTCATTGGTGTTGAAAAACAAGCTGGCTAAGTCATTGTAGTAGCCATCTGAGCATATAAAATGTTTAAAATTTCCGTGACTTCCTGTAGTTGGGCATTTGCCACCAATATCAGAAGGGCAAGCAGTGCAAGAGCTCATCCAAGGAATGCCAATAGCACAAGTTGATGTGATGAGGGAAATAACAACACCATGAAATATTTTCGCTGTTGCTCCGTATCTGCAGAGCACCAACATGATAAATGTTACTTCACATGCTGCACTAAACTACTCCATTTCACCGCAATACATACCTGCTGTGCCAGCCAGAGTATACCAGAACAATCTTGCCGCTAGTATATGTCAATGCACTGCCCATAACTCCTCCAATCAGGCCCAGCATGATTACAGAAACAAGATCTTCAAGCCCAAACTCAATAAAGACACTTCCCATATTATACATGATCAAGCCACCGCTGCCATACAAACCACAACTATGGGCACTACAGAAATTACCGGCTGTTCGAAGCACAATAGCCACCATTGCTGTTGTAAAAAACGCTCTCCATAATAGTGAGCTTTTCCACCTGCAAAAGACAACCAATCAAGTCCATTTCGGCTTGCAGACAGCATTTTATAAGTTCAAACTTAAGGAAAATACCATGATGCCACCTCTTCTACAGCAAACAAAACTCCACCAACAGGTGCCCTAAAAGCTGCTGCAACCCCAGCTGCAGCTCCACAAGTAACAAGATCCTGCCGATCTCTGTCATTCTGAACATATTGCAGCCATCTCCATGACAAATGATAGTGTTTAAAACCACCTTGATTCAGAAATGCAGCAATACAAGCTCCTATATGAACCAACGGCCCTTGCTTGCCAGTAGCAAGGCCCCCTGCCACAGATCCTACGGTCCCAAAAATCTGTACACGGACACAGATGCAAGAATCTTTCAGAGATTGATCTGCCAGGTCAGAGTACCGCCATGTTATATGCAGAAATCACAGTAACTTAGCAGGTTGTGTCTCACATATAGTGATGTGTATTTCACAAAGACACCAATTTGCTAAAGCTCAGCAAACTTTAACTTTCTCCCCCTGTTATTATTTGCAAACAACATGTCTCTGCAGTCATAATCCCTTCTACACAAAGTATACATCATGGCTCAACGGAAAAAAATGAAACAGAAGGGTGTGTGCAGGCACATTAGGTATCACAAAAAATGATTGCGTGTTTCTTTTAACCACAATAGCTCCAACATGCCACGAGACTAATCTGCAAAGTGACGTACAGTAAGAGAAAAAATCTGAAGGATAAATCCCCTGTAAATGATGGATGGTCAAACTCGCGTGCATCCCTCCCGACCCCTGCACCCGAACATGTGGTGCTTAATTAAAAGGTGAAAGTAAATCTAACTAGCAGCAGCCTAAGTTGTCATGAATCACTGTGAATAACAATTAATCAGAGACTTGAAGTAGATACCAAATGCGATGGAAAAGTACCACATTTACAAGATGATTTTGGTCAAGAACCTTGAGAACATACGAGAAGTAGCATTGAAACCATACCTTGACGAAGAGGGTTTCAGGAGCCAGAATATCAGGCACATTTACCCCATTGAGATAAGCCTTTACATCAGGTATTCCAGAACCAGCTGCAGCAGGGGCAATATATGTACACGTTAAAGCTGACAATAGCACCAGTATGAGATTGCTCGAAACTAGAATGGCGTAGGCAACATCCAACCTGCAATCCCATGATTCAAACTTCAGCATTGATTCTTGTCGGTCATATAACAATTTGACGACCCAGACATTGATCATCATATCTCACATGATCACATCCATTGGCATTATGCTTCCAATTACCGGCGGAAGGGGGGGAGGGGGGGGGTAATCGCATTTTTTTGTTACATTCTGATATTGCTGGTGTTGTTGCCTGACGCATTTGTTCTAAAAGTTGTGAATGTCCTTTTTCAGTTATATCTTACAAGACCCCTTCGGGCTTTAACAGTGACTTGAAGTTGCTAAACCACAGAAGGTTTGGCCTTCTTCTGTATCACAAACACATTCATACCTTTTAATTTCCATAAACTGAGTTATCTTCAGAAACTTGAATGCCGCAATGTTCTCCACTGCTAGATTGATCGCAAAGCCTGTAATGCCAGTTAGTAGGCCCACAAGACATGCTAGCATCCACTTCACCACCTTAAGCTGAAAAGATGAAATCTGTGATCCTGCTTGTAGGTCCTTCTTGTAGACTTCATTTTCTACAACTCTGCCACAAAAAGAGGTAATCAATAAATCAATCAAAGTGGAAATGTGGCTGTCAATAACAAAGTAAAATTGTTACTACAAAGATTCCCAATATGTAAGGACCAGTAGCTATTGCAAACTCTACAGTTAATGCTCAATATTAACCTCTTGAGTAAAGAATGCATCCACCTCTTCCATTACTTCATCAATGACTGCCTGATATTCTTAAAGCATTCACCTATGTTACTACATAGTTAAGGTCAAAAAGGAAACAGTAGCCCCATTTTCATAAAACCTGTGTAATCGTGAGCTTGCCGAATATACCTGATTGGCTTGAAAGTTTTGTGCATACTCTATGGACTGAGTAAATACAAATGAACAGTTCGTTCAAAAAGAGCAGAAACCTATATCCTAATTAATTTTTAAACCTCTGAATATGCTAGTTGATGTGAAAGTAGCTGGCTAAAAACAGCTTTCGTTCCAATCTCAATACGTACACAATTACCCCCGACGTAGCTTCTTCATCTAATCAGAGAATTAGCTGATAGGAGGAAAGAGGGACATGGCTTTCCTCAATTCCAGTTTCCACTCAAATGCTAACTACAAGAATTGTTTGGAGCATTGATGTGATTCTTGTGGTTAAGAGAGCTGCCAACGTGTCCAAATGCTGGCCAACAAAAATAGTCCGGAAGGTAAATCATACAGTCTTTTGCCCCTGCCCCCCGGCCCTGCTCATCATTGGCCAAAATGCATTTGCCTGATGAAGGTCTCAAACAAGCTCTCCAAACTCTCAACGAAGTCAATGGGCCCCCATGTGGCTGAAGCTCCTCTTTCTTAAAATGGCTGCCAGAAACTCATCTCTTAGCAGTACCCAAAAACAGCACCTTACTGATATCTTACAGACAAAGCATTGCAAAACGTTCTCATGGCGTGTTACAATCTATACAAAAAAATTAATCGTAAAAGCTTGTGGATACGCTGTTCATGATTCCTGAACAGAACGTTCTACAATAGCAGTCTGCTTGAGCATTGAGACAGCCAAACAGACTTCAAGCAATATATGATATATGCCTTCGTATTGCTAACATAAGACCCATTGTATAGGAAAAACCACCAATTATCAAGCCTACTCTCTGATGTCAAAACACAATGCCAATTTAAATATGGTAACTGAATACCACAATTCTGCAAAACTTATGATAAGATGGCCAAAGAAAGCTAGCAGACAGATTGTGTGTATGCATGTGCTGCTGGTTCAGCAGGCCAAGGGAAAATTTTTGCCTCTGTGAAACATTGGTAGGGGAGAGTGCAACAATCTACGCTATTTAGGACTTGCCAATCTGAATGCCCATTACAAATATCATTCTGGCTATTCTTTCGGAACATTACTGACACACTTGTAGCACCATTATCATCGCAAGAAGTTATTCTGGACACAAAATGACCAATGGGTTTTGTGATTTTGAAATATTACTTACTCGTAGTCAAGACTGTCAAATGCTGCATGTCCACCATGAAGCCGCGGAAGGTTTTGCAAGTCCTGTGCTTGCTCTAGAAGCTCTTCTAGGAGCTCACAAGGCTTCTCTAAACCATACGTTTCCATGGCCAGCAAGCGGGACGCCAACAACTGCAAGAAGCACTAAATAAATGCAAAGATCCGGACATGGACGGTCATTCATGCAAGGGGAGGTAGCACAGAAAAACCCGTCGTCATCTGCACAAGCTGTCTTGGCCCCAGTCTTTTGGACATGAGCAGATGTAATGGTGCTTCATTGGCCATCTTGACCGTCCCATGACCTCAAACTATACCGCGGCAGAAAACAAGCAGACAGCATGAAGCAAATTTCAAGCTTCCCTTTCTAACCAGCGGAATGAGCTCGTTGTTAGCACTAAGCTGGGCACACGAAGAGCTGGTCACAGAGAGAGAGAGAGAGAGAGAGAGAGAGAGAGAGAGAGAGAGGCTGTATTTTCCTGCGAAAAGCTCAAGCTGTCGTCTTGAGAGACTGAAGTTGTGAGAGGCCGTATTTGTGTGCGAAAAGCTTACGCTGTCGTTTCGTAAAAGCCTGGAAAAACGATAGGTAACCATCCATAGAACGCTCCGCAGCGCCAAGCACTTGCCGTCTGCAGAGAGGGTGAGGGCAACAGGGCAGCGTCGCCATAGCCAAAGCCGGGCGCCGCATACTACGCACACAAGTGTCGTTTCTCTCTTTCGCCACCATCAAGCATGTCATCAAGGAGCTTCAAAACCACACAATCCATGGTTTGAACCCTTGACGTCTTCGTTCTTTCTAACTACCTCCAAGGTTCTTGGACAGATTCTTCAAAAGGAAATCCTCTGATTCTTCTCTTTTGCTTTTGGTCCTACCTCCCTCAATCCCCAACATCCTGGACCACATGACCATAATGGGAAAACAAGAATCGCGCAAAAGAAGCAGTGCCTCTTTGCTCCCTCGAAGGGGTTGGGCCTTGCTTTGTGCTCTTGTTCCCATCATCACCTTTGGCTCTCTACAGGCCTCTCAACCAATTCATTGTGTAACATTACTGTGATTGTTTTGCACATACACTATTGAAATGTGTAGGTTTTCCTCTTTTGGTACCTATACAAACTCATAAAGCTTGACACATGTAAGATGTGTGAGAATTTGAGTGTTGGGTTTGCCAAATGTTATTTGTGTATGCATGTATACCTAGGCATAATCTTTCTATGTATGTCATGTGAAAATATTTGTGAGTTTTTAATTGAGTATATCTATAATCCTTGATTACCTTTTTGTGTCCCGTCCTTAAAATATGTGCTCGTTCAAAGCCAGTTATTGCATAGTTTACCAAAGTTGCTTAACCTCTTGTCTAATGGTCTTGAGTCACCACGTGCTTTAATTTAGAAACGCCACTCAAATTTCAAGCTCCCCTACCAAATAGATAGGTTGTTGCACTCACTTACTTGCACTGCTTTTTCTCTCTTGCCCTCGCTTGGAGGTTGAATATAACCCATAGCCCAATAGCGGATCATTGTAGTCTGTACCCCTCATTTTGCCCTTTGCCCAACTCATGATACGGCAATGTCATCAAGCATCACGACTGCTCTCTGCTTGACTACTCTTACCTACGAATGGCTCCATCCCCGACTCCCATGGTGGTTTTCTTTATAGCCACCTCCATGCTTGCACGACAACATATGTCCCATTACTTACAAATAGTCTGAGAGAGAGAGAGAGAGAGAGAGAGAGAGAGAGAGAGAGAGAGAGAGAGAGATAGATCAGTTTTTGTTACCTTTGCTCATTGTTTGTCAACATATTTGAAACAAATCGATGAACGTGCACTTTGAAGGTTAGAAACTACACCTAAACACAAGGTGCACACATGTAATCATGCACGAGAAGTGTACTAGAGTTAGAGACTCAACGCATCATATACATGTCGCCATCAAATGCAAACTCAAAAAACTTATACACTATATATAAGTTACTATCTTATTTGGTGAGTAAGTATTCAAAACACTTACTAAATTCAAATGACTATGTTTCAAATTCAATGTTTGTACCTTGCAAAACGAGGTAAAGATTTATGGTGGCCTACAAGATATATATATATATATATATATATATATATATATATATATATATATATATATATATATATATATATATATATATATATATATAGAGAGAGAGAGAGAGAGAGAGAGAGAGAGGAGGCACTCCCATATGCATGTTGGAATTAGGGTTGCAGAGAAACACACATAGCTTGGAGAAGACGAAGGAAGCTCAAGGCACACAATAGAGAGTGTGTTACTTAGTATGCAATGGAAAGATAGATAGCCCTAGAGTGATGGGCGTATATACAATGCACGGGGGAAAAACCCTCCTAAAGAGGGAAAAAATGCCCCGGCGGTCCTAGTGTTTTCACACACATCACTACCACATGTATATGGTAACAAATCCCCCCTGGAGTGATGCGGTGAATGAGAGCTAGCACATGAGTAAAGGGAAGTGCCATGCCCTGAGGACATGATCAGTCCACAAAGGAAAGTAAGGCCCAAGCTTTGCAAAAAGCTTCAAGCTTCTCACGAGACAATGCCTTTGTGAAAATATCTGCAAGGTTGTCCTGTGTTGGCACATAAGCCAAGCTGACCTCTCCTGCTGAGAGCCTCTCCTTGACATAGTGGTAATGCACCTCAATGTGCTTTGTGCGAGCATGAAAAACTGGGTTCCTCGCAACTGCCAATGCGCTCTGACTGTCAGTGTAGATAGTGTTGGCAATGTCCTGTCCAACACCCAAATCAGCCATAAGGCGTCTGAGCCATACACACTCAGCCGTAACTGTGAAGACTGCCCTGTACTCAGCCTCACAACTCGAAGTGGCCACAGTAGGTTTCTTCTTGCTCAACCATGATATACATGAACTACCAAGCATGAAACAAAAACCACTTGTGGACACTCGCATGTCAAAACAACCAACCCAATCTGAGTCCGAAAATGCATGTAAGTCTGGCGGCAATGATCCCCCCTTGGGATAAAACAAGCCAAGATGTAAAGTGCCACTAAGGTAGCGGAAAATCCTCTTGACAGCCTGCCAATGCTTAGACCCTGGGCTATGCATAAATCTGCTGACCTGTGAGACTGCAAACTGAATATCCGGCCTCGTGTTGCATACATAAATGAGGCAGCCAACAACAGTTTGGTAAAGAGTGACATCAGCAGGATCGCCAGCATCATGTAGACTCAACTTCAAACCTGTTTCCATGGGAGTGGCAATAGGTTTGCAATCCTCAAGTCCAAACTTACATAGCAATGTTTCTATGTAACTTTTCTGACACAAGGCAATACCACCATCACACTGCTTAAAGTGTATACCCAAATAATGATGCAACAGCCCCAAATCTTTCATCTTGAAAGTAGCATTCAAATCAGCCTTAAAATCAGCAATATGTCTCTCATTTGGTCCAGTGATCAACAAATCATCAACATAAAGAACCACAATGAGAAGTACATCACCCTCACGCTTTACATACAATGTGCTTTCTGTTGGACTGTTACGAAAGCCTCGTTTAACCAAATGAGTGTCAGCTTTCTCATACCAAGCACGAGGAGATTGCTTCAACCCATACAAAGCCTTCTTACATCTGCACACTTTGTCCTCTTGTCCTTTTATGACAAAACCGCGAGGCTACGTTACATAAACTTCCTTAAATATGTCTCCATTCAAGAAAGCAGTAACAATGTCGGATTGATGTACATCCAAACCAAAATGAGCTGCCAATGCACATCAAAAACACACAGTAGTCATACGACAAGTGGGAGCAAAAGTCTCTTCATAATCTATGCCTTTTATCTGTGCATAACCCTTTGCAACAAGTCGAGCCTTATGGCGATCGATCTCACCATCCGGCTTGCGTTTCAACTTGTAAACCCACTTCGTACCAATGGCCTTTTTGCCAGGAGGCAAATCACATAAAGTCCATGTGTCATTTTCTATAAGTGCATCATATTTTGATTGCATGGCAGCCATCCAATATTCTGAATTTTGTGCTTCATCAAAAGTCAGAGGCTCCTCAACATCATGTAAGCTAGACACAGCCAAAGCATAACAATCTGATGCATAAGATGCATGGCGAGAGCCTGAACGAGTACGACTAGACAAAGGTGCATCCAATTTACTGTCACGCAAAGTGTGCACCAGCATTTTGGCATACCTCTAGCCTGCTCATTTTCATCCCTTTCCTCATCAAGTACATCATGTACATCTGCATCGATAATAGGTTGATCTAGAACATTTTCAGAAACCCCCATAGGCTGTACATTTGCCTCATTGGAACTTACATTCGTATTTCCACCACTGAAAAGAGGCAACAAAGTGTCATAAATGTCCTGTGAGCTTACATTACTGTCTCTAGTACATGACAGCAAGGGCTGAACAGAATCTTCCACAAACACTACATCCCGTGAAACCAGAATACGTTTGTTTGCGGATGATATAACCTGTAACCTTTGCTTTCAGCACTATAACCAACAAAAATACATTTGACAGCCTTATCATCCAATTTTCTGCGTTGCACTTGTGGCACCAAAGCATATGCCAAACAGCCAAAAACACGCATGTGCTCAATAGAAGGCTTTCTATCATGCCATGCTTCATATGGAGTAATAGACTGCAAAGCTTTCATAGGACACCTGTTAAGTACATAAGTGGCACACATAATGGCCTCAAGCCAAATAGAATGCGGCAAAGCTTGATTTTTGACCATATATCGTGCCATTTCCGTCAGTGACCTGTTTTTCCTCTCAGCAACACCATTTTGCTGAGGTGTATAAGGCACTGTACATTGGTGTTTTATCCCATGACTAGCCAAAAATGCATTAAATTCATGAGACATATACTCCCCCCCTCGATCAGAACGGAGGGTGCCCATAGTACATTTCGAGACATTTTCAGCCATAGCCAGAAATTGTTTGAAGCACATAAAAACTTCGGACTTCGCTTTAAGCGGAAATACCCATGCATGCCTGGAGTAATCATCAATGAAAGTCACGAAGAACAGGTAATTGCCCAAGGACGAAGTTTGCATGGGCCCACAAACATCACTATGCACAAGGTGCAACCTGCATGTGGCCCGAACTGAACCATCCTTTGGAAACTTAGAACGCTGCATCTTACCCAAAATACAGCCTTCACAAACATGTTTGACAGGTGCTTCAAGAGGCGGCAAAGAAGCAACCATATCAGATTTCTGCAAACGCAGCAAACTGGAAAAATTCAGATGACCAAAACGTGCATGCCAAAGTCTTGCATCTGAAATAGCCCTGGAATCTGCAACAGCATTTGCAAAATTTTGTCCACACTTGTCATACAAAGTGAGCTTATACAACCCACGACACAAAAGCCCAAATGCAACAATGTCATCACCAAAACTGAGATCATGAACTGTACATCTGTCATCCACAAATTTGACTACAAGTCCAAGTCTAGCTAGTGCAGATACAGACAAGAGATTCTTCTTGATCCCAGGTACATAAAGTGCATCAACAAGTGTCATAATAATCAATATCTAATTCTCCTAAATGATTTTCTCGTATTAAACTGATCATTTAATGTGGGAAAGTGCCAGGGGAGAAAAAGCTAAAATATTGGTTAAGCTAGCAGACCGGCCATAGTAGGGATCCAAAGGAGGGAAAATAGGGATCCAAAGGGGGGGCCATCTGCAAAAGAGCCATGTGCAACAATGGGCTAAAAAGACCCTAAGATTCAGCCCATTAAGACTTCCAAATTGCTAAGGTTCTAAAATTCAAAGGTTGTGTCCAAAGGTCAAACCTAGGGGAAATTGGATGCTTTGTGTGTGTAAAAAAAGTCTTTGCATATTCCTACATGGGAGGGGGCGAGCCCTAAAGGTAGGGGATGAGAGAGAACATCACACACACACACACACACACACACAGACTCCCTTTACACAAAGGGAATGAGGGACACATGTCAGCTCCCTAGGCCAGATGCCCACAAGGTGTGCCCAGTTTCTATTGGATGACCCTTGAAGTGGACCAATGAGAATTAAGCTAGAGTAAATCTAGTTTAATTAATTTAAAAACATTTAATAAAAGAAACCAATGAGAATTAAGTCTCCTAGAAGACTATTGGGCAGTATGAGCATTCAGGAGCCCAATGGCTTGCCTGATTCCTATTGGCCAAGAGGCAAAGGGGTCCAATGAGAGTTTAGTTTAATTATTTAATTACCTAAAGCTCTCACAAAAGGGGAAAGGGGAACACATGTCAAAAGGCTATCACTTATGCTGCTTAATGGTCATTGGCTTGACTTGGGGAGAGCCAATGAGGGCTCAGCAAGAGCAAATAGCAAGAGGGCTCGCCCAAGAGAGAGGGGGGGCTGATTTTGCAAGGCATTAGCACACACACACACTCACACACAGTCTATGTGTGAAGCAAAGAAGACTATCTCTTCCCAAGCTTTAATGGAGAGCTCATCACCTACTCCAAGCTTGTGAGATAGAAGCCTACATCAACACTCTCTTGGCATGTGGATGCAAATCCAACCAAGAGCCAAGCTTCAATGCATGCTCATCTCCTCTACCAAGCTAATTACTAAGCTAAGCTATGCTAATATGAGTGATTATGTGAGGAGATGTACATCTTTCTCGTAAGATACTCCTTCTTCCTCTCAATCTACTCTCATACCCTGCTAGCTCTCACCATCTTCGAAGGTGTGTGAGGTCTTGGGTCTGAGAACGGGGATAATTAAAGTTGTGTTTGTTAAGTGTTTTGCTTAGTGCATGAAGCTTTCATCTTCATTGCACTAGCTAGTCTTGAAGGAACACAAAGAATTGTATTGTACAATGTCTCTCTTGATGGGAGAAACCATAATACAAAGCCTTTTGGAGGGGGGACCGGCTCCATGAAAATCCGGTCCTCAACTGTTGTCAATAGCTTAATTTCTCTCTCTTTTGAAAGATATTGTCGATGCTATCTAACTAGGTGTTATGCTTTTTGTTGCTCTCTCCACCCAAGCACTCTTGTAATTCTCATTAGGAATCTATTCTAATGAAATGCCCACTATGTTCATGCTAATTTCCGCTACACATAAGTTATTAGGCAATTAAATGTTACATTGGTATCAGAGCTCAAGGTTTCTCTTTTCTTGCTCAAGAAGGGAGGTCCTCAAGCTAGCTACAAATGGTTGGTATTATTAATTGCCTGTGAGTAAGTAGAATAGGGATTTTTTAGCCTTGCAGTGCGCTTGCCTTCGTGCAGTTAACGGGGCATCACCGTCGAGAGCTATGGTCTTAATAGTGGAGTCCTACGGGGCTTGCCTACGGCTTAACCACTATTGAGCTATTAGAAGCTTGACAGGAGCCGGTGCTGTTTTGGTGTTGAAAGACCCTCTCTTCTATTCCTTGCAATTAATGGTATTCGAGCCGCAGGTACAGTAGCTTGAGTGCTTTTTCTAAAGGGGTAAAGAGGAGTAGCAACTAGGGCTTGAAGTGCCAAAGTACATCTAAAAAGTTTACACCTGAAGGTTGTTAGAATGGCTTACAATAGTAAAGAGAGTGAAATTAATGTTGATAACTTTGATTTTGCTCATGAGCAAGCTACTAATGATGCTTCAATGCTTGTTAACTATCTTGTTACTAGACTTCAACGAGCCATGGGCAATCCGTCTCTCCAAAGTGAAGTGCAACGGCAGCTCCGTACTCACGGGATTCTCCAAGCTCATCACCATGACGAGAGAACACCTAGGAAGCCTCCTTGTGAGACTACCAAAAGAGGTCTCTCCTTGATTCGGGAAGAAGAAGAGAATCCATATGAAGGGCTCAAGAATTTATTTCTTGATGATGCATCTCCTTTCCAAAGGAGAATTCAAGAGCCTCCACCGAAGGAACGAGAAAGAAGCGAGTCTCCTACCACCTCGGCGGAGATGGCTCCACGAAGACGGCGGGCTAAACGCTCTCCATCACCACCAAAGCGGAGAAGACCATCACACTCTTCTCCACGCCATAATTCAAAGAGGGATGATAAAAAGCAAGAGAAGAAAAAGGAGAGAAAGAGGACACCCTCTTCTCCATCTTCTTTATCCTCTTCCTCTTATGAAAGCTATGGTGAAGACGACAAAGATCAAGACGAGAAAAAGGCGAGAAAGAGGTCACCCTCTTCTCCACCTTCTTCAAATTCTTCACCTTCTGAAGAAAGTGATGGTGCAACCTTTGAACCATCAAAAAGAAGAGGCCATAGGAAATCCTATGCCGCATGGAAGAGGTCATCCAAGCTGAAGAAATTCAAAGAGGGAGGGAAGAGCATCTCTTTCCTTACCTATGATGGTACCTTTGGTGCTACGGACAAAGTCTTGGCCTTTATCCAACAATTCGATACGACGTTTGGAGATGAGGGCTTCACGGAGTCCTCTAAGCTACGCCATGTAGCTATGCACTTTCAAAAGTACACCAGACAATGGTCTAGCCTACGAGCCAACGGTGAAGCTCCACGAACATGGAAAGCTTTAAGAGCTTCCATTATGAAGCAGTTTTGGCCACCGATGCAAAAGACAAAGTACTCACCGAATGGCGGAGCTTAAAGTTCTCCCCCAATGAATCCATCCACAAATATGTAGACAAGTTTTGGGACCTACAACTCAAAGCCACTGTCTTCAAAAAGTTGGATTTTGGAGAGCAAAAGCAACAATTTTGTGCGGGCTTAACCAAAGAAATGGCGGAGTATGTCAACTCCCAAAGGCCACGTACCATATCGGCGGTAATACACCACACTATGGTGGCCTCTCAAATCAATTTCCAAACGGGGGCTAAAAGAAATAATAAGCCCCCGGAAAACAAGGGTTCCAATGAGCCTAAGGGGAAGGACAATGTCCAAAAGTCTCCTAAGGGCAACTCCAACAAAGCAAAGGTAAGAATAAACTCTCTCCTGAAGAGCTTGAGCGTTATCGTAAGGATAACCGGTGTTTCAAGTGCAGCGAACAAGGTCATGCGTACCGCGCTTGTCCCAAAAAGAACAACCGCCAAGATCCTCCTAGAGCTTCCTTGGTTGAAATCCAAGAGGAGGAGACTCACCAAACTCACCACAAAGGATCTCCTCTATGCCATGCTTGGGGAAAGGTAAGAGAACATGATGCTTTTATTCTCTTTGACCCTGGTTCTACTCACAATTTTATATCTATAGAGTTGGCCACCAAGCTAGGCATACAATCCTACGAGATGGGAGATGTCCTACCCGCAGACAGTGCCTTCAAGGGGCAAGAAGCTTCAGTCACTCCCTTAATCGGGAAATTGAGGCTTCATGTCCAAGGCTATGTGGACAAAGAGGACTTCTTTATCTCTCCTCTCAAGCATGAGGATGTAATCCTAGGGGCACCATGGTTTGACCGCCTGGCTGCCGATGTTAAATTTCCTTAAAGGAGAATCTCCTTTAAGTTTAGGGAAAAAGACATGTATATAGATGCTAAGGAAATGGGTAACACTATTCCCATTGTACATACACCAGCTTTTAACAAGTCAATAAAGAGCTCTATTTTCGTGTACATGTTTTTTGTTAAAGATTCTCAAAATGAACCTAATGCTTTAGCAAAAGAAAATAAAAGCAACCAAAAGGAATTAGAGTTATCCAATTTTCTCAAGGGGTTTCAAGATATTTTTATTGACGACATCCCTTGTGAGCTACCTCCTAAACGAGGTAATGATGACCATGCAATTGAACTTCTTCCAGGAAGTTCACCGCCTAACAAACCTCCTTATAGAGTTTCTCAAGCTCAACAAGAGGAGATTATGCGGCAAGTGCATGAGTTAGTTGAGAAGGGTATGGTTAGGCCAAGCTCATCTCCATTTTGCTCACCTATGCTATTAGTGCAAAAGAAAGACGGCACATATCGTATGTGTGTTGACTATAGAGCACTAAATAGGATCACTATCAAGAATAGGTTTCCCGTTCCACGAGTAGAAGACCTATTTGATAAGCTACAAGGATCGACCTACTTCAGTAGGATTGACCTAAAAAGTGGCTATCATCAAATAAGGATAGTTGATCAAGACATTGTAAAGACCGCATTTCGCACCACATTTGATCTTTACGAATACATTGTCATGCCTTTTGGCTTGACCAATGCACCAGCCACATTCAACCGCTTGATGGAGAAGTTGTTCAGGCCTCATCAAACCTTCACTGGAGTGTTCTTTGATGATATTATCATCTACTCTAATTCATTGGAGGAACACAAGCAACACCTCCAGGTAATATTTCAAGTTTTGAGAGAGAATAAACTTTATGTTAATCGAAAGAAAAGTGAATTTTTCTTGCAAGAGATTCAGTATTTAGGTCATATTATCTCTCAAGATGGCATCCAAATGGATCCATCAAAGTTAGAGGTAATAGAAGGATGGCCTAAACCAAGGAATCTTCATGAACTAAGAAGCTTTATAGGTATGTGTGCATACTATAGACGCTTCATAGAAAGTTCTCACAAATTGCGGGACCATTACATGACCTAACAAAGAAAAGCGTTAGGTATACATGGTCTGCTAAGGAGAACAATGCTTTCGAAAAGCTTATCTCTCAACCTGTGCTTACACTACCGGATCTCTCAAAACCATTTAAGGTCCAATGTGATGCTTGTGGTGATTGCCTTGGAGCTGTTTTGCTCCAAGAAGGGCACGCCATAGGCTATGAGAGTCGAAGGCTCGACCCTGTTGAGCAAGCTCTAGGCATATACGAAAAGGAACTCCTTGCAGTTCTACATGCCTTAGACTCATGGAAGCACTATTTATTGGGGACTCCTTTCATTCTGCAAACGGATCACCAAAGTCTTAAGTACTTCATGACGCAGACCAAGCTCTCCGACAAACAAATGAGGTGGGAAAATTTCCTTTTGCAATTTCATTTTCATATTGTTCACATTGCTGGCAAGCATAATAAAGTAGCTGATGCACTCTCAAGACGGCCGAGAGTGAATGCGGTTTCCATAGCAACTCACAATGATCTATCTTCAATGATAGATGAGTATGCTATTGATCCCGATTTTAAAGATGTGATTTCAGCCCTTGCATTAGGGAAGAAAGAAGAACCATTTACTTTACAAGATGGTTATCTTCTCTATGACAATAGACTATGCGTTCCTAACTTACTACGTGAGAAAGTAATGTATGAATCTCATGCTCCACCTTATGCGGGGCATAGAGGGATTCAGTCTACCTTAAAGGGAATTGAAACATATTTATATTGGCCTACCATGAAAGTGAACATACAAGAGTATGTTTCTAAATGTGTGGTATGCCAAAAGACAAAATTTGATAGAGGGAAGCCACTTGGATTGCTTCAACCCTTGCCAATCCCTAATTCACCAAGGGAGAGCATATCCATGGATTGCTTAAGTCTATCCATGGGAATACGGGAATATGGACGATAGTAGACAGGTTCAGTAAACAAGCTCATTTTATACCTGTCAAAAAGACTATCAAAGCCCATCAAATGGCAACCCTCTTCATTTCACAAATTTTCAAGTACCATGGCTTCCCAATGTCCACAGTGTCGGATAGAGATCCTAGAATGACCAGTAATTTCTGGAAGGGTCTCTTTGAGAATTTAGGGACAAGGCTAAACTTCTCTTCGGCCTATCATCCACAAACGGATGGCCAAAGTGAAATAGCTAACCTAACCATTCTCGATCTACTAAAAGCCTATGTAACGGAAGTAGATCAAAGATCCCAATGGGAGAAGTACTTACCCTTAGTGGAGTATGCTTACAATAACATTGTACATACTTCCACGGGAAAAGCACATTTCGAGGTAATTGAGGGAAGATCAAAAAGTCCCTTGCTACTTAAGGTACATGGGAAGATCTTCGCTGCAGATGAGTATAGCCGAGACCTACAAGAATCTTTTCAAAAGATTAAGGATGCTATCTCTATCTCACTGCAAAGGCAAAAGGCTGCTGCTGACAAGCACAGAAGATCCCAAGCCTTTAAAGAAAACGATTGGGTCTTGTTAAAGTTTCCCAAGGCTCAATTAAGGCACACGACGGGCAAGAATCCTACGGGCCACCAAAAGTACTATGCTAAACTAGCAAAAAGGTACTATGGTCCCTTCCAGATTCTTAGGCCAATCAATGAGATGGCCTATCAAGTCAAGTTGCCCAATCATTGGCTCATACACAATGCTTTCCATGTAAGCCTATTAAAGCCTTACAAAGGAGTGCCACCTTAAGAACCAACTATTGAAGACCCACCGGAGATCGAGGACCAAGAGGAGGTGTTGCACCCCGAGTCCATTCTCCGACATAAAGACAAGGTGTTAAGAGGCGGTAAGACTATCCGACGATATCTTATTAAGTTTAAGAATTATCCTTTTGAAGATGCTAGATGGATGCAAGGCATACAATTAAAGGATAACCTAAACCTTGTCAATGCTTAGAATGCTTCCCAACAGTAAGCAAATGTACAAAATGTTAAAAATGAACAAAGTTTTTGTCTTATAAGACTCTCTTTTTCTTTATTGTGCACAAAAATGAAGTAGTATGCATGCTTAGATCAAGTTTGCGGAGACGACGTCTCCCAAACACCAAGTAGAGCTTGTCACTCTATCATGGAAGACTGATAGGACTAATGCGCAGACATGCTTGCGGCAACCTAAGGCTCTCAAGCGCCAAATGGACTAGTCATCCATTGTGGAATGATGTCGTAGGGTAACATAGGGATCCTCTACCCGCTAAGAAAAGGACTCATGAATATGCTTTATCTTCTCTATACCATAGTCGAGGACGACTATGATGTCAAGAGAGAGGTAATGTCATAATAATCAATATCTAATTCTCCTAAATGATTTTCTCATATTAAACTAATCATTTAATGTGGGAAAGTGCCAGGGGAGAAAAAGCTAGAATATTGGTTAAGCTAGCAGACCGGCCACAATAGGGATCCAAAGGAGGGAAAATAGGGATCCAAATGGGGGTCCATCTACAAAAGAGCCATGTACAACAATGGGCTAAAAAGACCCTAAGGTTCAACCCATTAAGACTTCCAAAATGCTAAGGTTCCAAAATTCAAAGGTTGTGTCCAAAGGTCAAACCTAGGGGAAATTGGATGCTTTGTGTGTGTAAAAAAAGTCTTTGCATATTCCTACATGGGAGGGGGCGAGCCCTAAAGGTAGGGGATGAGAGAGAACATCACACACACACACACACACACACACAGGCTCCCTTTACACAAAGGGAATGAGGGACACATGTCAGCTCCCTAGGCCAGATGCCCACAAGGTGTGCCCAGTTTCTATTGGATGACCCTTGAAGTGGACCAATGAGAATTAAGCTAGAGTAAATCTAGTTTAATTAATTTAAAAACATTTAATAAAAGAAACCAATGAGAATTAAGTCTCCTAGAAGACTATTGGGCAGTCTCCCAAGGGGTCCAATGAGCATTCAGGAGCCTAATGGCTTGCCTGATTCCCATTGGCCAGGAGGCAAAGGGGTCCAATGAGAGTTTAGTTTAATTATTTAATTACCTAAAGCTCTCACAAAAGGGGAAAGGGGGACACATGTCAAAAGGCTATCACTTATGCTGCTTAATGGTCATTGGCTTGACTTGGGGAGAGCCAATGAGGGCTCAGCAAGAGCAAATAGCAAGAGGGCTCGCCCAAGAGAGAGGGGGGGCTGATTTTTGCAAGGCATTAGCACACACACACACACTCACACACAGTCTATGCATGAAGCAAAGAAGACTATCTCTTCCCAAGCTTTAATGGAGAGCTCATCACCTACTCCAAGCTTGTGAGATAGAAGCCTACATCAACACTCTCTTGGCATGTGGATGCAAATCCAACCAAGAGCCAAGCTTCAATGCATGCTCATCTCCTCTACCAAGCTAATTACTAAGCTAAACTATGCTAATATGAGTGATTATGTGAGGAGATGTACATCTTTCTCGTAAGATACTCCTTCTTCCTCTCAAGCTACTCTCATACCCTGCTCGCTCTCACCATCTTCGAAGGTGTGTGACGTCTTGGGTCTGAGAACGGGGATAATTAAAGTTGTGTTTGTTAAGTGTTTTGCTTAGTGCATGAAGCTTTCATCTTCATTGCACTAGCTAGTCTTGAAGGAACACAAAGAATTGTATTGTACAATGTCTCTCGTGATGGGAGAAACCATAATACAAAGCCTTTTGGAGGGGGGACGGGCTCCATGAAAATCCGGTCCTCAACTGTTGTCAATAGCTTAATTTCTCTCTCTTTTGAAAGTATTGTCGATGCTATCTAACTAGGTTTTATGCTTTTTGTTGCTCTCTCCACCCAAGCACTCTTGTAATTCTCATTAGGAATCTATTCTAATGAAATGCCCACTATGTTCATGCTAATTTCCGCTACACATAAGTTATTAGGCCATTAAATGTTACAACAAGTGTGAAGGAACTGCCATTAGCAGCAGTGAGCACAATCTTTCCAACTCCCTGAACTGGATAAGAGGCGTTGTTGGCACAAGTGACTGAATTCCCATGAGGGACAGACTCGAGAGAGGTAAACAATTCACGATGTGAGGTAATGTGCCTTGTAGCACCACTGTCGAAATACCACACATGTGAATCTGCAGCAACTGACAAGCATGCATCATGGACAACAGGATTGTAAGTGCACTCTACGCTAAAAGCCCATTCTGCATCAACATCAGCATTACAGTCTCCTTTCACAGAAGACTCAACAATGGCTGCATTTGTAGTGGAACCAGTATTTGCAGTGGAACCACCCTCTTTCTTCTTAGCCTCTTTGGCCTTCAACTTAGGACACGACTTGATCAAGTGATCATTGGCTTTACAATAATGGCAACGCATCTTCTTTTTGCCCTTATCACCAGAATTGCCAGACGAAGTGCTGCCAGCAGAAGCATTAGGAACATAATTTTTGCCACTCGCAGCAGAACCATAAGAAGTGGCTGCATTACTGTTACGACCCTTTCTTTGAGAAGCAATAAAAGCTTGTTCAACTGCACGCTGCCTAGTCCTGTTTTTTTGGAAAGTGACTCTTGCAACAGCAATGTGCATAATGCATCAAACTTGACAACTTCAGGATTTCCTTGGGTCATAAGTCTCCAAGTATTAGCAAAAGTCTGGTAGGAATCTGGTAAGGCATCAAGAACAGTCTGCACAAGGGAACTGCCTGAAATGACTTCACCTACAGAAATAAGTTGCTCATTGATATCCTTGACACTAGCAAGGAAAGTGTCCATATCATCTTCCTCATGCATAATCTTCGACTCCAGCTCTTTACGCAGCAAAGCAATTTTAGCCTCATTGCGGGTTGCATAAAGACCTGCTAAAATATCCCAAGCCTGTTTTGCAGATTTTGCTGAACGGATGTGAGGAACAATGGTGCGCTTCACACACAACGCAATCAATGCATGAGCCTGCGCATCCTTAACATCCCAACGAGCTTGTTCTACCGTAGGCAAAACAACTCTAACAGCTGCAATCCTTGCAGCAAGACCTGCAACATCCTCAACATCGCCTACATCCTCAGAACCAGGACGTACATCAATGCCCTGCAAAATGTTCCAGACTCCCTTTGACACAAGAACATGTTGCATCATATAAGCCCACATAGGGTAGTTGTCCCCATCCAACCTGTCCTCAGCAACAAACATCTTGAACACATCTGTGTTGTTGTTGTCAGCCATGGTAAATGCTGCACCTGATGTGAAAACTGCTCGAAAATAGAAGAAACAGAGCGGGAACAACCTGTGCTATATAGCACAAACCGTAGAAGACTATAAGGCACCTGTTATGCAAAAAATGGCACTGACAGAAATTATGCACAAAATGACGAAATAGCCTGTGCAGTCCTGCCTGTAGTGGAAACGGAGGCCGAAATGAGCCCAAATCAAAATTCTGAGTAGACCAGGCTCTTCGAGTTTTCCCAAAAAATTTGTCGACCTGCGAACGCTCGCCAAAGCTCACTGAAATCGGAGAAAGTGAGCAGGCGTGTGTTGGAGCAGCTGGCGACTAAGCCCGGGAGGGCGTGACCTGCTCTAATACCAATTGTTGGAATTAGGGTTGCAGAGAAACACACACAGCTTGGAGAAGACGAAGGAAGCTCAAGGCACACAATAGAGAGTGTGTTACTTAGTATGCAATGGAAAGATAGATAGCCCTAGAGTGATGGGAGTATATACAATGCACGGGGAAAAAAACCTCCTAAAGAGGGAAAAAATGCCCCGACGGTCCTAGTGTGTTCACACACATCACTACCACATGTATATGGTAACAATGCACACATTAAAATCCAAAAACGTTCAAATGTCACATTTAGAACATCCAACAATTCAATTCAATGATAAAGAAATTGCACCAAAACTCTTTGTTTTTCCTAGTGTTATATTAATTGACCTCATGAAAACATAAAGCATATAAAATATTAGTGAGAGTTTAGGAATTGATCCACTTCTTGTATAAACATATCAATAAAACAAATTACACAATAAAATGATGCATGCTATCAAATGAAAGAAATCCATAATATCTTTATGATAAAAATGAATATTGAAAATGTCTAAACCTAATCCCTAATAATAATACAGGCACAAGGGAGAAGCCTTGCTTTATGTAAACATAGAGAAAACAAGAAAAACTTAAACTTGGCTAACCTGGTAGTTGTTGCTGCAACCAGTTGGCATGAGATTCCAAAAGAAAATCTCGCGTAAAGATGGCTCATAGCCAAATCTGCCGTGTGAGAGAAACTTGTCGCATATAGATATACGCCCTCTTGTATCATATACATCCGTCGTGTATGAAATGAGTGTGCCTCAACTTAGCTTTGGACCGGTTGAAAAACCAAATCAACCGATTAAAGAGAGGGGAAGAAGGAGAAAATCCGGTTTTAAAATTTAAGAAAATAGAGTTAAATTGTTAAAAAAAGCTGATTATTTTGCAAAATTTCCTCTTTGAATCTATCATAAAGGAAATTTTGTATGTATTCCTCAACACATGGCCTTTGCCCTTCATTTTTCTACCCTACAGATAGTGTTCAAGAAAAATGTGTCTCAGCATAATATCGTGTCGGTTTCAATTTCAAAAATGTCCGTTAAGGGCAAGAGGAGTCCCAAAATAGAGAGAAATAGTGTAAAATAAACTTAATTTTTTAAAAATTTCTCTTGGCAAATTCAAGGAAAGGAGTTTTGTATGTTTGGAAAATGATTTTTCCCGGACACTTCTGTAGGTTGTCACATATGGCGGCTTCAACGGGTCCTGATTATGCATGAATTCTTATGAAAGCTGTAATGCATTTGAATTTTGGCGTGTGCCATGTGGGTAGGGAAGCGTGCAATAGAATTAATCGAAGATTTAATGAAGCGGTGACTCGTGACAGTGGAGAAGATGTTGATAGCCAGTTCCCTCGCTCCCTCCCCCCTCCTCTTATGGCCTTCAAAGTGCCAGCGCTGCAGTCTGAGAGCCCTCGAGAGTTGGAGTCCAATTCTCTCTCTCTCTCTCTCTCTCTCTCTCTCTCTCTCTCTCTCTCTCTCTCTCTCTCTCTCTCTCTCTCACACACACACACACACACACACACACACACACACACACAGTCGATGGGAAGGATTGAAAACTGGCAGAATTTCTCTCTCTTGGGATAGTTTCCTACGACGTTAAAACTCTGTTCTTCTTCTTCTTCTTCTTCTTCTTCTTCTTCTTCTTCTTCTTCTCTCTCTCTCTCTCTCTCTCTCTCTCTCTCTCTCTCTCTCTCTCTCTCTCTCTCGTGCGCGTGTGCACGCGTGTACACACAGAGACGGGGAATCGGGATTGACTCGTCTAGTTATATCTCACGCGAGCACCTCCAAATGGGTTCGACGCATGAGGTTGATCGAAGGAGTGTGATTGCCGTTCGATGTTGAGCTGGGCCGGGCCTGCAAAGATTGTAGAGCATTAAATGTTGCACCGCCAAGCTCAAGGAAAGGATGCTGAGTCGTTGTTGATCATTAACTGTGCAGTGCGTAGCGCCAGCTTAGTTACTCCCCAGGTTTGCATGCCCATTCCCGACTCCCCTCTTGGACGGTGGGATTCGCTTTCCCTACAACTGTTCGCCGTTCATGCATGCATCGAATTAACTCCTACAGCCAACATTTGAATCAATGTGTACTGTCAATTCCCTTCAGCATTGTAATCTCTCTCTCTCTCTCTCTCTCTCTCTCTCTCTCTCTCTCTCTCTCTCTCTCTCTCTCTCTCTCTCTCTCGTCTTTGTGCAGTCTCCCTGTGTCGCTTGGTTACAAACCCTGCGCAGGCCACCTCCGCTACCATCAACGGCCCTCCTAATTTTCGTATGGTTTGGTGCCACTCACCTCGAGCCAAGTGCCTACCTCCTGCCACCTACTCCAACATCAGATTCCCCTCGTGCCGTGAACTAAACCATCACTGGAGTTGGCACACCACGATGGGTATCAACTCCGAGCAAGGACACAAATCTCTCTCTCTCTCTCTCTCTCTCTCTCTCTCTCTCTCTCTCTCTCTCCACACGGCATCGCCCTTGCACAGGCCATCTCTCTAGAGAAAATCGGAGATTCGCATGGTCGCCGCCCCACCCCCAATCTCGAGGTGACGACCCACTCTCTGAATTCATTGCACTTTGTAACATTGGTGGCACTTCTCTCTCTCTCTCTCTCTCTCTCTCTCTCTCTCTCTCTCTCGTTGTTTCACTATTTGCGCAGGGCACACTGCCTGAATGGACCGGAGCGAGCAGGTTCCACCACGTGGCAAGGAGGGCCCCCGAAATCCCTCCGTCTATTATAGTATTATAGATAGATTCATGGGGACATGCTATTACAAGGGCATTGATAAAATTCTGGACATAATCACTCATTGCGTCCTTTTTAGTAGAGAAGTTAATGCTTTTACTTACCATCCATTTTGTGCTTAAACTTGTCAATTGTCATGAACGATGATATGTTGTCAAGTGAACCCTTTATTACAAAGCTTACTCTATTTTGTGTCTCATCTTGGTGTTCACCTGTTGTTAGTGCATAAGATTTGCAAGCATGAAGATGAGGTTTGAGGAGCATATGGTTTTGAATGCAAGAAATGAGATGAGGAGATATGAGAATAGACTATAGGAACTTGATTCTCTCTCTTTAGATTCAAGCTCAACCTCCATAGAGTATGTTCTTAGACAAGTTTCCCCAATGATTCCTCCTATGAAAATCAGAGCGAGTGATAGGGAAAGAGAGGAATACACACACAATAACCCCACCTCTTGATAGCTCTCTGCTCCCCTCCATCCCAATGCACCCATTTGTGACATAACAACTTTGGGGGTGTCATGCACCTAGTTCGGTCAAATTTGAATCACTTTTCAGATTACCCACTCGAAGTGTCACCCCTTGCTCATGGGGACAAAAGGATCTTTTTTCCATTTCAGCTCCAAAAAAACCCTCGTATACAACTTTTCATGAGGCTAACACCATCAAGTATTTTCATGCACTAAAAAGAAGCATTACCCTTGACATGAAAATGTTCATGACACTAGTGCAAAGGAGATATCATCTAGAATGGTAAGTGAGTCTGGTAGCAAGAGAGGAAAATCAATGTTGTTCTCACAAGTTCAATTTTGGGAGAGTCTAGTGAGAAAATTTTAGATAACTAAGCAAGGATTTAAATACTTTTCAATTCAGAGGATGAGAAGTTTGTGAACCCTTCTACCATGTTGAAACAGCACCCGAACCTCCTCATCAAAAACTTCTCTACTCCAAAATAGAGGATGTCCCTAAAATTGAACAACATATCAAGCTAAATCTAAGGACCAAGACAATCACACAAATTTGAGGTCCATTAAGGATCTCTATTGTCCAAGGTTTGACAACTTTTAAAACCAATTTTTAAGTATCATGTTCGCACTTTTGAATCGGTAGCATTGATTATTGTAGCACGTCTCCCATTTCTAGATAGAACATGTGACGAAGTGGTAGGGTATGAAAGATATTCTAGTAATGACTATTGTGAGTACCTTCCCCACTATGAAGATCCAAGGAAGAACATTTGAACATGCTTGGGGATGTTTCCCTTATTGAATCATTTCCTAATAGCACTTTTCCCTCCCATTTCTGGATAGAACCTTTGACGAAGTGGTAGAGTATGAAAGATGTTCTAGTAATGACTAATGTGAGTACCTCCCCCATTATGAAGGATCCTCCCAAGGGATTCACTATGTGGTTCCGTATGCTATCACGTGAGTGTAAGGAAGAGGGGTTTTTAATCGGGGTACCATAAGCGTATACAATACGGGTAAACCCCACTTATTTTTTATATCTATCGTAGGGGTGTGTGTGTGTGTGTGTGTGTGTTGGGGGGGGGGGGGGGATTTGGTACGCATGCATCAAAAACTTACTTTTATCCTTTTCGAGCTTAAAAGATACATCATTAAAGAGTTAACTTTCAGAATTCATCTCTATTCGCAACTTGTTCTTCTCTAGACTAAGAGCAAAAGAATATCCATCCCCTCCCTTGATGGCATGCTTTCCTACATTTCTTACAATTCTAGATCATTGCTCCTTGAAAATAAATTTAACACACCCCCCACTCCCCACCCCTTGTCAAAGTACCCTTTTCACCCCACAACCGCCGGCTCAACTTAGCATGTTCCATTGATAAAAGCCTCTTCAAATGGCTAACCATTAATCTCGAACTTTAACATCTTCTCAAACCTGTAATTTGTCGGTTGAACTTACCCAACCTCCGCAAACTCCTCTCCATGGACAACCTCCACCGTTTCTTTTTTCAACACCCTTTAGACAGTGGTAACCAGGCATCCTCCTCGACTCTGCCCGGATGAGGTATTATCACACTTTAACATCTTCCCAAACCGCTAATTTGTTGGTTGCACTCACCCAACCTCGGCAAACTCCTCTCCATGGACAACCTCCACCCTTTCTTTTTTCAACACCCTTTAGATAGTGGTAACCAGGCATCCTCCACGACTCCCTCAGATGAGGTATTATCACACTTCCATGGATACCCCTTCTCCTATACCGATTTTTTGTAATAAAAGTCCTAAAGGCTCTCCTTGTGTTGGAGTGGTCCTGTCTTTTCTTTCCTTTAGTTCCCCTTTACCCATGTTTTTCCTCCATCTTTATAGAAGGGTACATCCTTGATTGTATCAAATTCCTCTTTTAAAGATATCACCAACCCCCTAGATTTTATAAAGTTTTCCCTTCCAAAAGAGTCTCTATCTCTCTTAGATTTTGTACCCTTTTTGGGAATGGAAACTCATTCCTGAGCTTCCTTATTTAATCCTTATCCCTTCCTTCTGTATGGTTTACACCACTAATGAACTATTAAGCGAAACGCGTTTGGTATAAATCTTTGGCTACATCTCTCTCTCTCTCTCTCTCTCTCTCTCTCTCTCTCTCTCTCTCTCTCTCTCTTATTTAATGTTTAGACCATGTTGGTGGACCTTCTGTCAAAGGTTGGTGGGGGTCTAGGAGATATAATACCTTGTCACAAATTCTTCTACGATCAACTCTCTTCCTTTGTGACTGACCATCCTCGGTGTTGCCACACATCTTCAATGAGGGCCTTGGCTTCTTGAAGGTCCCATCTATTCACCTCGGCACCTTTGTTTTCTCTTATTGCTCGCTCACCAGCAATCCTTTGTGCACTTTGTTTGTTAGCACCACACTTCCACCCACTAGCATTTTCTCCTACTTTGTTTAACAGCTTCCATGCTACCTGCAACTCAGCCCGCATACTTGTCCATATAGCCCCAACCCACTTGTGTTTCCCTCTTGTTGTTCTTGTTTCTTGCACCTACATCTCATCTGCCAGCATCCTCTCCTACGTGTTGTGTGCAAATATCACACTCTTGCCCGCCTACAACTCATCCTACTTACCTGTCCACCCGCAACCCCAAGCCCCATGTGCTTTCCATTTTGCTGCTCTCATTTGTCATGCCTGTAACTCATTCACCAACAAGTTTATATGCCCCCTTGCACTCCTATATTAACGTATCCGCTGTTAGAAAATAAGACGTAGCTAAATAGATAATTGAGTAGATTACTTAATGGAGAGAGACAGATTTATATACACGAGATTATAGAGTAGAGAGAGAGAGAGAGAGAGTACACACGATATACGTGGTTCACCCAATGTGGGCTACGTCCACGGAAAAGCAGCCACTCAATGGCTTTAGTACTTCAAAACAAGAAGTAGTTTACAAAGGGATTATACCCTTAATGGAGCTCCCGCCTTGCTTCACTCTCACCACCTCACACTCACCTTGTTGCATCAACTTCACACTATGAAATGTGTGTAGAAATGGCCTCCTTTTATAGGCCAAAAGGGCTACCCTCTCTAATGAGAAATAGCCATGTGTAGCCGCCCTTGTGCGAATAAGTCCAAATCGGACCCTCCAATCTGCCCATGTGTGTCCGCCCTTGAGAAGACAAGTCCGCTTTTGAATTCGGCCACCGGCCACCGGCCATTGACTTCCGACCACCGACCACCGGCCATTGACTACCGACCACCGGCCAACCGACCGGTTGTTTTCCGACCACTTTTCGGCTGCGGTCCGACCATAATATTCCAGCGAAAAAGAATATTCCGGCGAAAAAAAAATCTCCGGGGCCTCCGCCCCGAGGCCTTTAAAGTTGCCCCTGATTCTTGTCCGTGAAAATTTTGGTTTTCGGTGAGTGATTTTCCTTCACGCACGATGGCTTCTCCTCATAATGGGGGCCTTACAAATATGCGCTTTTACCACAGAAAATTAATAGGGTAAATTAGGCTCCATACTTAACAATCTCCCACTTGGAGACTGATCTCCAAACCAAACCTGTGACTGCTTTTCATTCTGGCTTCTTATCCTTGAATTCCGATTGAAGATGAGCAAAAGCTCAACTTCTCCTTGTTGACCACCTTTGTAAACATGTCTGCAGGATTTTCACTTGTATGCACCTTTCCTAGCTTTAGTTGTCCCTCTTCCAAAAGAGTGCGTATGAAGTGATATCTCACCTCAATGTGCTTTGTCCTTGAATGAAAGGCCGAGTTCTTCACAAGATGGATAGCGCTTTGGCTATCACTGTACAAGACACAATTGTCTTGTTTGAATCCAAGCTCTTCTAAGAATCTGTGAAGCCACAGAATTTATTTGCTTGCCTCCGTCAATGCTACATACTCTGCTTCCGTGGTAGAAAGTGAAACCACTTTCTGCAGATTTGAAGCCCAGCTTACTGCTGTGCCTCCAACCGTGAACACATAGCTAGTAGTGCTCCTTCGAGTATCTTTGTCACCTGCCATATCTGCATCAGCATACCCTTCTAGAAAACTATCAGTTCCTCCAAAATACAAAGCATTTGTTGTTGTCCCTTTTAGATACCTAAGTATCCACTTCACAGCTTGCCAATGCTCTTTACCTGGGTTGTCCATGAACCTACTCACAACTCCCACTGCATGTGCAATGTCTGGCCTTGTCCAGACCATAGCATACATTAGAGAACCTACCGCTGCAGCATATGGAACTTTAGACATATAGGCTATCTCCTCTTGTGTCTTTGGACACATATCCTTCGTTAGTTTAAAATGACCAGCCAAAGGTGTAGAAACTGGTTTTGCATTTTGCATTGCAAACCTTTCTAGTACCTTCTTGATGTAATCTTCTTGAGATAGCTTTATTGTCTTCTTCGTCCTGTCCCTTGATATTTTCATACCAAGTATCCTCTTTGCAGCACCTAAATCTTTCATTGAAAAAGATTTGGACAGCTCCTCTTTTAGGTCTTTGATGTCCTGCATGTTAGCACTTGCAATCAACATGTCATCAACATACAACATTAGGATGATGAATTTCCCATCTCCCAAATTCTCCGTGTAGACGCAGTGATCCGAGTTGCATCTTGTGAATCCATGATCCAACATCCATCGATCAAACTTCAAGTACCATTGTCTTGATGCTTGCTTTAAACCATACAAGCTCTTCTTTAATCTACAAACCATTTTCTCCTTACCTTTTACTTCATACCCCTTTGGTTGAAGCATGTAGATTTCCTCCTCTAAGTCACTGTGAGGGAATGCCGTATTTACATCCATTTGCTCGAGATTTAGATCAAGAGCAGCCACAAGGCTTAAGACAAGCCTAATTGAGTTCATTTTTACAACAGGAGAAAATATTTCATTGAAGTCAATACCTTTCTTTTGAGAAAAACCTTTTACCACAAGCCTAGACTTGTACCTTTTCTTCCCACCTTCTTCTTCCTTTAGCTTGTACACCCATTTGTTTTGAAGTGCCCGCTTACCTTTCGGCAACTCAACCAACTCCCATGTTTGGTTGCGATGTAGTGAGTCCATCTCCACTTGCATGCTCTTCGTCCATTCTTCTTTGGATTCATGTTGCATAGCTTCTTCATATGATTCCGGCTCTCCAGAATCTGAGATCAAGAGATGGTTGAAGGAAGGAACAAACCTTTCTGGAGGTCTACTTGCTCTTGTAGATCTTCGGGGAATAAGTTGAGGCTCCTCATTTGGTTGACGTTGTTGCACATTGTCACCATTTGCAGTCCTTGAGTCTTCATCGTCCTCAAGCTCCATGTACTCATCACCTGTTTGTTTTGTTTGTTTTCTTTCCAAGTAATCTTTGTACATATTTTGTTCGTTAAAAATTACATCCCTATCCTTAAGATTTTACCATCTTCAGGATTCCATAGGCGATACCCAAAGTCTCCTTCTCCATAGCCAATGAAGAAACAGTTTTTGGACTTTGTATCTAACTTTGATCTTAGGCTTCTATCTATGTGCATGAAAGCCTCACACCCAAACACTTTGAGAAATGCATAATTCACCGGTTTACCTGTCCATGCCTCTTCTGGAACTCCCCCATCCAATGCCGTTGAGGGTGATCAATTGATTAAGTACACAGACGTACTTACAGCTTCCGCCCAAAGCTCAAGCGGTAGGCCTGCATGTAGCTGCATGCTTCGTGCTCGTTCCGTGATTGCCCTGTTCATCCTTTCCAAAATCCCATTTTGTTGAGGTGTCCTTGGGGTTGTCCTTTGCCTCCGAATGCCATTGCTAGCACAAAAGCTTTCAAAAGCTTGACTGCAATATTCGCCTCCATTGTCGGATCTGAGGCATTTAACCTTGGTACCTGTTTCATTCTCCACAAAGGCTTTCCACCTTTGAAATATGGAAAATACATCGGATTTATTCTTCATGACATAAACCCATGTTTTTCTAGTCGCATCGTCTATGAATGTTACATAGTACAATGAGCCACCAAGTGATGGTGTACTTGCAGGACCCCAAACATCAGAATGAACCAACTTAAGTTTTTTAGTTTTTCTTTTATTTCCTGATTTTTGAAATTTTACCCTCTTTTGTTTACCATAAACACAATCTTCACAAAACTCTAAGTCCACTTCTTTCAAACCTAGTAGAAGCTTCTTTGTTTGAAGGATTTGCATTCCTTTGGCACTCATATGCCCAAGTCGGTAGTGCCACACCGCACTGTCAACTTCTGTAGTTGCTGCACAAGCTGAAGGTTGCGTGCTAACACTACACAAGTAAAGTGTACCGACTTTTTCACCCTTGGCAACCACCAAAGATCCCTTTGAGATCTTCCACCGTTTGTTTCCGAATGCAATGTTGTGACCTTCATCGTCCAATTGTCCTGTAGAGATCAAATTTTTGCGAAGAGAAGGAATATGCCTAACATCTTTAAGCTTCCATTCATTTCCGTTCGCAGTTTTGACAGAAACTGTACCTTTGCCGACAATCTCACAAGCTTCATCATCTCCCAAGTATACATACCCAAAATTACCTTTGGTGTAGTCTTGGAAATGTTGCTTGTGTGGTGTCGCATGGAATGAAGCCCCGGAATCTACTATCCAGGAATAAGACACATTGTCTAATGAGAGAATTAGAGCATCTTGCTCTACTTTACCTGCCACATTGGCCTCCGATGTTGGCTTGTTGTCTTGAGACTATGTCTCCTTCTTCTTCTTGGACCAGCAATCCTTCTTGACGTGGCCCTTCTTGCCGCAGTTCCAACATTCAAGAACTGACTTTGTGCGTGACTTGCTCCGCCTTGAGCGATCACGACCCTTTTGGTTTTTGAACCTCTCCTTAGGCCTTCCTCTTGTTTCCACTGATAGTGCAGCACTTGATGATTCTCCTGTGCTTCTCCTTCGCATTTCCTCGCTTAGGAGAACACCCACAACATCATCAAACTTAAGAGTATTTGTGCCAGAGATAGAATTACTTACAGCCATCACAAGGCTGTCTCAACTATCTGGTAGAGATGATAGTATAAGGAGAGTTCACACTTCATCATCGAAATTGATTTTCACTGATCGAAGTTGACTTATGTTTGTGTTAAAGTCATTTAGGTGTTCTGCAACTGAACCATTCTCTGCCATCTTTAGATTGAACAAGCGCTTCATAAGAAATACCTTATTGGATGCCGATGGTTTCTCGTAGAAGTCGTCAAGTGACTTCATCAAGTCCTCCGTGGTCTTCATCTCCGAAACATTGAAGGCCACCGTTGACGCCAAGCTTAACCGGATTGTTCCCAGTGCCTTTCGATCAAGGACAATCCATGCTTCATCTGCCATTGTTGCGGGCTTCTTCGCAAGACCGCCTAGTGGAAAATAGAGGTCCTTCTGGTAGAGATAGTCTTCAATCTGCATCTTCCAATGTTGGTAGTTTTTGCCGTTGAACTTCTCAATCTTGAGCTTCCCTTCCTCCGCCATAACTCCCACTCAATTCAAGGAATCCTTTCCTTGAGATAATTTAGCTACGAGCAAACCTTGCTCTGATACCAATTGTTAGAAAATAAGACGTAGCGAAATAGATAATTGAGTAGATTACTTAATGGAGAGAGATAGATTTATATACACGAGATTATAGAGTAGAGAGAGGGTACACACGATATACGTGGTTCACCCAATGTGGGCTACGTCCACGGGAAAGCAGCCACTCAATGGCTTTAGTACTTCAAAACAAGAAGTAGTTTACAAAGGGATTATACCCTTAATGGAGCTCCCGCCTTGCTTCACTCTCACCACCTCACACTCACCTTGTTGCATCAACTTCACACTATGAAATGTGTGTAGAAATGGCCTCCTTTTATAGGCCAAAAGGGCTGCCCTCTCTAATGAGAGATAGCCATGTGTAGCCGCCCTTGTGCGAATAAGTCCAAATCGTACCCTCCAATCCGCCCATGTGTGGCCGCCCTTGAGAAGACAAGTCCGCTTTTGAATTCGGCCACCGGCCACCGGCCATTGACTTCCGACCACCGACCACCGGCCATTGACTACCGACCACCGGCCAACCGACCGGTTGTTTTCCGACCACTTTCCGGCCGCCGGCCGCCCATAATATTCCGGCGAAAAAGAATATTCCGACGAAAAAAAAGTCTCCGGGGCCTCCGTCCCTGAGGCCTTTAAAGTTGCCCCTGATTCTTGTCCGTGAAAATTTTGGTTTCCGGTGAGTGATTTTCCTTCACGCACGATGGCTTCTCCTCATAATGGGGGCCTTACAAATGTGCGCTTTTACCACAGAAAATTACAAGGGTAAATTAGGCTCCATACTTAACATCCGCACCCAATTGTCTGGAGACCAACACCCTCCTCTCCAAGGCAGACAAGCTCAGGCTACAGATGCTACCCATCGTCAACCTGATTTCCCTTGTGGTAAAAACAATTGATGTGTGTCTACATGCCATCACAGAGTCGATATAGTAGGTAGGGCTTACGACAACTCATGATGGAGTTATGACAAAGCATATTTGTGATGACCACAACCAAGCACAAAAAAGTGGACAATGGAAAATTCTCCTACAGAATGTGGCCCACGTCACCTTTCTGATAAGTAAACAATAGCACCACACCTTGCCGAGAAATAACAAGCACCAACTCCCCTATGAGGCAACAATAGACTAACATCTTGGTCTCCTTCAGTAGCTTTGAACACCCGCACCGATCTAGGCATTAGCTTTGGCGAGAAATAATAAGCACCAACCTCACTGTGAAGCAACAACAACATAACATCTTGGCCTCCTTCAGTGACTCTCAACACCCTCATCGATCTCTGCATTTGCTTTGGTCAAGCTTGCAATACATACTCATGGAGTTACAAGTAACCTGTTTTCTTTTGTTGTTAAATCACTTCTGTAAACGCTTCCATTTGAGAAACTTCTATCCGTGTAGTATGGCTACCACCTCTCCTTCCGTAATTGTCCCTCCTTGTTCAACTATTTCTACGCCCTTAGCGGCTCTAACCATGGAAGTCAACTACCTTCAAACCTATGATCACTTCAAAAGATGCCATGATCACCCCATCAGCTGGGCCTTCTCCCCCTACCTTCCTCACCAAAGTGCCTAGTATTATTACATCCTCATCCATGCATTCCACTTTTGCAACTCCCTTGACAACGGCGATCCCTCCAAAGTTTGTGTCTTCCATGGGTAGACCCCTCTCTAGATTCATCTCGATGGCCTCTTGCATCAACACTCTCTTGTTGGGGTAAAGCCCCATGTGGACGGTTAGGCCAAGTGACCACCCACTATACTTATTTATTATGTACATAATAGAATAAGGGGGCTCACATGTAGAGAGTGAGTTTTAGCCCCTGCAAACACAAGGTCTCCTCTTCTCCTCTCTTCTCCATTGTTGCACACACTTACACACGCTCCCACTCGCGCACTTCAACTGGTATCAAAGCTCAGGGATTGGGAGAACCATTGGAGCTCAACGTGGAAGCATGCAGAGAAGCAGCAAAAACTGCAACACGTTTTTGCATATTTGTTTTGGCCTACCGAAACGTCTTCATTCAAGCCAATTCCCTCTCTTCCTGTCTGGTTTTTTTTCCTCTTCAACTTTGTAGAAGAAAGTTTTCTCACTATCTTCACCAATTTTGAGATACGTCACTTAGACTTCAGTTTTGACTTGTAAAAACAATAGATTTCAGGTGCATTCTCATGTTCCCAACCGTTTTCGCATGGTCTACAACTTTGCAGAAGGAAGTTTCTGCAAATTCTGAACGGCTTGGGAGATATGGACTGATCAGCTGCAAGGTATTTGGAAAGTTGAAGATTATGTATGCCTATTGTGGTGATTTGCTACATTCGAACTCAAATTGAGCTTTGTCATTCTCTTGTTTTGCGCATTGATATTTTTCTCTCAGTGAAGGGAGTGTGGGTTGAGATTTTCAACAAATTTATGCGCATACGTTGAAAACACTTTGTGGATGTATGCATTCTTGTGGACTCTAAGGATTCAAGAGTCGGATTCATTACAAGTTATGTGCATTGACTTGTGTGATTAAGCAGATTTCAAGAGTGTGGTGCATGGATTTGCAGAGAGTTTTGCAAGCATTTTTAGCATGATTGTGAGTTGATTTTTCAACTGATTGGATGCTCATTTGCTACACATATGGTACATGCTTGATGCTCGTTTACATTGCCATTTGGATGCACATGATGTGCGCTTTTCGGCGGATGATATTCTTCTCCTTGCAATGGCATATGTGGGCTGATTTTCAGCTGTTTTGAGCATCAATTTGTGTCATATTTTCATTGGTTTGTATCCAAATTTATGCTAGTATATGCCTCGCTTATAGAGTGCGGTTGATGCATCTTGTGTTTCGGATTACAGGATTGTTTTCCAAGTTTAAAGAGTTGAGACTTTGGGGCAATTCATGTATGCTTGAGTGCGGATTTTGTGCATGATTTGCTCATGGTTTTGAGCATGTTTATGGCATGTATGGTTATTATGGTTAAATAGCCAAATACTGCCGAAACTCTATCGGATTTTTCTTACAAGTTTATTTGTTTATGCGCATGGTTTGCACTTGTGTTTTGATTGCATTTGACACTCAATGGTTGCTTTGCCATAATGTTTTGGCATCGCATTGTGAGAGTGTTTGCTCACCAAATTATGTCATTTGATATTTATGTTGTAATCTCTTCAAAAGGGAGATTTTTTATGATAGTTTCATCGATTACCACATAGTGCTCTTGGATTAGAGCGGGTTTTTTGGCATCATTTGAGCGGTTTTGCTCATTTTTTTTGTTACATTGATCGCTATATTTGCTGATACTTCTCTTAGACAGCTTATGTTGTATTTTGACAGTACTTGGTGTATGAGTTAGCCAGGCTTTGGCTATTGTCAGTTGATCGATTTGTGCTTGGTCTTGTCACAGGTTATTGCCGTGGATTTGGTATGTACATCATTGTCAAGTTTTGTGCTTTTCCACACAAGATTTGATGGTTCAAAATTGGAAAGCAGGTATGTATGATGCATTCAGTTGGGCCAAGTGTTGCCACTACAGGGCATGGATGCTAGGCCAGATTCTATGACTGACGATGAGTGGGAGGACTTGGATGAGCTTGCACGTTCGACGATCATGTTACACCTTGGTGAGTCTGTCTATCGCATTGGTTTGGATGCATGTACTGCTAGAGAGTTATGTAAAAGATTGTGCAATGCTTTTGGCATAAATGAGTCTAGAGAGATGCCTACACTCAAAGGACGATCTTGCAGACATAGAGATGTTGTGTGTTGGCATTGTGGTCATACAGGGCATGTGTGTAGGCATTGTTTTTGGCGGATGAAACAGCATAGGAGACAGCACAAGAGGGATGCTATCACTTTGAATGATGTGGGAGCAGATGTAGCGTATGTGGCTATGCATGACGGAGATTTTGACTTTGCTTCCATGTTTACTCTTAACTTTCTTATGTCGGTTTTTGACGACACATTACCTTCGCATTGGATACTGGATGTGAGTGCTAGATTTCACGTCACCTCGAGTCGTGAGTGGTTTAGCACATATGCTAGTGGTATGCTTGGACGTGTGTGTCTAGCTGATGGTTTAGTGCATGACATAGTTGGTGCAAGAGATGTCAGACTATTGTTGCCGAGTGGTGCATCATACGTGTTGTGAGATGCACGCCATGTGCCAGGTTTGACGCAGAGCTTGATCTCTATGATTCAGTTACGAGACAGCGGATGCCAGGTAGTGTTGTATGAGCACAATTTTAGATTGCATCGTAGACAGCTAGTCATAGCAAGAGGTGCTAGTGTTGGCATGATTCATGTGATGCGAGTATGTCACGTACGAGACGGCATATTCTTTGTGAGTACGCAACCATGCAGAGAGACGAGGGATGTCTCCTTTGCAGATAGGTTGCATGATGCTCTAGTTTGTGAGCATATTGAGCCAGTTGTGTAGACAGTTATGCAACAGGGCATGTCATTCGTGGATACGATGACATATATGGATGGCTTGAGTGCTGAAGATTCAGTCGTCATTGAGTCATTCATGGATATGCTTAGGTCAGAGGCTGATGTGTGTGAGTTAGAGCTAGGCATTCCTCTTACCAGACAGGGTTCAGGACAGACAGATGCTCTTGGTGCACATGTGACATGCGATGGGCACGAGAATGGATTCCAAGGATCAGATTTCGGGTGTCAGGGTGATTTCCATGAGTGGAGTTCTAAGCCAGATTTGACTGAGATATTTAGATTGGCAGAGATTGCCAGGGCTGCATCAGTATTCGGGAGTCTCATGTATGAGATACTCATCTCGAGACCCAACATTGCATTTGCAGTAGGTGAATTTGTAGTGGGAGCAGTCAATCGTGCAGTGGCTGACGTTGGCATTGAGCATAGGGGCACTTTGTAGCGTATGGTGAGATACCTACAGAATGTGCGTGGCTTTGTTAAGGAGTATGGCGTCAATCTCTTTGTACTTCCTCTACAATTAGAGCTGGATACACACAGATTCAGTGAGCCAATGGGCGTTGGCTGAGGTCATACTTGTGATAGCCTTGTACAGGTTCTGTACGGTTTTCTTTTCTCTCTCACGATCACATTGGCCTTCACGTGGGAAGTTGTTGGGGTAAAGCCCCATGTGCCCGGTTAGGCTAGGTGCCTGTCCACTATACTTATTCATTATTATGTACATAATAGAATAAGGGGGCTCACATGTAGAGAGTGAGTTGTAGCCCCTGCAAACACAAGGTCTCCTCTTCTCCTCTCTTCTCCATTGCTGCACACACTCACACACGCTCTCGCTCGTGCACTTCAACTAGCATCAGAGCACAGAGATTTGGAAGCTCCACCCACATCCTGTGTACTCTCTCTCTCTCTCTCCCTTTCTCACTCTTTGCACACGCACCGCATTCGTGCACTCACATCTCTCTCATGGAAAACCTCTTGGCAAGACGGATATTCCCATCCATGTGACCTCTTCAAGAAAAACTTTCTTTTGCCCGGAGGAGATCCCAGGTTTAACTGCCAACTTGCCCCTTGAGGATCTCGATCAACTCTCCCTCCCGTCTACCAAAAGCCTTGCCTTGGCAGGCTCCTCTAGCACTGTCCCAAACGGCATTCTCCCCAATACTCCCCATCACCTTTCCTTCCTCCTTTGTCTCTCTGCCCACATACACTTCTTCCTTTCCCTTATCGACACCCTTAACCAATAGTCCACAAATACCTCCCCCTATTCTACCCACCATGGACGACAAAATAGTGTCCCTCTCTTTGGAATAATTTAAAGCACTCAATCGCAAGCTCCACAAAACCAAGTCACATCTCATGCACCTTCAAAGTCTTAGAGACAACCAAAAAGCACCCCTTAGCCTTTGTATGAAAACTCCCTACCTTTCTCTAGATGGCTCGTAGACACAAGCACTTCTTAGTGCCAAGCTAGAAGCCCTCAAGATTTACTTTCAATTGTATTGCATTGTAGCATACAACCAAGCCCAAACTCTCCTCATAACTAATCTCCAAAGAAACTTTATTTGTTATCATGATCTTGTACTTCAGAAAATCTTACATGTGTCTCCTTCTTAAGAGTTCAACAGACAGCTTGGACTAGTTAACTCCTCTATTGGAAGCAAACTTTCCTCCATGAGTTTGATGCAAACTTACAAAATGTGATTCTCCATACGCATTTAGCCTCCTCCTTGAGCATGGCGGCGCACAAAGCTAGAAAAAAGAATCAACTTGCCATTTTAGAAGAGGTGGAGACTTTATCCAAAGAAGAAACGGTGGGGGAGCTCGTCCACCATGAAGTAGCAACCCAAGTGAAACGGTGCTCTCCCCTTCCCCATAGTTGTCTTCTAACCGTAAGCACCATCCTCGCTTGGGGCATACTCAACTCCATCACCCTCACCCAAAGCTTAATTAACCTCACTCTTTGGCCAAGATTTCCCACAAAGAAGCATCACAACAACCGTTCAAGAAGCCCAAATCCTCTTCCATAATTCCTTCACCTTCACCTTCCATTCCCTCTATTGCTTCCCCCTTTGTTGGCAAAACCTAAATACACTTTCCCCTCTCCATCCCCTTGCAGCATTACACCCTTTCCCTCCTTGTTGAAATCCCCAAAATACCCACCTGACACAACTCCCCCTCCTCTTGCTACCACTCCCCAGCCACCCTCAAAACCACCACCCGAAATTTAGCCTTTCTAATAAACCACCCAAAATTTCAAAAAAACTACAATGGAGGAGAGACTAGACCTTGAGAATCCTACCTCTTTGGTCCACTTGATCTTCTCCAAAGTTCCTCTCTTCCCTAACATTTGGAACCCTCCTCCCAAAAATCGTTTCAAGTAGTTGCTTCCCCTCACCTTTTCAAAATCCTTGCTCTAAGAAAGCAAACCATCTTTGCTCTCAAACACAAAAAAAACCAATCTCTCTTTTCACAACCTCTCTATACGCTCCCTTTCTCCCTCTAAAAAGAAACTTTTAGGTCTAAGACTTAACTACATCCCCTGTCATAAAAACTAATATCTAACCAACCCAAATGATTTTCTCATATTAAATTGATCACTTAATGTGGGAGAATAAACGGGAACAAGGGTTAAGATATTGAGTTGTGCTTATAGATCTATCTCAACACGGGGCCAATGGTAAAGGGGCCCAAATGAGAGATGGTCTATCAAAGAGCAAGGCTAACCAATGCAGCATAAGACCTTAGGGTTAGCTTCATTGAAGACCTCCAATAGTTAGTGTAAAAGTCCTTTGACCTTAGGTAAGCTAGGGTTGAGCTTGAGGTGGGAACCCAACCCAAGCTTAAGGTGCTTGAGGTGCTTGATGATTGAGATGCTTGAGGTGCTTGTCATGCTTGAGATGCTAGGGTTGCACTTGAGGTGAGACCCAACCCAAGCTTAAAGTGCTTAAGGACCAAGCTTGTGGTGGGAACTGGGCCTATGCATGAGGGACTTGAGGTGTCAAAAGGTCAAGATTCAATCCCTACAAGGAGGGGACGAGTCCTACAAGAGGGGGGATGAGAGAGAACACCCACACACTCACACAAGGCATGCATGGTACAAAGAAAGCAAAAGAGACACTTGTCAACTTCCTCATAATGTTGCCCTCATGGTGTGCCTGAAGCCTATTGGTTGGCCACCCAAGGGATCCAATGATAATTTAGGAGATTTAATTAATTGATTTTGTATTTATCAAGTCCTCTCTCTCAAAGGGGAAAGGGGGACACTTGTCCCAAGGCTACCCTTGTTGCTTGTAATGCCTCCTGCTTGTGATTGGCTAGGCCTGGAGAGGTCCAATGAGCTTCAAGCATGAGCTACAAGGGGGGATCGACCCAAGCAAGCTAGGGGGTTGCTTAGGGGGTATACTCACCCACACACACTCACACACACTCTCATTGTGTGCTATGCAAAGTGCAAGAGCTCCCTCTCCTTCTCCAAGTAGGTAGAGGTTGAGAGCCTACATCAACACTCTTGGCTATGGAGTGCAAAATCCAACCAAGAGCCATGCTTCAATGCTTAAGCTTTCCATCTTCTCCATCTTCATTACTATGCTATTATGTATGCTAGCAAGAAGAGTTATGATAAGTGAGGAACTAATTTTTTCTCCTATGAAATGTTTCTTCTTCCTCTTCCCTACCCTCATTCCCTGCTAGCTCTCTCCACCTTCGAAGGTGTTTGAGGTCTTGGGACTGAGGCTTGGGATAGTTAAAGTTTTCTTCAAAGTTATGTTATGCTTGTGATGCATGCAACTTTCCATCTTCATTGCATCACCTAGGTCACAAGGAACACAAAAGACTGTATTGTAACAAGTCTCTCTTAATGGGAGAAATCATAATACAAATGCCTATTGGAGGGGGAACCGGCTCCACATAAATCCGGTCCTCAATTGTTGTCATGTTCTCTAAATTCTCTCTCTTGCAAAAGTATTGTTCATGCCAAGTTAACTAATTGCTATGCCTATGTTGTTATGTTCACCCGCTATGCTCACAAAGTAATTTATCAAAAGTACTCTCATTAATTTCCGCTAATCTCAAGTTAATAGGCCAATTCTATTACATTGGTATCAGAGTATTTGGTTTCTCTTTTCTTGCTTAAGAAGAGAGGTCCTTTAGCCTATAAATGGTTGATGTTGTTAATTATATTAGGTTAAGTGAAACTGGGATCTATTATCGGTTTTGTTGAGCCCACTATGTGGGATATGGTGCACACCTCGGAAGCTTTGGACTTAATAATGGAGTCTTTTTAGACTTGCCTACGGCTTTACCATTATTGAGCCATAAGAAGTCTGAAAGGAGCTAGCTCTGCTATGTTAGACCTACTCCCCTACACTCTATAATTAACCACTTCGAGTCGTGGGTGCAGATACTTAAGAGCCAATTTTCAAAGTCTAAGAGGAGTGGCAACTAAAGTTTTGAATTGCCAAAGCATACACTAAGTACATACATCAATTATGTTAACATGGCTGACAATAATCAAGAGAGTAGAATAAACATTGATAGCTTTGATTTTGCACATGAAGGTGCTAATGATGATGCCCCCATGTTCGTGAATTATCTCGTTACTAGGTTGCAACAAGCTATGGGCAACCCTGCTTTGCAAGCCGAAGTTACTCAACAACTTCGTGCCTATGGAATTTCCCTTCCTCTCCAAGAGGAGAGAGATCTTAGGATGCCTCTTGAAGAGACCCCCAAAAAAAGACTCTCTCCCATTCGAGAGGAGGAATCCAAAGAGCAAGAAAGCGATGAAAGTTTAAGATGTGGCTCCACGAAGACGGCGGTCTAAACGATCGCCCACTCCTCCCAAGAGAAAAAGATCAACACATAGTCCTTCTCCTCATCGTTCCAAAAGGGAAGAGAGGAAACAAAGGAAGAAAAGGGCTAGAAAGAGGTCACCCTCTTCTCCTTCTTCTTCACCTTCCTCCTCTTCCGACAAAAGCTATGGCTATTCTCCCAGAGAATACCAGAGGGGAGGACATCAAAAATCATTTATTGCATGGCGAAGGTCACAAAAGCTAAAGAATTTCAAGGAGGGAGGAAAGAGTATCTCTTTTCTCACCTATGATGGCAGCTTTGGTGCTACCAACAAAGTGTTGGCCTTCATCCAACAATTTGATGCGGCCTTTGGAGACGAGGGCTCCACAGAGGCCTCCAAGCTACACCATAGCTATGCACTTTCAAAAATCAGCTCTTCAATGGTGGGCTAGCCTTCATGGTAATGGTGAAGCCCCAAAGACATGGAAAACTCTACGAGTTTCCATCATGAAGCAATTCCTTGCAAGCGATGCAAAGGACAAAGTGCTTACCGAATGGTGCAGCTTGAAGCTTATCTCTCATGAGTCTATCCACAAGTATGTAGACAAGTTTTGGGATTTACATCTCAAGGCTACTGTCTTTCAAAAGATAGACTTTGTTGAGCAAAGGTAGCAATTCTGTGCGGGATTACCTGAAGAGATGGCCGAATACATCGATTCTCAATGGCCTGCTTTTATCAACGAAGTAATCCATCATACCATGGTTGCTTCACACATCAATTTCCATCAAGGGGCTAGACGGAATGTCAAGCCCATGGAAAACAAAGACAAAAATGATGCAAAGGGGAAAACCAATGCTCAAAATTCTTCCCAAGGCACTTCTAACAACAACAACAACAATCAATCCAAGGAAAAGGGAGTTTACAAAGGCAAAAACAAACTCTCTCCTGAAGAGCTTGAAGATTTTTGCAAGGACCATAAGTGTTTCAAGTATGGGGAGCAAGTACATGGCTATCGTTCTTGCCCCAAAAAGAATGCTCGCAGTGAGACTCCTAGGGCTTCCACCATCAAAGCTCCAAAAGAGGATGCTCATTGAAAAGGATCATCACTTTCCTATGCTTGGGGAACGGTAAGAGAGCATGATGCCTTCATCTTGTTTGACCCTGGCTCTACTCACAACTTCATATCCACGGAGTTGGCCACCAAGTTGGGCATTCAAGCTTTTGAGATGGGAGATATGGTAAGGACTGACATAGATTTCAAGGGACAACAAGCCTCCGTTACTCCCTTGATTGGGAAGTTGAGGCTTCATGTCCAAAGCTATGTCGACAAAGAAGACTTCTTCATCTCTCCTCTCCAACATGAGGATGCTATCCTAGGGACACCATGGTTTGATCGCATGGTTGCCAATATGAAGTTCCCTGAAAGAACAATCTATTTCACCTACAGGGGAAAGAACATGTATATAGATGCTAGTGAGTGTGGTCCCACTATCCCACTTGTAAATCCTCTTGCTTTTGATAAGTCAATGAAGAGCTTAGTTTCTGCATACATGATTTTTGTCAAAGAGTCTCTAAAAGATCCTAATGTTTCATCAAATGTAAATGGTAGGAATCAAGAAGAGTTAGACTTGTCTAATTTTCTAAAAGGATTCCAAGATATGTTCATCGATGATATCCCTATGGACTTACCTTCAGAACGAGGGGATGATGACCATCGCATTGAGCTCCTTCCAAGAAGCTCACCGCCTAACAAGCCTCCTTATCGAGTCTCACAAGCTCAACAAGAGATCATGAGGCAAGTACAGGAATTGGTAGACAAAGGGATGGTGAGGCCTAGTTCATCTCCCTTTTGTTCTCCAGTCCTTTTAGTGCAAAAGAAAGATGGTACATACCGTATGTGTGTGGACTATCGAGCACTAAACCATATCACTATCAAAAACAGATTTCGCGTGCCTCGGGTAGAAGATCTATTTGATAAGATACAAAGCTCTACCTACTTCAGTAGGATTGACCTTGCAAGTGGCTATCATCAAATAAGGATAGTGGATGAAGATATCCTAAAGGCCGTGTTTTGCACAACGTTTGGTCTTTATGAATATCTAGTCATGCCTTTTGGCTTGACTAATGCACCAGCTACGCTCAATCGTTTAATGAAAAAAAAGTTTAGACCGTACCGTGAATTCACTGGAGTAGATGATGATGATATCATCATCTACTCCAAGTATTTGGAGGAACATAAGCAACATCTCCAAGTGATTTTTCAAGCATTGAGGGAGAATAAGCTTTTTCTCAACCAAAAGAAAAGTGAAATTTTCCTTCAAGAGATTCAAGACCTAGGTCATATTATCTCTCAAGATGGTATTTGTATGGATCCATCAAAGTTAGAGGTAATAAAAGCATGGCCTAATCCAAGGAATCTACATGAGCTAAGAAGCTTTATTGGTATGTGCGCATACTATAGATGCTTCATAGAAAAATTCTCTCAAGTAGCAGGACCACTACACGACTTAACTAAGAAGAACGTTAAGTATGTATGGACTGATATAAGGAGCAAAATGCTTTTGATAAGCTCAAAGAGAAGCTTACTTCCCAACCAGTCCTCATGCTTCTGGATCTCTCAAAGCCATTTGAGGTCCAATGTGATGCTTGTGGTGATTGCCTTGGAGCAGTTTTGCTTCAAGAAGGCATGCCATAGCATATGAGAGCTCTCAATACTAATGAAGGAGTCTTGAGCATTTATGAGAAAGAGCTATTAGTTGTTCTACATGCCCTAGACACATGGAAGCACTACTTATTGGGGACTCCATTCATTCTACGAACCGATCACCAAAGTCTCAAGTATTTCATGACGGAAACCAAGCTCTCCGACAAACAAATGAGGTGGACAAATTTTCTTTTGCAATTTAATTTTCACATTGCTCACATTGCTGGTATGCACAATCAAGTGGCCAGTGCAATTTCACCATGACCAAAAGTTAATGTGGTGTCTATAGCTACTCACAATGATCTATCTTCTATGATAGATGAGTATGCCACTAACCCTTACTTTAGAGACATAATGTCAGCCCTTGCTTTGGGGAAGAAAGAGAAACCATTCACCTTGCAGGATGGTTATCTTCTCCACGGCAATAGTCTATGTGTTACCATTCCCTTTGTGAGAAAGTTATGTATGAATCCCATGCTCCTCCCTATGCGGGGCATAGAGGTATTCACCTACTCTCCGAGGAGTAGAGACGTATTTCTATTGGCCTACCATGAAAGTGGACATACAAGAGTATGTTTCAAAATGTGTAGTATGCCAAAAGACGAAATATGATAGAGAGAAGCAATCTGGATTACTCCAGCCATTGCCTATCCCAAAATTCACCATGGGAGAGTATATCCATGGATTTCATCTTTGGATTACCCAAGTCTATCCATGGGAATACGGGAATATGGACAATAGTCGACAGGTTTAGCAAGCCAGCACACTTTATTCCTGTCAATAAGACTATTAAGGCACACCAAATGGCAACTCTCTTTATATCTCATATTTTCAAACATCATGGATTACGAACATCCATCATGTCAGATAGAGATCCTAGAATGACCAGTAATTTCTGGAAAGGTCTCTTTGAAAATCTAGGAACAAAATTGAAATTCTCTTCGGCCTATCACCCACAAACGGATGGCCAAAATGAGATATCCAATCTTACGATACTCGATCTACTCAAGACTTATGTTACTGAAGTAGATCAACGCTCACAATGGGAAAAGTACTTACCTCTTGTACAGTATACCTACAATAATACTGTGCATACTTCTACGGGAAATGCACCTTTTGAGATCATTGAGGGAAAACCTAAAAGTCCATTGCTACTCAAAGTACATGGGAAGATCTTTGCCGCCGATGAGTATAGCCGTGACCTACAAGAATCTTTTCAAAAAATTAAGGAGGCTATATCCATCTCTCAACAAAGGCAAAAAGCTATTGCTGACAAGCATAGAAGGGCCTTAACATTCAAAGAAAATGATTGGGTCTTGCTTAAGTTTCCTAAGGCTCAATTAAGACAAACCACGGGCAAAAATCCTACGAGTCATCAAAAGTGTTATGCTAAGCTAGCAAAAAGATACTACGGTCCTTTTCAAATTTTGATGCCTATCAATGAGACGGACTTCCAACTCAAGTTGCCCAACCATTGGCTCATACACAATGCTTTTCATGTGAGCCTACTTAAGCCCTACAAAGAAGAGCCACCAAGTGAACCAATTATTGAAGACCCTCCCGAAGTTGAAGACCAAGAAGAGATGCTACAACCCGAAGCTATCCTTCGACATGAAGACAAGGTACTGCGACATGGTAAGATTATCCAACGGTATCTTATTAGTTCAAAAGTTATCCTTTTGAAGATGCTAGATGGATGCAAGGAATACAACTTAAGGATAGTATGAACCTTGCAATGCTTACAATTCTACACTAGAGTAAGCAAATGTACAAATTTCTTTTAAATGACCAATGTTTTTGTCTTATAAGACTAGTTCTCTTTTTATTATGCACAAATTTAAATAGTATGCATGCTTAGAATCATGTTTGTGATGACGACGTCTCTCAAACACCAAGTAGAATTTGTCACTCTACTTTGTGAAAATGAAATGGACTAAAGAGCACACATGCTTGCGGCAGCTATGTCTCCCAAGCACCAAATGGATTAGTCATCCATCTTGGAAAGAAGTCGTAGGGTAAAAAGGGATCCTCTACCCGCTAACTAAGATTGACTAATGACTAAGGCTTTATCTCTTCTACCTCATAGTCGAGGATGACTATGATTTCAAGAGAGAGATAATGTCATAAAAACTAATATCTAACCAACCCAAATGATTTTCTCATATTAAATTGATCACTTAACGTGGGAGAATAAACGGGAAAAAGGGTTAAGATATTGAGATGTGCTTATAGATCTATCTCAACACGGGGCCAATGGTAAAGGGGCCCAAATGAGAGATGGTCTATGAAAGAGCAAGGCTAACCAATGGAGCGTAAGACCTTAGGGTTAGCTTCATTGAAGACCTCCAATAGTTAGTGTAAAAGTCCTTTGACCTTAGGTAAGCTAGGATTGAGCTTGAGGTGGGAACCCGGCCCAAGCTTAAGGTGCTTGAGGTGCTTGATGATTGAGATACTTGAGGTTCTTGATGATTGAGATGCTTGAGGTGCTTGTCATGCTTGAGATGCTAGGGTTGCACTTGAGGTGAGAACCTAGCCCAAGCTTAAAGTGCTTAAGGGCCAAGCTTGTGGTGGGAACTGGGCCTATGCATGAGGGGCTTGAGGTGTCAAAAGGTGAAGATTCAATCCCTACAAGGAGGGGGCGAGTCCTACAAGAGGGGGGATGAGAGAGAACACCCACACACTCACACAAGGCATGCATGGTACAAAGAAAGCAAAAGGGACACTTGTCAACTTCCTCATAATGTTGCCCTCATGGTGTGCCTGAAGCCTATTGGTTGGCCACCCAAGGGATCCAATGATAATTTAGGAGATTTAATTAATTGATTTTGCATTTATCAAGTCCTCTCTCTCAAAGGGGAAAGGGGGACACTTGTCCCAAGGCTACCCTTGCTGCTTGTAATGCCTCCTGCTTGTGATTGGCTAGGCCTGGAGAGGTCCAATGAGCTTCAAGCATGAGCTACAAGGGGGGATCGACCCAAGCAAGCTAGGGGGTTGCTTAGGGGGTATACTCACCCACACACACTCACACACACTCTCATTGTGTGCTATGCAAAGTGCAAGAGCTCCCTCTCCTTCTCCAAGCAAGTAGAGGTTGAGAGCCTACACCAACACTCTTGGATATAGAGTGCAAATCCAACCAAGACCCATGCTTCAATGCTTAAGCTTTCCATCTTCTCCATCTTCATTACTATGCTATTATGTATGCTAGCAAGAAGAGTTATGATAAGTGAGGAACTAATTTTTTCTCCTATGAAATGTTTCTTCTGGATAAAGCTTTCTTCAAAGTTTATGTTATGCTTGTGATACATGAAGCTTTCCATCTTCATTGCATCACCTAGGTCAAAAGGAACACAAAGATTGTATTGTAACAAGTCTCTCTTAATGAGAGAAATCATAATACAAATGCCTATTGGAGGAGGGACCGACTCCACATAAACCCGGTTCTCAATAGTTGTCATGCTCTCTAAATTCTCTCTCTTGCAAAAGTATTGTTCATGCCAAGTTAACTAATTGCTATGCCTATGTTGTTATCTTCAATTCTGTTCACCCACTATGCTCACAAAGTAACTTCTCAAAAGTAATCTCATTAATTTCCACTAATCTCAAGTTAATAGGCCAATTCCATTACATCCCCAACCCCCCACCACCTTCATCCGTCCTTGGTGCCTAGAAAAAAGCTTACAAATAAAGCTTTTTTCAAAAACTCTCTTTTTACTCCCTCACTTGTCTCTCTTCTCAACCCTTTTTGGAACTCTCCTGCACCCTCCTTATCTCTTATCCAAACTTTTGACCATCTTTCACCTCTCTTGAGTTCTCTTCTTTCCCACTTTCCCCCTTTTCATCCAAAACCTTCGTTTATCAACTCCCTTTTCTCTCTTAGAAATGCATAACATTGTCATTAAACCGGCGGACAGGAACCTTGGACCCGTCATTCTCTCCAAATCTTGGTACCTTAAGGAAGCTCTTTGACATCTCTCGGACCCTTCCACTTACACATGTCATGTTGCCTCCTCTATCGTTTGTTCAATCTCTCCTTGCTATTCTCTCAAAGTTTCCTCTTCTTTCACAAGGAAAGGAACTTTACTCTTTCCTCTAGTCACATTATGATCAAACCTTGCTCTTTCTTTCTGCTAACTAAAATCCATAAACCTACCCTTGTTAGCCGTCCCATTTTTTCCTACAAAGGTTACCTCTTGCAGAATGTCTCCACGTGGATTCATGTATGACTCTACCATATTCTTCTATCCAAAACTCAACACCTTGAGGACTCTCATGCCCATATCACAGACTTGGCTTCTCAGTCCCTCCCTCCCAACATTATTCTCTTTACTTTTGATGTAGAATCACTTTACCCAAGTATCCCGAGCACAGTCTAGAAGCTCTAAAATACTCATTTCAAGGCATTTTTCCTACATTCAAAGTCCATCTCTCTCTCTCTCTCTCTCTCTCTCTCTCTCTCTCTCTCTCTCTCTCTCTCTCTCTCGCATGGCTTATTCTAAATCATCACTAGCTCTCCTTTAATGGTAAATTTTGGCACCAGGTAGAAAGAACCACCATGGGTTTCAATTTCGCTATTGTTTATGCATGTATTTTTCTTTGCTTCTTGGAAGACAACCTTAACCTTCTTTCGTCTCCCTCCTTTACTTTAAAAGATTTGTAGATGACACTTTTGCTATTTGGGATGGTCCTCCCTCTAGTTTAAGTAAGCTTCTTAAGCAGTATGGTCACCCTCTTAAAGAGCACATTAGAACCTCCCATTCTGTTTCTACCTTTGAAGCCTTTATTCTAGATATACATTTGTTACAACGGTGTACTAGACACGCACTGCCATAAAAAATGTCTCAACTCCTATAACTACATTCCATGGCAATCTTGGCATCCCACGCATCAAAAAGTTGCCTTTATCCTTTTTGAGCTTAAACTCATTTTTAGGTTCATCTCTATTCGCAACTTGCTCTTCTAAACTAAGAGCAAAAGGATACCCCTCCTCTCTCTTGATGGCATGTTGTCTCTACATTTCTTACAATTCTAGATCATTGGTCCTTGAAAAGAAATTAACCCCCCCCCTCCCCCCCCCCCTCCCCGCATCAAAGTACCCTTTTCACCCCAAACGCACCGACTCGACTTAGCCCGTTCCATCAATAAAAACCTCTTCGAGCGGCTATCCACTAATACCCAACTTTCACATCTACTCAAACCAGTACTTTGTTGGTTAAACTCACCTAACCTCGGCAAACTCCCTTCCATGGACAACCTCCACCCTTTTTTTTTTCAACACCCTTTAGATAGTGGTAACCAAGCATCCTCCTTAACTCCGCCCAGATGACGTATTACCACACTTCCATGGACACCCCTTCTCCTATACCGATTTTTTTGTAATAAAAGTCCTAGAGGCTCTCCTTGTGTTGGAGTGGTGCTATCTTTTCTTTCCTTTAATTCCCCTTTACCCATGTTTTTCCTCCATTTTTATGGAAGGGTACATCCTTGATTGTATCAAATTCCTCTCTTAAAGATACCACCAACCCCCCTAGATTGTATAAAGTTATCCCTCCCAAAAGAGTCTTATCTCTCTTAAATTTTGTATCCTTTTTGGGAATGGAATAGCATTCCTCATGTCCCTTCCTTCTGTATTGTTTACACAATTGATGAGCTATTAAGTGAAACACTTTTGGTGTAAAGCTTTGGCTACATCTCTCTCTCTCTCTCTCTCTCTCTCTCTCTCTCTCTCTCTCCCAAAAAGGAAAAGAGAACCCAAGATTTGAAAATGTTGGAAGGGTAGAAACTTTGAAAGAAAAAATGGCTTTAATAATCGAAGGATAACATGATTGGGAGGATAACATCATGTCCATTGAAAGGTCACACGTCATCCCTAGACTTGGGCTCTCAAATAAGCCTCCCCTAGGCCTGCTTGATCGTTGTTTCGACCATGTATCATATCCACAATGTACACCATGATGCATTTGCATGTGACATTTTCTCTTGCTTAAGCTAATATAAACAATAGAGACCCCAATTCATTTTAAAGCAAAAATGCCTTTAAAAGTCTAAGGATAACATGATTGGAAGGATAGAAACTAGTTCCAATTACTGGGAGGTTTCTAATGTTTTCGCAAGAGACAGGATGAGAACTACGCAGAGGTTTGTAAATGATGATGATAATGAAAGGAGAAGAGAAGTTGTAGGGAGATTAGAAAGAGAGAGCTTCTTCTTCTCGCATGTAACGAACACGAAAATGGTGATGGGAACTGGCTGGATAAGTGTGCCATCTGCCAGAAGTTAAAAGCATGAATTGTTTAAGCCATGAAGGAAGAGGAAGGAAAAAGATCCTTTGGCTCACCAAGTAAACACGAAATGGAATTGTGGAGTTCTCTTGCTCCTCCCACCGCAAAGATTTGTTGTGGGAAAAATCTCTCTCTCTCTCTCTCTCTCTCTCTCTCTCTCACACACACACACACACACACATACGTGCGCGCGCACTCCTCCGCACCGAGCTGCCTTGCATAAAACTCTCCCCTCTTGTCTGAGCTGCTGCAGACAAAGTCAAAATCCTAGATGGCCGGCACAACAAGGCCTCAAGTCACACGAAAAGTCCACAGATTTCAAGGAAGCTTCTAAGAAGTAAAAGGAGTTAATTGTTTTCAAGCACTAGGTGTCCCCACAATTCATTATAAATGGAAAAATTCAAATTGAACAAGTTTGAAGCGAAGGGCCTTAGAAGATGGAACATGAAAGAGAGAGAATTGAAAGGTCAAAATGTAATACATTAGCTGTCATCCTATCCTTTTAAACTTTCCTATAACTTCCTTAGTCCTTTGATTTATAGGTATCTAACTTATTCTTTAACTTTTCAGGAGTAAAGCCAGTAGGAAATAAGTGTTATCATGTGAACTTTGCTCCCTAAAAGCATTCCTCCCTGCCTATCCACGCACAGGTCTTGTCAAAAAAACAACACAAAAGAGACATATAGTTGACAGTCTCCTCTCCAAAACAATGGTTGGCATTCCCTGAGGCTTAAGGCAATATGAAAACCCGCCTACTTCGTAACCGCAGAACCTTTTCATATGCCATTGATCTGTTTTGCCTCAAATTAAAAAGAACCAATACAACCGGGTTTAGATCATCGGTTGAACAAATATGTACTTGTTACATGTGATTCTGTCCCATCTCTATTAAAGAATACAAAGTCACTCACCGAGCAAAGCGAAGCAGCTTCTTTTTCTGCTTCACGAACCATAATTGACAAATTATAGACCAAGTGAAGTGGTGGGATGACTGCCACGGTGATCAAATAAACCAATTTGAGTTTCAACCGAAACAACACACATTCAACAACTATCCACTTGACATGATCCTGAAATAAGCTCGCTCACTGAACATAGAAGCCCTGAAGCTTGTCACAATTGGGTGTCTGCAAGGAAGGGTACCATCGCCGGTGATTCATTTCTCTCCGACAATTGTAGCCAAGCATTTCAATCATGTCCCTCTCTACTTTTGCTTCCACGCTTCTGCGAGAGGAGCTCCCTGGTGGGTACTCTTTATCAAAATCCATAGACTTCACATAAAATTGAACCTGATGCTCCTTTGTAGAATACTGAAATTGGTATGGCGCAACCTGCTCCATACTGTAAACAGGCTTTGAGAGAGGGATAAGGCTGATTAAAAACAATGCCAACACAGGTAGGATCTGCAGTAGGGTGAGCAATCCTGGGGAACTATCGGTATTGCGACTTGCTTGTGCTTGCCGAGTTGCTGATGCTCTGTTGTGCCTCCGCACATACTGAGCGCGATGGAACGCGTTCTCTGACCCAAAGAAAAATGAGTTGAAGATTTCATCAGCATCAAACATATCATCATACGCATAACCACTGCGCGCATAGCGATACCGAGCATTACTTTGACGAGATAATTTATGAGGATCCTCAGGGCCATGCTGATCATACATGGCCCTTGAGGACTCATCATTCAGATAAGCAAAAGCCTTTGAAACGTGCTTGAAAGCCTCTTCAGCACCTGCAGCACTGTTCTTGTCTGGGTGGACCTTCAAAGATATTTTTTTGTAAGCCTTGCGTAACTCTTCGGCAGTGCAATCCTTCTTGAGCCCTAAAATTTCATAATAATCTTTGGTCTTACGAATGCGGTGTACAATCTCGACCTGCTCAGCAGAGGCTACGGCATTTGGAGTAGAATCACCACAGGCTCTGGCTGTCCCTGATACACTTTGATTTATCTCATTTTGAGCTTGACTATCTTGGCCGCTTAAATCCTCCACACCTTCTCTTAGAGATGACAAAAGGGTGCCAAGTCCTAAGCTCGGGTCCAGCCGGTGAGCTTTTGCAAGAAACTTTAGAGCCTTTGCCTTATTACCACACTGTAAGGCGCTATTTCCAATATTGAAACAATGTCTCGCTGCATCCTTGTTTCCATCCATGTTCAAGGGTTGCTTCAAAGTGCAGCTTCTAGATGATCTGACAGGTAAACCTGTGAAATACATAAAAAATACTTTACATCGTATATCACACATCAAACAAAACCAAGAATGAATCTTCACATAAACAAAACCAAGAATGAATCTTCACATAAACAAAAAGCAACTTACGCTGGCCCATGAACAGATCATGCTCAAGGTAAAAAGTTTTACTTTCAAAACTTGAATTCTCTGTAAACTAAAAGCAAAGCTTTTGAAAGCTTCAAACCAGAAACCTAGAATAACTACCTTCTCTAAAGGCTAGGATCTCACAAAATGATGCCGCCAAGTCATTGAAGGACGATTCTTTTGTCCTATTTTTTGCATGTAGCTCATAATAGTAATTGTAAATAACCAAAGCTCATCAATAATGAGCTAAATCTTAGCTAAAAGGTGTGAGAAGGCACTAAAAGCTAATGCAAGCCGAAAAATGACCCAAAAGGTCCGACTCCCAAACGAGTTGACCTAATAATCATTCCTTAACTCTTGGTCAAGGTCTGAATTCACCCAAGCAGCGCACTGACTTTCTTTCTCTACATCCTCTCTCCTCTCTATAGAGTGCTGATTTTCTCTCTCTAAACCTGAATTTCAGATTTTCTCTCTTCTGGCAGACTATCTTATCTCTCTGTCTCTGGAATCTGCTCAATTTTTTCAAAAAAATTGCAGATTTTTCTCTCTAAAGCTGAGAGTTTCTCTCTCTTCAAAAATTCTTCTCTCTTGAAATTGATGAGAGTATTTGAAACTCTCTATATCTCCCTTTTAATAAACTGCTCTCTCTCTCTCTCTCTCTCTCTCTCTCTCTCTCTCTCTCTCATATGTCACTTTGGCCTCTTGAAGACATTAATAAAACATTTCATTTCTTTCTCTCTCTCGCGCTTTTTTTTGGGCTAAAAAAGGGGCTGTATTATGTGTACATAAGAGACCTCTGGGAATGCGTGACCGGTTCATGATGTGGGGGGCAGCTGCATGGCTGTTGCAATTTCCTGGGTCACACACCTTTTTTCAGGGCCTGCAGACAGATCCGGTCCTCATGCTTACCCTCTTGGGATATGGACCAGGCACTCTACAGATGATCCCAAATATAGGTCAAGAGTTGGATTTCTGCCAGAGAGAGACAGTTTTCACCACAATATGCAGCATCACGCTTTGGACCATGTGGAAGGCTCGATGCACCCACATTCTGGGCTCTCACTCTTCCCCTACGTCCACCGTTTGGATAGAGCTGCTGCATACCCTTCACACTCGGTGGGACTCTTCAGCCGACTCCTCCAGAGCAGCAGAGCAGCGTTGATGCGTCTCTCTCCACACATAGGCAACGTCGCTAGTTCTTTTCCGTCAAGATCATGGCCATCACATGGCATTATGCACCCCCGCACTGGTTCCTTTTACACTCATCGTATAGACCACCTTGATGTTTACATAGCCTACACATTGTTAACCCACTTTTAAACTTCCTTTGGGAGATAGGCCACTGAGCTCTCTCTCTCTCTCTCTCTCTCTCTCTCTCTCTCTCTCTCTCTCTCTTTTTTGTTTTTTTGGAAAAATCAGGGCTGTATATTACTGAGTACAATATAATCCCCAGCAGATGCCAAAATAGCCTATCACGTGGGGTGTACTAGCTGAATGTAAGGGTGAGAGCCACTATAGTGACAACTCGACTAGAACAATCTCATGGTGGTCTGTGTGATGAGTGGAGGAGAAACCACTGAGGGGGGGCATAATGCCATGTAATCTGGCCACCTGTAAGTGTGAAGAAGAGTGGAGATCGGGCCCAACGCCGAAGGAAGGCAAAGCGACGAGCCTCGGCTGCTCTAGATGTACCTGAGGAAGAATCCCATTGCCAAATCAGGGTGTGAATGATGTCCAGCCAAATGGCAGTGAGGGTATCCTGAAGGAGCTGTGGTGCTGCACTGAGAATGTGAAGACAACGAGCTCTCCAAACATTCCATAGTGTAATGCTAGTGATGACTGAAAAAACTTCATCACGTGTCTGAGGATCCCCTTGCCAAGCGATCTGTGGTAACATAGCCAAAGTCCCTCACCGATAACCAGTCGAGGTAAGCATAAGAGCTGGATCTGTGTCTGAGCCCTCGTAGAAAAGATGCGGTCCGGGCAACGGCATCAACCATGAGACAGATCCCCAATTGAGAAATCCATGCTGAACACCGGCTCTGCTAAGTAAAAAGCAAACTGCTAGCCACACTATATGAGAAGAGGAGCATGACCAAAGAAAGTGTGCATGGGACTCATGTAGTCGCAAAGGACATGTAGTCTCTCTCTCTCTCTCTCTCTCTCTCTCTCTCTCTCTCTCTCTCTCTCTCTCTCTTTTCTTTTCTTTTTTTTTTGAGAAAAGAGGTTGTATTCTATGTACATAAGAGACCTCTGGAGATGCTCAAAGCCTCAATGGCCTATCATCCAAAGAAAGTACAAAAGCAGGGTAGCAATGTGTAGGCTATGTAAACATCAAGGTGGTCTGTACGATGAGTCTAAAATGAACCACTTTGTGTGTGTGTGTGTGGGGTGGGGAGGGGGGGGGGAGGCGGGGATGAGGAGATAAATAAAGCCATGTGATGTGGGCATGATCCTGACTGGAGAAAACTGACGACCTTGCTCATGTGTGAAGAAAGACGCATCCACGTTGCCGTGGAGGAGAATCCCACTGACTGCGAAGAGTATACAGCAACTCAATCCTAGATGGTCTCGTGCAGTCACGTACGTTTTGTCCACGTACGAAGACGTGATGTATTCATCGAACTTTAAAATATTTTGTCACACTTACGTACGTTCAAAAAAAACAAGCGTGCAGTTGTAAAGCTTGGGAGATGTAGACTTGGGGAAGGCTTGAGAGCTATGAGGGAGGGAATGGAGAGCTTGAGAGCAATGCCTCATGAGAGAGCTTGAGGAGAAGCTTAAGAGCTATGAGAAGAGGAGAAAAGAGGGTCTGCTTCTACAGAGTTAGGGCCTTGAGGCCCTTGAATCTTGAGCTAGAGGAAAAGAGGGAGACAGAAGCAGCATTATGCATAATGGAGGGAGGGAAGGAGAAAGGGAGAGGAAGAAAGAAAGTTTTATTAACGTCCTTGTCGAGGCCAAAGCTAGCCTATAGGACAAATCAGATACATCTTCAATTACAATCCACTTTGGGTATCATCCAAAAAGAAAGGTGCATGTGCCAACTAACTTGAAGGTTCTCATGAGAGTTAGATATTACAAATGATAGAATCACCATGTGCATAATGTGACTAGATGTGTGCATGTGTCAAGTCCATGTCTTTGACAAGGGGGGTGTGGTCTTGAAATCTCTGATAATAGATTTTCCTCCTCTAGAAATTGCCGAATTTCCTTGTTTCCTTGCTTCTCTGACGCGTTGGATTCCTGAGAGAGAGAGAGAGAGAGAGAGAGAGAGAGAGAGAGAGAGAGAGAGAGAGAGACCATGTACAATATGAGAGAGAGAGAGAGAGAGAGAGAGAGAGAGAGAGACCATGTACAATATGAGGGAGGGAGATAAATTATAATGGGCATGAGCATTGACTCTTGAGGTAATGTCACAAAGGTATCCTAGGCTAAATGTGTGCAAAAACCCCCCCTCAAAAAGGCAAAGTCAAATAGTCAAATTGCTAGTTGGCAATCAACATGACTGTTTTAGTCGGACGGAACGGACTAAACAACCCGACAGGACGAGACAGTACAGGACCGAAATAACAGTCTCATCCAACAGACGTGAACTACCATGGAGCCTCAATCCAAATGGCCGTCAGAATGGTGGAGGTAGGGGAGGACTACGAGCCAGGAATGTGGGCACATCGAGCCCTCCACATGGTCCAAAGCGTGATGCTGCATATCGTGTTGAAAACTATATCCCGGTGGGAGAAATCCAATCGGTGACCTACATCAAGGATCATCTATAGAGTGCTTGGTCTATATACTAAGGGAGCAAGCATGAAGACCGATCAGACAGCAAGCCCTAAAAAAAGATATGTGACCTCGGAAATGGAAAAATTTATGCAACTGCCCACAAACCCATCATGGTCGTGCCCACTCTAATCAACAAACAACAAACTACCATACACATTGGCTGCACATATGGGACAAACCCAGAAAGAGTGCCTCAAAGACTCAAGCTCTGAAGTACGTATTTGACAAGTCGAATCATATGACTAGTGACTGCCGACCAAGTACCAACAGGTAATCTTGCATTTGCTATCATCCACATGAAAAAACATATCCTGCGGCTGATCCGAAGGATTCAGATGCATGACCAAAACTGTCGCTGGAAAGCTGGGAAGATACGTTGATCTTGCCATACCTCTAACTGCCGTGGACAGTGAGGTGGGTGCCAGGTCAGCAAAAGAATCCTCCTCCTAAGGGCTACAATATACTCAAAAAAGAATAGAGAGGCTCCATCATCGCTCAATGAAGGCCATTGCCACTCCCCAAGATCCTAGTCCAATTGAACAAGGGGCTTTCCTTGCCAAATCCACAGTCTCCAAAGGGGTGCCTCCTCAGTAGTGAAACACGTGATCTGTAAGGTGCAACGGAATAATTGTTTGCGCTTTGCTCAAGATGAGTACTCCGAACTGTGCTCAAGGTTCCTTTTAATTCTTATGGAAGGGAGAGCCTTCCGTTCTTACTGAAAAGTGCTATGATCACAACAAAGTGAATGGACACTGTGCGTGCAAGTGTATGAAACTGAGAGATAGAGAGAAGAGAGATACGACACCAGAGACGTTGTAAAACCCTCCTCCGAAGGCCCCACTCTCGTCGGCGAGAGTGGTCTACTTATTGATTGCACAAAGAGGTACAATGACGATGCCATGGATTGATGCAACTTGGGACTATGCCGATGACGACGACGACTTTAGGGTTGAAATCTGCGGTCTTCTAACTGCTGAAAATCTGCTAATCTTTGGGCTGTTTTGGGTGACTGAAAATGACTGTTTTGGCTGCGTTTTCGAGGGCTGAAAATGGGGGTCTTCTACATGCATCTAGGGCTGAATCTGCTGCTGTCCAAGAAGGCTGAAAACGCTGACCATCTGCAGCAGATCAGGCTGAAAATGGAAACGCTGATCTGCCCTTCTAGCGTTAGTGAAAAACGCTGGTTTTTCTGGGACTGCTGGCGATCATGGGGTTGCTGAAAATGCCAGGATTGTGGAAGTGCTGAGAATATCAAAAACGCCAGGGCTGAGAGGGAAAAACCAAAAATGCTAGGGCTAGGTGTTGGTGGCGATGAAGCAAATCTGCAAACGCTAGGGGTGCTGATGAGGTTCTTGCTGAGAAAGTGCCTGTTGAGCGGGAGCTCCTGTTGCCTCTTCTGCCATTGAGTGCTAACTTGGGTTTGCTTATATATTAACTTAGCAAAATTGCCCTACCTACTTTTGTTGGGAAGTCACTTACATTAATAAGTGAAAAATGTCAAAAATAGGGAAAATAGGCTAAATGCACTCGAAAATTCCCCTGAGTGAATCTGATGGATTCTGAATGGAATACTGATGATCATGCTGTGTGCAACCACAGGATATGCATCTATGCTAAGTGACTGGGCATGCACGGTCTACGAATAGACTCACAAAAAGTGCCAGATCACTTCTAATCTAGACTAATTGGACTGACTGAACCCTGAACATGCTATAGCTTGTCCACGGACACATAGGGTTGGATGTGTCAGGTACTGGTACCGAACTGTATGGCGTCGAGGGAGATCGCCAATAGCATTAGGAATCCTGGGAGGGACTCTTCGCCAGCCCACTCTGAGTGTGGGACGTGCGGTACTTGAACTTCATAAAGGTGTGCAACGCTTGCTTCTTTGGGCCGCGCCGAAAGCGACACAAAGTCTTCTGTGGCTCCTTCAATGCTTCAACTTCGTCTAGAGTCCTGCTTCTTTCTTCTTCGAGAATCTCCTTGGCTGAAAATTCATGAAACCGTTTCCAACACAAAACCATGAACATACCCATTCCATGTAAAGTGCCTGGAAAACATCTCGTCTTCGCTAAAGACTGTGTATGCAATGTAGATAAACATAGAGACGGGGTGACAAACCGTTCATCAAACACATGCAAACAATGAGATCGAATCTTTTCTGTTTGATCGAAATCAATCAACTGTGGCAAATCACAATGGAAATGCCCATGCTTGGTGCTCATACTATCATGTGCTCATTCTAATGTGTCATGCCAAGGAAGAGACATGGAATGCAACTTCCTTACATACATACTTTTCAGCTTTTCATGAAAAATCCGCATACATTCGTGCTCATCTATGAGAGAAACGTGCTCAACATACAATATATCATGCCTAGGAAAAGAGATCACATAAAGATGTTGGCTAAAATACAGGAAACGATCACGAATGAAATACTCGAACAATGCCAGCGTATCAATCATGCGAACACATAATACTTCCTGTAAGGGTTCTTTGGACCTAAGCTCGAGGGCCAAGATCGATCCTTCGTGATTGATCGAATCTGCAACGAGGTTAGCTTCGATAGAAAAAGCATCAACTAACACATCATCCTTGTGAACCATCACATCATCTTCATGCAACTCATCATGCTCGTGAGAAATCACATCTTGATCATGCAATTCATCATGCTTATCATTGTCATTGAAATCATCATGCTTTTCACAATCATGCAAATCCTGTGTGTCATGCTTTGGAGAAAAAGAGACTGAGAGAGTCTCCTTCTCCTGAATCCTTTCATTCTTGTCCTGCATATTAGCAATGAGAGATGGAGAATGAACAATGTCCTCTCCATGAATGACAATAGGAGAATCACTTGTGGCATTGAGAGTTAAAGTGTTAGCCGCAAAATCCAGGAGAGCGTTATTATCACGAAACCATCGAATGCCCAAAATCATATCACATCCTGAGAGAGGAGAAACAACAAATCTTCTAGTGAACACAGCTTGTTGAATTCCAAAAAACACATCAAGGCACTTCTCCGTGATGAGATCGTCCATACTGGAAACAAAGCCAGAGACCTCGAAAGGAGATCTCGGACTAGCTTCGAGGCGGGCTCTCAAAACAAGAGAGACACTTATCACATCATGCATACTACCTAGGTCAAACAATATGACAAAACGCTACCCCGACGTACGACCATAACATTTAATGAGAGAATCATCAATGGAAGGGTCCTGAGAAACTTGGGACACACTCGTGTTATCATTAATTGCATTGAGAAAGGAAGTGGGTTCTGTGGATTCTTTAGATTCATTCGATTCAAGCTTAGGACATGTTCTTTTTATGTGACCCTTAATGTGACAATGAAAACAACGACCTTCCTTAGAATAAATGCTTTGCTCTTCCGACGTGATGTATCCTCCTACAATTCCTTGTGCTATCTTTTCATCTCGAGTAAGCTTAGGTTTAGCAATTGTGTTAGCCTTACCCTTAGATTCATTGAAAGAATTCTTTTCTGAGAGACTGTTGGAAGATTGGTTAGAAGAGTTACCATTCTTACCGTTCTGAGGGTTTTGAGAAGTCTACGAGGTACTTGTGGGAGCCTTGTTCTCCTTAGGCTTTCCCTTGTTGTGCTTCATCTCCTGTGCGAGAGCAATCGCTACCGCCTTGTTGAGATCGATTGAATCGAGCACCTTGACATCGTACTTAATATACTCGTCCAATCCAAAGAGAAAAGCCTCTTTGCGCTCATCATCCGATTTGCGTAATTGGGTACCTAGCTACAAAACACAATTAGAAAAAGACATAACCGGCATACCATTTTGCTTGAGAGCGCACCAATCGTCCTTCAATCGTGCGTGGTATTGAGGTGGCATAAACCGCGCCTTGAGCTTGTCTTGGAAATCAGCCCAATTGAAGGAAAGGGGCGTGAATTCATCGGATTCCTCTAGGTGCGCGGCTAACTGTGCCTCTTGCCATGCGTGGTATCAATTGATGGCATCACCGGCAAGGTACATAGCTGCCGTCAAAACTTTGCTATTTCTTGTCTTCTTAGTTGTCGCAAAATAAGCATTAAATTGATGCAACCAAGAATGAATAACCGTAGCATCCATCTTACCGTCATACTTACTGAAAGTCAACTTCTCTTGACTAGATGGTTGGAATCCACATCGTGGCTTGCACCACTTGAGGAACTCCCACGATCTTTGGGTGGTTCGGTCTTCGAGGCTAGCACTTGTCAAAGCAATTCTTGAGTGCGTAGTTCTCGTTGAGCCTCACGCTCGATCTCCAAAGCCACTCTTTCAGCTGCACGCTCGGCCTCAAACATCGCACTTCGTGTTGCCTCTTCCGTCTTTCTTTGTTGTTTTCGTTCTTTGCGTGCGTCGCGCTCGCATTCTAAAGCAAGGCGATTTGCTTCTTGCTCGCGGTCCTTAGCAAGGCGATTTGCTTCTTGTCTATCCATCGTAGCCATCATCTGCTTGACCATTTCCTCCATAGGGTTTGGTATACTTGGTGACGTAGATGGCGAAGGGGAAGGGTCGAAAAAATCTCCTGGTGGGGAAAATTCTTCGTCGCCTCTCTCATGCTAATCACCTGTATGCGAAGTATCCATTCCGCTTCAGGTGACGACCATACACTATGATCTTTGGTTCTTAAGTTCACGAGGAACTTGGGTTCTTGGGTTCTTGGGTTCTTGAGGATCTTGAGGTTTTCTTTCGCTTGTAAATCGCGTTTGAGAAGGATCTTCTCTTCACCCGAGTTCTACTATTTTCCACAGGCGCACCCCTTGGCGGCCTTGCACTCACACCAAGGTTGCTTTTTCCCACCTCACGTCGATTGGTCGGCCGCTAAGTGCACGGTCCGCTCTCAATGAGTGAAAAGAGACACAAGGGGAGACTGGACAAGCCCTTCTTTCTTGGGATACCAGTCACTCTTCAACAAACACGACTAGGAATCGACACGCCCAAGCGAACTTGGGTTCGTGCGACCTCAACAAGCAAAAAAAGTTATGCGGTTCTTTATGTGGTTCTTGTGGTTCTTCCCTTGAGTGATACAGAACACTGCCAAAGCTCTGATACCGATGTAAGGTGCAACGGAATGATTGTTTGCGCTTTGCTCAAGATGAGTGCTCCGAACTGTGCTCAAGGTTCCTTTTAGTTCTTATGAAAGGGAGAGCCTTCCGTTCTTAATGGACAGTGCTATGATCACAAACAAAGTGAATGGACACTGTGCGTGCAAGTGTATGAGACTGAGAGATAGAGAGAAGAGAGATACGACACCAGAGACGTTGTAAAACCCTCCTCCGAAGGTCCAACTCTAGTTGGCGAGAGTGGTCTACTTATTGATTGCACAAAGAGATACAATGACGATGCAATGGACTAATGCAACTTGGGACTATGCCGATGACGACGACGACTTTAGGGCTGAAATCTGCGGTCTTCTAACTGCTGAAAATCTGCTAATCTTTGGGCTGTTTTGGGTGACTGAAAATGACTGTTTTGGCTGCGTTTTCGAGGGCTGATAATGGGGGTCTTCTGCATGCATCTAGGGCTGAATCTGCTGCTGTCCAAGAAGGCTGAAAACGCTGACCATCTGCAGCAGATCAGGCTGAAAATGGAAACGCTGATCCGCCCTTCTAGCGTTAGTGAAAAACGCTGGTTTTTCTGGGACTGCTGGCAATCATGGGGTGGCTGAAAACGCGAGGGCTGTGGAAGTGCTGAGGATATGCAAAAACGCCAGGGCTGAGAGGGAAAACCAAAAACGCTAGGGCTAGGTGTTGGTGGCGATGAAGCAAATCTGCAAATGCTAGGGGTGCTGATGAGGTTCTTGCTGAGAAGGTGCCTGTTGAGCGGGAGCTCCTGTTGCCTCTTCTGCCATTGAGTGCTAACTTGGGTTTGCTTATACATTAACTTAGCAAAATTGCCCTACCTACTTTTGTTGGGAAGTCACTTAAATTAATAAGTGAAAAAAGTCAAAAATAGGGAAAATAGGCTAAATGCACTCGAAAATTCCCCTGAGTGAATCTGATGGATTCTGAAGGGAATACTGATGATCATGCTGTGTGCAACCACAGGATATGCATCTATGCTAAGTGACTGGGCATGCACGGTCTACGAATAGACTCACAAAAAGTGCCAGATCACTTTTAATCTAGACTGACTGGACTGACTGAACCCTGAACATGCTGTAGCTTGTCCACGGACACATAGGGTTGGATGTGTCATGTGACATGATCTCCTCTGGAAAGAGCCTATCACTTTGACAGGCTGCCAATGAGCAATCAACTGCCAATCAAGTGGAACCTCAACCCCAGTTTGACGTGACTTCCATGATGGCCAATCTCAACAATGTTAATAAAAACTAAGAGTCCCCTATTGAGCAACAACCGAGGCTCCCAACAAGGATCGAAGTACACCCACCAACCTTGATGAGAAGGTAAAAGAGTTTGTTCCCCAATGAAGACATGACAATCGGGTGGAATAGCCTCATCAATCTCTCTCATACGGACAAAAACCCCTCTGTGGATACCGTAGGTGACTTCAATAACCTATGCCCCAACTAAGGAAGCATCTGAACAACGGTGTAAAGAGCCTGTTGCCCGTCATCCCATCTAGCTCAGTAAATGTGAGTCCTCTCGCCTAGCTAACACCCTTCTGAATCTGTCACATTTGCATTCCATACAAGTGGCTGCCTCGCTACCTCCTCGACACAAGAAGGCGGGCGTCAAATCAAAGCAAGACATAATTCCTTCCGATCTGTATGCATAAATAGTGACAAATGACGTATCCAAAGGTGCTTCTGTGAAGATGAATCTGATCATCGGGCACCAAACACCGACAGTATCCATAGATCCAAAATGAGGATAGGTATGTGACAAAGTATGGTGCAAAAATTGTTTCCAAGGCTCTGCCCTTGAAACCAATCCGTGTACTATGAGCTTGGCAAGTAATGCCTTGCTCTGCATCTTTCGACCAATAATCCACAATCCTCCCTCCTCTCTAGGCAAAATGATTATGTCCTAATGGACTCGTGGTTGGTTGTCAAGAGAGCCATCTAGGCCACCCCACAAAAAGTTGCATACAGGCGTCTCAACCGCGCCATGATAATAGAGTGAAGAGTCATGCAGGACGTGGTGAAAAAAGCCATCACATGAAGAACTTGATTCACCACAAGGAGCCCAAGATAAATGCAAGGATGATCAATGGCAAAGTTTCTTCTTGATAGATTGTAGTACGGGTACAAACTATTGCTCAACTGACACATCAATGCCAACATGGAAACCCAAATATCTGCAAATCTGCCCTCTAGGTAGCCAAGTGGAATTATCTTGTGCACACTATTGCATGGCATGGACTTGGATGGTTATTTACGGGGGGAGTATTAAGAACTCTGAGCAGTGGTTGATCTCAGCACCCTCAAACGACGCAGGCTGCGGTCTTGAGGGTGTGTGGTTATAAATAACAAGGCATCTCGTTGACGTTGTGTCAGACGAGGATGTTGAGGTTGGTTTTCACAAGATTCCCGAAAATTTGTTCGTTGTTGCCGGGAGTTCTGGTTAATGGCCGGAGGTTCTTCTGTGGTAAACTCCAACTTTCCTTTCATGAGCTTGTAGCCGATCGCGGAATGGTCCATAAGCTCTTGCATGGTAGAGACTTTCTTGGAGAGACAATATTCCTGCAATGGTGATGGTAGTCCAATGGTGTAGCGCTCGCACTGGTCCTCCAAGGAATGAACTTAAAGGAGGACACCGGAAGGTACACGTCGAGAAACCTTTGGCTATAGTCGTCCATGGTTTTGGTGGCAAGCATTTTCAAGTTGCCCCACTCTGCCAAAGTCCGGACTTCAAAGATCGAAGTCATGTAACTCCGTGCAAAAACTGTTTGGAAAGCTTGCCAGGTCCTTGGAGCATGCGGTTGTGTCGCGATTGAACTCCATCATTGCATAGTATTATCTTTAAAAAAATCCCACTGCTCGAGAAATCTTGGATTCTTCTGTATAGTTCCCCAAAGCATAGATGTTGTCGAATTGCTGTGAGAACTGCAATGCTTTCTTGCGATCTTTCACCCCGAAAAAAGTGATAAAAATTTGAATGTCGCATATCCCGGGTATGGATAATAAGGGTATCCATATGGGCTCCAACCATTGTAGCCTGGTGGCGGCGGGGATGGAGGTGGGGGCAATGGCGGTGGCAAAGGCGGTTGCATTGGATCAGGATCAGATGGCTGCACCATATACCTAAAGACTCCCCCGATCGAAACAGACGGCTGAGAAGGTTGCCGGTTGGAAGCTCTCGTACTTTCTGATGCCGGAGGAGGAGGTACCACCCGGGGCATCAGAGGGGGTAACATGTAGTTCAAAAATTGTTGAAAACTTTGCAGCATAAGAAGATTCTATTGAGGATGCCACGAAAGAATGTCGTGAAGCTCGTTGAGCAGAGACTGCAAATATTCTTCTCAATCCATGAATTCTATGTCTTGGGTTCTTTATGGTTTATGCCCTGTAAGACAGAGCGATGAAGACGGGAGCGCACCCGATGCGCGATGAAGTAAGGGTGGGAGTGGCTAATAAGTCCGGGGTCGGGCCTCGAAGATACTTCAAGTGAAAATTCCGCTCTGTCTGCTCTTTTGTAGGACCGGTGTGCTTTCTGAAAAGCACACGCCTGATGCTCTCATACCACTGTCACAAGATGGGCACCACGTGCCAATAGAAAAGGACAGACTGAATAGACTTTAAGCACTTCAATAACAACTGAACTGAGAGAGAGAGAGAGAGAGAGAGAGCGAGACGACACGCGACACGGAGTGGTGAAATTTCACCCTAAAGAGTATTGGCCTCAAACCTTGGCACCCATTTCGGTGTTTCTTTATATTGCATCAACACAATACAAGTCGGTACTCCATACTCTGCACCTTTGCCAGGAAGCATGCCAGAGAATGAGCCCTAACCTCATATTTAAAGGCCCTTGGCCTGAAAAACACTTACAGTGAAAAGCCTTCAAAACTCAAAAGCTTCTAGTCCAAAAGCAATGCCAAAAAGCTGCTAGCGCGTTTTGAGGAATTCCGTACAACTGCCACGTCAGCAATCAGCGCAAAACGTGGAGCGTCCGTACAACTGTCACGTCATCAGTTTTTGTGTGAGTTTTTGTGTGGCAACTGCTCTATATTACTTCCTTTATGTCACTAGGGCCCCATCGGACGGGGTCCCCATAAGTTGGTAGGACTTCTTCTTCTGTTACTTGTTCTTCTTAGGGTTTAGGCCCCTCGGCAAGGATCTGCAAGTTGGCTCCATTCTTTAGGGCTTTGACACGTCAGCAATTTGTGACAACTAGCTCTTCTAATGAGGAAATAGCAATGAAAGTACCTCTGCCAAGCAAGAGGATGTCCTCCACTTTGACTTCATCCGAACCGGCTAGAATGCATGTGAACCACTCCCCAACGTTGACACAAGCATAGGAACATCCTACCAACCGGTCGACGGGCCCTCTTTGAGGGAGAACCTCGATACGTCACCGATTTAATGCTTTAAATCCTTGAATATAACAAAAGATGGTTCCATAATACACAAGAGAATATCCGAAGGAAAGGGTGGCCAATAAAATTGACCTTTATCCACACCCCTAACTCTTAACCCTATTACTTCACCTCTCTTAAGCCTCGTGGAAGCAGGCAAAGACCTTTCGAAACCTAAACAAGCAGGGAAAAAGCGTGTGCGCGTGAAAGGAGAGAGTGTGTGTGTGTATGTGTGTGTGTGTGAGGATTCTAGATGCTAATCCTTAATTAAGTACTTAAAACTCATGATTAAGACTTAAGAAACTGAACTTAGAAACAAGACTTAGAAGACTCTGTGTTTGATTGAATGAATAAAACTGAGTACAAAGGGTTCCTTTTATAGGAACTGAAGAGTCATCAATGAAGAGGCATGTCTCTTGGTGAAGAGACATGACTTAAGGCGAAAAGACACATCTTTTTACTTTTTTGGGCTAGAGCCGGCAAGCCAGCAAGGAACTGCCTTTGCTTCGCGTGCACGCAAACGAGTCAAAGACAAGTTATCTTGCGGACTTGCCGACAAGGGGAAAAGCGCCTCCATGCCGTATCGTGGCATGTCAACGGGGAATGGAAGCAGGTTTCCCCCTCGGGGGAGTAAAAAGTCTTTTCATGCCATGTTAGTCAGTCCATGTTCCCTTGTTAGTCACGCCACCCGAGGGTAACGTCAGGAAATCACCAAACGAATTCAGTGATGCATTTAAGGACCAAGGCTGAGAGAGAGGGACATACCCTTGTAACTCACAGACTGTGCTGAATCCTGCCCAGGTACTCCAGGATTTTCGCCTGGTAGAAAAAGGCCCCCGTCCAGCGGATGTCCGGTAGGAATGCCATACCCAAAGTTGGCGTCGGCTCAAAGGAGGCATCCCGATCCGGCCAACCATGGTCACCAAGGCCCGCTCGGAAAGCCCCAGGACCATGTTAGGCGAGACCGCACCGTACGCAATAACTACAAGCCCTACGAGCTTCAAACACCCTCATGGGCCAGAGCATTGTAGTATCGCGATACGGCCCCGCAGAGGAATGCTGCAACGTTATCCGCATAGGCACTCCTCAGCTGCGGTCCACGACGACCATTATGGGCCCCACGAGGGACAACCCAACCCGGCAATCGCTTTCCGCTAATCTCCCCTCCCAGGAGTAACACTTCGGTATCTTCACCGCTAGGATTGTTTAACAGCCGTCTAGCATGTTCCAAACAGGGTAGTATTGAGCTTCTGAGATTGTCCAGTTCAGGGCACTGTATCAACAGGTGCGTAAGTGACCTTGAACCTTCTTCCATTCCGCACAATGGGCAAGTCCTCGACTGTGCCCGTTCAATCTTATCCTTAAGCATTAAGCCATCCACTCTTGCTAGTAACAAGACTTTCTCCTCCATCCCACCGGGGTTCTTCCCAATGCTCTGCCTAAAGAGGTATCCACGCGTGTCCTCATACTTCCTCTCGATATAAGGATCAAGGGAGACACATTGATGTGAGTGTTCCCAAAGCTTCCAGCTCTCCTGTCTTGCGGTTTCAACAGAAGCGCCGTTGATATACCTCTCCCCCCAAAACTTTGTCCTTTTACACCAAGTCCACTTCTTGAATTGGTTCCAGTCTGGTATATTGTTAACCAAATCTGCAATCCAAGTCTTTAGACCTACGTATTTGGTAAAAGCTCGTACCCTCTGTCCTGCACAGTAATCTGGTACGGGGGGCCCTAACTCCCGGTGAAGAGTTGTTGCTGCCACAGAACTCGACTTCGCGGCCTTACCGACTACCCACCTCATTCAAGTTGCTATAAGCGTCTCTAATGGGTTCAACTTCCTCATGTCATGTGAACCCATAATCTCCGCTCCATAAGTCGCCACTAGGAAGACGCACGCCTTGAGAAAGGCCAACCTTGACCACATCGGAATTTTCTTAGAGCACAGAAGATGTTTATGGGCATACAGAGACTTACGTGCACTTTCAATCCTATCTTTAAGGATAGTATCGATCGAGACTTCGCTGTCTATTAATATGCCCAAGTACCTATACTCCGAAGCTACCTGAATCTCCTCAGGTCCGATGTGAGGCTTGAAGGCAATAAGTTCCTCAAGGTCCCCGTTGAACACGGTCGCCTGGCATTTCTTTATGCCGAACTTCATCCGCCACTTCTCCGCCCAACTATGCAATCTATCTAAACTAGCCTGCAACTCCTCCTTAGACTCCGCAAATAAAACTAAATCATCTGCAAAAAGCAGGCCCTGGATCTTCAGGAGTAGGCCTGGAATAGCCACCCCAAGGTCAGTCGCACTCTCATCCAGGATGTCATCAATGAATATATTAAAGAGAGTAGGCGACGCGGGACACCCTTGACGCACGCCACGGGCGATTTGGACCTCCTCACTCAACTTCGCTCCCACCCGCACTCTGACCTTGAAAGATTGGTACAAGGCTCGAAAGAAATTCAAGCAACGACCTCCAATCCCTATGGCTTCCATCTTTAAAAAGAGCGCCTCGTGTGGCACTGTATCGTACGCCTTTTCAAAGTCAATATATGCCGCAAACGTCGGTTTCTTAACAACCTTCTGTCTGAGCACAATCTCCTTCAAGGCAATCACTTGTGCCACACACTCCTCCTGAGTCCGAAATCCGGCTTGACCACGCAAGAAGAAGTTTCTTTCCTCAAGTTTCATTGACATCCTATTGATCACGAGTGAGGTCAAGAGCTTCAGAGAGATTGGAATAAGAGATATCCCTCTGTAGTTGTCCGGATTAGAAAGATCACCCTTCTTCGGGATATACACCACTACCGAGGTAGATGATGCCTCCGGCAACTTCCCTGAATCAAACCAAGTACATAGCAGTTTGAAGACTGCTCTTCCCATGTCTGTATTTGGTTTAAATCGATCCGATCTAGTTCCCTTATCTTGCATAAGGATCTTGAAAAATTCAAGGGGAATGCCATCTATCCCAGCTGCTTTATGTCGCTTGATCTTGCGACATACCTCCCGAACTTCAGTCCACCTAATAGAGTCATTGATGCCCTCTATTCTAGGCCAAAGTCACACAGCATGGTTATGCCAGTGTTCTGGGTCCTTGCTGTGCTCGGAGGGATCGGCGAAGACGCGAGAAGCATGATCCTTCCAAATGTCTCGGATCTTCTCTTCGTCCGCCTGCAGCTCGCCGTTCTGGTCTCTTAGGGGTTGAGCGGGCCCTCCTTTTCTTCTCCCCCCTAGAACGGCTTTCATATGCTTCCACCAAGCATACCACTCCTTGCGTCTTGCTAATTCGACGCTCTTGAGCATGAATCGTTTGAGAGCCTCTCTCTCGCTTCTCTTCGTTTCAGCTCGCGCCTCTTTTAGGCACTCAACAAACTTCCTCCACGCCCTATCTTCACTAGAGGAATCACTCTCTGCATGCCGCAGAGACTTCCAAGCTTCCCGTCTTCGGTTGATGGGTCTCCGGGCTCTCGGGTCTAGCCTAAAGCCTCTATTTGGCCTCTTGGGAGGCCTTACGGAGAACGCACCAACATCTCGAGAGACTCTTTCAGCTGCCTCCTCAAAGCTCTTCGACTGGCGGTTCACCGCCGCCTACGTGATTCCCCTTCCTCCGTTGCTTCTGGTAGGGAATCCCAGAAGTTGTGGTGCAAAAAGAGTTGAGCCGCTGGTTCAATTCTAGTCGCATCAATGGAGGGGGGGGGGGGGGGGGGGGGGGGGGGGGGGGGTGGGGGAGGCTCCGCACACACCGCATCACAAACCAACTTCACCTTAACAGGCCAATGGTCCGACAAATCCACCGCTCTCTAGACACTGGCATGGCCGAGGAACTGAAGGGCCAGATCATTGGCCAAAAAGAAGTCAATGTCTGATCGCCCTTTACCACGGGAAGAGTGATACGAGAGTCCAGAGCCTCTCGTTTGGACAATCTTAAAATCAAGGTCTTCACTCCCCAGCCATCTCTTCATCGGGCGCCGTCTAAGATTCCAATCCCCTCCGATCAGGAGAGGAAGGCCCTTTCTGCCCAACCTACGAAGCTTCGAAGCTAACGCGCTTAAAACGTCTGCTCGCTCATCCACTAATTGCCTCTGCGGGACATAAACATTTCCGTAAATCCAACCGTCCTTCATATTTAAAGGAAAGAGTTGGACAAACAAGGAGTTTACGTCCGACATTCCCAACTCAAAGGCTCTAAGTTCCTGGGAGACCAAGGTCACAAGTCCCCTAGCACTTGGAATGTCGAATACCCCGCTATTCTAAGGGGCCATGCACCCTGGAATAGTCGAGTCTCTTGGAGACCCACCACATTCCAAGACACATCCTTTCGGCGAAGAGCTGCAACCATTGGGTGAAGAGTCACATCCGTAGGGCGAAGGGTTGTGACCAGTCGTCGTAGGAGTGTGGCTTTTGGCGAAGAGGTATGTCTTTTGGGCGAAGAGGTGTGACCATTCGAGAACAGGAGTCCTCCTGAATTAGTCACACTTCGCATCTGCATCTGTAATGAATCAAGAAGAGTGTAACAAGCCACAATCGTGACATTCCCTCCCATTTAAATAAAAACCCCGTGTTCAGATGAAAGTCTTCTGCTTGTCAAGGAATTCTTGAAGAAGGTTTGGGTACTCCTGCATATCTTCATCCGTTTGCCAAGTTGAGTCTGACTCATCAAGCTCCATCCACTTGACAAGAAATTCTGTTGTGATCTTTCGTCTTGTTTCTTTTTGTCTAACATCAAGAATCTTTTCTGGAACAAGAATTGTGTGTTCATCCTCAATTTCTGGCACATAAGAAGATAAGTCTGGAATTGGCGAATCTCCTTGTATGTACTGTTTGAGCCAAGAAATGTGGAAAGTTGGAAGTGTTGAAATTAGGGTTGCAGAGAAACACACACAGCTTGGACAAGACGAAGGAAGCTCAAGGCACACAATAGAGAGTGTGTTACTTAGTGTGCAATAGAAAGATAGATAGCCCTAGAGTAATGGGCGTATATACAATGCACGGGGGAAAAAACCTCCTAGAGAGGGAAAAAATGCCCCGGCGGTCCTAGTGTGTTCACACACATCACTGCCACATGTATATGGTAACAAATCCCCCCTGGAGTGATGCGGTGAATGAGAGCTAGCACATGAGTAAAGGGAAGTGCCATGCCCTGAGGACATGATCAGTCCACAAAGGAAAGTAAGCCCAAAGCTTTGCAAAAAGCTTCGAGCTTCTCACAAGACAATGCCTTTGTGAAAAGATCTGCAAGGTTGTCCTGTGTTGGCACATAAGCCAAGCTGACCTCTCCTGCTGAGAGCCTCTCCCTGACATAGTGGTAATGCACCTCAATGTGCTTTGTGCGAGCATGAAAAATTGGGCTCCTCGCAAGTGCCAATGCGCTTTGACTGTCAGTGTAGATAGTGTTGGTAGTGTACTGTCCAACATCCAAATCAGCCATAAGGCGTCTGAGTCATACACACTCAACCGTAGCTGTGAAGACTGCCCTGTACTCAGCCTCACAATTCGAAGTGGCCACAGTAGGTTGCTTCCACCATGATATACATGAACTGCCAAGCATGAAACAAAAACCACTTGTGGACACTCGCGTGTCAAAACAACCAGCACAATCTGAGTCCGAAAAAGCATGTAAGTCTGGCGGCAATGATCCCCCCTTGGGATAAAACAAGCCAAGATGTAAAGTGCTACTAAGGTAGCGGAAAATCCTCTTGACAACCTGCCAATGCTTAGACCCTGGGCTATGCATAAATCTGCTAACCTGTGAGACTGCAAACTGAATATCTGGTCTCGTGTTGCATACATAAATGAGGCAGCCAACAGCAGTTTGGTAAAGAGTGACATCGGCAGGATCGCTAGCATCATGTAGACTCAACTTCAAACCTGTTTCCATGGGAGTGGCAATAGGTTTGTAATCCTCAAGTCCAAACTTACATAGCAATGTCTCTATGTAACTTTTTTGACACAAGGCAATACCACCATCACACTGCTTAAACTGTATACCCAAGTAATGATACAACAGCCCCAAATCTTTCATCTTGAAAGTAGCATTGAAATCAACCTTAAATTCAGCAATATGTCTCTCATTTGTTCCAGTGATCAGCAAATCATCAACATATAGAACCACAATGAGAAGTACATCACCCTCACGCTTTACATACAATGTGCTTTCTGTTGGACTGTTACGAAAGCCTTGTTTGACCACATGAGTGTCATCTTTCTCATACCAAGCACGAGGAGATTGCTTCAACCCATACAAAGCCTTGTTACATTTGCACACTTTGTCCTCTTGTCCTTTTATGACAAAACCGCGAGGCTACGTTACATAAACTTCCTCAAATATGTCACCATTCAAGAAAGCAGTAACAATGTCTGATTGATGTACATCCCAACCAAAATGAGCTGCCAATGCACATAGAAAACGCACAGTAGTCATACGACAAGTGGGAGCAAAAGTCTCTTCATAATCTACGCCTTTTTGCTGTGCATAACCCTTTGCAACAAGTCGAGCCTTATGGCGATCGATCTCACCATCCGGCTTGCGTTTCAACTTGTAAACCCACTTCGTACCAATGGCCTTTTTGCCAAGAGGCAAATCACATAAAGTCCATGTGTCATTTTCTATAAGTGCATCATATTCTGATTGCATGGCAGCCATCCAATTTTCTGAATTTTGTGCTTCATCAAAAGTCAGAGGCTCCTCAACATCATGTAAGCTAGACACAGCCAAAGCATAACAATCTGATGCATAAGATGCATGGCGAGAGCCTGAACGAGTACGACTAGACAAAGGTGCATCCAATTTACTGTCACGCAAAGTGTGCACCAGCATTTTGGCATACCTCTAGCCTGCTCATTTTCATCCCTTTCCTCATCAAGTACATCATGTACATCTGCATCAGTAATAGGCTGATCTAGAACATTTTCAGAAACCCCCATAGGCTGTACATTTGCCTCATTGGAACTTACATTCGTATTTTCACCACTGAAAAGAGGCAACAAAGTGTCATAAATGTCATGTGAGCTTACATTACTGTCTCTAGTACATGACAGCAAGGGCTGAACAGAATCTTCCACAAACACTATATCCCTAGAAACCAGAATACGTTTTGTTTGCGGATGATACAACCTGTAACCTTTGCTTTCAGCACTATAACCAAGAAAAATACATTTGACAGCCTTATCATCCAATTTTCTGCGCTACACTTGTGGCACCAAAGCATATGGCAAACAGCCAAAAACACGCAATAAAAGGCTTTCTATCATGCCATGCTTCATATGGAGTAATAGACTGCAAAGCTTTCGTAGGACACATGTTTAGTACATAAGTGGCACACATGATGGCCTCAAGCCAAAAAGAATGCGGTAAAGCTTGACTTTTGACCATACATCGTGCCATTTCCGTCAGTGACCTTTTTTTCCTCTCAGGAACACCATTTTGCTGAGGTGTATAAGACACTGTACATTGGTGTTTTATCCCACGACTAGCCAGAAATGCATTAAATTCATGAGACATATACTCCCCCCCTCGATCGGAACGGAGGGTGCCCATAGCACATTTCGAGACATTTTCAACCATAGAGAAAAATTGTTTGAAGCACATAAAAACTTCGGACTTCACTTTAAGCGGAAATACCCCTGCATGCCTAGGAGTAATCATCAATGAAAGTCACGAAGTACAGGTAATTGCCCAAGGACGGAGTTTGTATTGGCCCACAAACATCACTATGCACAAGCTGCAACCTGCATGTGGCCCAGACTGAACCATCCTTTGGAAACTTAGAACGCTGCATCTTACCCAAAATACAGCCTTCACAAACATGTTTGACAGGTGTTTCAAGAGGTGGCAAAGAAGCAACCATATCAGATTTCTGCAAACCCAGCAAACTGGTAAAATTCAAATGACCAAAACGTGCATGCCAAAGTTTTGCATCTAAAATAGCCCTTGAATCTGCAACAGCATTTGCAAAATTTTGTCCACACTTGTCATACAAAGTGAGCTTATACAACCCACGGCACAAAAGGCCAGATGCAACAATTTCATCACCAAAATTGAGATAATGAACTGTACATCTGTCATCCATAAATTTGACTACAAGTCCAAGTCTAGCAAGTGCGGATACAGACAAGAGATTCTTCTTGATCCCACGTACATAAAGTGCATCAACAAGTGTGAAAGAACTGCCATTAGCAGCAGTAAGCACAATCTTTCCAACTCCCCGAACTGGATAAGAGGCATTGTTGGCACAAGTGACTGAATTCCCATGAGGGACAGACTCGAGAGAGGTAAACAATTCACGATGTGAGGTAATGTGCTTTGCAGCACCACTGTCGAAATACCACACACGTGAATCTGCAAGAACTGACAAGCATGCATCATGGACAGCAGGATTGTAAGTGCACTCTGCACTAAAAGCCCATTCTGCATCAACATCAGCATTACAGTCTCCTTTTACAGAAGACTCAACAATGGATGCATTTGTAGTGGAACCAGCATTTGCAGTGGAACCACCCTCTTTCTTTTTAGCCTCTTTTGCCTTCAACTTAGGACACTGCTTGATCAAGTGATCATTAGCTTTACAATAATGGCAACGCATCTTCTTTTTGCCCTTATCACCAGAATTGCCAGACAAAGTGTTGCCAGCAGAAGCATTAGGAACAGTATTTTTGCCACTCGTAGCAGAACCATAAGAAGTGGCTGCATTGCTATTACCACCCTTTCTTTGAGAAGCAATAAAAGCTTATTCAATTGCACACTGCCTAGTCCTATTTTTTCTGGAAAGTGACTCTTGTAACAGCAATGTGCATAATGCATCAAACTTGACAACTTCAAGATTTCCTTGGGTCATAAGTCTCCAAGTACTAGCAAAAGTCTGGTAAGAATCTGGTAAGGCATCAAGAACAGTCTGCACAAGGGAACTGTCTGAAATGACTTCCCCTGCAGAAATAAGTTGCTCATTGATATCCTTGACACTAGCAAGGAAAGTGTCCATATCATCTTCCTCATGCATAATCTTCGACTCCAGCTCTTTACGCAGTAAAGCAATTTTAGCCTCATTGCGGCTTGCATAAAGACCAGCCAAAATATCCCAAGCCTGTTTTGCAGATTTTGCTGAACGGATGTGAGGAACAATGGTGCGCTTCACAGATACGCAATCAATGCATGAGCCTAAGCATCCTTAACATCCCAACGAGCTTGTTCTGCCGTAGGCAAAACAACTCTAACAACAGCAATCCTTGCAGCAAGACCTGCAACATCCTCAACATCGCCTACATCCTCAGAACCGGGACGTACATCAATGCCCTGCACAATGGTCCAGACGCCCTTTGACACAAGAACATGTTGCATCATATAAGCCCACATAGGGTAGTTGTCCCCATCCAACCTGTCCTCAGCAGCAAACATCTTGAACACATCTGCGTTGTTGTTGTCAGGCATGGTAAATGCTGCACCTGATGTGAAAACTGCCCGAAAATAGGAGAAACGGAGCGAGAACAACACGTGCTATATAGCACAAACCGCAGAAGACTATAGGGCACCTGTTATGCAAAAAATGCCACTAACAAAAATTTTGCACAAAATGACGAAATTGCCTGTGCAGACCTGCCTGTAGTGGAAACGGAAGCCGAAATGAGCCCCAATCGAAAATCTGAGCAAACCAGGCTCTACGAGTTGTCCCAAAGTATTTCTCGACCTACGAACGCTCGCCAAAGCTCACTGAAATCGGAGAAAGTGAGCAGGCGTGTACTGGAGCAGCTTGCGACGAAGCTCGGGAGGACGCAACCTGCTCTGATACCAATTGTTGGAATTAGGGTTGCAGAGAAACACACACAGCTTGGAGAAGACGAAGGAAGCTCAAGGCACACAATAGAGAGTGTGTTACTTAGTGTGCAATAGAAAGATAGATAGCCCTAGAGTGATGGGCGTATAGGATGAAGTTTTCCCCATGAGAGTGGAAGTTCCAACTTGTAACTAACAATTGAGTACTTCTTGATTATTTTGAAAGGTCCATAGTAGCGAGGACGCAACTTTGGAAAGACCAATTTCACAGTTTTGTAGCGATGAGGTGCTATATAACAAAACCAAATCTCCTTCTTGGAAATCTGCAAGTCGTCAATGCTTATTGATTTGTTTTTGGTATTTTTGTTGGACATGAACCAACTTGTCACGTCGCATTTCTTGAACCAACTGATCTGCTATAGCTACTTTGTGTTGAAGAACAAAGTTTGTCGGTATAAGAGGAGTATGCCCATAAGCTGCTTGGAATGGAGTCATGCCAGTTACTGAGTGGATAGAGTTATTGTATGCGAACTCTACAAGTGGCAAATACTCTTTCCATGACCCCAATCGAATTTGTATGTAATGTCGAAGCATTTCTTCCAAAATTTGATTCACTCTTTCTGTCTGACCATCAGTTTGAGGATAGTATGTTGAGCTGAATAACAAATTTGTATCAAGGGATTCGAAAAGAGATGTCCAAAAATGCCCTGTGAATTTTGGATCTCTGTCTGAAACAATAGACTTTGGTAATCCATGTAATCTAAAAATGTGTTGCACAAACAATTGTGCAACGTATGGAGCCGAGGCAGCCTTCTTACAAGGAATAAAGTGTGTCATCTTTGAAAACCGATCAACCACTACGAGAATCTGTGCATTGCCTTTCTGAGAACGAGGCAATGTAGTGATAAAATCCATGCTGACACTTTCCCATCTTTCTTGAGATACGGGCAAAGGATGAAGTAACCCTTGAGGAAGCTGTCGAGAAGCCTTCTTTGTTTGACAGGAATGACAAGCTTTGACAAACTTGATAACATCTTGCTGCATTTGTGGCCAAAAATATGTTGCAGATAACAATTTGTATGTCTTGTTGATGCCTGGATGAGCAGCAAAAGGGACTTCATGATGTTCTTGGATCAAAATTTTCCGCAATGGCACATTGTGTGGAACACAAATGCGATCAATGTAATACAGCAAGTCATTGACAATGGTGTAAGCTGCAAACATATTCATCTCTGCAGGAGTCGGAGTAGAGGATTTAAGAGCTTGAAATGCATCCCAAAAATCTCTATCTGTCAAATACTCATACTTGGAACAAGCAAGTATTTCCATCTGCACACCGGAAATGGCAAAGTTGATAGCGCGAGACATGCGGCTTAAGGCATCTGCAACTGCATTTGCAAGGCCTGGCACGTATTGACTCATCATATGAAAATTTGCCAAAAACTCAACCCATCGTCCTTGACGAGGATTCATCACTGGTTGAGTAAAAATGTATGTCAATGACTGATGATCTGTCTGCACCACGGAATCTGCGCCAAGAAGATAGTGTTTCCAAGTGCGGTAAGCATGAACAATGGCTAAGAATTCCTTGTCATAAACTGGGTATCTCATTTGAATGGCTGAAAATTTGCGGTTGTCAAAAGCAATGACACTCTCATTCTGCATAAGAACACCTCCAGAAGCACGATCTAACACATCGGTCATGACCTGAAAAGGTTGAGTAGGATCTGCAATAGCCAAAACTGGAGTTGTCGTCAAGGCGTGTTTAAGGGCTTTGAACGACTGTTCTGCTTCTTCAGTCCATTGAAGTTTATCATGCTTGGTAAGCTCAATCAAAGGAGCTGCAATGTCTGAGAATTTGTGGACCTTGGTGTGATAGAAATTTGCAAGTCCCAAAAAAGAGCGCACATCTGAGATGGTGAGCGGTAAAGGCCAATCCACTATGACCTGTATTTTCTTCGGATTGATTGCAACGCCACTAGCAGAAATAATGTGACCAAGGTATTCCACCTGATTCTTGAAGAAATCACTTTTCTTCTTATTGATGTATAGCACATTGGTTTGCAAAACTTAAAAGACAAGCTTCAAATGTTCCTTCTGATCAACCATCGTTCGACTGAAAACTAAAATGTCATCCAAATAGACAATCACGAACTTGTCCAAGTAAGGTTCGAAAATTTCGTTCATCGGGGTCATGAAAGAGGCCGGGGCATTGGTTAACCCGAATGGTAATACCAGAAATTCATAGTGACCATACTTTGTGCGAAAAGCTGTCTTGTACTCATCACCAATACGAATGCGAATTTGGTGATACCCTGATTTTAGATCAATTTTGGAGTAGATCTTTGCTCCCAATAACTGATCAAATAACTCGTCAATGCGAGACAGGGGAAACTTGTTTTTTATCGTCAACTTATTCAAAGCACGATAGTCAATGCAAAGACGCATAGACCAATCTTTCTTTTTGACCAACAGAACAGAAGCTCCAAAGAGACTTTTGCTTGGGCGAATATGACCTTTATCCAGCAAATCTTCTAGCTGGCGCTGTATCTCTTGAGATTCGGAGTATGAAACTCGATAAGGGGCTCGAATTGGTGAAGGTTGGCCGGGGATCAAATCTATGGGATGATCCACGGGACGCCGAGGAGGCAAAGTTGTTGATAGCTCGTCGGGAAACAAGTCCAAATGTGGTTGAAAGAAGGGTTGTTGCAAATAAGCAATGTTGGAGGATGATTTAACTTCTGCGTCCTCTGCACCGGGTTTGACATCTCGCAACATGATTAAGGCAGTAGCACAATCACGTTTTTTGAACCAACCGTTTGACTTGTAAAGTAGAAACCAATATAATGGGTTTGGTACTGAAAAGACCACGAAGCTCTATTTCTTGTTGCTTGTGAAAGAGCCGAATTAAGTGATCTCTGAAACTGATTATTGGATCATACTGAAATAACCAAGATTGGCCAAGGATCAAGTCGTAATGTGACAAGGGCATAACTGAAAAACCAAGCTGATCCTGGTAATCCTGAATCAATCCTTTTGTTGCACTCAAGGAACCATCAACAAGTTCTACTTGGTAAGCTACCTCACTAGGTTGAGTTTGGAGGCGCAGTATAGTAATCAAAGATATGCTGACGAAATTAGTAGAACACCCATTATCCACAAGAACATTGATTGGCTGCTTACCAACAAAGCCAAGGAAGCGAAGAACTTGGTTCGAAAGATCCACTGGAGCAATGACTTGATTTCGAGCATTCATCATTAAGGCACTTACAACCTTAGAAACTCGAACACAACGTGCTGCTTGTTGGCCTTTGTCTGGGCAGGAGGTTGGCTGTGGATAAGTTCTGAAATTGTGGTCTCCATGTGAGAATTCTGGCGAGGATTTGAAGGGTTTGGCTTCTTGGGGCATTCATACCACCTGTGTTGTCCATGACAAATTGTACATAATCTTGTACGGTTGGAGTTGGAGGTTGAAGGAGCCGATGAAGAGGCTTGCTGCCCAGAAGAAGTATCCTGCCGAAAATCACGACGACCATTCCTTCTATGATTGGGACAATTGTTTCGTTGATTCTGATTATTTGCAGCAGAGGAGGCTCTGCAAGTGGCTGCTTGTCCAGAAGATTGGGATCGAAAAGAATTTTGTCCAACAGAATATTGTCTCGAAGATTGAGATCCTGAGAAAGAACACTGATTCTGACCACCTTGTCCTTGGTAATTACGTTGTGAAGAGCTTGCAGAATTGGAAGCTCGATCACCAAGAAGGAAACTTCTAAATGGGCGTCGATTATCACCAAGACGCTCGACATAAGCGATCGCAGCATCAATTTTCTTTTTCTGTGCTATGTTTATTATTTTAAAAAGGTAATTTAATTTTGGATTGTCTACCTCTGGTTCCGGAAGGTCGACTTGCTCAGGAACTGACTCTGCTACAGAGGAAATTGAATGTGTAGCTAGATGCGTCCTCGAAGAAGAAAAGGCCTGTAAGACATCCAAACGGGCGGTCATCGATGCAAGACCGGTGGAAAGGGCCTCCTGGAGGATGGACATATGTTCTCTGAGGATGGCTATCGGATCGTCGGGTGGAGCACTGCCTGTCTCTGACATTCTGATAGCTCAGAGAGAATATCTCAGAGAGGCTGGAGAGGTGTGGTTGCCGTAAAAGGGTGAAGTTGCTGCTGATGCTGCGTCCCACTCCTCTAAAAAATCTGGTCCAAGATCCGAATCCTCGATATCTTCTACCTCGTCGATAGGAGGTGTGTCGTCTGGTGTCAAAGGCGTATAGTCCGAAGCTGCAATTCGCTGTGAACCCGAACCAAAGGCCGCTAGGAGATGATGTCGTTCTATCCACGCGACACTCTGTCAGAGAATAGGCCAAGTGAGGGTACCGGCCTAGTATGTGCTCGTAGTGTGGCAAATGAAGAGGCTCGCACGTAACAATGATATGCCACATCACCCAGGCCTCTAAGCGCGAGGCATGCCGATGCGTGACATAAACCAGATAATTTTGCGGCAAAACTGTTGGCTGTAGTGCAGGAACAAGAGCAGGCTCAGGTGCCGGAATGTAGTCAAGAACCTGTATTTCCTCTGGAACTGGAAAGGGTTCTAGAGATGGGGAATCCGAAATGAGAATTACCTCTGGTTCGAATGCGGGTTCCGGTTCTGGGGTTGATCACTTCGGGAGCAGGAGGAGGATTTTCTGGCAAGATATCTTCGAGAACCTCGTCTGTGTACGAGAGAAAGATGACTGGAACGTCGAGGGAAACGTCGGCCATGACTGTGAATAAACCTGCGTGCGCACCCGGCGATGGCCAAAATTGGCAACGCGGAGGATTAGAAGAAGAGGGGGCGGCAGATTTTCTTCACGCTGGCGCTGGCTTTTCATTGCGTTGGTTGATATTCGGTGGCCCTTCTATTTATTTTTTTTTTTTTTATGTTTGGGTACCCACTTTAAATTTCTGTTGGGCGGTCGGACAAACTCCTTAAAAAATTAAAAGGGTGGCCCAAGTTAATCCAACGTTGTCAAAACGAAACGCTGCACTTATTCGACTGCTGCGTGCGCTGCCAGCGTGGACGGCTTGGCGTGAGTAGCCGGGTGAAGAGGTGGCCTGGGAGCACTGGCTCGCGTCAATTGCGCAAGAGAAGGGTGCGATGCCCTTACTCTTATCAAGGAGCACATGGCCACACTCTCCACAAGCCTCACATCATTACACACTCGTTTGGATCAGATGCAGACGCAAAATACTTCTCGGAGTCGTCCTACAACTTCTTGGACAACAAATGCTGCTTCACCACCTTCTTCCGAAGCTTCAATGGACGAACAAAACGAACAAGATCCAACTGATAAGGTAGACAATCGCGATGTCAATTACTTTATAAAAATTTTAATGCTGCACAGAAAAAGAAGCTTGATGTTAAACTGCAAAAGACGTATAATGGTCGCAGCGACCGCCGACAAGCGCGTGCTAGACCAATGGCTGTTCAAAATGGACGTCTACTTGTCCAACACGGACTTAGTAGAGAGTAAAAAAGTTGCACTTGCTAGTTCTCTGCTCAAGGACATAGAATTTCTTTGGTGGCAACAACGGGTTGCTGATGGTAAACACACACCTTCTTGGGATAAATTCCGGTGTGCTATTCGCAAGGCGTTCGAACCTGCCAATGCAGGTTTTCATGCCTGGTCCTCTCTACCCGCCTGAGCCAGGCAGGTTCCTTGGCCGCGTACATCACACAGTTCCAAAGGATAACTCTGGAGATAGAGACCCTTAGTCCCTCTAACAAACTTCATAGTTTTATCGACGGACTCGAACCCAACCTAAAGGACGATGTGCACACTACAACCCTACCACCTTGTATGCTGCAATTGCCTATCTGGAGCGTCTTGGCGATAATCGGCGTCCTACACGAAATTTTCTTCCTGTTGCCAGATCTTCAAATAGCGCTCACTTTTGTAAGGTGCAATGGAAGTAAATGTTGAACTTTGCTCAAGATGAGTGCTCCGAACTGTGCTCAAGGGTTTCTTTTACTTACGGAAGGGAGAGCCTTCCGTTTCTTTAGTGAGAGAGTGCAATGATTACAAACAAAGTAAATGACACTGTGAATGAAGGTGCTGAGACAGAGAGAGAGAGAGAGAGAGAGAGAGAGAGAAAAGAATACGACACCAGAATGTTGTCAAACCCTCCTCCAAGGGCCCCACTCTCTATGGCGAGAGAGGTCTATGCTATTGATTGCACAAATCTGGCACAATGGTCTAAATGCAATGGACTTGCCGACGATGTCGACGACGATGAGATGACAACGACGAGACGGGCTGAAATCTGAAAATGCTCGGGGCTGAAATCTGCAAATCTTCTATTAGTTAAATTGTGACTCTGTGTCAGCGAGGACGACGATGCGTTGTAAACGCAGATGCTGAAATCTGCGAATAGCGGGCTGAAACTGAAAACGCTAGCTGATCTGACAGTGCGGCGAGTATTTGTTGCGGGAAGGTGAGATCTACGAGGTTTTGGGCTGTTATTGCAGAGTCTAAGAACTGAAAACGATGATGCTAGGGCTGATTCTGTCGCCGGGAATCTGCAAAACGCTGATGGTGATCTGCAATTGCAAAAACGCCACGTTGATCTTGGGGATCTGCTAACACCAGGGCTGATCTGTGAACTGCTAACGCTGGTCTTGATCTGCCGTAGAAAATGCTATGCTGATCTATAGCAAAAATGCTAACTACATCTGTTGTTGGCTAGAAACGCTAGGCCTCTTGCCTGTCTTGCTGAGAAGGTGCACTGTGAGTTGGTGGACTCCTACTACCTCTTCTCCAGAAAGTGCTAGCACTAGCTTTCTTATATATCAACTTATCAAAAAAGCCCTACCCAGTTTCCCACATGCGTAAGCGTAGAGATCAAGGTGAGAGAGAGAGAGACACACACACACACACACACACACACACACACACACACACACAGAAGAAGAAGAAGAGAGTTTTAACGTCGTAGGAAACTATCCCAAGACACCTTAAAGATCTAGCTGACGAGGAGAGTTGAACTCAAGACCTGTTATTCAAGAGGAAAATGGCATAACCAATCTACCACACTTGGATGATAGAAAGGTTATACCATTTTCCTCTTTTATCAACACACACACATCCGAGAAGAAGAGAGTCTTAACGTCATAGGAAACTATCCCAAGAGACCTTAAAGATCTAGCCAACGAGAAGAGTTGAACTCAAGACCTGTTATTCAAGAGGGAAATAGCATAACCAATCTACCACACTTGGGTGATAGAAAGGTTACACCACTTTGCTCTTTTTCTCAGCACACACACACACACACCCACACACACCAGAGAAGAAGAGAGAAGAAGAGAGTTTTAACGTCGTAGGAAACTATCCCAAGAGAAACTTAAAGATATAGCCGACGAGGAGAGTTGAACTCAAGACCTATTATTCAAGAGGGAAATGACATAACCAATCCACCACACTTGGGTGATAGAGAGGTTATGCCATTTTCCTCTTTTTATCAGCGCGCACACCCCCCCCCCCCAAACACATCCGAGAAGAAGAGTCTTATCGTCGTAGGAAACTATTCCAAGAGACCTTAAAGATCTAGCCGACGAGGAGAGTTAAACTCAAGACCTATTATTCAAGAGGGAAATGGCATAACCAGTCTATCACACTTGGGTGATAGAAAGGTTATACCATTTTCCTCTTTTTATCAGCACACTCACACACACACACACCCGAGAAGAAGAGAGTTTTAACGTCGTAGGAAACTATCCCAAGAGACCTTAAAGATCTAGCCGACGAGGAGAGTTGAACTCAAGACCTGTTATTCAAGAGGGAAATGGCATAACCAATCTACCACACTTGGGTGATAGAAAGGTTATACCGTTTTCCTCTTTTTATCAACACACACACACACACACCCGAGAAGAAGAGTCTTAACGTCGTAAGAAACTATCCCAAGAGACCTTAAAGATCTAGCGGACGAGGAGAGCTGAACTCAAGACCTGTTATTCAAGAGAGAAATGACATAACCAATCTACCACACTTGGGTGATAGAAAGGTTATACCTTTTTCCTCTTTTTATCAACACACACACCCACACCCACACCCAAGAAGAAGAGAGTTTTAAGGTCGTAGGAAACTATCCCAAGAAACCTTAAAAGATCTAGCCGACGAGGCGAGTTGAACTCAAGACCTCTTATTCAAGAGGGAAATGGCATAACCAATCTACTATACTTGGGTGTGAGAAAGATTATACCATTTTCCTCTTTTTATCAACACACACCCACCCCACATCCGAGAGAGAGAGAGAGAGAGAGAGTCTCTTGAACCAACCAACCTTGGCAATGAATTGATAATAATACAATAGGGGCTGAGGGTTGCTTATATAGCAACCTCAATAAATTGCCCTACCCAGACTTTGACAAAGAAGTAAAACAACTATCTAAAAGCCAAACTAACTAATGGGATCACATTGGGCAGTTCATTTGAGGTGCCAAAACTCCAACACCCTCTCTACAGCTCTTAGTGGACATCAATAGTGAGACCAAGTCGATGAAGAAGCTACCATGGACACCCCAGCAACAGCTCCTTGCTGGATACACCTCCATTTTGCTACCCTCAACTCTGTACCTTAGAAGAATGCCATCTTGAGCATTGGTTGCCTTTTAGAAAATTGAACTGTAGACCAAACTACGTCCAAGAATCCCCATTCGTGAACTGTGAACACATCACCTCCGAGAATATTTTCGAGATAATGAACTTTGAAACACGTCCTGTCCATAATCCGACCAACAACAATGGATCGGTGCACTCATCCATAGGTTTTAGATACGTCTGATTGATTCCCTGCCAGATGCATGTGCCTTGAACTCCGATCCACGGGTTCAAACACCGATACCTTGAACTCCAACACAAGGGTCCAAATTAATTATACGCAGCACTGTTTGCCCCTCTCTGCCACTCACAAGCCCTCTCTTTGGTTGAAGCTAGTGGCGGCAACTGTCCTCTGACTAGAAATCTGGTGCCGTGACCACTGTGCTCACCACTACGTGTGCCATGTCGATCTCCTCTGTCAAATCTTTATTATCGTAATCTCTATCCAGCTTGCCTTTGTCGTTGTCTTCCTGTGAGTTCCTGCTTTTGTCTTTGGCTTCAAACTCCCGAGCCAAACAAAGCGTCGTTTCACAATCAAAACAACTGTGGTCGGACCTCGTGGATACCAAGGCAGCTAACTGAGTAGTGGGTATTGCCATCCTTGTCAAGCTTGCATTTGTCTCTGTCCTCTAGAGAACTTGTCCAATTGCTTTTGGCCTCCTTTTAGCTTCACAACGTAAGGTGCAGCGGAATGAATGTTTGAACTTTGCTCAAGATGAGTGCTCCGAATTGTGCTCAAGGTTCCTTTTGTTCTTATGGAAGGGAGAGCCTTCCGTTCTTAATGAGAGAATGCAATGATCACAACAAGTGAATGGACATCATGCGTGCAAGTGTATGAGACTGAGAGATAGAGAGAGAAGAGAAATACGACACCAGAGACGTAAAACCCTCCTCCGAAGGCCCCACTCTCGTCGACGAGAGTGGACTACTTATGATTGCACAAAGTGGTACAAACTGTATGCATGAGACTGATGCAAGTCTAGGCTATGTCGACGATGACGACGGGGATGACGACACCGACCTAAGGGCTGAAATCTGCAATCTTTTATCTGCTGTCCAAAAACGATATGGGCTGAAATCTGCTGTTGCTGAAAACGCTAAGGAAAACGCTGAATTTTCTGGTCTTTATGGCTGAAAATCTGCATCTACTATAGGCTGAAAACTGAGGTTCTTTTATGGCTGAAAATCATTTGCCGCAATGGTCCAAAGACTAAAATCTGAGGCTGTGCTTGCAAGGACCAAAAATGCTAGGCATGGGGGATCTGCTGGCGATGGCAAGGGCTAAAAACACTGGTGTTTGCAGGCTGCTGAAAACGCTAGGCTTGAGAACCTGCTGGCGAAGACTACTTGCTGGAGAAAACGCCAAGGTTGGATGCTGATGAAGAAAATGCTAGATGCTGAGTCTTGCTTGGAGGGGAGAACCGCCAAAGTCTTGCTTGAGAAGTTGCCTATTAAGCTTGGCTCCTGTTGCCTCCTCTGCCAATTAGCGCTAGCCTAGGTTTGCTTATATACAAACTTACCCAATTTGCCCTACCTACTTTCCAACAAAAGTCACTTAAAAATAATAAGTGAAAAATGTCAAAAATAGGTAAAATAAGCTAAATGCACTGGAAAATTCCCCTGAAGGATTCTGATGGATTCTGATGGGAATGTTTATGATCATGTTGTGTGCAACCAGAGGATATGCATCTACACTAAGTGACTGGTCATGCACGGTCTGCGAACAGACTCACAAAAGTGCCAGATCACTTCTAATCTAGACTGACTGGACTGACTGAACCCTGATCATGCTGTAGCTTGTCCACGGACACATAGGGTTGGATGTGTCACGTGACACACAATCTCCAGCCAAACAATTTGCTAGTTTCCTTGAGAACTGTGTCAATGCATAGGCCGTTAACTGGATGATAGACGATTTGTTGTCCATAGCCATTTATCGGTGTTGGTCGATGTCGCGGGCGCTCGAGGCCATTTTGAAGTTGCAAGATCTAGAAAGTGTGTATCCTTCTCGCACTCCAAGAGGTTGGCCACAACTCCCAAGCCGTTTCCCACTTAGCCAATCCGCTTTCACACCTCACATAGGGTGGCTACTCAATTCCCAAACAATTAACCTCAAAACTTCGTTGCCTTTGCATCACCATTCCAAAACCGCTTTTAAATCCCTCTCAAACCACTAATCCAAGGGGAAATTTTTCCTCTCGTCGTCTCTAACCACCCTCCTCTTCCACACCTCTATCGTTTTAAAACGTTGAGTCCTCAGGTGGAAAGGGGGGGGTGACAATATTGCAGAAAAGGGGGAGCCTTCCAAGGCTTGTCGGCGCTAGCATTTCAAAACGCCGTTAACCACTTGCTGCCTAGCATTTCCACCCAAGCGAGCCCGACTGCATTTCAAAACACAAGGGCAAAGAGAGAGAGGACCACTGCCACAAATAACTTTGCGATGAGCGTTTCAAAACGCCTCATAGCATCCACAGCACTGCTAGAACAATTTCGACATCGATGGGCCAGTGTTTTAAAACGCCGCTTGGAGATAGGGGTAGTGGACGGCGCCGGCAAGGGAACCAACGCCCAACGTTTTAAGAGGCCGTCGCAGAGGGTACGGAGGGAAGAAGCCATGAAGTCGGCAAGGGAAAGAATCTCCGAGTTCTTCTCTTCTTCACGGACCGCCTTGCTTGCCCAACGTCATGCATGGAGCACATAGCTCTGATACCATGTCAAAGTCGACAATGCGGAAGAGTAGAGACCAAGGGAAGAGAGAGAGAGAGAGAGAGAGAGAGAGAGAGAGAGAGTCTCCTGAACCAACCAACCTTCGCAATGAATTGATGATAATACAATGGTGAGGGTTGCTTATATAACAACCTCAATAAATTGCCCTACCCAGACTTTGACAAATAAATAAAATAAATACCTAAAAGCCAAACTAAATAATGGGATTACATTGGGCAGTTCACTTGAGATGCCAAAACTCCATCAAATCTAACCTTCCTTCAACCCTTCCACGTTCTCACATCAGCCCCAAGAGGTGCCTCACAATAGGCGATGCTCAAAGCCATTGGGTATAGTAGTTTGGAGACTCAGAGAGAACGGACAGACGGTGTCAAGTTGTCATTCGGTTAGATCTACATTGAAAGTATCATCATTGATGCATCAAGGTAAGGTGGTATACACCATTTGTGCATTAAAAAAGTAAACAGTAAGTGACCACTAACTGCATGTTGCCAATGTACAGCCGCATTTATAGAGAAACACATAGCAATGACATAAGTGCATTTGCCAAGGTCAAAATATCGCATCATCATGGGCCCATGGAAGTTTTAGTCCAATGATGAGGACCCTTCACAAGCTTGAATCCTCTAGTCAATAGCCGACTTGAATATCCCTCTTTCCACATTATAAACCAAACATTGTGGATGCGACTGGAGACTGGTGCAAGAATGGCCCAATCATTGAAACGCCAAAGCTTATTCATAGGAGTGCTTTGTGAGAACGAGCTATGGGTAGCAAGGTGAGATGAGCATGTCAAGTGCATTTCAGGTAACCTGGACCTCCTAAAGAACCTTAAATGTTCACCGAGAGGAGGAAAGCAAATCCTTCACATCATAATCAAACTCCTCTAGGATGAGCATGTCAAGTGCATTTCGGGTAGCTTGAATCTTCTAAATAACCCTAGATGTTCACCAAGAGGAGGGAAGCAACTTCACCACATTCTAATCAAAAAACCTCGAGGATGGGAGAGACATCTCTGTCATCGATACTATGAGAGTGTGACATTAGCAACTATTCCAGTAATTAGCAATGTAGTGCTGACTTATAGATTATTTGTAAACGCCACTAAGGTTCTTCAAAACCTTCAAATACAACTCATTTTCATTTACAATCTCTCACAAATTAGCAAGTTTACTAGTGGTAGATTAATATCAGCAAGAACAACACTGTATACACCTAGATGAAGCCAACACAGGCGAAGATCCGCTTTAAAAGGAAACTACAAGTTATAGACTCATGGTAATCATCTAGAAGAGAACATAACCATCAGCTACATCATACATTGTAATAAGTTAATACTACAAGATCCCCAATAACATTAGTAGTGGGTACATAACTATGTATCAATATATGCCCACACACGCACAAACAAACATGAGCGTACATCGATGTAAAGGTCTCCACACTAAGTTTCGATTATCGGTCTAGAGATGACAGGTGACTCAAGTCACTCAACCACTACAACTATAAAAAAAAACCATCAAATCGAAAAAAGTAATGTAGTTGATAGGACATAATCACCATCAAAGAAGAAAGTCAAGAACGACCTACTCACAAAAATAGAAGGGCGTTCATCATGGGGAATGATGACAATGTGGAATTGAGGTTTCACGTGTGGCATAAAACCCCCTGCATGAGAAAAAGAGTTATCATGTGTGTTTTACGTATATATGTTGTGTGTGTAAACACATACACGTAAACATATCTACACACACATATATAGATGTGTGTGTCGCAACAAGTACCTAAAGAATAGTTCCAACACAACCATTGTAGGCGCGTAATAAACTCCATATTGCTAGAGCAACGTCACTTAAACATACAGGAAATTTATTCTTGAGGCTTTTCAAACTGGCATTTCCATCTCATATCCATAATGTAACAACCATCAACGAACAGAAACTAGTATTTCCAAAACCAGAAACTGACAAATTCTCAAAAAGCTTACATACGCAAACTACAAAAGCAACCAAACCTTTGAGCTTAGTTACAACCAAGCTCAATTTCGAGAATAAGAGGAGCGGGGAGAAACCTTTGAGCTTAGTTACAACCAAGCTCAATTTCGAGAATAAGGGGAGGGGAGAGAGGGAATATGGTTGAAAAAGAAGATATGCACAGGAGCTTCAGCAATGAAGGAAAAAATTCCAACCTGCTAATGTAACGAGGCGAGGCATTGGGAAGCGCCACCGCTAGATGCATGCCAAGCTCTCATGGACAACTTGGGTGAGTCGAGGAGACGAGAAGTCTGATTCTCGATCTGGAGAAAGTGTGGTTTATCAATTGTGTGGTCAAATGTTATTGTTCGTCTACACGTCTTGAGTTCAATACTGGTCGGACAGATCTGCTTGGGATGTAAAAAGTGGAGACTAGGGAGCTTCCTCCTCATTAAAGGAAAAACGAGGGGGGTTCAAGGGTTCTATGGTCTACTTTGCCTTGACATGCATTTCTATTTTTGCCACTGCCATTGAGGCCTCTCTAGGAAGAGTTGGAGCACAAATTTCTCATCATTACGATGAGCTAGGAGCACAAATATATTGAAAGGTTTACGCGTGTATTTGAAGGTGCTTAGGCTGAGAGGTATTTTTTGCAATAGCTCGAACTTGAGGGGCATGCTTTCCACTTTTGTTCCTTCTCCTTCAACAACTTTCTTTGACTTTATCTCGCCCTAGTCTACTTCATCAATGCACACTTCTCCTTGGCTTCTTCTAGATCTTGTGGGACTTTTTAATCCACCGTGAAACATTGGCATTATGAGTGACTCATGTTTTTGCGCTAGTTCCCATCTCTTCATGGATAGAGCAGTGCAAGTGGATCTTCATCCTCACAAGAAGATGCCATCATTAGCTTTGTGTAGGTCTTCATGTTTTGCATTTTGTAATTGTTGGGCATTTAATTTTCATGCGTAGCATCTGTTGTGAGAGAGAGAGAGAGAGAGAGAGAGAGAGAGAGGAAGAAGAAGAGAGCTTGAGCTCTTACAAGCACGCACACACTCTCATAGATGAAGGCAAACCCAGTTCTTCTTCTTCTTCACTAACTCAAGATAAGAGGTCTACAAAAAAACATAGGGGAAAATAACAACATAAAGGGAAACTTGTAAAATGGTTTAGTGTGAACCACTAGTGAGTGAGGTGAATGGATAAGTGTGCCATCACTCCGGTAGGTAGACCAACTCGATGTACTACATTTGTAGTATTGCTCATGAAGATATGTGTGTCCACCACCAAGGCATGCAAGTGATGATGACTATCGGTGATAGTCATCCAGGAGTCGTACATGTTGAGCTTTACATGTCAAGACTCCCCCTCAACCTCAGCACCATCTCCCATATGCCAAGCATCACCTACCGCAGTTTCTCCGCTCCAAGGGCCTTCTTGAAGTTATTTGCAACGTGTTCATCCGTCACCACATACTCAAGGTCAATGTCACTTGCTAAGACCCTCTCTTTGATAAAGTGGTAATGCACCTCAATCTGCTTCTTCTTGCATGAAACAATGAGTTTTTGAGTCAACAGTACGTTGTTGAGGTTGTCACAATCGATGACAAGTGGCCTCGCCTCTATACTTGTACTCCAAAGTCCTAAAGGAGCAATCCCAACCGTGCTACCTCACATGCCACCATTGCAATACTCCTATACTCTGTCTTTGTACCCGATAGAGCAGTTGTAAGTTGCTTCTTGTTGATCCATGTCATAGTAGCACTCCCAGTGTGAAAACATGAATATGTTGGTAGACATACGATCGTATATGCTACCAGCCCAATCCGCATCTGTGTAATCATAGAGTTGTACCTCCACATCAGGCGTATAAAAGAGTGCATAATCCAAAGTAGCACTCACATAGCGCAATGTGCATCTCATTGCATCCAAAGTGATTTCCTAATAGACTGCATAAACTAGCCCACTAATCCAACTGTATAGCTCAAGTCTGAACGTGAGATAGTCAAGGAGATCGAGCTACCCACCATAATCTTCTTGTACATGGTAGCATTCTCAAGTACTTAACCTGCCACATTCCCTAATTTCAACTTTTATATAAGGGTATGGCAACCCTCTAATTCAACCATACCATACTTTTTAACCATTTGTCCATAGCATATTGTCTTTGTGATAGCCATACACCCTCTTTTGTGTGAACAATTTCAATGCCTAAGAAATACCGCAAGTCTCCCAAGTCTTTCATCTCAAACTCCTACATAAGTAGAGCTTGTACACCCTCTACTTCAGCTACATTACCACCTCCAACAATCAAGGCATCCACATAGATGCATATCATCACAATTCTTGCCTCATTCTTTCGTACATACAATGAATGATCTGTAACTCAAAGCCCAAAGAAACGAGAAATGCCACAATCCTCTCATACTAGGCTCTAGATGCTTGCTTAAGCCCATATAATGCTTTCTTTAACCTACAGGACTCATATTCTCATAACCCTGTGGCTGCTCCATATTCACAACTTCCTTCAAGTCTCCATTCAAGAAATCAATTTTTACATCCATTTGTTTCAACACCCATTCTAAAGCTATAACCACTATAATAAAAACATGAATGTTAGCCATCTTGGCTACAGGGTTGAATGTCTCCTCATAATCAATCCCATACGTCTGTGCATAACCTTTGGCCACAAGCCTGACCTTGTACCCGCTCACACTAGCATCATCATTATGCTTTATTTTGTAAACCCACTTACATGCCTTCTTTCCCTTTAGTAATGGCACCAACTCCCATGTTCCATTAGCATCAAGGGCAGCCATCTCTTCATCCATAGCATGCCACCATTTTTCATCTTTAATAGCATCCTCAAAACACGTGGGTTCTGCCTCCTTTGTAATCTTCACCATATATGCACAATGATGAGCCACGTAACTGTCATAATCTATCTCCGCACAAAATTTCTTACTCTTTCAGACTTGTGTGGTCTAGAAACACTTCCAGGTGCCTTGTTCCTTGCTTGCATCCTTCTTGCACCCGGAGTCTTCATAGAGGGTATGCCAAACTCCTCATCTAAACACTGCTCAAAACCACATCACCATGACCAACGCTCAAATTTGGCAGCTTAGGGGCATCATCAACCTTTTCCTTCCCTTTTCTTGATACATTTAAAGAGTTGGCATGACTCACTCTTTCATGCAACCCGTCACTCCATGGATTCTCACGATGACCTACACTAGGTGACCCTTGTGACCGACTCAAAACCTGCGTTTGTGCACCAAAAATACACTCACATTCTCTCTTACATCATCCACTAAATCATCTTTCACATCAGCATACCAACTTTCCATTTCATCAAAACCAACATCTCTGACCGACTGTACACTGTATCAGTTACCCCAGTAACTGGCTTGGGAATTGCCCAGCTAGGTATCTCTGACGGAGCAGTTGTTCTCGCCATCTACTTTTCTTCCCCCTCTTCTTTGAATTTTGGCATAAACCAAAATTTCCAATCAGCAATGACAAGTTAGGTAGTGTCAATCTAGTGAGCCCGCTTCTTTTTATATGGAACCTTCTTCTTCGGTGGTGGGTAGAGGACTCTAGGTGGTGCGATGGGTGCGCTAGGACCTCCTTGATTTTCCCACTAAATTTAGGTGATAGAGAGCCTCCTTCTTGAGTTGATCCTTTTGTGTTGTCTTCATTTCAAACTAGTACGATGTGAGAGCATTCTAGGTTTTCGTGTCACGATCAGAGAGAGTCCTTCGTCCTCTGGTAAGTCTAGCTCTAGCTAGCTTGTGGCAATATGAAGTCGTGTGAATCCATCCTTGTGGTAATGGCTGATTATATTTAATTTTGGTCTCAAACAAAATCTCAGCCATCTCTCTAAATTGGGGTTCAGAGGCTGCTTGATTAGCTAGCTTTTCTCTTGAATCTTTGAAGCTTCAACTGTGATCTGGAGCAGTTGGTTGTTGTTGATCTTAAGTAACCTGCAAATTTGAACCCGCCACTACCCCATTGTCAGCTTGAAACTATGTAAAACTTATACCAGGTCATTAACCTGGTCTTTCTTCAGAGCTTCGTCTGGAACCTGGTTCTGGGCTGTCCATTTGGTTGTGGCTCCTTCATACCACTCCCTTAGTTCATTTGACGATCTTAATGTAGCTCTATTGATCAGTCGGTTCTGGATATGTCAGATATATTGCTAGGAAGAACCTTGCTAGCTCAGCCTCTTTAGTAGGTAAAGCATACATCAACAGAATCTTGGATGAATTCAAGGAAGTCCATTATCACTTGATTCTCTTGCTGCATCATTTTCCTGGCTATACGGACTAGATGATAGAGCCTTTTGAGGTTCCTCTCCTACTCCCCCAGAGTCATCCTGGTTCGTGATCCCTTGCTACTAGTGGCATGGAATTCTAGAAGTAAGTGGATCTTATAATCCAGAATTTTTCTTGCACTCTGCGACTTAACCGTCATGTCTTTTATTTGCATCCTAATGCATGTGTAGGTTTGTCACCCATGAGCATTTCCAACTATAACCCAAGACTCTTTAGATCCATTGTGAAAGGGCTCTTGATATGTGGATTGACCATGATATCCTCTTTTGTAAGAAATCACTAAGGTACCTTGTCCAATAGCTGGACACAACTGGGGTGAGCTGACAACTGACAGATTTGTTGATTGTGGTAATTGAGTGATTTCCAATCATTGACCATTTGTTTGGCTCCCACAAACATCATTTGAAAGCGCTCTAAGTCACTGTAAGCGATTTTGTCATGAAGGAATTCTTGGATCTGAAGAGCTTTCTCCTTTCTCAACTTCTTGTTCAGAGCTAACAACACACTTGAGCCATTATGTTCTAAATATGAACCTGAGTTAGACTTGAGTTGAATGCTTTTGCTCTTATACTAATTATGTAATGTGTATATAACCAAAGTTTGTTGTGTCGTCAATTCTTTGGAACCAGATAAACCATGTTCTTTAGAATGGGTTTAGGAATGGTCATGTTGCTAATCTTGACCAAACTGGATCTAATTTTGTTGTTGAGTTTGGTTGTGATGCTGACCACTCTGGTTGGTTGAACCAATACCCTAGGTGGACTGGTTCCCACCCGTAGCAAAGTCGGGAGGGGGTTGATCATCATCATTATCTTCATCATCATCGTGGTCAGGTCCGATGTCAACCCCTTGGTCCTAGTCATCCTCTTTTTCTTCTTCATCATCTTCAAAATCCTGGTTTTTGATGTACTCAACTAGCATGTGATTAACCAGAGCTCCTGTACATTCTTCAGATTTGTCCTCTTAATTAGATTTCATGTTTGTCACCAAATTTTGTAGATCTTCCATATTTAAAGTGAGATTTCCCTCAAAATCTGTAATATCCACCAGGAATTGGTAGATGTACTTCTCTGTGATTGCTTGCTTGAGGGTGTGATGACTGGCCATTACCGATTTCAGAGCAGTCTTTTCTGTATTAACCTCCCTTATAGCTTTTCTTTTTCTTCTTCGGCAAATTGCTTCTTCTTAGTTAATCGTTTGTTGTCATTTCTTAGTGCATCTATGTCTTTTTGTAGGGAAGCTATGAGGCGAGCATCGTTATTATGCTCAATGATGAAGAGCTCTAGCGTCTTGGCCCGAAGTTGATCAATCTCCTGCGTGGCCTTCTCTAGCTCTGTTTTGTTGGCCTAACGTTTTGTATGAAGCGCAACTACTACCGAGCCACGAGTCTTCTGTTGGGCTTCTATCAATTGCCCCTTGGTGTTTACCATAGTGTTCCACCCAGACATCATGGTAGCAACACATCTGTCAGTAGCATCAATGGTGGTTTGAGAGGTCTCATATGCAATGAGACAAGTGGATAAAGGCACCAATGCCTTATCTGCTCATAGTGTTCCACCCAGACATCATGGTGGCAACACATCCGTCAGTAGCATCAATGGCCGTTTGAGAGGTCTCATATGCAATGAGACAAGTGGGTAAAGGCACCAATGCCTTATCTGCTCATTGAACCACCATCCTCCCATGCAATGGCTTCTTTTGAAGTCTTTGGAGTCGGTCCATTTGCTTTTGTTGAACTTGAGGAGCCGGTAAGGCTAACTTGAGAAGTCGTCCTTGCTCCTTTTGTCAGTTGGTGGAGCTTGCCGCATCTCAATGGTCTTCTATTGTTCTACAATTTTCGATGGAGTTTGGGCCAAATCAATAGGGGTGAGTGCTAATGCCCCTTTTCCTTTATCTTGCTCAACTAACTTAGCTGTTGAGGATTGTTTCAATTTCAGGTGAGTTATTAGAGCAGTTATAAACTAATGACTTTAGCTATGAACTTATATATTGGCGCAAACCTCAAGGCTACCACAGGGACTTCCTGAGCTCCCTTGTTCCGTTTCTTTGTTGCCTCAATGTCCTCCTTTAGGTGTTTGCTGGCTTCTTCAGCTGAGCATGGTTTGGCCTTGACATTGTAAGACATTTTGAAGGCATGTCCCAGGGCTGCTGTTGTGGCCTCTACTTATCAACCATTAATTTTAGATCCACTATTAGGGTCAAAAGTATCCACCGCTTGCTAAATAATTTCTACATCAAATTCCATCCTAGTGGCTTCTAACACCACCTTAGATCCCATAGCCTCAACAATATGCTCGTTCACGCTGGTGGAAAATGTATATTCCAATATTGGTGTGGGGCACTGAGCAAACATGTTGCATTTGCTCCACTTGCTACTCAATGAATTGTGTAGCCTTATCAATTGCTTCTTACATCTGCTCTGAAACCTTCTTTGTCTCTCCAAACAGCATTATGGTCCTATCAAACTACCTATAAAGTCGCTACATTAGGATTGCTAATGTGGCGTGGATTTCTCAGCCATTTATTTTTGTAGATTCACTATTAGGGTGAAAGGTATCCACCACTTGTTGAATAATTTCTGCATCAAATTCCATCCTAGTGGCTTCTAACACCAGATCCCATAGCTTCAACAATGCTTGTTCACTCTGGTGGGAAACATATTTTCCAATATTGGTGTGGGGCATTGAGAAAACCTGTTGCGTCTGCTCCACTTGCTACTCTATGAATTGTGTAGCCTCATCAACCGCTTTCGGCATCTATTCTAAAACTTTCTTTGTCTTTGCCATGGCTGCGTCTTTTGAGTAATCTTGTGAAGATGACAATCCACCTGTGGTGGTGGAGAAAGAGAAACACGAGAGCTTTGGAGTGTCAAGTTTAGAATGAAAAGTTGTGGCAGTAGAAGGTGAAGGCGAAGATGTAGGACTTGCTATCGGTTGTGTATGCGATGAAGGTGTAGAAGGGTCTGCAAGGGGAGAGGTGAGTCATGCGATAGTTTGAGAAAGAAGTGCAGGATCCCGCACCCTTTGCATAGTTATCTTTATATGCACCATGAATGCTCCACGCTCTTGTTCTCTTGGTTTTAAGACCGCCATCTACCACATGGCAGCTATGCGTCGGTCTAGCTGCCTACTCATTACTTGGAAGATTCTACCTTTCATTATTGATTGCATGTGACCATTAGAATTGTCAAACCATACTAGTTCTGGCTTTATGTGTGTCTGAACTGGAAATAATCCAACTACTACTTTCACCAATTCTTGGCAACTCTCTTTTGGCATGATGTGGAATAAATCCAGTAGTTCACTTTCTGAATCTGAATCATTTTTTGGTGCTAGTGCTACTGGGATTTCCTCTGACCTGGCATAATACAATTTGACCTTGGTCCCATTGTCAACTCCAACCAACACCAATCCAGATAAATCTCATAACCTTATTTCTACATTGGAGAATACCCAGTCAACCTCAAAGGGCCAAGACCAAGCTATCTTCAAATTATGTTTTTGGTCCCAATTTTGACTGATATAGTAGTACCAAATCACCCTTATTGAACTCTCTAACCTTAATTTTACTATCATGCCGGTGTTTCCTCCTTTGCTGAATAACCTCTTGTTCCAGCATAGCACATTGTCTGATCTCATCAAGCTGTAATAAATCATCCAACCTTTGCTTCAAATTCTAATTGAAATCCATCCCATACTCTACGACCAATCTGAGACTGGGAATGACAAGCTCCATGGGGACTTCTGCCTCTGTGCCCTATGCAAGCTTAAAGGGTGTCATTCTAGTAGTGACTTTATAGGAAGTTTGATTAGGCCCATAACATTTTCTGAATTCTGGTATCCCATTTTACGTGGTTCTTTCTGGAATATCTTCATGCGAATGGTCTTGATAGTCTTGTTTCTACTTTCTGCCTGACCTTGGATAATATGGTGTTGATTTCTTGTGCTTAACTAAGAATAATTCCATCAGTATGTGCATAGTGTCATTGATGAAGTGGGTACCCGGATAAAAAACTATCTCTATGGGACAAACATATTTGCAGATGATGTTCTCATATAGAAACACAGCAGTTGATTTAGCATTATTGTCTGGTAGTGTCTTTGCCTCTACCCACTTGCTCACATAACAGGTAGCCATAATGATGTATTTGTTCTCTCTAGGAGTAATTTTCTTAATTCACATCACGCCAAAGGAAAGTTGCCAAGAATTGGTGAGAGTAGTAGTTGGAGTATTTCCAGTTCAAACACACATAAAGCCAAAGCTAGTATGGTGTGACAATTCTAATGGTCACATGCAATCAACAATGAAAGGTAGAATCTTCCAGGTAATGAGTAGGTAACTAGATCAATGCATAGCTGCCATGTGGTAGATGGCAACCTTAAAACCAAGAGAGTAAGAGCGTGGATCATTTATGGTGCGTATAAAGATAACTATGCAAAGGGTGCGGGATCCTGCACTTCTTTCTCAAACTATCACATGACTCGCCTCTCCCCTTGCAGACCCTTCTACACCTTCTTCGCATACACAACCCATAGCAAGTCCTACATCTTTGCCTTCACCTTCTATGCCACACCTTTTCATTCTAAACTTGGCACTCCAAAGCTCTTGTGTTTCTCTTTCTCCACCACCACAGGTGCATTGTCATCTTCACAAGATTACTCAAAAGACGCAACCATGGCAAAGACAAAGAAGGTTTCAGAGTAGATGCCGAAAGCGGTTGATGAAGCTACACAATTTATAGAGCAACAAGTGGAGAAGACGCAACAGGTTTTCTCAGTGCCCCACACCAATATTCGAAAATATGTTTTCCACCAGAGTGAACAAGCATTGTTGAAGCTATGGGATCTAGAGGTGGTGTTAAAAGCCACTAGGATGGAATTTGATGCAGAAATTATTAAACAAGTGGTGGATACCTTTTGACTTTAATAGGGAATCCACAAAAATAAATGGCTTCAAAATTTGGAAAGGACCATAGTATCTTTTTGCTAGCTTAGCATAATACTTTTGATGGCCCGTAGGATTTTTGCCCGTCATTTGCCTTAATCGAGCCTTAGGAAACTTAAGTAAGACCCAATCATTTTCTTTGAACGTTAAGGACCTTCTGTGCTTGTCAGCAGCAGCTTTTTGCCTTTGTTGAGAGATGGATTTAGCCTCCTTAATCTTTTGAAAAGATTCTGGTAGGTCACAACTATACTCATCGGCGGCCAAGATCTTCCCATGTACTTTGACTAGAAAGGGACTTTTTGGTCTTCCCTCAATGATCTCAAAAGGTGCTTTTCTCGTAGAAGTATGTACAGTATTATTGTGAGCATACTCTACAAGAGGTAAATATTTTGCCCATTGTGAGCGTTGATCTACTTTGATAACGTAAGTCTTGAGTAGATTGAGTATCGTAAGATTAGCTATCTCACTTTGGCCATCTATTTGTGGATGATAGGCTGAAGAGAAATTCAATCTTGTTTCTAGATTTTCAAAGAGACCGTTCCAGAAATTACTGGTCATTCTAGGATCTCTATCTGACACGATGGATGTGGGTAATCCATGGTGCTTGAAAATCTGAGATATGAAGAGAGTTGCCATTTGGAGTGCCTTAATAGTCTTTTTGACAAGAATAAAGTGTACTTGCTTGCTAAACGTGTCGACTATTGTCCATACTCCCGTATTCCCATGGATAGACTTAGGTAATCCAAAGATGAAATCCATGGATATACTCTCCTATGGTGAATTTGAAATAGGCAATGGCTGGAATAATCCAAGTTGCTTCCCTCTATCATACTTGGTCTTTTGGAATACTACACATTTTGAAACATACTCTTGTATGTCCACTTTCATGGTAGGCCAATAGAAGTACATGTCTACTCCTCGGAGAGTGGGTTGAATACCTCTATGTCCCGCATATGCAGGAGCATGGGATTCATACATAACTTTCTCACGAAGGGAATGTGTAACACAGCCTATTGCCGTGGAGAAGATAACCATCCTGCAAGGTGAATGGTTCCTCTTTCTTCCCTAAAGCAAGGGCTGACATTATGTCTCTAAAGTCAGGGTCAGTAGCATACTCATCCATCATAAAGATAGATCATTGTAAGTAGCTATAGACAACGCATTAACATTTGGTCACCGTGAGAGTGCATCGGCCACTTGATTGTGCTTACCAACAATGTGAGCAATATGAAAATTAAATTGCGAAAGAAAATTTTCCCACCTCATTTGTTTGTCAAAGAACTTGGTTTGTATCATGAAATACTTGAGACTTTGGTGGTCAGTTTGTAGAATGAATGGAGTCCTCGATAAGTAGTGCTTCCATGTGTCTAGGGCATGTAAAATAGCTAAAAGCTCTTTCTCATAAATGCCCAAGACTCGTTCATCCGTATTGAACCTTCGGCTCTCATATGCTATGGCATGCCCTTCTTGAAGCAAAGCTGCTCCAAGGCAATCACCACAAGCATCACATTGGACCTCAAATGGCTTTGAGAGAACAGGAAGCATGAGGACTGGTTGGGAAGTAAGCTTCTCTTTGAGCTTATCAAAAGCGTTTTGCTCCTTAGCTGTCCATATACTTAACGTTCTTCTTAGTTAAGTCATGTAGTGGTCCTGCTACTTGAGAGAGTTTTGCTGTGAAGCGTCTATAGTATGCACACATACCAATAAAGCTTCTTAGCTCATGTAGATTCCTTGGGTTAGGCCATGCTTTTATTACCTCCAACTTTGATGGATCCATACGGATACCATCTTGAGAGAAAGTATGACCTAGGTATTGAATCTCTTGAAGGAAAAATTCACTTTTCTTTTGGTTAAGAAAAAGCTTATTCTCCCTCAATGCTTGAAAAATCACTTGGAGATGTTGCTTATGTTCCTCCAAAGACTTGGAGTAGATGATGATACCATCAAAGAACACTCCAATGAATTTATTGCACAGTCTAAAAATTTTCTCCATTAAACGATTGAGTGTAGCTGGTGCATTAGTCAAGCCAAAAGGCATGACTAAATATTCATAAAGACCAAACGTTGTGCGAAAAGTGGTCTTTACGATACCTTCATCTACTATCCTTATTTGATGATAGCCACTCTTAAGGTCAATCCTACTGAAGTAGGTAGATCCTTGTAGCTTATCAAACAGATCTTCTACCCGAGGCACGGAAAATTTGTTTTTGATAGTGATATGGTTTAGTGCTCGATAGTCCACACACATACGGTATGTACCATCTTTCTTTTGCACTAAAAGGACTGGAGAACAAAAAGGAGAGGAACTAGGCCTCACCATCCATTTGTCTATTAATTCCTGTACTTGCCTCATGATCTCCTCTTGTTGAGCTTGTGAGACTCGATAAGGAGGCTTGTTAGGCGGTGAGCTTCTTGCAAGGAGCTCAATGTGATGGTCATCATCCCCTCGTTTTGGAGGTAAGTCCATAGGGATATCATGGATGAACACATCTTGGAATCCTTTAGAAAATTAGACAAGTCTAACTCTTCTTGATTCCTACCATTTACATTTGATGAAACATTAGGATCTTTTATAGACTCTTTGACAAAATTCATGTATGCAAAAACTGAGCTCTTCATTGACTTATCAAAAGCAGGAGGATTCATAAGTGGAATAGTGTGACCACGCTCATTAGCATCTATATACATATTCTTTCCCTTGTAGGTGAAGTAGATTCTCCTTTGAGGAAACTTCATATTGGAAGCCACGCGATCAAACCATGGTGCCCATAGGATAGCATCCTCATGTTGGAGAGGAGAGATGAAGAACTCTTCTTTGTCGACATAGCTTTGAACATGAAGCCTCAACTTCCCAATCAAGGGAGTAACGGAGGCTTGCTGTCCCTTGAAAGCTACATCAGCCATTACCATATCTCCCATCTCGAAAGCTTGAATGCCCAACTTGGTGGCCAACTCCATTGATATGAAGTTGTAGGTAGAGCCAGGGTCAAACAAGATGAAGGAATCATGCTCACTTACCTTTCCCCAGGCATAGGAAAGTGATGATCCCTTTGCAATGAGCATCCTCTTTTGGAGCTTCGATGGTGGAAGCCCTAGGAGTCTCATTGCGAGTATTCTTCTTGGGGTAGGAAAGATAGCCATGTCCTTGCTCCCCACACTTGAAACACTAGCTCTTCAGGAGAGAGTTTGTTTTTGCCTTTGTAAACTCCCTTCTCCTTGGACCGATTGTTGTTGTTGTTGTTGGAAGTGCCTTTGGGAAGAATTTTGAACATTGGTTTTCCCCTTTGCATCATTTTTGTCTTTGTTTTCCATGGGCTTGACATTCCGTCTAGCCCCTTGATGGAAATTGATGCATGAAGCAACCATGGTGTAATGGATTACTTCGCTAATAGTACCAGGCCGTTGAGAGTTGATGTATTCGGCCATCTCTTTAGGTAATCCCGCACAGAATTGCTACCTTTGCTCGGCAAAGTCTATCTTTTGAAAGACATCAACCTTGAGATGTAAATCCCAAACCTTGTCTACATACTTGCGGATAGACTCATGAGAGAGAAGCTTCAAGCTGCGCCATTCAATAAGCACTTTGTCTTTTGCATCGCTTGCAAGGTGTTGCTTCATGATGAAAACTCATAGAGTTTTCCATGTCTTTGGGGCTTCGTCATTGCCACGAAGGCTAGCCCACCATTGACGAGCTGATTTTAAAAGTGCATAGCTACATGACGTAGCTTGGACGACTCCGTAAAGCCCTCGTTTCCAAAGGCCGCATCAAATTGCTGGATGAAGGCCAACACTTTGTTGGTAGCACCAAAGGTGACATCATAGGTGAGAAAAGAGATACTCTTTTCCCCCTCCTTGAACTTCTTTAGCTTTTGTGACCTTTGCCATGTAGAGAATGATTTGCGATGTCCTCCCCTCTTGTATTCTCTAAGAGAATAGTCATAGCTTTCATCGGAAGAGGAGGAGGTGAAGAAGAAGAAGAAGAGCGTGACCTCTTCCTAACCCTTTTCTTCCTTTGTTTCCTCTCTTCCATTTCGGATTGATGAAGAGAAGGACTATGTGTTGATCTTTTCCTCTTGGGAGGACTGGGCGATCGTCTAGACCACCGTCTTCGTGGATCCACATCTTCAAAGGAACTTAAACTTTCATTGCTTTTTTGCTCTTTGGATTCCTCCTCTCGAATGGAAGAGAGTCTTCATTTGGGGGTTTTTCTTCAAGAGGCCTCCTAAGCTCTTTCTCCTCTTGGAGAGGAAGGGAAATTCCATAAGCACGAAATTGTTGAGTAACTTCGACTTGCAAAGCAGGGTTGCCCATAGCTTGCTGCAACCTAGTGATGAGATAATTCACAAACATGGGAGCATCATTATTAGCACCTTCATGTGCAAAATCAAAGCTATCAATGTTCATTCTACTCTCTTGATTATTGTTAGCCAAGTTAACAAAAATTTATAACATTTGTACTCTAATTTGTCGTCTTTGAGACAGCTAAATCCCGGGTACTACTTGAACAACCACTCCTCCCAATGTCTCAATCATTGTCTGATTCACGAATAGTACGTGGGGAACGGACACAGTAAGAAAATATCTTGGAACCACATGTCTACTCTCAAACTCCTCCAAACTGAATTCTAGGTTCAAGGCGTGGCAGAGCTGCTGACGCTGAAGGATCAAAGAAGCGCACCAAATAGTAGCAACTCAATGATGCAAGCCTAAAGAGCTCCCAATGCCGATTGGCACCAACCCCTTAAAGATGATAAGTGAGAGTATTAGTCCCTTGCCGGATCAATCCTGTACACAACATGAGACAATCCAACATCACAAACAAACAAGAACAGTACGCGTGAGCGCACATCAGGCTCCTTGAGAAACAGTTGTCTTAGCCTCCAGCATGGAGGATGAGAACCCCTAATCCCTTGTGACCTTTTGCCAATGACCAAATCACTCAAACTCGCCCCTATTTCTAAAGATACTGTTCATTGAGCTCACGTGGGAATCTCACATGCTACCTAGCGTCCTCCACATTCTGTTCTCTTCTTAACTTATCCCCTCTTCGATCTCTCCATCTCTAACCCTAGACTGCTAGACTTCTAGACCTGTCTCCATTGCAAGTTGCCTTTAATGTGGAGATACCCTACTTGGAATACACTTTCCAGCAACATACCCTTCTCAAAGAAATGGGCAGGGAAACCTGTGTAGAGCCTATGACAGAGAGGGAGCAATAGAGACTCGAGCATAGGAGAATCGTCCTCTGAAACCACGGTATCAACGACCAGATTGGACATTACTCTAGAAAAAGTGAGAGCAAACTCTGTTTCAGCAGCAACAGCTGAAGGCACTCAGCTACATGAGGTCTTCTGTTGCAGCAGAGAGGCGTTTCTTTTGAAAGATGAATGCATACATGAGAGCACACACACATAGAAGCAGTTCATTACATGAGAAAGCGTACTTTCTTACATATATCTATGTCCGAACTCTTCCCTGTTTCAAGGATCTCTTTGTGCAGTGAAGATGAGAGAAAAGAAGAATAACCTTAACAGAAAACAACAAAAATTAGAGGGATGACAAATTACGTAAGTGACGGATCTGTACCTGAAATTCTTGTTCAAGAAGCATATGAAAGAGAGAAATCGACGTGTGAAAGAACAGGCGAGAGAGAGAGAATAAAAACAGACGGGGAGAAGGGGGGGAGAGAGATCCGATGAGCTCCGAAATAGAGACACAAATTGGTATGAGCTCCTAGTTGGCAGTTTCTGGACCTTCAATCCTCCGGCAGGCAGCGGCAGCCCTGTTGTGCTCAAAATTCACTTGATGGCAGCCGGCTACCTTCCTCCTCCCCCTGGCCGCACCAGCTCCATGTGCTAGTGTAATAGGGTAAGGGAGCTAGTTGTCGGATGGGTTCCAGTTTAAGGCCAAAAAAGAGATTTAAGCGGGCCCAAGCACAACACTTTTTAGAACCAAATTAAAGGTTGGAAAGAAAGCGTGGCCATCAGCAAAGAATTGGACGTGGCCTTTACTCCTTTCCAACGCACTCTCTCTCCAAATATGGCGCCTCATCTCCCACGTAATAGCGCCAACGAGGTAAGAGCAGATCAGCAATCATGAATACCATACTCTAAACTAGACTACCTCCCTCTTAAGACTCGACCCTCTTATCTCATTATTTCAAGCATGTACACACATTGAATGCAGATTCAAACCAAAAACTGGCGCTCAACAAATTCCACCAATAGCAAACACCTTGCCGGATTCATCCAGATTAAAGGCACTTGAACAGCTCAGATTTTACTAAGATAAACATAGATTTGATAAATACATCAGAATGCGTAGAGCATGGATTAGCAGCAACGTTAATCACCAGCACTTAATCACACCATTTTTACAACACTGCAAATCAACCCCAGCTCACTCTCAAATACACTACCAAACCCATCCTTCATCAACACTGCAAAACATCCTATTAGGCACTACCCTCTTTTCTGCAGATTTTATCAGTCACTACTCTCTTTTCTTCGAGAGATTATAATCACCTTCAGATTTAAAGTCCAATACAGAATGTGCCTTGATGGCCTGGACAGCTCCATGTGAGTGCAAGAAATGCTTGCTTGAGAGGCACCCAGTACTTGCAAACCTACTATGCACATCCATGTTGCTCCATCACAACGGCGGACGAGTTTGTTGTTGTGGTCGTGTCCACGTGAAACCCCCATTCATGTGCTTAGTGCCTAGAAAGCAAGCTGAGTTTGTAACCCCAAAGACCCAACCTCCACCACTGCTACAAAAAAGACCAGCAAGCCCTGAAGAACTTCCTCCTCCAGTGCCTAAGAAAAAGTTTTCAGTTAAGGAGTACGAGAAGCTTCTACAGAGATTTGAGGACTAAGAGGTAAATTGCAGACAGATTCTTTTTGTTTTCTTTCCAAACAACATCTTTAGCATTTTTTTGTAATAATTAAGACAGGTCTTTTTGTCTATGTAGACTATGGTGAAAAGAGGGATGAGAACCAGAAAGACTACAACAGGCAAAACCACACAAAAAAACCAATGTCCAATCATCTCTCCCTCCTCCAAAGTCGGCTTGAAAAACAAGAAACAAAGAAGCTGCAACAAGGTTTCTAAATCAAGCGCTCCACTTGCAATTCAAACTAGAGTCAGATTTCCCAAATCAGTGACTTCAAAGCCATACACACAAACCCAGGAGCCTCTCATAGTCAATGAAGACAAAGCAAGTAAAAGGCAAAGAAACCAGTGCAGCGCAATACATTATCATGGACAGAAGAGGACATGGCCAAGGCTTTGACAGCTCGTGAAGAGGGCCTTTCTTTGCAGAAATGTTCTGTTCAATTTGGCATAAGCAAATCTGCTATAGCAAGCTGGGAAGAGGGAAGAACGTGCAAGAAACGACGAGGACCTAAGACCGTGCTCAATTTAGAAGAAGAAAAAGCTTTGCTACAGTGGATATTTTTCAAGTGCGATTCAGGACACGGCGTATCTATAATCGATGTGAAGTTAAAGGTTGCAGAAATCCGTAAACGAGGCACATACTTTTCAGTAATGGAATTCCAGGAAAAAGCTGGTGGCAAGGTTTTCGAAAGCAACATCCTGAGTTAGTTTTCCGAATTTCAGAAGGGTTAGAACAAACAAGAGCCACAAGGTTTCGACCTGAGATTGTGAGGACACTACATGATAACCTTAAAAAGCTTTATGATGCGAATAAATATCCACCATCACACATTTGGAATGCGGATGAGAGAGGGTTTCAAGGTTCAAGAGACAAAGGAATCAAAATACTTGCAAGAAAGGGAACAAAGTCAGTTTATGGTATTACATGTGATTCAAGAGAATGGATGACTGTTTTGTGCTGTGTAAATGTTGCTGGACAATCAATCCCATCATACTACATTTTCAAAGGCAGCAAAATCGGAAGCGATTACATTCAACATTGTGAACCAGGTGCAGCAATGGCAATGCAACGGAAGGCATGGATGACGGAGAGCTATTTCAAGCATGGCTGGATCACTTAATAAAGTCATCAATGAACAGATGGGATTTGAGCATAGACATTTGCTGATTTTGGATGGACACAGAAGCCATGTGTCCTTGGAGGTGGTTGCCAAGGCTTATGACTCAGGTATTGACATTGTTACTTTACCTGCACATACGTCTCATAAGTTACAACCTTTAGATGTGTCAGTCTTCAAGTCTCTAAAGGCCAACTTTCGTAAGGAGCGAGCTATATGGCAACAAAAGACAGCAAGCTCTCAGGCCAGTAAAGGTGAACTTGCCACAATTGCATCCAAAGCTTTGACATTATCATTTACAGCAGAGAACATCAAGGCGGGATTTAGGGCCACAGGAATATGGCCACATGGTGCTAATGCAGTGACATTTGAAGGTATGCCATGCAATCACATCAAAATAATCGAGGAGAACATCAATGAGGTGGGTGATGAGTCTCAAGTGCCTAACACTCCAACTTCAGACATTCCAGAGAATTTACCATCAGCTTCAATCGTAGCAAATACTTTACCTTCTATTGAAGGTGAATTGACAACTATGGAAGGTGAGGCAGTTGATGCTTTGAAGGCCATGGCAGATGATAATCAGGTTCAGATTCCTACTGTGGATGATGTTGAAAGCGAAGACATCATATTAAATCTTTCACGAGAAGAACTTTTCAGCTTTGATGATCCCATAAATGATGACAGGCTTTCACTACAATTCCCATCAGAAGGCCAAGGACAAGAAAGCACACAAAGAACAGAAGGATGCAACAACATGCAAGGGACAACTGAACATACAAATGGAGCAAACAATCCAGCATTATTGAGTTTTCAGCAAGAAAACATGAATCCATCCTCATGCACACAACCATCAGATGAGCAGAACAGAATAATTAATCTCTTGAGAGTGCCTATGACAGAAGTATGTGTGAGGCGAGCACCACGAGAAGCCTTTGTGGATTACACAAACAATTTGATCATCACATCATCTCAGTATGTTGAAAGCATGAAAGCAAAGAATGCAAAAAAAGAGGAGATCAGCAAAGCAAGAGAAGTGCGAAAAGTAGAAAAGGATAAGAAGCGGCTACAATCTCTTGCTGAGAAAGAGGAGCGCCGTCAACGGACATCATATGCAGCCAAGGCTAAGCTAACTAGAAAGGAACGGGAGATACAACAACAGCTCTTTGAGAAGCGATTGCGGTCGATACTTTGGGAGAATGGTTCACTTGAAGGTGTCCTCATCAAGTCTCTCCACCAAGATCAACCATATCAAGCATTGGCAAGGAAGTTGCGCTTGGAGAAACTACGAAGATCTCGACATAAATTGCAATAAGCCTCTCAGTGTTACATTTTGCGAATCAGCAAAAACATTAGATCTTGCTTATCCCATCCTACTTTTTGTTAGGAATGCCTTCTTTTTACAACTTTTCCCTTTATATCCACAACAATTCCATGTTTTGTAATATCTTGAAATCACAAGTGTACCTACCCTAACTGCTCTTACCTTCATAGAGTTAATTTTTCCTCTCTTTCAATTTGTTAGCGGTGAGTAAACAAATGTAGTCAAACAATGCAGACATCAAACACCTTTTTGCAAGTATGTGACATACAAAACAAACATATATGAATCGAGAACAAACAAGAGCCAAACTCATGCGACTTACAAACTTTAATTGAAGTATCGAAACATAGCTAAGTGAGCAGTAGTCATGATTGCGAGTGAGAACCATTGCAGTGAAGCTATCTCACCTGAAAAAGACCAGAGTAGCGACACCATCAACACTTTAGATCTCCGTTTTCACCATTCTGAAAATCAGTATGTCTAGAAGAACTTGTTGGTATCCACGTATCCACGGATGTGTTGACAAATAGAACACAACAAACACACTTACTTAGACACCTAGGCCCTTCAAGAAAGCATTCATAAATTTACAACTAGTGGCCTGAAGTCCTGCATACTTGGATACACAATGACATACTCAGGCCTTGAGCAGCTGTCATTCTTTTGTGGCGATCTGTCGTGAGAAGCCTCTTCACAAAGTCCCTTGCTTCAGGTGACAAGATGGGCCATGGTGCTTCATCGAAACTTGGCTTAGACTTCAAAACAAATCTAAAGATACCAGATTCTGTACGTGCCCAAAATGGGCGGCTGCCACATAGTAATATGTACGTAATTACTCCAATGCTCTCTGCTTCGATACTATAGGATCTATGCAGAACTTCAGGAGCAACGTAATAAGCACTTCAACTATGTTGTTTAGCCTCTCATCTCCAACAACAAGAACCATCCTCAGAGTACTTTCCACCTCTGCCATGTAAAGCCACCAGCATCAGACATTGTGCACAGAGGATGAAGAACGATGTGTGTGTGTGTGTGTGTGTTTGTGTGTGTGTGTTTGTGTGTGTGTGTGTGTGAGAGAGAGAGAGAGAGAGAGAGAGAGAATCTTACCCGAGATGGAGTCGACAAATCTGCCTCCAACGAAGAGCTGAGTGTGTTTAACCTCGACGGGAATATCGCCTGCCATGCAAGTATGCGGGTAGAGGGATCTCGCAGGTGAAGCTCAACTTGCCTGCGTGCAGCGTCCTCTACATTTTGTAGCACAGAAAACAGTCCTCACGTCTTCTGCAACATATTACAGAAGCAAGGAATGCAACATATTAAAAATGCTACATCCAGGAAAAGCTCACCGCCTGAGAGCCTGCGCAAGTCCCTCGGAGATGGCCATGATGCCTATGAAGCTGTTTGGAGATGATGACGAATGTGAAACAGGGGGCGCCTTTCCTGCCCGCTCCAAACTGCAGGAAATTCCCCACAGAAAATGATGCGTGTGTAGCTCACATCTAGACTGAGGGAGAGCTCATACAGAGCATCGCCAGTTCTTCAATTCGTGACAAGCCTTGTTGTACGTGACGAAGATGCGTTTTGGAAAAGACTTTTTGACCCATTCTCACTGAAGAGCCACGCTTGGTGATTAGACAGCTTTAGGATCAGAAAGGGCTTATCCTTGGCATGTGGTAGGGGTGGATATTGTAGCTTTAATGGTACCAAAAATTGTAACACTATAAATCAAAAAACTAGAAAAAAGAGGGGAAAATGGAGCCCATGACCTAGTTTTTTTAATTGCCACATGCAAAAGGGCCTATAGCGACCCTGTTTGAGCACACACTTTGATAGAAACCCTACAATCTGTGCTTTGAATAGGGCCTCCACTTTAAGTGTGCTTAATATGGCTCCTCTACCCTAGGGCTAAGATAACACAAATTGGGCGAGACGAAGTGGTAGCGTAGAGAGACTATGCGCGGAAGGGAGAGAGAGGGAGACAGAAACGAGGGGTCAAAAACAGGAACAGGGGAATGAAGCTATTTAAATAGCAATTTAATGATTTTAATGTCCTTCTCTCTCTTCGCATCTGTGTGTGTGTGTGTTGCTAAGGCTGGGTTCGCATTGAGGCGGCGGAAGAGAGCCTCCAAAAGTAGCTTTTCCGCGTGGTAGAGTTCCATAATGCACACTTCCGCCACCCATTTGTTCACATAGAGGGTGGAAGAAAAAGTCACTCGATTTTCTTCTGCCGGCTTGTGTGAACATTGGGTGGTGGGGCGGAACAAAGAGTGAAAGAAGCATTTAGCATTTGCATCAATAAAGCATAGTACAAACCATAGCATAAAAATTATGAACTTGAATGCATTTGTTACAAAAGCTCTAACTTGAGGATAATGATGATGCTATTTCCTCGAAAGCTTCATTTCCAAAAAATTATTGGACATTCATCGGTGCATGTTCTTTGTACATTGCCTTTGCAATATTATCCCTCCTCTTGGAGCCTACTCCAAGGTCATTGGAACCTCCTTCATCGCTGCCTTGTGCACGCTCCATAGCCTCCTCTATTCCGACATCCCGTGTTGCCATAAGCTCCATCATGGATGTAGCACCTGCTCTTCGATCCTCTGCCGCACGTCCATCGTGACCCACCAATTCTGCTTGTATGCCTAGCTTGGTGGCCAACTCTATAGATCTTGCACTTGCCGCATAATCTCCTCTTGTTGAGCTTGAGAAACTCTATAAGGAGGTTTGTTAGGTGGTGAACTTCCTAGAAGAAGTTCAATTGCATGGTCATCATTACCTCGTTTAGGAGGTAGCTCACAAGGGATGTCGTCAATAAAAACATCTTGAAACCCCTTGAGAAAATTGGATAACTCTAATTTCTTTTGGTTGCTTTTATTTTCTTTTGCTAAAGCATTGGTTCATTTTGAGAATCTTTGACAAAAATCATGTACACGGAAATAGAGCTCTTTATTGACTTGTTGAAAGCTGGTGTATGTACAATGGGGATAGTGTTACCCATTTCCTTAGCATCTATATACATGTCTTTTTCCCTGAACTTAAAGGAGATTCTCCTTTCAGGGAATTTAACATTGGCAGCCAGGCGATCAAACCATGGTGCCCCTAGGATTACATCCCCATGCTTGAGAGGAGAGATAAAGAAGTCCTCTTTGTCCACATAGCTTTGGACATGAATCCTCAATTTCCCGATTAAGGGAGTGACTGAAGCTTCTTGCCCCTTGAAAGCACTGTCTGCGGGTAGGACATCTCCCATCTCATAGGCTTGTATGCCTAGCTTGGTGGCCAACTCTATAGATATCAAAAGATTCTCCATGGAAAATACAAAGGTTGTGAAGCACAAGACAAGCTGCTACAAGATTTGGCACATAGCGTAGATTCATGTCACATCTTTTTAACAAAAATCTAAACCTTGCCTTCAACATTCCAAAAGCTCTCTCAACTGGCATCTTTGTACTTGATTTAATGAAATTCTAGTAGTACTTGAGATGTGACAGCCCTTCCTTGCACCCTTTGAAAGGCACTAGCATATATGGCCGTGCCGGATAAGGGCAATCACCAACTAGACAGTAGTTGCCTAGTTCCCCTTTTGCACATCTTTGACCTAGCTCACTTCTAGTGAAATTCAAGGAGTCATGCACTGATCCGGCCCATCCAACATCAAAATTCCATATTGAACAATTAGCAGATACGATTAGTTGCAGCAAAATAGAGTGGAAACCTTTTCGATTGAAGTAGTCGACATGGTGCAATGATGGGAATGTGCGAACCATCTATTGCACAAACAACAAAGGGATTCCTCTTGCTGCTTCAAACTCACGCGCCAATGTCGCAAGTCGAGAGCTTGAAGGCCATCTAATGTACATATCCCTAAGGCCAGATTTCACGATTGCCTTGCAAAAATCAAGTACAATTCCACAAGATGTACTTTTGGCACATCCATAAGTGTCACCAAGGCCCAAGAGTCCATCGCCAGTAGTAAGTCTGGTAAGAGCGATGGCTACTCTATCTTCTATAGGCACAGTCTTACGAAAGTTTGTGGATTTCTTCTGCATGAAAGGTGCAAGCTTCCCACAAAGGTAATTGAAGGTTTCTTTGCTGACCCTTAGACGCGCTTGAACATGCTAGCATTGTAAGCACTTAGGAGATAGCATCGGACAAAGCCTTGTGGACGTGGGTATGCCCACGCTCACCATCGTTCATGGCCCCGCCTTCGGTTGACGATCTTGAGGCTTACAGATCGTGACATGCTCTCGCAAACATGCAACCAAGTTTGCACTATGGACTCATCATTGCGAAAGCTGGGCTCCTTTAGCAATTCATAAATGGCTAAAGAACACAACCGTGCACAATAGAGAGCCATTTCCTTGGATATAGCCATTGAATCCTGCAATCGTTGAAAGGCTACAAGATATTTAGTTCACGGTCTACTATAATTTATTGCAATTTTTTCAGACTTTGAAACCTTGAAACATTTTCATACACTTCGAAGCACAACAATAAAATTTGCAAGCTTTGGAAGCTTTGACAAATTACAACAAAACTCTGAAAAAACATAGAAGCTGTGAAACATGGAAAGCCTAAAACTACTTGTCACCCCCCCTAGATTCCTTCAAAAAATAACTCATAGTCATGCGCATAGCAGCTAGTATATTGAGCCTCTCCTTCTCCAAGGCAATATTCTTGCTAGCGGTATCCTTGAGATGCTCCAAGAGAAGTTTTCCTGTACCAGCCATCTCGGCCAAGGACTCCTCGTACTTCGGAGCGACTTTTCGGCTTGAGGACATGGTGGTTGGGTCTTCTCTTAAGTTGTTGGGGTAACATCCTCCATTGTTGATGAAGAAGTGTGGCTAACATGAGTAACAGTGGCTCTGGCGTGGTAGTATCCATCCACTATGTCGAACCATTTGCATATATGCCTCCTACCATTACCAGAAATTGAGTTATGGGCTTTGTCCTGACGATATTGTTGCAATACTGCTTGCCACTTTTTGCGACAACTTTCACTATCTTTATCAAAGTCAAGGTAGGTGGTGGCTAGTTTAGGAGCCACCTTTGCCCATAAATTAATCCCTTGCTTCCCGGGATTATTGAACTCCTCATTCATGCCCCCCCGGATATGAATGAGTTGGTAGACCCACCAATCTTTCCACTTGCTTTTCTTGTTGTCGCCGTCATCATCATCTTCTGTCATAATAATCAATATCTAATTCTCCTAAATGATTTTCTCATGTTAAACTGATCATTTAATATGGGGAAGTTCCAGGGGAGAAAAAGCTAGAATCTTGGTTAAGCTAGCAGACCGGCCACAATAGGGATCCAAAGGAGGGAAAATAGGGATCCAAAGGGGGGGCCATCTGCAAAAGAGCCATGTGCAACAATGGGCTAAAAAGACCCTAAGGTTCAGCCCATTAAGACTTCCAAAATGCTAAGGTTCCAAAATTCAAAGGTTGTGTCCAAAGGTCAACCATGGGGGGAATTGGATGCTTTGTGTGTGTCCCAAAAGTCTTTACAAATCCCTACATAGGAGGGGGTGATCCTCGCTTGTAGGGAACGAGAGAGAAAGTCACACACACACACACACACACACACACACACACACACACACACACACACACACACACACACACACACACAAGCTCCCTTTACACAAAGGGAATGAGGGACACATGTCAGCTCCCTAGCCCAGATGCCCACAAGGTGTACCCAATTCTTATTGGATGGCCTTGGAGGTGGACCAATGAGAATTAGGCTAGAGTAAATCTAGTTTAATTAATTTAAAAACACTTAATAAAAGAACCAATGAGAATTAAGTCCTCTAGAAGACTATTGGACAGTCTCCCAAGGGGTCCAATGAGCATTCAACAGCCCAATGGCTTGCCTGATTCCTATTGGCCAGGAGGCAAAGGGGTCCAATGAGAGTTTAGTTGAATTATTAAATTACCTAAAGCTCTCACAAAAGGGGAAAGGGGGACACATGTCAGAAGGCTATCACTTATGCTGCTTAATTTTCATTGGCTAGCCCTAGGGAGGTCCAATGAGAGGGTAGCATGAGCAAATAGCAAGAGGGGTCGACCAAGAGAGAGAGGGGGCTGATTTTTGCAAGGCATTATCACACACACACACACACACACTCACACAACCTCATGTGTGAAGTAAAGAAGACTCTCTCTCCTTCTCAAGCTTTAATGGAAAGCTTATCACCTACTCGAAGCTTGTGAGAAAGGAGGCCTACACCAACAACTCTTGGCTTTGTGATGCAAATCCTGAAGGAGTACGAGCGGAAGTGCGACGCGAGAGAGAGTGCACGAAGAAGAGCACGACGATATGGTGAACTCGCTCTACTGTAATGTGTAGAGCATAGTGAGTTCTTATTAGGTTTTTACAAAAGAATGTGTACATACCTGGGGGCCCGCCCACTTACCTGGGCGACCACATTGGGCTTTATACCCCAACAACCTCCCACTTAAAGTCCAATGTGGTACTTTAAGTGTGAGAGAAGCTACTCTACAAGCTAATATACAAGAGATGTAGAGAAGTGATGTACTACCCTACACCTAACTGCTTGCGAAAATGCGCAAAGCTCTCTAAGGGAAGTCCTTTTGTAAGTAGATCAGCATGATTTTCTGTGGTGTGAACTTTGACAAGCTGAAGTTGCTTATCCTCGAGCATTTCCCTGATGAAATGATACTTCACATCCACATGCTTTGTCTTTGAGTGATAAACTGGATTGCGAGCCAATTGTATAGCACTTTGACTATCACAATATAACAGGCATCTCTTCTTTGATTCCCAAATCTGTTACTAGTCGATTAAGCCAATTTGATTCTTTGCATGCCTCTGATGCTGCAACATATTCAGCCTCTGTAGTAGACTGAGTAACACAATCTTGTAATCTAGAACGCCATGATACTGCTCCACCAGCCAATGTAAAGACATACCTTGACGTAGACCTTCGGTTGTCTAAGTCACCTGCATAATCTGAGTCTGTAAAACCCTTTACACTTAGATCCTGACTCCCATAGCATATGCGCATACTCTTTGTAGCTTTCAGGTATCTCAATATTCCTTTCACTGCCTCCCAATGTTTCTTGCCTGGGTTTGACATGTATCGACTTACTACTCCCACTGCAAATGCAATGTCTGGGCGAGTAGCAATCATTGCATACATCAAACTACCCACTGCAGACGCATATGGAATCTTATCCATTTCAGCCTGTTCTTCCTTAGACACAGGATAATCTTGTTTGCTAAGTTTCACATATGGTGGCAATGGAACACTCAGTGCCTTTCCCTTCTCCATATTGAAACGTTGCAAAACCTTGTCAATACACTCTCTTTGAGATAACCAAATCAACTTCTTTGATCTGTCTCTCTCAATGCGCATACCAAGTATATGACTTGCCTCACCCATGTCTTTCATGTCAAACGATTTTGCCATCTTTGACTTCAAAGCTGAAATTTCTTCCAAGTGCTTGCCAGCAATCAACATGTCATCCACATACAAAATAAGGATCAGCCAACTACCATCCTTAGCCTTCTTTGTATATAGACAGTGATCGAACTCACTACGTTTGTAGCCTTGAGAAAGCATAAACTTGTGGAATTTATGGTACCATGCCCTCGGTGATTGTTTTAAGCCATAAAGACTCTTTAACAATTGGCATACCCAATCTTCCTTGCCTTTCTCAACAAACCCTTTTGGCTGCTACATGTAAATTTCCACATCTAAATCACCATGCAAGAACGCTGTCTTGACATCCATTTGGTGCAACACCAAATCTAATATGGCAACCAATGCAAGAAAGCATCTCAATGTAGTCATCTTGACCACCGGAGAGAAGACTTCATCAAAGTCAATGCCTTGTTCTTGCTTAAAGCCCTTGGCAACAAGCCTTGCTTTGTACTTTGGCTGATTATCATGAGCGGTGATCTTATACCTGTAAACCCATTTACAAGGTAGAGCCTTTTTGCCCTGTGGTAATTTAACTAGCTTCCATGTCTTGTTTTTATGCAGAGCTGTCATCTCTGACTGCATGGCCAATTGCCAATTCCCGGAGTCCTTCATTTGCACTGCTTCCTTGTAACATGAAGGCTCATTGCAATCAGTCAACATGACATAGTTCATAGATGGAACAAACCTATCAGGAGGTCGCGTGACACGTCCAGATCTACGCACAATAGGTGGCTCAGGCTCGGCCACAACCTGTGGTTCCACTCTATCCTGTCCTTGTTCCTCTTGAGCCCTGACATTTTGTCTTGCACGTGCAGGTCCATCTTCTTGGAAGACAACTCTTCTAATATCCTCAACCCTCTCTGGTTTAGAATGATATTTGGATTCATTAAAGTGAACATCATTGCTGCGGACAACCTTTCTGGATTTGGGATCCCAAAGTCTGTACCCCATCTCACCAGAATTACCATAGCCTAGAAAGATGCACTTTCTACTCTTTGGCTCAAGTTTGTTCCTAAATTCCTTTGGAACGTGAGTATATGCCTCACAGCCAAAGACTCTGAGATGCTTGTATGAGGGCATTTTGCCTGACCATACCATCTCTGGCACTGAATCCTTCTGCAAAACCTTGCTAGGAGATCTATTTACAAGATGAACAGCTGTTGATACAGCTTCAGCCCAAAACCCATTTGGCAGCTATGCATTAGACAACATACTTCTGACCTTCTCTTGTATGGTCCTATTCATCCTCTCAGCAACACCATTTTGAGGAGGATTGTAAGGAGCAGTAAGTTCACGTTTTATACCTTTTGACTCACAAAAGTCCTGAAAGGCCTTTGAAACATACTCTCCACCATTGTCAGTGCGTAAGCATTTAAGCTTCTTGCCACTCTGATTCTCCACAAGTGTCACAAACGTTTTGAAAACACTAAACGCTTCATCCTTGTGCTTGAGAAAATAAACCCATACTTTCCTCGAGTAATCATCTATAAATGTCATAAAGTAAGAAGCTCCCCCTAGAGATAGGTTAGGCATAGGTCCACACAAATCACTATGAACAAGTGCCAACTGTGTATCTCTTCTACTGCTTCTATGCTTATGTGGCTGCTGTGTTTGCTTACCATACAGACAATGTTCACAGAATTCAAAATCATTAAATGAAAAGCCAGGAAAATAACCAGAACGAGACAAGATTTCCATTCCCTTCTTGGACATATGTCCTAACCGGCTATGCCACAAAGAAACGTTCGGCTGCTCGGTTACATTGATTACATTTTTAGAGACATTTGATACATAAATCATGTAAAGTCCTCCAGACTTTACTCCATGTGCTACTGTCATAGAACCCTTGGATATCTTCCACATGTTCTGTCCAAAAATGGTGACGTAGCCAGCATCATCAAGTAAACCTGTGCTGATCAAGCTCTTTGTAATTGCGGGAACATGTCTCACATTCTTCAGCGTGAAAGAAGAGCCATTCTGAAACTTCAATTGAACATCTCCAACACCTAAGATCTCACATGTCTGCCCATTGCCTAGCCGAACATGATCTTTAGTGGTCACATAAGAAGTAAACCACTTCTTGTTTGGAGACACATGAAGTGATGCCCCTGAGTCTATAATCCAGTCACTCAGTGCATTTCCATCAGATGCTGTAAGAAGAGCTGAGTCCATTGTATTCTTCAAGAAGTAGATGTCTCCTGACACTAGACTGTCATCCTCTGCAACAGTGTTTGTCACATTTATTTCTTGAATCTTCACTGAGGACTTGTTCTTCTCACCATGGTCTTCAACTTTCTCTTTGCCTTTTTCTGCTTTCCATTCTTTGCAGTCTCTTTTCATGTGACCCTTCTTGCCACAATGGTAGCATTCTATGTCACTCTTGCCTTTAGCATTGCGGGACTTGCTACGAGACTGATTCCTCTTTCCACCTTTGTACTTTTCTTTGGTCCTTCCCCTGACAACTAAGGTTGTTCCTTTGCCTTTGTCCATTGTCTTTCTATTGGTTTCTTCAGTAAGCAGACTTCCTTCTACACCTGCTATGTTCAAACCATCTGGAGGTGCAAATTACTCAAAGCTGTGCGAAAAGTGTCCCAACTTTCCGGCAATGTGATCAACAGGAACATAGCTCTAACAGGTTCATCAAACTTGACACCTTGAGCTGACAACTGACTATAGATTGTGTTGAATTCATTCAAATGATTGGACATAGGTGTCCCTTCTTTCATCTTCAAGTCAATAAGCTTCTTAAGCCAGTATACCTGTGAAGCTGCACTCTGCTTCTCATAAAGATCACTGAGCTTTAACCATGCTTGATAAGCCGACATCTCGTCTGCTACATTGAAGTAAACGCTTTCTGCCAAAGTCAGCATAATGGTAGAGAGTGCCAATTCATCCATTTCGTTCCATTCATCTTCGTCCATATCTTCTGGTTTTATCCCCTTGAGCTTTATAGGTTTTATCTACTTCTTTTGTACCAACACGTGCCAAATCTGCTTCTTCCACAATGGGAAGTTGGTTCCATCCAGCTTCTTGATATTGTAAAGAGCAGTGTCCTGTGATCCAGCCATAGCTACGCTTCACAGTGGTTTACTTTCCTGGGAAAAATTCGGCAGAGTTTCCCCTGTAAAGTGACCTCTGAACCAATATCAACCTGTCAAATGAGATTTGGGGCCGTGTCTTCGCCTGTCGAATTTCACTCCAATCTGAGCTGATGACTCTAGCCTCTTGCAGTGCTGCCCCGAGCCTCGATCTGAGCTCTGATACCAGTTGAAGGAGTACGAGCGGAAGTGCGACGCGAGAGAGAGTGCGAGAAGAAGAGCACGACGATATGGTGAACTCGCTCTACTGTAATGTGTAGAGCATAGTGAGTTCTTATTAGGTTTTTACAAAAGAATGTGTACATACCTGGGGGCCCGCCCACTTACCTGGGCGACCACATTGGGCTTTATACCCCAACAAATCCAACCAAGAGCCAAGCTTCAATGCATGCTCATCTCCTCTACCATGCTAATTACTAAGCTAATCTATGCTAATATGAGTGATTATGTGAGGAGATGTACATCTTTCTTGTAAGAATACTCCTTCTTCCTCTCAATCTACTCTCATACCCTGCTAGCTCTCACCATCTTTGAAGGTGTGTGAGGTCTTGGGTCTGAGACCGGAGATAATTGATGTTGTGTTTGCTAAGTGTTTTGCTTAGTGCATGAAGCTTTCATCTTCATTGCACTAGCTAGTCTTGAAGGAACACAAAGAATTGTATTGTCCAATGTCTCTCTTGATGGGAGAAACCATAATACAAAGCCTTTTGGAGGGGGGACCGGCTCCATGCAAATCCGATCCTAAACTGTTGTCAATAGCTTAATTTCTCTCTCTTTGGAAAGTATTGTTCATGCTATCTAACTAGGTGTTATGCTTTTTGTTGCTCTCTCCACCCAAGCACTCTTGTAATTCTCATTAGGAATCTATTCTAATGAAATGCCCACTATGCTCATGCTAATTTCCGCTACACACAAGTTTTTAGGCCATTAAATGTTACATTGGTATCAGAGCATAAGGTTTCTCTTTTCTTGCTCAAGAAGGGAGGTCCTCAAGCTAGCTATAAATGGTTGGTATTATTAATTGCCTGTGAGTAAGTAGAATAGGGATTTTTCAGCCTTGCAGTGTGCCTGCCTTCGTGCAGTTAACGGGGCATCACTGTCAAGAGCTATGGTCTCAATAGTGGAGTCCTACGGGGCTTGCCTACGGCTTAACCACTATTGAGCTATTAGAAGCTTGACAGGAGCCGGTGTTGTTTTGGTGTTGAACGACCCTCTCTTCTATCCCTTGCAATTAATGGTATTCGAGCCACGGATACAGTAGCTTGAGTTCTTTTTCTAAAGGGGTAAAGAGGAGTAGCAACTAGGGCTTGAAGTGCCAAAGTACACCTAAGAAGTTTACACCTAAAAGTTGTTAGAATGGATGACAATAGTAAATAGAGTGAAATTAATGTTGATAACTTTAATTTTGCTAACGAGCAAGCTACTAATGATGCTTCCATGCTTGTTAACTATCTTGTTTCTAGGCTTCAACAAGCCATGGGCAATCCATCTCTCCAAAGTGAAGTGCAACGGCAGCTCCGTGCTCATGGGATTCTCCAAGCTCACCACCGTGACGAAAGAACACCTAGGAAGCCTCCTTGTGAGACTTCCAAAAGAGGTCTCTCTCCGATTTGGGAAGAAGAAGAGAATCCATACGAAGGTCTCAAGAATTTCCTTCTTGATGATGCATCTCCTTCCCAAAGGAGAACTCAAGAGCCTTCACCGAAGGAACGAGAAAGAAGTGATTCTTCCGCCACCTCGACGGAGATGGCTCCACAAAGACGGCGGGCTAAACGCTCTCCATCACCACCAAAGCAGAGAAGACCATCGCACCCTTCTCCACACCATAATTCAAAGAGGGATGATAAAAATCAAGAGAAGAAAAAGGCGAGAAAGAGGACACCCTCTTGTCCATCTTCTTCCTGTTATGAAAGTGATGGTGAAGATGACGAAGATCAAGACAAGAAAAAGGCAAGAAAGAGGTCACCTTCGGCGCTACGGACAAAGTCTTGGCCTTTATCCAACAATTTGATGCGGCGTTTGGAGATGAGGGCTTCACGAAGTCCTCTAAGCTACGCCATGGAGCTATGCACTTTCAAAAGTCCGCCAGGCAATGGTGGTCCAGCCTACGAGCCAACGGTGAAGCTCCGCAAACATGGAAAGATTTAAGAGCTTCCATTATGAAGCAGTTTTTGGCCACCGATGCGAAAGAAAGTACTCACCGAATGGCGAAGCTTAAAGCTCTCTCCCTATGAATCCATCCACAAATATGTAGATAAGTTTTGGGACCTACAACTCAAAGCCACTGTCTTCAAAACTTTGGATTTTGGAGAGCAAAAGCAACAATTTTGTGCGGGCTTAACCGAAGAAATGGCGGAGTATGTCAACTCCCAAATGCCACGTACCATATCGGCGGTAATACACCATACTATGGTGTCCTCTCGAATTAATTTTCAAACGAGGGCTAAAAGAAATAATAAGCCTACGGAAAACAAGGGTTCCAACGATCCTAAGGGGAAGGACAATGTCCAAAAGTCTCCTAAGGGCACCTCTAACAAAGCTAAAGAGAAGGGAGTTTACAAAGGTGAAAACAAACTCTCTCCTGAAGAGCTTGAGCGTTATCGCAAGGATAATCGGTGTTTCAAGTGCGGTGAACAAGGGCATGCGTACTTCGCTTGTCCCCAAAAGAACAACCGCCAAGATCCTCCTAGAGCTACCTTGGTTGAAATCCAAGAGGAGGAGACTTGCCAAACTCACCACAAAGGATCTCCTCTATGCCATGCTTGGGGAAAGGTAAGAGAACATGATGCTTTTATTCTCTTTGACCCTGGATCTACTCACAATTTTACATCTATAGAGTTGGCCACTAAGCTAGGCATACAACACTATGAGATGGGAGATGTCCTACCCGCAGACAGTGCTTTCAAGGGGCAAGAAGCTTCAGTCACTCCCTTAATCGGGAAATTGAGGCTTCATGTCCAAAGCTATGTGGACAAAGAGGACTTCTTTATCTCTCCTCTCAAGCATGAGGATGTAATCCTAGGGGCACCATGGTTTGATCGCCTGGCTGCCAATGATAAATTCCCTGAAAGGAGAATCTCCTTTAAGTTCAGGGAAAAAGACATGTATATAGATGCTAAGGAAATGGGTAACACTATCCCCATTGTACATACACCAGCTTTCAACAAGTCAATAAAGAGCTCTATTTCCGTGTACATGATTTTTGTCAAAGATTCTCAAAATGAACCAATGCTTTAGCAAAAGAAAATAAAAGCAACCAAAAGAAATTAGAGTTATCCAATTTTCTCAAGGGGTTTCAAGATGTTTTTATTGACGACATCCCTTGTGAGCTACCTCCTAAACGAGGTAATGATGACCATGCAATTGAACTTCTTCCAAGAAGTTCACCGCCTAACAAACCTCCTTATAGAGTTTCTCAAGCTCAACAAGAGGAGATTATGCGGCAAGTGCATGAGTTGGTTGAGAACGGCATGGTTAGGCCTAGCTCATCTCCATTTTGCTCACATGTGCTATTAGTGCAAAAGAAAGATGGCACATATCGTATGTGTGTCGACTATAGAGCACTAAATAGGATCACTATCAAGAATAGGTTTCCCATTCCACGGGTAGAAGACCTATTTGATAAGCTACAAGGATCGACCTACTTCAGTAGGATTGACCTAAAAAGTGGCTATCATCAAATAAGGATAGTTGATCAAGACATTGTAAAGACTACATTTCACACCACATTTGGTCTTTACGAATACATTGTCATGCCTTTTGGCTTGACCAATGCACCGGCCACATTCAACCGCTTGATGGAGAAGCTGTTCAGGCCTCATCGAACCTTCACTGGAGTGTTCTTTGATGATATTATCATCTACTCTAATTCATTAGACGAACACAAGCAACACCTCCAGGTAATATTTCAAGTTTTAAGAGAGAATAAACTTTATGTTAATCGAAAGAAAAGTGAATTTTTCTTGCAAGAGATTCAGTATTTAGGTCACATTATCTCTCAAGATGGCATCCAAATGGATCCATCAAAGTTACAGGTAATAAAAGGATGGCCTAAACCAAAGAATCTTCATGAACTAAGAAGCTTTATAGGTATGTGTGCATACTATAGACGCTTCATAGAAAAGTTATCACAAATTGCGGGACCATTACATGACCTAACAAAGAAAAGAGTTAGGTATACATGGTCTGCTAAGGAGAACAATGCTTTTGAAAAGCTTATCTCTCAACCTGTGCTTACACTACCGGATCTCTCAAAACCATTTGAGGTCCAATGTGATGCTTGTGGTGATTGCCTTGGAGCTGTTTTGCTTCAATAAGGGAACGCCATAGGCTATGAAAGTCGAAGGCTCGACCCTGTTGAGCAAGCTCTAGGCATATATGAAAAGGAACTCCTTGCAATTCTACATGCCTTAGACTCATGGAAGCACTATTGATTGGGAACTCCTTTCATTCTGCGAACGGATCACCAAAGTCTTAAGTACTTCATGACGCAGACCAAGCTCTTCGACAAACAAATGAGGTGGGCAAATTTCCTTTCGCAATTTCATTTTCATATTGCTTACATTGCTGGCAAGCATAATCAACTAGCTGATGCACTCTCAAGACGGCCGAGAGTGAATGCGGTTTCCATAGCAACTCACAATGATCTATCTTCAATGATAGATGAGTATGCTATTGATCCCGATTTTAGAGATGTGGTTTCAGCCCTTGCATTAGGGAAGAAAGAAGAACCATTTACTTTACAAGATGGTTATCTTCTCTACGGCAATAGACTATGTGTTACTAACTCACTACGTGAGAAAGTAATGTATGAATCTCATGCTCCACCTTATGCGGGGCATAGAGGGATTCAGTCTACCTTAAAGGGAATTGAAACATATTTCTATTGGCCTACCATGAAAGTGAACATACAAGAGTATGTTTCTAAATGTGTGGTATGCCAAAAGACAAAATTTGATAGAGGGAAGCAACTTGGATTGCTTCAACCCTTGCCAATCCCTCACCATGGGAGAGCATATCCATGGATTTTATCTTTGGATTGCCTAAGTCTATCCATGGGAATACGGGAATATGGACGATAGTAGACAGGTTCAGTAAACAAGCTTATTTTATACCTGTCAAAAAGACTATCAAAGCCCAACAAATGGCAACCCTCTTCATTTTACAAATTTTCAAGTACCATGGCTTGCCAATGTCCAGAGTGTCGGATAGAGATCCTAGAATGACCAATACTTTCTGGAAGGGTCTCTTTGAGAATTTAGGGACAAGGCTAAACTTCTCTTCGGCCTATCATCCACAAACGGATGGCCAAAGTGAAATAGCTAACCTAACAATTCTCGATCTACTAAAAGCCTATGTAACGGAAGTAGATTAAAGATCCCAATGGGAGAAGTACTTACCCTTAGTGGAGTATGCTTACAATAACACTGTACATACTTCCACTGGAAAAGCACCTTTCGAGGTAATTGAGGGAAGATCAAAAAGTCCCTTGCTACTTAAGGTACATGGGAAGATCTTCGCTGCAGATGAGTATAGCCGAGACCTACAAGAATCTTTCCAAAAGACCTTCCTCAATAATAGGTGCTAGCGGATCTAGCCTTGCCTGAGTTACACTCTCTTCGGTGGACACTAAGCTACCTTGGTCACCTGCTATCTTCTGGTCTCTAACAATGTATCTTCCTGATCTTAAATTCATCAAACTTATCAATGCAATTTATCACAAATCCAACCACTCACCTGGAAAAGGATCAGTTTTTGCACGACTTCTTGCTTTGTTGATGAATATACCTGTACACAAGCATTTTAATTTCGACAATCGAGTCAAAGTATTTATCTGCTAGAGGTTATCTTAGTAATTATTGGTATAACTGGAGAGTTAATCTCAACCACTACTGTATTTTATACACTGCTGATGTTCTGGATTAGGTCTGCTAATATGAAACTGTACTTTCCTCGGATGTTGGTCAATTTACACGAAAAAGTTTGAATTCAGTCTTTGCTTCGTCAAATGGGCAAACAAGGTCCAAATTCACTTCTGAAAGAAGTCCTGGAACCCTTAAGCCAAATGGAATCTCAATGTCTATGCACAATCAAATTTTCTTTGCAGTATGCCCCAATAGACATCCTACGCGTAGGATGTCTCCTGCTTTGTTTTGCCTGGATTTTTGCACTGTGGTTTCCCCTTGTTGTGCTGAGCCTACATCTGCTTTTACTTTTTGATTTGGACACCGATTAGCTGGTCAATGAGTCAGAAACCTGTTCCGACAGCCTGTCGCTGATATTGATCAGTCTAATCAACTCCAATTTGGACCAAAATTGACTAGGAGGCTTGCCTTAGGCTATACAACACCTTGCTATGCTCACTGTCAAAGTCTGGCTTCAATTTCTTGCTTTAGACATCCTACGCGTAGGATCTCTTTTTCATCAGAATGGCTTCAAACTCAAAGCCCAGGCTCCCCTTGAGTTGCTGATCACTTTGGTATACTCAAAATTTGGTTTGGAGTCCAAAATCACTCAGAAGACATCCTACGCGTAGGATGTCTTTTTGGCCTGTTTGACCCCAGACTTGTCCCATAGCTTCCCCTTGATGTCAGTAACCCAGTGGTATGCTTAGATTTTGGTTTGGATTTCAAAAGTCCTAAATTTCAGCTGTTCTTACCTTTCTCAGTCAAAAGTGATAAAGTGCGCTTTGAACCCAATTTTCTCACCCAAATGAGGTGAAACCCCTTTTAGTCACTCAATATATCATGCAAGACATGCTCATGCAGCCCTCTTAGGGTTTTGGTCTCAAAATAATGCTTTGGCACAAATTAGGTAGGATGTCTGGCAATTTCAGTCTATCTGGTCTTATCCTGTCAAGATATGGTCAAATTTCCACTTTCCAGTTGAAATTGGGGTAAACCCCACCTTCTAAACACACTTGTCAACTCAAAACCCCAAAATTCCTCCCAGATTAGCCTGTAGACATCCTACACGTAGGATGTATCCTGGCTTAAAATTAATTTTTTTTCTGACAGGAATGCTCCTGATGCTCTATAGATCTATCAGAAACACTTACAGTAACTTTTGGACTTCAATTAGGCTTTCAAACACACTTTTGCATCTTTTTGCATCTTTTACAAACTTGTAATGACTTTACCAAGTAAGTGTACATGCATGAAATGCTCTAGATCCTGAATCATGATGTCCTACTTACTCTACTCCTATTTATCATGTGAAATGGTGTTTTTGGTTGCTTTTTGGCCTCTCCGGACTTCTCAAGCTCTCCTTTCACCTCTTCTACCACTCCAATTCCTACTCAAGAACTCGACGACTACCTAAAACTATCTTGGTCTACCTAATCTACCTAAGTCGAAGGATCTAGGCCAGACACACGCTTCCTAGAATCCCTCTAAGACCTAGAGAGTCCTCCACCCTCTAATCCTATCTAAACGTAAAACAAGACTCTTGGCAAGCCAAAAATCCCAATCCTCAAGGATTAGTCTCAGTCACCTACCTAAGGTTTTCGTCCCCGACAGCGGCGCCAATGTTGGACGGATACGCCGCGATGGATGTCAGCACAGCGAGAACTCACCTAACATATAATGTCAGCTAAGGACGAAGCTCGACCTGCAGGCGCGTGGAAGCAAGCATAAGGTGTCAACCTACACTCGACCGACTCCTAACTAATTCCTACAGAGGTCTCTACCAATTGTCTAAGTCACAGCCTTTAAGAGTGCATAAGAGGGAACTTCCTACAACGCTTTCGAGAGCCGAACACCCATCAAACAATCTCAAAACACCATAGAACTTGAAGGAGACCCTACTAATACCAATAGGTCGCTCTCCCTAAGGTCTATGAACCAAAACTACAACCCAAAACACCTGGTGCAGAAACACGTAGGATGTCTGGCCGAAATCTGCAGGTCTTTGTTTCCTGAAATCTAAAGTGCCTAATGCGTAGTTCTACTCAATGTGAACGCGTGGATATGCTGCAATGCAAAATCGGACAACGTATGCTCACCCAAACACCCGATGAAGCTCGTAGAAGGAGCTCGCAAAACCGGACCGTACGCGCACAATGTAGGTATTGGCGCGTAGATCTCGTCGGGGGCAACACGCTGCACTTCTCCGCACTCGATTCCGACCACCAGAGCACACGTAGCGTCGAGATGAAGCTCACACACTCTCTCTCGTACACAGTACGCTCACTCACAGACTTCAAAACTTGTTTTTTAAAAATGACAAAAGGTCCTTTCATTAAGGTCAAAAAGTGATATATATACCTTACAATTCTCAAACCCTAAAGTTCCAAAATCAACCATCTACTCAATCTAACTATCAAAACTGGGATACAATCCGAAAACTTCTGTAAGTCCCAATATTTACAAGGTGAAAATTCAGGTTTTCCTCAATGAATGAATAATTACAAAAAGAATAATCTTTTGAATAGTTAGATGCCGTGGGGTGTGTCCAACTTCTAATACTTTCCTTTCTGGAGCTGCATGATGTGAGTAATGGACTCTACAATCCCTCTTCTTTGATATTATGGTTTGGCTTTATCAAGCATGTGATTGATTTAAAACTCATTATTATTGGTAGTAAGGGCTTCTTCTTTGTGGTTATTAGTTGTTGCACGATATTAACAATCCCTATATATCCTAGGTTGGAGTAGGGATTGTTTGGATAGGAGGGCACATTATGATGTTCTTAGCGACAACTGAGTATGCTCCTACTGGTTAACTTTTTCTTTTTCACTTTATGGTTGTGGATCGAGGAGAGCTTCTCAAGGGCATAGATTCCTTGCAAGGATCTTGTTAGGCTTTTTAAGAAATATAGGTACTAAAATAGGAGGTGCATCTAAGCTAAACTTCAATAGATCTATTCTAACTCTTCAAGAGATGTAGTCCCCGAAAAACGAATAACCCAACCCTTCCAAATAAACGAGGAAAGGAAAAAGGCTAGGCAACTAAATTGAGAGAGTTTATTGGGGGTTCTTAAAATGGTATCACAAGAATTATCACTAACCATAACATAATGTAGGGAAGTAACACAATTTGCCCAATTAGTCGAGAAGTCATCACCCTAATGTAAGGGCCAAAGTTCATCATTGACAATCTGAAGAAGGATTGAAAGTCATTGCAAAATGTGTATCCAACATCATCTTCCCATACAAGATACCACTAGAAAACCGAATCACTATAAGAAGAAATGATTGTGGTTCTTGGAGTGTGTCTCAGACTGCTTTACTGACCTTTGTAGTAGCATGGATTGCACTCCTTGTTTGGGTTTAGTGAGAGATAGGAAGGCTAATTTTGTTGGGGGGGGGGGGGGGCATCAGTGAACAAATTATGATATTGCTAAAAATATAACCCACCACTTGCTTGATGAGTGCGCGTGTGCATGTACGGAGTGTGTGCAAGAGAGGGGAAGAAGAGAAATGGGGAAGGGGGGGATACACAGGCAGCCACTGTGTAGGTTAATGGAGAAGAAAGAGCGGTCAACCCTTCCTCTTTCTCTCCCTATATTGAATAGGGAAAATCAAGTGTACAAGGGTGGTTTCCCACGGCCACCTGGCCTACACCCCAACAAACTCCCACTTGAAGGTCATGGTGGCCAATAGTGGCATTAGTATAGTTAGTCTATACAAAATTGATGAAGCATTGCCGAGGCAGCCAATGCATCTCGTATGACATGGTATCTGACCTCTATGTGTTTCGACTTTGAGTGAAACACTGGATTCTTTGCCAAAGCAATGGCACTCTGACTATCACAATGTAGTACTGGAACCTCGTGAATGCCCAAATCTCCCACTAGACGAGCCAACCATATGGCTTCCTTGCTGGCGTCAGACGTAGAAACATATTCTGCCTCAGTGGTAGATGAAGACGTGCAATCTTGGAGACACAATCTCCAAGAGATAGCTGCTCCAGTAAACATGAACACATAGCCAGATGTGGATTTTCTACGATCCATGCAACCCGCATAATCCGCATCCGTGTAACCTACAATAGATGCATCACTGTTTCCGAAGCGTAAACACTTGCTAGCTGTACCTTTCAAATATTTGAGGATTTTCTTCACTGCTTCCCAATGCTTCTTGCCAGGGTTTGCCATGTACCTAATAACCACTCCCACTGCATGTGCAATGTCTGGTCTTGTGGCTACCATAGCGTACATCAAACTGCCAATTGCTGAAGAATATGGTACTTTCGCCATTTCCTCTTTCTCAGCCACTGTCTTGGGAGAGTCTTCCTTGCTAAGTTTGGAGTATGCTTGCATTGGGGTACTCAATGACTTCCCCCCATGCATACTAAAACGTTGCAAGACTTTGTGAATGTACTTTTCTTGAGATAATTCAAGAATTCCACGTTGCCTGTCTCTCTTGATGTGCATACCAAGAAAGTGATTGGCATCTCCCAAATCCTTCATGGAAAACTGAGTGCTTAGCATCTTTTTTAAGTGATTGATTTCATCAATTGATTTGCCTGCGATAAGCATATCATCTACATACAAGATCAAGATGATTAAAGAACCATCGTTCAACCTTTTTGTGTATAAGCAGTGATCCTCTTGACTTCTAGTATAACCCTGAGACTGCATGAGTTTGTCGAATTTTTGATACCATTGCCTTGAACCTTGCTTGAGGCCATAGAGTGCCTTTTTAAGTCTACAAACCAATTCTGTCCTCGTTGGTTTTTGGGTTTCACATATGAATCCCTCTGGTTGTTTCATGTAGACATCTTCATCTAGATCCCCGTGAAGAAATGTTGTATTCACATCCATTTGGACAAGTTCCATGTCCTGGATAGCAACCAAGCCAAGCACGGTGCGAAGTGTAGTCATCTTGACTACTGGAGAGAAAATCTCATCAAAATCCACACCTTTTTGTTGCTTGAAACCCTTGGCAACTAGACGAGCCTTGTATCTAGGCTCGGGATCTTCCGCTGTATACTTCTTTTTGTATACCCACTTGCAAGGTAAAGCATTTTTGCCTTTTGGTAATTCAACCAAATCCCATGTCTCATTAGCCACAATCGAATTGTATTCTGATTGCATAGCCTGCTCCCACTTAACGCTATCCTCCATTTGTATAGCTTGTTTGTAGCAGGTTGGCTCTCCACTGTCAGTGATCAAAATGTGGTGTATACCCGGCTAAAACCGCTCGGGCGCACGTGATACTCTCTCAGAGCGTCTTAGTGCCTGACTGCTGGACTCTGCTCTCTCTGGAGCAATAGTAGTATCTTGCACTTGAGGAGTAGGTGCAACACTACTGAACTGAGTTGGTTCGGAGGCTACATCCTCAAAACGAACACGTATATACTCAACATCTTTGATGGGCTTCTTGTGCATTTTTTATTAATTGAAAATCACATGTGAGCTACGAATGACTTTGTTTGATTCTGGGTGCCAGAGACGATATCCTATCTCTCCGTTTGCACCATAGCCAATAAAGATGCATTTGTGTGATCTGGGATCTAACTTCCGACGAAGTTCTTTGGGCACATGTGCATATGCCTCACATCCAAATACACGTAGATGCTCATAGCTTGGCCTTTTGCCATTCCATAATTCCTCTGGAATTTTGAAATTCAAAGGAGAACTAGGTGACCTGTTGCAAAACTCTGGAGTAAGCTTCGCCATAGACATCATAGAGACAACTCGCTCTTGAATCGTACGATTCATTCTTTCAGCTATCCCATTTTGTGCAGGTGTGTATGGAGCAGTAAACTGCCTCCGAATGCCTCTTCTATTCCAAAAATCCTTGAACTCTGTGGAGACGTATCTCCACCATTGTCCGTGCGAAAAGCTTTGAGCTTTGTTCCTGATTGGTTCTCAACCATTGTGAGGAATTTGTGGAATGTCGAAAAAACTTCTTCCTTACGCTTAAGGAGATACAACCACACCTTTCTGGTAGAATCATCTATGAACGTGAGAAAGTAGTTTGCCCCCCCTAGAGTTTTATGTGGCATTGGACCACACAAATCACTGTGCACCAAGTCTAGAGGTTCGCCTAGTTTCTTATTTAATGGCGAAGATGTCAATTTAGTCTGTTTGCCATACAGACAATGCTCACACAATGGAAAGTCCGTGTAATCTAACACAGGTAAGTAGCCAAAACGCTAAAGTGTTTTCATTCCCTTTTGGCTAATATGCCCTAGCCGGCTATGCCACAACTCAGGAGACGGCAGCTCGGCAACATAGATAGAGTGTTCGTCGACACTCGAAACAAACAAAGAGTACAGGGATCCGTTTTTATTGCCTTTCATCATGATAAGGTTGTTCTTGCGGATCATCCAAGAACGATTACCAAAAACTGTAGTGTAGCCAAGATCATCCAATTGCCCTAATAGAAAACAAGCTTTTCGTAAGTTTGGGTACATGTCTGACATTCTGCAGCACAAAAGTAGTGCCATTATGCATCTGAAGTTTCACATCACCAATGCCAATAATGTCAAGCTCATAGGAATCACCAAGCTTGACTATTCCATGCATGGATGCATAAGAGGAAAACCACTCTCTATGCGGTGTGACATGAAAACTTGCACCAGAATCAAGGATCCAATTTTGTGCATAACCCTCATCCTGTGCAACCAAAGCATCTGGGGTGAGATCTGAAGTGAAAATGAGAACATCTGAGGCATCTTTTGTCACCTCGGCATGAATCTCTGTAGGCATAATGAGCATCATTGGAGGAGGAGCATCCTCTACTGCAGTGGTAGGTATGGGAGACTCAACAATATTGAGCTCCTTAATCTTTACTGTACTTTTGCCTTTGCCAGAATTATCATTTTGCATGTTTTTCTGATCTCTTAGGAAACTGAGACAATCCTTTTTGTAATGACCCTTCTTGTGGCAATAGTAGCACTCGACATTTTTGGCATTGCGGTCTCTGCTTTGGTTTCTGTGTCTGCTAGGACTACGAGGATTCCGGTCTCTACTTTTGCTTTTGTATTTGTGCTTGTCACGGCCTCTTGCCTTTGTTGAACTGCCAGCCATATATGCATCTCCATGACTAGCATTATCGAGAGATTTACGACGAATCTCTTCAGTGAGCAATGCATCTGTGATAGCATTGAATTCTAACTTGCCATTCGGAGCCGAATTGCTAATGGCTGTGCAAAAGATATCCCATGAACTGGGTAGAGAGCATAATAAGAAGATAGACTTGAGTTCATCGTCAAACTCCTTAAAGCCCTGAGATGTCAGCTGACTGAACAAGGAGTTGAACTCATTTAAATGACTGGAAACTGTGCTACCTTCTTTCATGTTGAGCTTCATAAGATTTTTCATGAGAAACACTTTGTTGGATGCACTTTTGCTCTCCCATGCGGAACATAAGCTATCCCAAAGTTCCTTGGTTGTTTTCTTCCCTATGATAGTGAAGAAGACTGACTCGGCTAGATGTAGACGTATCGTAGCCATGGCTTTTGCATCCAAAAGCTCCCATTGAGCTTGTGTATAATCATCATCCTCTGCGCGCTCTTTCAACGGTTCTGAGAGGCCTTTGTTTATCAAAACGTCTTTCATGGGCTCTTTCCACATGGTGAAGTTGCTGCCATCGAACTTCCGAATGAAATACTCCTCCTTTTCTGAAGAAGAAGCCATCGCTGACAAGAGGGTTTGAGAGGTGCCAAACTATGGCGAGAAGCTGTAGAAATTTGGACAGAGTAACCTTTGTATCGGGAGTAAAATCTCAACCGAAATAGACTCAAAAATGCCACCTATGGAAGGCACGACTCGTGGGAAGTAAATCCGACAGAGTCTCCTTTGTATGAGGAGTCAAAACTCAACTCAAAATGCATATAAATGTGCCAACTGCACTAACTGGGCATCTTCTGCACAAAACAACTGCTATGTGAGTGCCAACTCGGCGTCAAAAGCATAAATAACCGTCCAGATACATATTCTATGGCGAGGGTACCGAAAAAGGGGAACTCCAGCTACCTGTATCACCGAAGGTGTCTCAACATTCGAGCACACCCCAGCTCAAAGAAAACCTCACGCTATCGACCCTCCAAAAGGCTAATGCAGACACAAATGGACTAGCCACAGTCTCAGAAAGGGCTCTTCCGGTCCGAGTCTCAGAAACGGCCGGGAAAAACTGCCAAAATAGCCAAAAATGGCTCCACACGTAGTACAGTGGGCAGTGTCCGCAACTCAACGTACATGAGTAAAATCGCGCTCAAACAGGCGCCAAGAACTGCTGCATGCAGTGAAAGTGATCCCTGCGGGGATATTTGCTCTCAAAAGAGCTCAGTAGCACGAGGTGTGCTCAACAACAAAATGCATCTGTCAACGCATGTGTCCGCAGAGAATCTGCTGTCGAAATGACTGCCAAATCGCTTGTGAAAGCGCTATGTCTGGTAACCTGGAGAATCTGTGAGTGAATGGGCTGAAAAAACCCCCCTGTAGCCTGTAACCTGCGTGTCGGTGTCGCTATGTGTTGATTTCTGCCGCCGAGCAAAAATATGCCAGTCGAATAGCCACCAAAGGTGTCGTATCCGTAAACTGTGTCGTAGAAGGCGATCGGTGCACTCGGTTCCGATGTCGGGTGTCACTCCTCTATGATAGAGGTACCTCACCCGCGCATGTCGCAAGCACGATCGTCGATCGCGAGAACGCGCTCATGTGGTGAAGCGCCCGGTGTGGGTCGGATGTCGGAAATCCGCCGCAATGATGAGTGTCAAGCCTGAGCGGTGTTGATGTCGATGTCGCCTTCCGCCGCCGGGTGGAAGTGGCTAGCCGGGTAGCCGTATAATGCTAATGTTCTTCGGACTCGGTCGCTTGTGCTCACTCGCAAGCACGGTGTCAAGCTCTCTATCTGTCTCTCTCTCACTCTCTCTCAAGCTTGTCGGACTCAGTGTGCGGACGTCGAAGCCGGGTGACGATGTCGAAGAAGTCGATGTCAAAATCGTAGAATCGCTGATGTCTATGATGAGACACTGGTCTTTGTCTCTCACTCACTCACATGCTCTGTGTGTTGCTTGGGCTCGCTTGCAAGCTCGGGAGAAACTTTCTTTTCAAGAGCTCGAGGAGAGGAGTCGGGGGATTTAGTCGCACGCTCGGTGGAAATGAGCCTTTGCACATACACTATTGTGGGAGTGTGAAAATAAAAAAAATTTGCTGCTCTCTGTCAAAAGCTGCCTGCAATCGACGACTTTGTGTGTGTGTGTGGTCTGGCAGCCTGGCTTTGCTCGCACTGGTTCAAGTTTAGTGTTGCAGCTCGTTCAAGGCCAAGCATACACACAGTGAGTGTGTGTGTGTTCTATACACAACACCAAGCAAGTGCCAATGTCTTGCTCGAATCGTTTGCTCGATTGCCCGCTGCAGCACCCCGAATGTGCTCGATGCCAGTAGCGCTGCTTGATTTTGGTGCTTACACACACAATGTGTGTGTGTGTGTGTGTGAGTGCACACACAACCTTGGACTCCTGCTCTCGGTTCTCTCTGGCGGCCCCAATTTGCTGCGCTCCTACTCAAGAGCTCCTAGCCCAAACTCTCATAGTTCACTAATTGCATTACTCATGCAATCAATGTTAAGCTTTAATTTTCGCCCCTCGGTTTAATCGACTGCCCCTTGCTACTCTCATGACCTGCTGCCAAAATTCTTTGCAATGTAAAGCTGCTGCCCAACTTTTGGTAGCGCTGCCCGATCTGCTCCCATATCTCCAAGCTTCAAACCAATGTTGCCCCTTGGTTCATTTGCCTGAATCTGTGGCTGCGCAATTTCTCAAGTTTGCAAGCCTTTCAATAGCTTGCTTCTTTTCCTGACTGCACCCAATGCTCTCGTTGCTTTCCAAGCATTGCTTCAATCAAGCTCTCTTGTACACACACAAGGTGCCGATCTTGCTTTGTTGCCCCCAAGCTATGAAGCTCTACAATCTCTGCCAACTCCAAACTTCAAGATCTTTACTCTGTCCCTGTAGAGCTTTTCAAAAGCTCCAAGATTCCACAAAGCCAAAGAGGGACTGCGTGTGCTAGGTAGCTGGGAACCACCAAGATCCGATGCGGCTCCGCCTTGCTAGATCTTCCACCGCCGAGCTCAAGTACGAGTTTCGACCTCCGCCATAGCCGGCGAGCTCCGTTGCTTTCGAGTCGATCGTCGGAGAGCGGTTGCACGGGTGGTTCGACGCCGTAGCTTTGATACCAATTGATGAGTGCACGTGTGCATGTACGGAGTGTGTGCAAGAGAGGGGAAGAAGAGAAATGGGGAAGGGGGGGATACACAGGCAGCCACTGTGTAGGTTAGTGGAGAAGAAAGAGCGGTCAACCCTTCCTCTTTCTCTCCCTATATTGAATAGGGAAAATCAAGTGTACAAGGGTGGTTTCCCACGGCCACCTGGCCTACACCCCAACATTGCTTAGAAGGTTTTTGTGTGTTGCTGACATTACTATGCTTTCTATTCTATCTTAGAGCCGATTCCCATTGTGTGCTTAAAGCATTAACTATGAAATTGAAAATATTGGGGTTACAAAATGATTGGGAGATAGGAAAGTCTCTCCTAAAAACAAATTGTGAAGACTACGTAGCTAGAAACAAGGGAAAGACAAGGGCACAACAATCTAAGCTAGCTTCACCCAAAAAAAAAAAGGTTTCTTTTTGACAAATACTCTCCTCAATGTACAATGAAACAAAGGATTGATAAAATGATAAAGCAACACATCGATTGATGCTTGGATGAATCAAAGCCGATGAGAAAATCATCTCTATTTAATGTTTTCTATTGGAATCTATGGAGTTATTGATCAAGGATCATGTTGCAATCATGTATAATTCAATGTGAGCCAAGTTTTTTGGCAAAAGAACGGCTATGATTTTTTATCTCTTATTTTACAAGTGTGTGCATGAGTAGACTATATTAACCAGTTAATGGCTTGAAAACCAAATAACAAACTATGCATCATACAAATGTATCTAATTACTTGGTTTTTACAACCGCCGTAGTTTTTAGAAGTATCAGTGTTCATCACTGTGCACTTATTTTCTAAAATTAAGCTCCAACAAGTTGGATCCCTATTTGAGTTCTACATGGTTGCCTCCTCCATGATCATCACATCGTAATAGTAACTTGCGTATAGAGACTATCAATCATGCATTGGGCTTGTTTGAGATCAAGATATTGTCTTGAACACGATTGCACATGATTTGCAAGTACTGCAAGATGCTACATTGATTGCCCCCATGATCTGAGGAGTTGTAGCAAGGTCATCCCAAATGAAAGTCAACACATGTTCAACACGCAAGCATCGAAGCCAACACCTCTTGCTCAGGATTGCAATGCTCTACCACTACGCTGGCATGCGTGCTTTGAAGTGGATACATTTATGGTAGTACATATGTAGAGAATCATTGGTGGCCCACGAAAAGGTGAGGCAACCAACCATGCTGGCCACTTCCACCTACATGGTGGCTAGCGAGCCAATTTTTTATACATAGCCCGTGTAGCCAATTGACCCTCCAACGTGCTCATGCTCAAGTGAGTATCTAGTGCACTTATTAGCCTTACCATGCCAAAGTCAAGACACTCTATCCTCAAGATTTTTGTGAAGCAACACATTGCTAAACTTTACATCCCTGTAAATTATATGGGTGGCCACTCTTGATGTAGAATGCCTGGCCCTCAAGCTGTCCCATGTGTAATTTACTTCTGGTGTTGCAATGCCAGTCTTTGTTTCACCCTCTCATCTCCATGCCCTCGATCATGTAAGCTTCTGCCTTCCATGCACTCAAAAACTAACAATGTCTAGTTGCCCACCTTGCAACAACGTAACAAGGGCACCAAGATTAATATATGCTAAGTCTTTCCTAGAGGCCTCTCTTTCTCCTGGATAGATGAATGCAGTAGTTTCTTGATAGCAGTTGTAGCCCCATATTTTAACTCAACTTTGTACACCTTGCCAAATCCCCCTATCCCAATTAGTCTCTCTTGGCTAAAATTGTTTGTCATGTCTATGATTTCTACAAAAGTAAGCTCTCTAAGAGGCCTCTCAAGGGTAGCCACATTTATGTCGGATTCTCCTCCCCTCCTTGTTATTTCATAGCATGATCTTAGATGAAGAATGTTGAGCACACGTCAAATATCTAATTGTCCCTTCTTAGCTCTCGCCATGAAAATTGTTGAGTACATAATTAGTTTCTAGTTGTCCCTTCTTAGTCCTCTACATGACACACTATCAACATACACATGAGTGCAGTAGCTATGAAAATTCCCATAGCAATGCTATTGGCCCATGGAAACATAGTGAAGTTAGTAAGATTGATTCATAATCTACCTGCACCGCTATTGATGTATCTTCCAGATGTCTTGTTATCTTTTGACACATTGGTGCACGTTGGTAGTGGTTCACCTCGTAGACATGGGTTGTGTTCAAAACCTGCTGAAGAAGCAATGTTGAGCTGCCCAATTGAAGGGATTGGGCCACCAAAGGCCTCCTTAAATCTTTTTATAGAAGAGGTCTCAAACTCCTATGGTTTTGAGATGCAGAGAACTTGGAGGGATGGCACCCACAAGCAAGTTAGCCCTAGGATCAACATCATTAGGACAGTGAGATAACTAATATCTTTGGACATGTTGCCCACCATTCTGTTGTAGTAGAGGTCCAGTACCTATATGCTATTGAGTGTTGGATCATCGTTTAAGAGGTCTCTTGCATAGAGCTAGAGGAGCTACATGAATTCATTAATGGAGTTGGGGAGAGAGCTTCTACATTTACGCCTACAAACTCCAATAAAGTCCCCAACATTGGTCTACAACCACTACCATGAATTTGCATGAATCTAAACACTTCACCATGGAGGAAATCTTCAAGCCCATTCACATGGCATCTAGTCCCTCGAGTGATAGGCTTGCTTAGGATTTGCTGTTGAGATCGACCGATAGAAATTTTGTGGCATTTTCAATCTCAGTAGGTTACATAGGGCCTTGCCAATTTCTAGCATTGTTAGTTGCTGCATGCTCTCTATAAAAGTGGGGATGCCCCTTGTGACTTGGTTGTTGGAGAGTATGAGCCATTGCATTTGAGTGTTAGCACTTAGTAGGTAACATACCAGAAGTAAGTTTTTATTTAGAATGAGAACTCTCAGTTTGGACAACCGCCGTATCTCATTTGAAATATGTCCCATGAAGTCTACCACATTGACAAGGTCTCCAGGTTTGAGAGGCACCCGACCTCTCGAGGTATCTCACCATGTAGATGATGGAAGTTAAGGTTCAACACATTGAGCTTGCTATAATTAGGGAGGACTGCTGGAATTTCTCCTACAAACCCATTGTTGGAGAGCATCAATTTCTCCAAGGTAGAGGATGTAGAGCATAATTGTTGGAGTCCAGAACCTTCAAAGTGCTCAAAATTTTCAATCACCATTGCAGTGAGTGGGCCTATGAAGGCATTGAAGGTGAGAAGCAAGCTCTCCAAGACAAAAATGGATGACAATTTCTATTGGAAAGTTCCCTAGAGCTTGTTTTTGCAGACCAAGTTGAAGTGCTTGAGGGAGTTTCATGAGTTGTATACGAAGAAGGCATGGTAGCTGAGAACATATCAGAGGCATTCAACTTTTTGGCCGTGGGAATAAAAGTGCAGGAGATTAAGGTGGTTAGTGGTGATCTAGCTACAAAGGTTGTAGATATTGCGGAGATGCATTTAGCAGATGAGGACTTTAGAGTTGAAGGGGATGCACAAAGCTCTTAAGAGGTCAATTTAGATGCTCGAGGTAGAAAAAGGAGAACTCTAATATGAAGTAGAGGATGCTCTACTCTTGGCATTTAGCATATGAGGACGCTAGAGTTGAAGGGGATGCACAAAGCTCTTAAGAGGTCAATTTAGATGCTTGGGATAGTAGAAGGAGAACTATGACATGAAATAGAGGTTGCCCTTCTCTTGTCTTAAAAATTCATGCTTAGCTGTTAACGGTCGGGACCTACATAACTAATAGTCTTGTCACTGTTGGTTGCATTCTCATATAGCTTATGGACATAATCCTTAATCAAATGTGTCCTTAATTCAGAGGCATTGTAAGAAACAATTGGGGACTTGTGTGGTGGATTTGGTGGTTAAGGGAATGCAGTCTTTTCAATAATTGGTAGGGGTTTGGGGTTCCCACAATTTGCATGGGTCTCGGCTACACCTAGCGTGAAAATGACTGAAGAGACTTCATTGAGCAAGTTGTCTCCTGCTGAGTGCGAAAAAAGGTCCTTGTTGGCAGTCATTATGGTCATCTTCTTGTAGCTGGTCTTGTCAATAGGAAGAGGTGTTGGATCGACCACACCTTGAGGTTGAGCCATTAGGGGTAGCAAAGTGTCAAGGTGCAAGGAAGGTGAGGTATGGTTGCTCTTGTTATCGATGATGAGGGTAACCTGAACTAACAAAAAAATTTGTAGGAAAAGTCTTTATATCCAAAAGCTTTTTCATGCGCAAGGCACTTCTGACACTTTCTACAACAGCAATGGTTGGTAAAAGTTGTTGTTTTGAATATCTAGCTAGAAGTGTACGTGAAAAGTTGGCAAAAAATATAGATAATACTGAGTTCCTTCAGGTATGATGATGTTTGATCAACTCGATGAGAAAAATGTAGCTCTCGCAGAAGCCAGCTTCCTCCGACAATGGCTAGAAATGACCATGGGCAAGCACTTTGAGCAAAAGGAGCTGGGGCACACAACATAAAAGTCCAAGTTGTTTCAAGCACTTTGAGCAGAAATGTCAATCATCTTGTTGGAAAAAGGAAAGGCAAGCATAAGAGCTAGAAACAATTTCAATAAAATTCTCTGATGGATGTAGTTTGCACAAAATCACACGCGAAGTAAGGCTCTCCTTCACCATTGATTGTTTTCCCATGCATGATGTGCAATGAAGAGAGGAGAGGAGAGTAGCATGGTGCTTGGCATTCCCCTAGAACCATGCCTTTTTCAATGGTGCAAAGGATTGAACGTTGTGCCTCACGCACCTTGGGTGATAAGCCTTTTTGCAATGCTTGCACAAAAACATGCATGGTTTGCAATGAGGAGAGGAGAGGAGAGGAGAGGAGATTAGCATGGTGTTTGCAATTACCCTATATCCATGCCTTTTTCAATGGTGTGAAGGATTCAACGTTGTGCCTCACGCACCCTAGGTGATAAGCCTTTTTGCAATGCTTGCACAAAAACAAGATTCAAAAATCAATGATTATGTTGGCATCAAAGTTTGTAAATGCTAGCTTGAAGAGGGCTTATTGACGCCCCTCTAGTATACAAGGCACATCTAAAAACATCCTACAGGTTTCACAAGGGAAAAAGGCTCCATTTCTTGTTGGAAATAGGGCTACAAGGAAATGCACGCAGCTTGGAGAAGACAAAGGAAGCACAAGGCAACAACAGAGAGTGTATTGCTTAGTGTACAATGGAAATATAAGATAGCCCTAAAGTGATGCGCATACATTCAATGCACGGGGGAAAAAACCTCCTATTGAGGGAGAAAATGCCTCAACAGTCCTAAGTGTGCTCCCACACATCACTACCACATGTATATAGTAACAAAATCCCCCTAGGAGTGATGTGATGAACGAGAGCTGGCACGTACATTATACGGAAGTTCCATGTTTGAGTACATGATAAGTCCACAAAGGGGAGTAAGCCCAAAGCTTTTTGAAAAGCTTCAAACTTCTCATGAGACAATGCCTTTGTGAAAAGATCTGCAAGGTTGTCCTGTGTTGGAACGTAAGCCAAGCTAATCTCTCCTGCTGAGAGCCTTTCCCTGACATAGTGGTAATGCACTTCAATGTGCTCTATGTGAGCATGAAAAAATGGGTTCCTCGCAACTACCAATGCGCTTTGAGTATCAATGTAGATAGTGTTGGAAATGTCATGTCTAACACCCAAATCAATCATAACGTGTCTGAGACATACACACTCAACCATAGTTGTGAAGATTGCCTTGTACTCAAGCCTCACAACTAAAAGTGGTCACAATAGGTTGCTTCTTGCTCAACCATGATATACATGAAATGCCAAGCATGAAACAAAAATCACTCGTGTACACTCACGTGTGAAAACAACCATCCCAATCTCCGTAAAAAAGGCATTTAATTTTGGCGGCAATGATCCCCCCTTGGGATAAAACAAACCAAGATGTAAAGTGCCACTCAAGTATCAAAAAATCCTCTTGACAGTCTGCCATTGCTTAGACCCTGGGCTATGCATAAATCTGCTAACTTATGAGATTGCAAACTGAATATCCGGCCCCGTGTTGCATACATAAATAAGGTAGTCAACAATAGTTTGTTGAAGAGTGACATCGGCAGTGTGAGTCCGCAAATGTGGTGCGTGTGCGGAGAGTGAGAAGGGGAGAGTGAGAAGGGTAAATAGGATGTGGGTGGAGCTCCCAAATCTCACTGTATGAGCACAATGTGAGAATGAGGGAGAGCTCCTTATTCTTCGTATGTATAAAGAATAAGAAGATAAATGTGGGCGGCCTGACACTGGCCGACGAACACGAGCAAAACATGGTGAGGCACACTGCCTTTACCTACCATTCTCCCACTAAAGGTTGTGTGCCAATAAGTGGCGAGAAGACTAGCCTACAACTAGTATATACAAGAGGTGAAAGAAGACGGCTCTCAACCTATGCCCACTGGCTCACTCTGTAACCGGTCTAGTGTAGATGCAACATGCATATCACTAAGGCTAGAGCTAAAATGACTCTCCTGATGCAGGTATCAAGTGACGACCTGCATGGCTCCACAATGCACAATGCAAGTGTCAATCATCACATGATTGACAAGTCCCACCACAAATACACCAACCGCATAAGCACGATCAGGTCTCGAGACCAAAAGGTTAGACATGAGAGACCCGAAAGCCGACGAACTAAACATATCTGTACACACAGACAGATTTTGGTTAGTGTGCAAATATTATAAGGGTCATGTCAAAAGGTCGTGTCCTTGTGCATAATGTGTTATTATGACTTTGGGGTCATGTACTAGAATTTGTAGGTTTCATGCTTTTTGTTTGATGGCTTTTGCTCTTTAAATTTTTAAATTTTGTTTTCTTGAGTATAGGGCTATATATATACATTCCCTAAGATTGAGAAATTGGGATGTCAAGGAGGAAGGTTAAGAGGGGAGCAAGTGAATGATGGATGTCAGCAAACACTCCCCCCTTCCTTGGGTAGATCATACCTTTTGGAATGATGTTGTCACCTTTTGAAACCAATTGTTTCAAGTTATAGTGGGTAAAGACTTTGACCAATAGTTTTTCAACATCTTTTCATCTAGTTGCAAGGGTGGTAAGGTACTCTCCCATGATTTTACTTGCAACGTTGTTGTAGGTGGTGAACTTACAACGGGAGGTGCAAATTCTTTCTTGTTTGTATGGATATTTACAATGGTAAGTGGAGGTTGTGTAGAAGCTTGTATTTCCATATATGAACTACATGAAGAGGTGGAAGCTTCATTTGACTTCCCTATTTCTGAGCTTAGTGGAGTAAATCGTTCTTTCTTTGGTACCCAAACTAGCTCTGGATCAGGTGTGTAGTATTTTGTGATCTTTCTCTTCCCATGGTCTTCAATCGGATTTATCGTAACAAGATTTGACTCACATGGGTCTATAGGTGACACGTAAGAACACAAGTTACGTTTAGGCACCCAAGTTTGATCATTCCCTTCATAGTAGCCTTGGGCTTCTAATAGTCGTTTATGAATTTAATGCAACGTTTTTTTACATTTCTTGGAGTGAGTGGGACATCTCTTACAAAACTTCTGTCTTTTAGTGTAAAAAATGATCGCTAAAGAAGCTTTAAGGACCCATTTGTATGTTTTCTTTGTTATATTATGATTAGTCTTGTGTGTCTCATGTTTTGTTTCAGCTACAGAAGTTGAAGCTCTAGAGGGTTGGGCCATAGGTACAGATGGTTCAACCTCTTGGACATGCAATGTTTTGGGTTGTATTTCCTCAGGAGGTGATATCTCAGGGACTATCACTTGAGTGGTAGGGCTAAGAGTTGGTTTTTATGTTGTGACACTCTCAGTTCCCCCAATCAATAGTGCATTTGGTTGCTATCATCCATGCATGTCCTAGGTTTAATTTCCTTCCATAGCTCTAGCAGGCATGACCAGAAAGTCTTGAGCTACGACTTTGTTGTCATAACTCATAGAAGTGTGCTAGGTTCCAAAAACTATAGTTTTTTTCTTGTTGATACCCTTGACTTGGATGGTACTCTCAGATAGAGATGGAATTCCTAACTGACACCACACTCCGTATGGTAGAAGATTATATTTAGCATGTGTGTCCAATAAGGCGTTATATAGAATTTTTTCATAGACACTATTTAACTCAATAGGGTACAACCAATCATCCTCTGTTTCAACTTGAAATGCATGTGTAACTCCAAGGTTGGCCTCTCGTTGGCGTCTAATATGTTGTTGTCGCTCCTTAGCCTCAACTTGAGCTTGTATTTTTTTCAATTCTGCTTGTACCTTGGCTACCTTTTTTTGATGGATGGCAGCTAGCTCCTCTTGGCTTAAAGGATCCTAGTATTTTTTAAATTTAATCCCATTGAGGAATCCAATGGTTTCAACTCCATCAAGAGTTTCCCCACGAATGGTACCTTGTGGGGTGATTTTGCATACTCTATATGATCCTTTTTTCACATAATTGAACTTTTTCTTCTCATTATGCACTCCATACATAAGGACTTTATCCGCAACCTTGATATCCTTGTTCTTTAAATGACGGTCAAACCATTTTTTTCTCCTATCTTTCTCCACAAGTGAATTTTGCAATGCCGTTTGTCTTTCTTCATCTAATCTCTCAAGGATAAATAAACGCTCAACTAAAGGGTTACCATCCCAACCTTCTTGTGAAGCTACCCGTAGACTAGGAATTACAAACTCCCATGGCATAGATGCTTCTTAGCCATATACTATCTTGAATGGTGTACAATTAATAGCCACTTTGTAAGGAGTACGATAAGCCCAAAGAGCTGACGTCAGCTTCAAATCCCAATTTGTGCGATGAGCTTACACTTTTTTGGTCAAGATAGAAATTAATGTCTTGTTAGTGCTCTTAGCTTGGCCATTTGCTTGTGAATAATAAGGTCTAGACTTATGGTGGGCTATCATGAAGTTTGTTGTGAGTTCTTTTATCACTCCATTTATAAAATGAGTACCATTGTCGCTCACAATCTCAAGGGGACAACCAAATTGTGTAATGATGTTCTCAAAGAGAAGCTTAGCACTTGACCTTGCATCAACTTTGCGTGTTGCCTTGACTTTTGTCCACTTTGTCACATAGTCAGTTGGCAACAACAATATATTGTGATTGAGTGTTACGAGCTGCTGAACTAATTGGGCCTACAAGTCTAAACCCCATTTTTCAAATGGTTGAGTCACTTAATAGGATGTAAAGGCATCTTATCCTTTTGTTATGTGATCTTGTAACGTTGGCATTCATCACACCCTTTTGCAAAAAGTGATGCATCCTTGAATAAGGTAGGCCAACAATAGCTTGATTGCAACACTTTTCTAGCAGCAGTTAGTTTCCTTGAAAAATGTTCTTTGGCTATGCCCATGTGGGATTCTTGAAGTAGGTATAAGTACTCAAGCACAACGCCTAAGAATCTCGTCCTTCCCTAGCTTGTAGAGAGTTTCTGCACTTAGAGAATAAGGTTAATATTCCTTTAACAGTTTTTGAGCTATATCCTTACAAAGCTCTTTGGGTGGAAAACCATTAACTAAAAAGTTCACAATCTTCTCACTCCATTCAGGCATGGTCTCGACCAAGAACAGGGAAGTATTGAGCAATTTGTTGTCAATTGCAGTAGGGGCTTCACCATTGGGTATGCGAGACAAATGATCCGCCTTTACATGTATTTTATCAGGTCTCACCACAATGGTAAATCAAACTCAAGAATAATTAACAAGAATTGTGTAATCCGTGGAACAAGGTTTATTTACTAGATGCAACAATGCTTGATGATCCACATAGAAAACAAACTTGTTAGCAAGAAGGAAGCAGCAAAATTTGTTCATTGCATAAATCATGGCAAAATATTCCCACTCTGTAGTGATGTAGTTCCTCTCAACATCATTTAATTGACAACTTGTAAAGCTAATGGGATAGTCCAATTTATGTTCTCTTAGTTGAGCTAGAACACACCCAATAGCAAAGTTCGATGCATCAATATGCACATGGAAAATTACATTCCAATCAGGCACTCATAGGATGAGAGCACTTGTCAAGGCCTTTTTAATACCTCATAAGCATGGTCACACTCTACGGTCAAGTGGAACTCAATAAGAAGCTTGTACGATGGACAAGCTACCTAGGCAAAGTTTAAAATAAACCGCCTGTAATTACCAACATGGCCCATGAACCTTTGAACTCATTTATAGTTTGAAGGTGGTGGCAAATTGGAAATGGCTTTAATTTTTCTCTCATATGTGGAAATCCCATTTTTGGACACTATATGCCCTAAAATGATTTCATGTTTAACCCAAAATTGGCATTTGAAAGGGTTTAATGAGATGCGATATAATGTGCACTTTTCAAACACTTTTTGTAAACATGAGAGATGTTCTTTCCAAGAGGAATAAACACAAAGGTCATCTAAGAAAGCTTCACAAAACTCCCTCAAATATTCCCTAAAAGCAGTGTTTATTAATCTTTAGAAGGTAGCAGGGGCATTGGTTAACCAAAATCCATAACACAAAATGCGAACACTCCAAATTCAGTTATCAAAATAGTTTTAGCTTGGTCCTCTAGTGCAATTGTAATTTGATTGTAGCCAAAGTATCCATCCAAAAATCTATAAGCTTCCTTCCCTACGACTCTTTCAAGCAGATGTTCCAAATATGGAAAGGGATAATGGTCTCTCCTAGGCGCGGCATTGACCTTCTTGAGATCCACACACACTATGAGTTTCCCATTCTTTTCTGGCACAATAACTATTGGAGACACCCATTGTGAGTACTCAATAGGGTATATGAGTCCGCTTTTGACAAGCTTTTCAATCTTTTCTTGAACAATCTTTGCATACTTAACATTCATTGGGTAGGGCCGTTGTTGGACTGGTTTAGCCATGCTATTCATGGAAATGGTGTGCTGCACCATGGAAGGTGGAACACCTTTCATATCATGATATGTCCAAGCAAATTTTTCCTTGAATTTCTTGAGAAGCTCCTTCAATACATATTCCTTAGTCTCTGTCAGATCTTGGGCAATGAAAACAAGTTTGGACTCCTCACCTGGGTCTGCTAACTGTATTTTGGACCATCATAGACTCCATTACTTCCATTGATAGGTGTTCTATAGGCCTTTGTATACACAACCTTACGCTCCTTCATGGTGTAGTATTTCAAATGCTCAGGTGAAGGGTTGGGTCTTGTTGTTCTGTGGACTGTGATTCTCTTTCAATTCCCTTTTTGTTGAGCTAGCTCTCGATTTTGTCGTCTCCTTACAATATAGCTCAATTTTGGCTTCTTTGTAGCTTCTAGCTGGGTGATGTCAATGGATTATGGACTACACCACATGACACTTTGAAGGTATTCACCCCAATTATCTACCAACTTTCAATGAGCATCACATGCCCCCATATAATTAAGCCATTCTGCAGTAGATTTCTTTTCATTTATCCTAGCACACACATTTTCTCAATATCGTCGTCTCTTATATCTCTCACTCCTCTTATATTATTTTTTATTATGACCGATCTCCAGTGAAGAGTCACTAGATGAATTGCTACTCGTGTCTTCTCCCCTTCCGGATAGATTGTCATCTAGGGTACCACTGGACCTTGAATGGTTTGTCCCCACATTTGCACCACAATTAACTCAGATTCTTTGTCCTCAGAGTCAATTTCAATTGATGATTGTGAGTCCAAATTGTGTGGGCTATAGTCTTTTGAGACGTTACTAGTTTCAGTGTCAATCAAGCCTTCACCTTGTAGGTCCCCATGAGCTATATGCATTGCACCTATCATATTTAAAGGTACGAGTTATGGCATTTCATCTCCCTCATGTGTTACCAAGGTCATCCCCCTATTTCCCCAAGTATCTATGGTTGCTGCTAGGTGGACCCAATCTACATTGTCAGACTCAGTCATCCCAAGTAGAACGTCCAAATAAGGGAAATATTCCCTAACATTAGTGTCCTTTTTACATGTGTAACAATATTGCAATGGGCGGAGTGAATTGTGGTGTCAGATCTATGATCAGTTATAAATTTTTTTCCTAGAGGATGTGCTCAACCAATCACAAGATCAACTCAAATGACAGAGTCTTGGAACGGCAAGTAAACATGGTTTTTAGACGAGTCATGCACCATTTTTGCTTCCCTCATGAAGGACGTCCTAAGATCATCTCAGATGACATAGCGTGCTTGGAAAAATCCATAACAATGAAGGTATGCCTTATTTTGTGTCCAAAGACCTTGATCTTGAGATCTTCTAGCATCCCAATAGGTTTAACAATAGTCACATTGGCCATCTTTACCACTATGTTTGTAGTCCCAAGGTGAGGTCTTCCCATAGATTCTTATCAATTTTTAGTTACAATGCTAACCCCAATGCCACCATCAAGGATTCCCTTCACAATTAATCCCTTGGTAGTGATTGGTATAGTCTCATTAGATTCATTGCCTTCAAAATATTATCCCAACTTGTTAACAAGTATTTCAACAACAGAGTTATCATCTAGGTTGGGTTGTGGATCTAAATGTTTCTCCTCTATTGGCACCTCCCTAGCTCCATCCATCTGTGAAAATTGGGTAGCCCAACTTTTAGTTCTCCATTGAGGAAAGCTCGAAGAGCTAAGAATAGCTTGGGGTCTCCATATAGTTTAGACATGATGGTGGTTTATACTTTTGAAGCCATGAAATCCATCAATTTGGCAATATTTAATGACTCTTTTTGGGCTTTAGTCCCTTGACATAGGGAAGATAGGATCTCCATTTCTTTGATAGGGTCAGGTAATCCCTCTGTAAACATTCTCTCCAACAAGAAGGGAGTACGCGCACTTCCCAATGACTTAAAGTCACTTTCTTCTTGGATGACACTACGTATGGCTAGTGGTCTATGGTCTTTGTGAGGTTGATTCCACGTAGGGAACACCGTGTTTAATTTGTAATCTGGATCTGCCTAGGTGCTGGCTCTAGATCCCTTTGGGTCTCTTCTACCAAACCCATTAATTGCTTGACTCGCTCGATCTCCTCTATAGGTTTTGGGTAAGTTCCTATCTTCTTCTTAGGATCCTTGGGTCCTGGCCATTGTGTCTCATGATGATCTTCCTTGTTTTTTTTCTTTTCTAATGGTCATTTTAGTCTCCATGGTCTCATTTGAATCAAAATTCTCTTCAACATTGTTCATATGCAAGGGGTCATCACCAGTCCCTATGTTGGTCTTTGAACTCGGGTCTGACTTTGCTGGTTTTTGCAATCTCTTCCTTCGTGTTTTCTTCTTCTTCTGAGATTGGTCAATTGATGTTGCATCTCTTTCTTCAAGAATATAATTTTGGTTTTGGAGCATTGATCATGTGAGTACATTTACTGGTACCACATGCGTACTCTGTGATGGTTGCTCGATAACCTCAATTAAGTTTAATGGCATGATCTTGGGTGCATTTGGATTATTAGGACATTGGCCAATCAAATGATCTATGCCACATCAATTACACATGAGCTTCAAGGAATAAATGTAGCGTATGTGACATCAAAGGATGTTGTGATAGCTTCCATGTTTCCAAGAAGGGTTTTAGATGTAGAAGCTTCTCCATTGATCATACCTCATTGTGCTCAATGCATGAGTGTCAGCATAATCATTAAAGGGGTTGTTCAACCCCAGTAATCCATTTTGAATTTTTGTCTCCTCAATTGTTGGGTTCTCCTGGTCTGTCCTTGTTTGATTGGTTTCCTCTATTGGTTTGAAATCAAGCTTATCTCTCTCTTGCCACTCTGGTGGGTCGTCCATCATAACCAATGGCAGGTCTGACACATTCATATTTTTTGTTTCTAGACTAGTTGCAAAGTCAATTACTTCCTTCATAGACATTCTTGTCCTTTTTCCTGAACATCATAAAGACAACAATTAAAAAGTGAATTCTACCTAACTATTCTTTGAACAGCAACACAAATTACGTTTTTCCTTGTTACGAAGAATAGGTCCTTCCGAGCCTATAGCATCTCCAAAATGCTCCATCCGTGCTACTAAATTAAAATCGCTATGAAAAACTAACTTGTATCATGAAATTGGAAAAAGACTCTTCTTATGAAATTACCTCACAGACCTGAGACATAGTAGCAACCTCTTCTCTTTGAGACACCTGCACATCGGCATCGTATCATCAATATAGATACCGATATATCTCTGGTGGAAATACGTAATGAGATTTACGTCGATATCAGTGTTAAAATAGGCATCCAAAAATAAGTTTCCTCTATCCCTATTTCGAGGTGCATTATCACGCGTATACCGATACCTGTACTAGCGACAAAATCATTAAAAAAAACCGACAGAGAGGGCTGGGAACTGATACTGCATGTACTACAGCACTAGGAAACAACCCTCTCTGCCCAAAGGAAGAGTGCAAAAGCAACTGCACTCCACCTACAATTTGGCATATAAGAGCGAGTAAGTATAGATTAGCAAAATTGTAAAGCACAACAAAACCACAAAATCAAAAGCTTAAACATGACAAGTTTCCAAAAGCATAATCATAACTTTGACTCCCAAACCATAGGCACAAGGACATGAAGATTTTCTAACCATAATTAAAACATGATTTGAAAACCGCAGGTATAACCATAATGTGATTGCCAAATCGTATTTGCAAAACCATAAACATAATCTGCATGCCATACCATAACCATAATCTGCTTGTCACACCATAACCATAGCTTGCTTGTCATACCATAACCATAAGAAACATACCATCATTGCAAAACCATAACCATAACCTGATTGCCAAACCATAATCATAACCTAATTGCCAGATTGTATTTGCAAAACCATAAATATAATCTGTTTGCTATACCATAACCATAACCATAACCATAACCATAACCATAACCATAACCAAAACCATAACCATAACCATAACCATAACCATAACCATAACCATAACCATAACCATAACCATAACCATAACTTGCTTGTCATACGTTAACCATAACAACCATACCATCATTGCAAAACCATAACCGTTACTTGATTGCAAAACCATAACCATAACATGATTGCCATACCATCATTCAAAAACCATAACCATTGGACCACATGAGAATGCCTTGCACATGTACATTTCATCCTCCAATTGATTGGGACATATCAACCACATCAATCCCTGTCCACAAGATTTGGAGCTCTTCTATAAGTGGTGCCAGATAGACGTTCACGTTCTTTGCTTTGTACTTTCCTAGGACGATCAATGAAAACAATAGATGGCCCTTCTTGATATCTAGCCATGGTGGAAGACTATAATTAACCAAGCAAATAGGCCACGTTCTCCATGACGAACTCCGTAATCCAAATGGGTTTACTCCATCCATTGCCAGACCAAAACGGATACACCGAGGCCCATCCTTAAATGTAGGCCATATTTCCTCTATGTGCTTCCTTGCAAAAGAGTAAGCAGGTACCAGCATCACATCATCTATCGATCTAGTATTTGAGTGCCATGTCATTAAAGTGGCAATAGACTTGCACTTGAAAATGCTCTTTATTCTTGGAATGATAGGAAAGTTTTGAAGGACCTTTGCAAGGATAGTTTTTCCTTGTGTATCCTCTCTATACATGTTTGATTCACAATTGGGACACTGTTTCAAATTTTCATAGTGCAAAAGAGTATACAATCATTAGGGCATGCATGTATTTTGTGATAATCCAAGCCCAAGTTAGTAAGAAGGCTTTTAGCGGCTGGACGGGTAGAGGGCATGTGATTGCCTTCTGGTAAGATTTGCTCGTTGAGCAACATCTCATTATATCAACAAGTGAACACAACGATCATATTATTGAATTGTAATTTGCACTTTGGAATGCTTAGGATACAATGTATTTATGTGAAAATCTATGTGACGGAGGCATCAGAACACCCATGGATAGACTGAAAATTAAGCGCTAAAGCAGTACGAAGAACTGAGATTTTTGCACCATTGTAAAGTGGCATTCGTGCAACACTTTGCATCATCTCACCCTCTTTATCATTGCTATCATGCCGTCGATATGGATGAGATGATTGAGGTTGGTTCACAATGGTTTCTTGAATGTTGTCGCCTTCTAGGTTTTTAATGATGGGATCCATGTCAAAGAATGTGTCTAACATCTTCTCCATCTCTACTTCTTGAAATGTGGAATCGGGTATTGGTGGGGTGGACTCCGTTGATGGTTGTTCCTTTGATAATCGTCTTCTCTTGAATGAAGTTGGAAAAACATCTACTTGTAGAGGTTGATCTATTGCCTTCAGACCATGAGATCGATAATGCAGGCCTATGGGAAAGAGACCATTATTGCTCTATGGAAAAGAGACTGTTATTGTGTATGTGCTGATGGGAGATCTTTCATTTTTGAAAGATCTGATGCTTGCAATGCGCACAAGGACATGCCATCCTATTGTCCATACTTTATCTACCAATGATGCAACAAATAAATAAATCACTCTTGTTATAAGTACACACCACTAACTACATGACAACCTCACATTTTCTAGCCATGCCCGATCCCTACATAGAGTTGCACAAAGATCAGGACCACAGAGTAATAATCTTGTATTTATTTGTAAATGACTATATATTAGGGTTTTTGAAGTCTTTGTGCGCTATTGAAGTCCAATTGCGTTTTTTAACTTTGTTTGTCAAAGTTCGTTTGTGTTTTTGAAGACTATTACGTTTTTGAAGTCCGTCCACAATTTTTCTACCATTTGTTGCTAGCTCTAACAACCTCACATTCTCTAGCCATGCTTGAGCACTACACGCCTTGGTCTTGAGGTGCCCAAAGATAAGGACCACCAGGTAATGACCTTGTCTTCATTGATGAATCCTATATATTAGGGTTTGACATACATCTATTTTTTAAATCGTTTGCGTTTTTGAAGTCTGTGTGTGATATTGAAGTCCGATTGCGTTATTTTACTTTGTTTGTTGAAGTCCTTTTGCGTCTTTGAATTACACAAGTCACTCTTGAAGACTGTTGCATTTTTGAAGTTCATTTGCAATTTTTCTACTATTTGTTGCTAGCTCTAACAACCTCACATTCTCTAGCCATGCCCGATCCCCATGCACACCTCCGTCTAGAGGTGCACGAAGATCAAGACCACCAGGTAATAATCTTGCCTTTATTGTTCAAAGCATATATATTAGGGTTTGACATACGTCTATTTTTTAAATTCATTTGAATTCTTGAAGTCCACATGTGCTATTGAAGTCAGTTTGCATTATTTTACTTTGTTTGTCAAAGTTCGTTTGTGTTTTTTAAGTACACAAGCTACTTCTCAAGACTGTTGTGTTTTTAAAGTCCGTCTGTGATTTTTCTATCATTTGCCGCTAGTTCTAACAACCTCACATTCTCTAGCCATGCACTATCTTTGCACACCTCGGTCTAAAGGGCACGGAGATCAGGACCACCGGGTAATAATCTCATCTTTATTGGTCAATGCCTATACATTAGGGTTTGACATAAGTCTGTTTGAAAAATTTATTTGCATTTTTGAAGTTTGTGTATGCTATTGAAGTTTGATTGTGTTATTTTGCTTCGTTCATTGAAGTCCTTTTGCGGCTAACATTAAGCGGCTAACACTAAGCGGCTAGCCCTGAGTGTGTAGCCTTCAAGGCCTAAATACGGAGTAGTCCGGCCTGAGCGATAAGTGACTAAATACATAAGCCGCTACCTTTAAGCGGCAAGGCCTAATAAACCGTATGAATACTGATTAAACCTACACGACTAGCCCTAAGTCTTAAGTGACTAGATAACAAAACAAGCATCAGTCTTCAACAGCAACATGAGGCCAAGAAATGATTGAGAATTGTCCTAAAACTTTGGGATGGCCAACCAGGACAAAGAAAGTTGGTGATGCGACTTAACAAAAGCACCTATCAAGTGTAAAGTTGAATATCAGACACTTCATGCAACTACAAGGCCATATACAGAAAGTAGATCTTTATAATGTAAATCTTCTATCATGTATGTGACTTAATGAATCCTGAAAAACAAATGAGGCTAACAGTACTAGCAAAAAAAAAGGAAAAAAAAAAGGAGGCAAAAATGATAGTTGAGTCATCTATCGTGATATATGTATGTAGGACCAATAAAGGGTCAAGCCAAATTTTGTTTATCATCATTGGTTCTACATGTGTTTGGCATCCAGAAGGTGCCAGAGATGCCCAACAGTCATTTTCGAGATTGGAATCCAAAAAGTTAGCTTATAAGCCAAATATACAGCCAAATATAAGTCCAAATCAAGCCAAACTTTGTCAGTAGGCTATGAATAGAGAATACAAGCAAAGGGTGAAGGATTTTTTTTGAAAAAAAAAGATAGAAGTCTAACCCTAGCCAGAGATGCAATTTTTTAAATTTAAAGCCATGATAGCCATCTACATACCTTGTACATCATGTATATGAGTTTTGGGGACAAATGGACAATGATAGCTCATAGATGGTCATCTATTGTGGATGATGTTGAATAAGGCCCTTTTGAAGCAAGTTACTGACTCGGAGAATTAATTGGGGTTTGTTAGGCTTTAATTAAGTCATGTATCAAGTAGAAGCAATATAATAATTTACACAACACACAAAAGCTAATAGTGGCAAGTGTAACTTTGATAACCCCTACGCAGGAACAAAGAAGTCCCCAACGAAGAAGAGCAGACACAAAAGGTAGACAATGGAAAACTCAAAGCCTTAAGTCATTTTTGAAGTTATAATAAGATCTACAAGCTATGGACGTTAAAAGAGATTCTAGCAAGGACTTTACAGAGGCATCCAAAAGACAATGTACAAGCAGTGGAGCACAAAAAGAAGGCAAAAAAGACAACAAAGATCACATCGACATTGACAATCAGCTCATGACAGGGACGACATGAACTCGGAGGGGGGGAGTGTTGACCCACGGTTCAACACTACAACATAACTCAATTTTTGTACCAAAGTCTTATTTTTTGAGAGTTATGAAATGATGCAGATTAAGCTTAAAAACACCATTTGTAATGAGTAGTTATTCTAGTTGCAAAAGCCGGGGTATGATGGCACTCCAGATTGTAACTACAAAGCCATTTGACCCACTGAACTCTATTTTTGGTTTAACCTATCGTAGCCTTAGTATATGAGGCACCTAGGTCATGATGTAAAGGAGAACTTTTATCTTAATCAAGGTTTTGAGCTGCCGTGGACTGTGTGTGAGAGAGAGAAAGTGTGAGATTCATCCTGAGGCAACATTGTGCTTGCTCATTGCATTGGAGATCTGGCTTCACCATTGCAATAGACTTGGAGAGAGCTACACAACAACACCAAGCATTCCATGTGAAACAGAGCACATACGCTAACGCATCTATGAGCTATTTGTGGTCATAAAAGTATGTAAACTGATGTCTATTTTTTGCGTGCAAGTAGCCATTAGAATTCTGGTGACATAAGTTACACATAGGTACTTAGATTTCACTTTCGGGCACTTTCAAAATTCTACTCTGTCTTTATACGAGTTTTTTGCAGATGGGTTTGGAGTGAGGATTTTGAGTGTAGAGGCTTTGGGATAGGTGTATCCTAGTGAGGGGATGGTGTTCCTTTAGTTTCATACGGTTTTGGTATGATTTGGTGAGTTTCCTTCTGTTTGTGTGTATGAGGGTTCTGTGGTGTAGTTGAGAGCAGTGAGATTTTTTATTTTGGTTAAGTTGGCCTTCTAGAGAGTTGTATGTGTGGCATGGTCTTAGCCTGACAAGCTATAGAGATTGTCTCCGTGCACCTATCATGTCATCTGTGTCCTTGATTGACACTATGTTGATCTAGGTAGTGTTGCATGCACTTTATGGTGGCATGATTTGCTCCCGCAACATTGACGCCATTGCCGGGGGGACACAAGGACTTGAGTAGGTAATCCTCATAACACTCATGTGCTGGTTGCTTGCTTTAGTTTTAAGTAAAGAAAGAATTTTTCTTAAGTGGATCTGAAAGAGGATATTCTGAGATCAAGTGGACAGTGAGGAAGCATGTGTCTTATCGAGGGTCTACGACTAGATATATTTAGTTAGGATTTGTAGTATTAGTTGTACATTAGAGTAGTTGTTAATGGTCAAGTAATTTGTGAGGTGATAAAAGCGTTTGCTAGTTCACGTGGCAGTGAAGCGTTTGTTAGTGATCGAGTGATTTGTGAGGTGATAAAAGCGTTTTCTAGTTCATGTGGCAGTGAAGCGTTTTTCTATTCATACATGCAAAACTCCATATGATGGGTAAGAGTAGCTTTAAGTAAGTAATCTAATTATGATCTAGAGCTATTTGACACTAATTTATTTGCTGAAGTGCTTGTTTGCAATTAAAATTATGAAAAAGTTTGATTTTGAGGGTAAAAATTCAATAAACAGGCTCCTGTTGACATTTTTTCATGACTGATTGATTTTGTGCATATAAGAAGGCATTTGTAAGAGTTTTGTGAAGAAAAAATAAAATTTTGCAAACTTGGACATCATACGCATTTGACAAATAAGAGTACATTAGAGTGTTTTGAAGGGGTGTTTTACCCTAGGTACACTTTGAAACTGGAATTTTGATCTACATTTGGTGCCTAAAACACAAAAGCCTCGTCTAAGTTTAAAAAGGTTCAAAAACTCCTGAAAGTGCTTAAAATCATGTAAGAAGACCATAAAGACCAGTTTGGGCTTGGCGAAAGATGCAAATTCACCAAGAGACATCATACACGTATGAAGACTCCTGGGCCAATTTTTGAACAAAATTGACCATTTGTCATTATACGGTGCTTTGACACGTTGTGTTGAGAATTTTCACCAAGTTTGAACCATTTTGGATATATAGCTTGAGAGAAAAGTGTAATTTTGCACTTTATGGAAGTTGAGAGGTTAAATTTGTGTTTTGAAAGAAATCTTGAACTTTGTTGTGATCATGTATTCTTATTGCTTATGATAAGGGACCTAAGTAAAGACAATTTTGATATCTGAGCACATGGACATCATATGCGTATAATAACTCAAGAGGCATCAAGAGACCATATTTGACAAATCTGACTGTACCAGAGTGTTCAAAAGGGATATTTTACCTAAAGGACACCTTGAGACTAGGGTTTTGACCAACCCTTGGTACCCAAAAAAAAAAAAGACAGAGTGTCAAAAACAAATAAAAGAGAAACTTGTGATTTTGAGCATATCTTTGCATGAAAATTGGTAATAGTACTTGAAAATCAGTGCTAGAGACGTGGGGATGCTTGCGGTTAAATTTTGGCCAAAAATTCATCAACAGACATTGTTAACATATACATGTGGTAGTGATGTGTGTGAACACACTAGGACCGTCGGGGCATTTTTTCCCTCTTTAGGAGGTTTTTTCCCCCGTGCATTGTATATACACACATCACTCTAGGGCTATCTATCTTTTCCATTGCACACTAAGTAACACACTCTTTCCAACCCTAATTTGTGGATGACAGATGTACAGTTCATGATCTCACTTTTGGTGATGAAATTGTTGCATCTGGGCTTTTGTGCCGTGGGCTGTATAAGCTCACTTTGTATGACAAGTGTGGACAAAATTTTTCAAATGCAATTGCAGATTCAAGGGCTATTTCAAATGCAAAAATTTGGCATGCACGTTTTGATCATTTGAATCTTGCCAGTTTGCCGCGTTTGTAGAAATCTGATATGGTTGCTTCTTTGCCACCTCTTGAAGCACCTGTCAAACATGTTTGTGAAGGTTGTATTTTGGGTAAGATAAAGCATTCAAAGTTTCCAAAGGATGGTTCACTTAGGGCCACATGCAGATTGCAGCTTGTGCATAGTGACGTTTGTGGGCCCATGCAAACTTCTTCCTTAGGCAATTACCTTTACTTCGTGACTTTCATTGATGACTACTCCAGGCATGCATGGGTATTTCCGCTTAAAGCGAAGCCCGAAGTTTTTATGTGCTTCAAACAATTTCTGGCTATAGCTGAAAATGTCTCGAAATGTAATATGGGCACCCTCCGTTCGGATGGAGGGGGGGAATATATGTCTCATCAATTTAATGCATTCCTGGTTAGTCATGGGATAAAACACCAATGTACAGTGCCTTACACACCTCAACAAAATGGTGTTGTTGAGAGGAAAAACAAGTCACCTTACAAAAATGGCATGATGTATGGTCAAAAGTCAAGCTTTGCCACATTCTTTTTGTCTTGAGGCCATCATGTGTGCCGCTTATGTACTAAATAGGTGTCCTACAAAAGCTTTGTAGTCTATTACTCCATATGAAGCATGGCATGATAGAAAGCCTTCTATTGAGAACATGTGTGTTTTTGGTTGTTTGGCATATGCTTTGGTGCCACAAACAAATCGTAGAAAATTGGATGATAAGGCTGTCAAATGTATTTTTGTTGGTTATAGTGCTGCAAGCAAAGGTTACAGGTTGTATCATCTGCAAACAAAGCATATTCTGGTCTCACAGGATGTAGTGTTTGTGAAAGATTCTGTTCAGCCCTTGCTGTCATGTACTAGAGACAGTAATGTAAGCTCACATGACATTTATGACACTTTGTTGCCTCTTTTTAGTGATGGAAATACGAATGTAGATTCCAATGAAGCAAATGTACAGCCTATGTGGGTTTCTGAAAATGTTATAGATCAGCTTATTACTGATGCAAATGTACATGATGTACTTGATGAGGAAAGGGCTGAAAATGAGCAAGCTAAAGGTATGCCAAAATGGCTCTGCATACATTGCATGATAGTAAATTGGATGCACCTCTATCTAGTCGTACTTGTTTAGGCTCTTGCCATGCATCTTATGCATCAGATTGGCTATGTATAGCTTACATGATGTTGAGGAGCCTCTGTCTTTTGATGAAGCACATAATTCAAAAAATTGGATGGCTGCCATGCAATCAGAATATGATGCACTTATAGAAAATGACACATGGACTTTATGTGATTTTCCTCCTGGTAAAAAGGCAATTGGTACAAAGTGGGTTTACAAGCTGAAACGCAAGTTGGATGGTGAGATCGATCGCCATAAGGCTCGACTTGTTGCAAAGGGTTATGCACAACAAAAAGGCATAAATTATGAAGAGACTTTTGCTTCCACTTGTTGTCTGACTACTGTGCATTTTTTATGTGCATTGGCAGCTCATTTTGGTTGGGATGTAGATCAATCAGACATTGTTACTGCTTTCTTGAATAGTGACATATTTGAGGAAGTTTATGTAACGCAGCCTCGCGGTTTTGTCAAGAAAGGACAAGAGGACAAAGTGTGCAAATGTAACAAGGCTTTGTATGGGTTCAAGAAATCTCCTCGTGCTTGGTATGAGAAAGTTGACACTCATTTGGTCAAACAAGGCTTTTGTAACAGTCCAACAGAAAGCACATTGTATGTAAAGCGTGAGGGTGATGTACTTCTCATTGTGGTTCTTTATGTTGATGATTTGTTGATCACTGGACCAAATGAGAGACATATTGCTGAATTTAAGGATGATTTGAATGCTACTTTCTAGATGAAAGATTTGGGGTTGTTGCATCATTACTTGAGTATACAGTTTAAGCAGTGTGATGGTGGTATTGCCTTGTGTCAGAAAAGTTACATAGAGACATTACTATGTAAGTTTGGACTTGAGGATTGCAAACCTATTGCGACTCCCATGGAAACAGTTTTGAAATTGAGTCTGCATGGTTTTGATGATCCTGTTGATGTCACTCTTTACCAAACTGCTCTTAGTTGTCTCATTTATCTATGCAACACAGGGCCGGATATTCATTTTACAGTCTCACAGGTCAGCAGATTTATGCATAGCCCAGGGTCTAAGCATTGGCAGGTTGTCAAGAGGATTTTTAGCCACCTTAGTGGCACTTTACATCTTGGCTTGTTTAATCCCAAGGGGGGATCATTGCCGCCAGACTTACATGATTTTTTGGACTCAAATTGGGCTGGTTGTTTTGACACGCGAGTGTCCACAAGTGGTTTTTGTTTCATGCTTGGCAGTTCATGTATATCATTATTGAGCAAGAAGCAACCTACTGTGGCCACTTCGAGTTGTGAGGCTGAGTACATGGCAGTCTTCACAGCTACGGTTGAGTGTGTATGGCTTAGAAATCTTATGGTTGATTTGGGTGTTGGACAGGACACTGCCAACACTATCTACACTGACAGTCAGAACGCATTGGCAGTTGGAAGGAACCCAGTTTTTCATGTGCACACAAAGTACACTGAGGTGCATTACCACTATGTCAGGGAGAGGCTCTCTGCAGGAGAGATAAACTTGGCTTATGTGCCATTACAGGACAACCTTGCAGATCTTTTCACAAAGGCATTGGTTCGTAAGAAGCTCGAAGCTTTCGGAAAAGCTTTGGGCTTACTCCCCTTTGTGAACTGATCATGTCCTCAAGGCATGGCACTTCTCTTTACTGATGTGCCAGCTCTCGTTCATCACATCACTCCAGGGGGGATTTGTAACCATATACATGTGGTAGTGATGTGTGTGAACACACTAGGACCGTTGGGGCATTTTTTCCCACTTCAGGAGGTTTTTTCCCCCGTGCATTGTATAAACGCCCATCACTCTAGGGTTATCTATCTTTTCCATTGCACACTAAGTAACACACTCTCTATTGTGTGCCTTGAGCTTTCTTTGTCTTCTCCAAGCTGTATGCGTTCCTCTGCAACTCTAATTCCAACAAACATCATACGCGTATGATGTTCTAGAAGCAAAATTGACTTTTTGACTTTACACCCCTATTTTGCATGTTGTATCAAGAACATACACCAAATTTCATTTCATTTGGGCATATAGATTGAGTATTGAGGGGATTTTACTCTTGCAGGAAATTTCCTTGTCAAAAGGTGGGGATTTTGTGTAGTTTTGACATCCAAAATTTGATGTAAGCACATGTGCATGTAGTACATATCAAGGAGCAATTGGGGTAGAAGCAGAATTCCATTTTGACCAGATAGACATTATACATATATGATGTCTAAAAGGAAATTTTAGGGACCAAAGCTAACATCAGAGCAGACCAGGGTGTTTAGCACCACAAAACAAGCTTAGAGACCAAGTTTCATCCAATTTGGAGCACATAGACATCATACGCGTATGATGTCTCAAATCAAGATTTGAAAGTCCAATTGCACTTACGGCCACATAGGAGGTTTGGAAATGATGTGTTAAGCTTGTTTGTAAATTTTCATTTCATTTGGACGCACATCTTTGAATTTAAGAAGGATTTTGCGAATCCAAGAAGGTAAAAGTGAAAAATAGTGATTTTGTGCATTTTTGACATCCAATTTTCTTTTGTGCGTACATATTTTTGTTGTATTCATCAAGGAGCACCTTGGGCAGAAGCAAAAGTGAAATATGAGCCAAAAGACATCATATATGTACGAAGACTTTTAGGCCCCAGATCTGGGTCAAATCAAACATCTGACTATACCCTAGTGTCCTAAAGCATAAAAGAAGTCCCTAGCCAAAATTTCATTGCATTTGGAGCCAGTTAAGTCTTGGAGAAATTCTAGGTCAGAAAACATCGTACACATATGAAGACTCCAAATACATGTTGAGGCCAGAGGACTTCCTTTTTGACCCTAGAATCCCAATTATCATTTCAAAACCAAATTTGGACACCTGTAAGTGGGCCAAAGCATGTATCCAGTGTGAAATCACCAGGATTGACCTGCAAGAAGATTGAATGTGATAGAAAACTGTTTTGTCCATAACTTGAGCTCTTGATATCGGATTCATAATTTTTTCATATTAAAACGAAGGTCTAGAGTAGCTTTATAAATTTAGTGCAATCCGTTGGGATGGGGGAAATGGGAACACACCCGATACACAAGCTAACTGCCTCTCTATAGCCCAGCAGGTATCCAACACCCCAAACCACAGAGAAACACGTACGCATGCACACTATCCGCCAATCTTCACACCATGGACTCGCCTTCGAGCAGTCACGACTACCCACCGCATGAACACTTCATTACAATAAATTCATTAGCAAACCCTCAGATCCAGACACCAATGGATGCCTGCAACTACCCAACCTGTAAATGCACTCACATCGGGAGACAACACACGTCTTGACCACCCCTAAGATTTTGCTCACACAACCTCTCTCCCTCTCTCTTTGCACACACACACACATACTATCCGGAGCCGCAGCTACCACGGATCTTCGGCAAAAGACAAGATGAAGAATAGATTGGAGCCGACTAACAAACGTAAGTTCACTTATGCATAAAAATACTTGGAACAACGATGCAGGCTATCGCCCATGCACAATGCAACATCCACGCTTCCTTCCCTCTTACACGAAACCTTGGCGGTTTTCCCCCTTGCTCTCGAGCTTGCCTTCCTTGTCGACCTCCTTCCCGAGCTCCTCTTGGTGGCTTCTTCTTTACATCGACCACCCCAGGGCAGCCCTCCCTTTGGCAAAAACCTCTCTTCTCAGCATGGCGTGCCTCCTCTTCCTCTGATATGGCGCCGCTCTACTTCAACAAAGCCCTCCAAGTTCATGGCCTTGTTCAACTAGTAGCTCTTGGCCTCCTTTCACCCCTTGTCTACTGCAATCCTCCCTGTGGATGGCGCCAACTGCCTCAGCAGCCCATGGCGGCCCTGTCTTTGCTGCAACCTGGCCCCCTTACACCCGTCACCTCAAGGGAACCTTCTCCTGAATGGCCCCCTGGCGGCCCCCTTCTCTCTCCTCTTCACATGATGGCTCCCGAGTCCTTCGTCTCTCTCCGCAGTTTCTCTGTAGCGCAGCCCTGCATAACCAGCCCCTCGGTTCTCTTCCTGCAATCCAACCCTCTCCCTCTTGCATCCACCTCTTGCCGCTCCCGGCCTTCTCTCTGCAATCGACCCGGAGGTCCCGCCTCCACTGGCTGCAGCCCCTTCTACTCCAACTGCTGTGCCTCTCAATGGGCTCCTCTCACAAGACGACCCCCATGCACCTTCTCCTCAGCCCCTTGTGGCCACTTCTTTCCTTCCCCTGCACTCCGATGCAACTGGCATCATCGCCTCCTCATGCAGCGCATGGCGGCTTTCCAGCATGCTATCAATCCCCCCACAGATGGCGCATCTCTCTATTCCTGCAACCCAGTTTTTTCTTTGTTTGTTTTTTTCGATTAATGGCTTTAAAGAGCTTTTGGGCTTAGCCCCCTTGCACACGCCGCATGCTCCAATGTCCGATGCCCAATAAAACGCGGCCCTGGCACTTCATGCCAATAGACTTCCCTTTGCCTTTTGACTTGAACAAATGGCCATGGTTGTTGGCGGATGGCCTCGTGATCGAGATTAGCACAACTGCCACGAGCATCAATTAACTCAAGCTGCCACTCCTTGTCATGATAGATGCCACATGTGACATACACTTCAACTTATGACCTGTTGAACCCTGCATCAAACAAGTGCTCAAGCCTCGTGTCATCTGCTGACAAACCTCCATGTACCGTCTTTTGAGCTCTCCCTGGGCCGACCAAAACTAGGTGCACCATCGTGAACAACAATCAAAGACCCTTTGGGTAATTCATAGTTGGTTAGCATTCAAAAAAACGTTGTTTAAGGCCTCTAAATGCATCTAGAAAGTAGGAGTGTCTAAAAGTGGCAGTTTGAGAGAATTGTGAGAAAACGATCGTGGTTTTGGGCATAGTTTTGACTTTTTCCTAACCAAAGCACTTAAAAACATTGGAATAAAATTGTTTACATTAAGCCAGAGTTGTTAAGCCCAAAATCCATGTCTACTTTAGATTCAAACTCAGTTTATACAAGCTCTGGGATCCCAACAGAGGAGCATCCACCCATAATGGATCTTCCAAACTTGTAGTTGATAAAGACCAATTTTGTTGAGAGAGTTTGGATGATAGATAATGAGAGTGAAGGAATATATAGATACATCGACGGCAATGAGGTTAACCTTTATAGGTGTTCAGAGCCATACCCAGAAGAGTTGACGGATTACAAGCTTTTATATGTCTATACATATGGAGTCTATTGTCAATGGAAATCTATAGTTGTTGACAAGTATGGACAAGAATACATAGCTGTAGAAAGAAAAAATCCACAGACTGCATTAGAAATAGGTGGATATTGTTCAATGAAGGACCACAAATGCCTTCACTAAACACAAGAATTCCTACGAGAATTCTAAAAAGGAAGCTACTTGGATTCCCTCCTAGAGAGATAACGAGAGATGAAATGATCACAGAGATGGTAGACATGCCTCGTCAAGTGAATCTCCCCAACGAACCAATCCCCAACATAACAGCCACTCCCTTTGAAGAAGACCAATATATAATCAGACATCAATCAAACCAGACAAGAAGAATGGAAATGCCGATCTATCCACCAATGAACAACGTGGGACCAAATACACTACAATCATTGCAGTCAAAGCTACATCAAGATGCCATATCAAGACCAAATATCAATAGTGGTGGTTATTTGGTCATCCCAGGACTAAGTGTTCCACCACTATTTCCATCATAGCCGTATCTAACTGAAGGTCGAGGACCAACCAATAGACTGACTATAACAGGGCTACCTTATGGAGAAAGAGTAAGAATCGAGAGGGAGTTTTGGGAAGACCTACCTGCTGTGAGACACTCACGAGGATATGAACTAGACAATGAAATCAAAGAAGAACCTAGGCATAGTAGAAGGCTTGAAGTGAGAGAAAGATTGGGAGAGTCTATGGTTAGGCTTACAGACAATTGGCGAGCTAGACCGTACCAAGTCCAAAAATGGATCAAAAAGAAATAGTATGGAGATAAAGATCCAAGAGATCACGTAGCGACTTTCAAAAGAGTAATTAGGGTAGAGGAAGTTTTGGATTTTGCGACACAATTTGCGAGATTTGGACTGACTCTAGAAGATGACGTGGCTACATTGTTTGACTCAATGAAAATACGGGATTTAGACGAGATGTTTGAGGAATTCATCAAAGAATTCTCGCAGAAAGGCATAGCTCACAATACGGTCTCACAAATTCATAAATTCCATCAAAAAGAGCGTGAATTAGTATGTAAAGAGACATTACGGCTCAAGAAACAAGTTAATTTCTATCCAAGAGCAGAACTACCTACATTGGCATGACTGATGCTGATCTTTATCTAGGGTATGAGACATGCGAGTCTTCAGAAGGATCTGCATATGATAAGGAGCCCGACGCTAAAAAATTTGATCAAAGAAGCTCTTTATCTGGTGGATAATTGTGAGGAGTATAAAGAAAAGGATTGTAAGAGTCAAGAGGATGACAGATCCTCTCAGCACAGTGATTCACAAATGACTGAGTCCATTGCAAAACCAATGACACCTATCTATTACAAAAAGTTTATCGACGACATGGTCAAGAGGTTGACTCTTCTTGTAAATCCTGATTCAAGGGAGCCTAAGTGGTGCAAAATTAAGAGGAAATGGACAAATCATACAAGGGAAGAGTGCTACTATAACATGGAATATAATAGGGAGAGGTATGTACAACTTGTTCCAGTAGCACTTACTCCACCTAGATACATTACAGAGAATGCGCCAGGTCCAGTAGGAGTTTCAAGGCCACTGCTTGTCTTAGAAAAACAACCTCCATTTCCAGGTGCTAGAATGCATGTAGACATGAGATACACACTGATGATGGAAGCATATATTAAACAAGTGCTAGTACCAACTACAATGTATTATAACAACCAAAGCAGGCACTACCCTTCGAAGCGACTAAAGATGAGAGAAACACATGGAGTGGTGAGGTTGGTTCAACCTCCACCTCCTGCGTTTAGACCTGAAGAAAGAAGGTATGAGATGGACAAAAGGACATTGTGGTTCATTGTTGTGAATAGTGGCTTAGCTAGGTCAGAGTCTGTTTATAGCCAAGAGGAAATGAAAGAAGAAGCTCCTCAATCAGAGATAGATTTTCACAAAAGCTATGACAACTAATTGGTCAAACAATGTCCTCAGATGGAGATCACTCAAGTAAATGCCTACTGTCTTGAATGTGGCATCATTCACTTGATCCTCGTTTGTCCAAAAACCCAAATCCAGTCATAAAGATCACAAAAAATGTCTCAGGGATCATTCAACTACCCAGTAGCTTGAAAAACAAATGTCTCAAGGATCATTCGGCTATCCAATAGCGCAAGATTAAAAGGAAGCTGATGAGAACCCAAAGATAGAGAAACAAAAACTGACGCAAGTTTAGAGACGGGTGAACCAAAGAACAACACACCTAGTAAAAAAACCAAGAGCAAATAGAATAGTTGGAAAGCTAGAAAGGCTAGGATGAAAGCACGTAGGGAAGAAGAGCAAAAATCCCTAGATGAGGAGCTTACCCAAGATAAAGAGCAAATAAGACAACATGAGTAAAGGGTTGCACCTCCTCTTATGCAGACATCTCAACCTCCAAAAGAACCATCCACGGAAGAGAAACCAAGTAGTGCTAGTTTAGGAGGATCGATATTGGTCGAGAAGGTTAATACGACATTAGACACCCTCTTAAAAGCCTATGATGCACGGCTAAAAAACAACCAAACCCAACAACAGAGGTGGATGACATATTCATATGTGGAACTAGAAAAGAAAAGGCTTGGAATGTGCCAGAAAATGATGCAAGCAACCCAAGCTTTACTAGAACCACCAGTTGGAAAACCTGCAGATGTGATCCTTATTTCACCTACACCAGTAATCCCACCAAACTAGGAACAAATAGAGCTAGATCCTAGTCACGAGCACAAATCAAAGCTAAAGGACCCAACATTAGAACCAAGGACAGTGTTGAATACCACAGATAACTCTTTTGAGGTATTTCACCTAGCTATACTTGAGGGTTGTAAAGAAATAAATGGTCTTGACCAATTGTGAAAATAAGTCAAAGAGGCCAATGAAGCAAGTCAGCTATGTAGATGAGTAAACTAGAGCAATGATAGAAGAGGAGTGTTTCTTCCACCAATAGAGGAAATTGACATTGGATCTCGTATGAATCTAGAAGTGAAATCATATTGGGGAGACAAAGGATCTGTACAGTCTATGGACACTCAATCCCATTTTCTAAGAACACTACCATCCTATACGAGAGAGCACGAGGCCAATAGAGATGTTATTGCAGTCCCATCATAGAGACTGTCTTCCAACGAGGTCATCAATTCAAAAGGGTTAATAGTTAATCTATCTACCATAGTTACGTGTACGTAATAAGTTGCTCAGAATAAGACCAAACATGTGGACTAATGTGGGAAAATGCCTAGAGAAATTTTTGTAAAAAACCCAATGAGACAAATCAAGAAAGGGATCAAAGAGTTTGAAATGCCTCAGTTAAACACTACGCCAATGCCATTAAACAAGGCAGGCAAGTATCGTGAAAGTGAGGATGGCAACACAACCATCCCTATTGAACTCCAAGGTGTAAAAACCATGGCAATCCTTGATATTGGAGATGGTGTTTCCATCATAACAAAAGAGATCAGGAAACAATAGGGAAAACCAGCATTGAGAGCCACACAAATGAAATTATAGCTAGCTGATAGATATATGGAGAAACCCTTAGGGATCCTATAGAAGATAGTCATCACTTCTTGCTGCATTGAGTATGAGCATACCTTTACTATTGTTGAATTTGGAAAGAAGAACAATTACGACATAATACTGGGAAGACCATTCATGCGGCAATTGAAAATGGTCCAAGATTGGGGTTATGACCATATCTACCTGGGAAAACAAAGAGAACCAGACATCAAAAAGTTATCGAGTTGAAGAGCAAACAAAGGAATGTGGAAAATCAAAAAACAAAGAAGAATCTATGACTCCGTAGAACACTTGGAGCTTCAAGAAGATGCCGATTATGGAAACTCATACAACCCATCAGGTGACATAAACAACCATTGAGAAGTGGAGGCCTACACCAACAACTCTTGGCTATGGAATGCAAATCCAACCAAGAGCCAAGCTTCAATGGCATCCTCACCTCCTCTACCTTGCAAATTACTAAGATAAGCTATGCTATTAGAGTAATTATGTGAGGAGAATACTTCTTTCTCGTAAGATACATCTTTTTCCTCTCGATCTATCCTCATTCCCTGCTAGCTCTAACCATTTTTGAAGGTGTGTGAGGTCTTAGGACTGAGGCTAGGGACACTAGGTGTGTTTTTCAAGCATAATTTGGTGCATGAAGCTTCCATCTTCATTGCACCAACGAGTTTTGTCAAGGAAGACATGAATTATATTGTACAAAAGTCTCCTTTGATGGGAGAAGCTATAATATAAAGACTTTTTGTAGGGGGGACCGGCTCCATGTAAATTTGGTCCTCAATTGTTGTCAATTGTTCTACTTCTCTCTCTTTTTAAGTATAGTCAATGCCAAATTAGCTAGGTGTAAATGGCTATGTTGCTTTCTCGAATTAAGTACTCCCTCTATGCTCATTAGGAACTTGTTCTTAATAAAATGCTCACTATGTTATCAATTTCTGCTACACACAAGTTACTAGTGCATTAAATGTTACAATGCCTATATTATAGATTCTTCTTCTTTAAATGTCATGGATGCTGGAAAAAATATTAGTCTCACCGTTTATAAGTAGAGATCTCTTGAGGTAGTATGATATAAACCATTGGCCAAATGCAAAGACACTTTGTAGCTAAATGTGTGGGTTTGTACCATATCGAAGCTCTCCATAAAATACAATTCAAATTGATAAAATACCTAACATGAGGTATTAGCCCACTTTATAAAGTACATGTATCATATGTCATCTTTTGTTGAATGCCATGGAGGTTCCACAAAACAAAACATTTTGTCATTTATAAGTAGAGCTCTTTTGAGGTAGTATGATATAAGCCATCACCAAAATGAACAAAACTTTGTAGGCAAAACTCTTGCACCTGCACCATATTGATAATCACCATAAGATGAAAACAAATTTTATTTAAGAAGCTAAATCTTACAAGTTTTAGTATTTACAAAAGGATATAATTATGAAAAAGGACATGAAGAAAAAACCTATACCTCAAAAATTAAACTTGCATTTTATCCATCCCCATTCATCGTACAAAAACAAACTCAAGCATGTCAAGATGATTTTGAGCATATAATAGAATTTAACTAAAAGTATCCATGCACAACAGATCAAATTACCCTTTCACATTCTTCAAATAATCATTAATGACTTTATAATCATTAGCATCAACCACAGATTCTTTTGTTGTGGCATCATAATCCAAGTGCGCTTTAGCAATTATGGAATCCAAAGACACCGCTTGATTGTCCACTAAATCATATGTGTAGCTTCTTCTACCCTTGGCCCCTTGATACCATGATAAATGAACCTCCACATTAGGAGGATGATCTAGAAGATCAAAAGGACCACGAGTATCTTTGAAACTACCTCCCAACTACCTTCTCATGGTCAATAGAAGATGAAAAGGACCACGAGTCTCTTTGAAACTACCTCCCAACTACCTTCTCATGGTCACAACTCTTCCCAAGTACCATGTCCCTTTGTTTACTCCACGACTAGTACTTGCAAATCGACTCGGTTTCCCTCCTTTGCACTGTCTTCCATTGTTGTCTTCTCAAATGAAACAACACAACCTGATCCAATTACAAGACATGTGCATGTATCTAATTGAGTCTTCTTTTTCAATGAGAAAAGAACTTCTATTTTTACCCATGTGATCATATCCTTTGACAATGTAGGATTCCCATTTAGATGGTTTACAAGAGTGCTTTTGCATATGGTCTTTGACGATGACGATGACCGATGACGATGATACATACTCTCCTAGGTTTAGTTTTCTTGTCACTCTGACTGGCGTATCACTTGAGCAGATGGGCTCCTTTTTGTCATAGTTCACACCATAGCAGGTTACTTATGCATAGAACCTTTGGAAAATTTGTTCCTCTAGACCTCCTATGGCTGCCCCTATGCCTAGGACTGGTGTGCCCCCTACACCGACTGGCCCTACACCTCAGTCAAGTGTGCCCCCTACACCAATGGCTGGTTCATCTTTGAGACAAGATAGGCACTATTCTGGAGGTGTTGGTTGTTGTGGTAGCGGTTCTATCGATGCGTCCAGACCACCAAGAGAGCGTCTCTCTTCAGTAGATAGTTTACCGATTGGCACACCACATAGACCTTGGGGATCACACGAGCATGATCCTAGCAAGGTGTACAAGAGCAGGGATGGGGCTATTATGGTGGATAGGGTCAAAAAGGCCATGCGAAAAAGGATTTGGTAGCTCTATACAATTCATTTTGGCCATTTTATGATGGCAACTTGGGATAATCAAGATAACAAAATAAAGAATTATATCGTTAAGACCATTCACATAGAGTACAAGCCAAAAGAGGGGTACGATCCAGTCTCAAATGACTGGATTTTGAACGTGGCAATTGCAACAATGTCACACCATCATTACAGGCGAGAGACAAGTGCAAGGATGGCAGTCCAAAGTCGGCATGGTTGGATGCAAAGGAGTGGGTGGGGATTTCATGAGAGACACAAGACAATCCTTAGAGATTTCAGTAGTAGAATGATGCAATCAGAGCATGTTTGGAGTCTGCTAGAGCATCACATCTTGGGAGTGGGGGTTACGACACACTTTGGCATACATTTGTAAGTATTATATGTATGCTTTTAATTGTCAAAAATATATGTTATTTGAAGATTTATTCTATGATTAATTGTTAGTTTTGCAGCAAGTTGTTGTGAAGCACCCTCTGACATGGCGAGAGGAGAAGTATGGGTACAAGCATGGACTTGTGGACCTTTTGACCCAGCTATAGGAGGAGGGACATGCCACTGATTAAGAGGAATTACCATGAGGGAGACATCCTCCATATATGTTTTTTTTGTAGTTGTGGTCTTCTTGATACAATTGTGCTCTTTCATTGTATACATGTACAGTTTCACGCTTGTGTTTATCGTTTTGCATTCCGTCTATGATTATGATTATGGTATGACAATCAAGTTATGGTTAAAGTTTTGCAATTATGGTATGGCAATCATGGTATGGTTATGGTATGGCACAGAGGTTATGGTTATGGTTTGGCAGTCAAGTTATAGTTATGGTTTTGCAATGATGGTATGACAATCATGTTATGGTTATAGTTTGGCAATCAGGTTATGGTTATGGTTTTGCAATGATGGTATGGTTGTTATGGTTATGGTATGACAAGAAGGTTATGGTTATGGTAGATACTAAAAGTGGATATGTTGGAAGTGGTCAAAATTGGAAGTTTATGGAGTAGAACTGTAGTACTCAGAGTGCTCCACATGCTTGTCTTTACGGCTCATCTAGAGCTATGGTGTGAAAATTATGGCAACTTGAATGTCAAAGTAGTTTGTAGATCCATACTAGCTTGGACAGTTTGGAGATGAAGGGTCAGAGATGAAGTGAATGCAAAGTTCTAAATTTCTCATCTTATGGAGCACGTTGGTCTTTTCATATCATCAAATGGAGTTCTGACTGCCAAGATAGTGCCAACTGAAGTTTCATTGGGGGCCAATTCTGTGTCAAATAGGTCACCTTGGTCAGTGCTCCATCGAGGGTTATCTCAGTCTCATCAAGATTTGTATTTTATGAAGACCAAAAAGGTTGATGGCAAGTCAATTAGAGTCCGGATCGGCAGTGTACTCAAGGTCGAAGTCGGCGGCAATTGCTAGCCGGGTGGTGCTATGTAGTTTTTTGGTGACCGTAGCTGAAGGGCCTGGCAAAGCCAAAAGTGGTGAGGATTGCATGTGGCAAAGTTGATCGCTGTTGTCACTTTCAATTGGATGTTGCGACTTGAGCACTGGATCTGAGAGCAAGGAACTACAATACTTGAAATCTAGGGGAAAAAGGAGTTTTCTTTTGAATGTTAAATAGGGTTTTGTACGCCTTTGGAGGACCAATTGATGCGGAGCCACCATGTGGCAGGACATAAGCCCACATATGTGGGCGTAGTGAATAGGAGGCAAGGGTATTTATAAAGAAGTGGTGCACCATTCTAATGCATCAAAGGGATAGAGAGCTTGAGGGCTCTTGGCCATGGTGCAAGTGCACACGGTGTCTAGTGCCATTTGTGGTGGCCGATGGTGGTGTGGCATTGTAGTGCTGTCTGATAGCATGGAGATGATGATGACATGGTAGCGGCCACTTGGGGTGTCCCTACAGGAGTCCCAAAATGCCTCCTAACGGCCCCATATTTTTTAGTGAGGGGAGGGTTCACAACAGTGGCACCGTGCACTACTGCCATGTATAGGGAGCCTCACACGAGTTAGATGGGCTGAAGCATGCCTAAAATAGAGAGGTGGTTGATATAAAAAGGATGATTCTAGCCAAGCTACTCAAAGTGCAAGGATTTTATGAAGGTAACACCCAAATATGGTTACCAAAAGTAGTAGCTCAACTTGGAATAATGAAGATCAGTCATGTGGCACAAAGCTCCACCCAAAAACAAGCAGTCACAACCAAGAGCTAACGAAGCCAGTAAAAATCGAGAGTGCTACGACCTCCAAATGGATACCTCATCTTCTCCTATAGAAGCAAGGTTTTCACAATGATAATCATCAGATATGGATACCAAATCATAGTGTCCATCAAGTCATTGAGCAAAAGAGGCAAATGAAAAAGATGATCACATGGAGATCACAAACAAAGTGAGCTCCAAAATTGCTATTGCAAACTCAATCATAGAAAACCCACATATAGCAACAACCGCTTCTCAAGGCAAATCAAGAGGAGCCAAAGTATGCCAACCTACTGGAAAAAATGGTGGCATCCAAATACCAAGACAATGCAAGAGGCCTGAACCTCAAGAACCTATGGAATTGGATTTTTGGCCTTGAATAGCTATGTCCATGTACATAAAAAATACATGGCATAAAAGTAAGAGTTGGGGCGGTTAAGCCACTAAACGAGGAGGGCGTTAGTCCAAAGCTTCAAGTAATACTTTTTGTGGATTAAGAGTATTAAATAGTCTAGATAGTGCTCAATCTTGAAGAGTTGAGCATATTTACATTGTGTCGCTCATGCTGGTATAGGTGAACATAAGAGTTAAAGTCTATGTATCGTAAGTTGAGTGAAGTGGAGGAAGCTTAGAAGACACTCATGCACTGAGCACAATGAGGTATGATCAATGGAGAAGCTTCTACATCTAAAACCCTTCTTGGAAACATGGAAGCTATTACAACATGCTTTGATGTCACATATGCTACATTTATTCCTTGAAGCTCATGTTTGATTGATGTGGCATAGATCATTTGATTGCCCAATGTCCTAATAATGCAAATGCACCCAAGATCACGCCATTAAACTTAATTGTGGTACCAGTAAATGTACTCACATGATCAATGCTCCAAAACCAAAATTATATTCTTGAAGAAAGAGATGCAACTTCAATTGCCCAATCTCAGAAGAAGAAGAAAACACGAAGGAAGTAATCGCAAAAAGCAACAAAGTCAGACCCAAGCTCAAATATCAACATAGGGACTGGTGATGACCCCTTGTATATGAACGACACTGAAGAGAATTTTGATTCAAATGAGACCATGGGGACTAAAAACGACCATTAGAAAAGAAAAAAACAAGGAAGAAAATCATGAGCCACCATGGCAAGGACCCAAGGAACCTAAGAAGAAGATAGGAGCTTACCCAAACCCTATAGAGGAGATCGAGCAAGTCAAGCAATTAATGGGTTTGGAAGAAGAGACCCAAAGGGATCTAGAGCCAGCACCTAGGCAGATCCAGATTACAAACACAGTGTTCCCTACACAAAATCAGCCTCACAAAGACCATAGACCACTAGCCATACCCAATGTCATCCAAGAAGAAAGCGAATTTAAGTTATTGGGAAGTGCACGTACTCCCTTCTTGTTGAAGAGAATGTTTACAAAGGGATTACCTGACCCTATCGAAGAAAAGGATATCCCATCTTCCCTATATCAAGGGACTGAAGCCCAAAAAGTGTCGTTAGATATTGCCAAATTGATGGATTTCATGGCTTCAAAAGTATAAACCACCATCATGACTAAACTATATGGAGATCCCAATCTATTCTTAGCTCTTCGAGCTTTCCTCAATGGATAACTAAAAGTTGGGCTACCACAATTTGCACAGATGGATGGAGCTAGGGAGGTGCCAATAGAGGAGAAACATTTAGATCCACAACCTAGATGATAACTCTGTTGTTGAAATACCTGTTAACAAGTTGGGATAATATTTTGAAGGCAATGAATCTAATGAGACTATACCACTCACTACCGAGGGATTAACTTTGAAGGGAATCCTTGATGGTGGCACTAGGGTTAGCATTGTACCTAAAAATTGATGGGAATCTATGGGAAGACCTCACCTTGGGACTACAAACATAGTGGTAAAGATGACCAATGTGACAATTGTTAAACCTATCGGAATGCTAGAAGATATCAAGATCAAGGACTTTGGATACAAAATAAGGCATACCTTCATTGTTATGGATTTTCCAAGCACACTATGTCATTTGAGATGATCTTAGGACGTCCTTCATGAGGGAAGCAAAAATGGTGCATGACTCGTCTAAAAACCATGTTTACTTGCCGTTCCAAGACTCTGTCATTTGAGTTGATCTTGTGATTGGTTGAGCACATCCTCTAGGAAAAAAATTTATAACTGATCATAGATCTGACACCACAATTCACTCGGCCCCATTGGAATATTGTTACACGTGTAAAAAGCACACTAATGTTAGGGAAGATTCCCCTTATATGGGATGTTCTACTTGGGATGACTGAGTCTGACAATGTGGATTGGGTCCACCTAACAACAACCATAGACACTTGGGGAAATAGGGGGACGACTTGGGTTACACCTGAGGGGGATGAAATGCCACAACTCGTACCTTTAAATATGATAGGAAGGACGAGATTCTTAGACGTTGTGCTTGAGTACTTATAACAACTTCAAGAAGCCCACATGGGTATAGCCAAAGAACATTTTTTAGGATAACTAACTGCTGCTAGAAAAGTGTTGCAATCAGGCTATTGTTGGCCTACCTTACTCAAGGATGCATCACTTTTTGCAAAAGGGTGTGATGAATGCCAACGTTACAAGATCACATAACGAAAGGATAAGGTGCCCTTACATCCTATGATAAAGTGACTCAACCATTTGAAAAATGGGGTTTAGACTTGTAGGCCCAATTATTTCAGTAGCTTGCAACAGTCAATCATGATATATTATTATTGTCATACCTATGTCATAAAGTGGGCGAAAGCCAAGGCGACATGCAAAGCTGATGCAAGGTTAATTGCTAAGTTTCTCTTTGAGAACATTATTACACAATTTGGTTGTCCCCTTGAGATTGTGAGTGACAATGGTACTCATTTTATAAATGGAGTGATAAAAGAACTCACGACAAACTTCCTGATAGCCCACCATAAGTCTACACCTTATTATCCACAAGCAGATGGTCAAGCTAAGAGCACTAACAAGATATTAATTTATATCTTGACCAAAACAATGTAAGCTCATCGTACAAATTGGGATTTGAAGGTGACCTCAACTCTATGGGCTTATCATACTCCTTACAAAGTGGCTATCAATTGTACACCATTCAAGATAGTATATGGCTAAGAAGCAGCTATGCCATGGGAGTTTGTAATTCCTAGTCTATGGGAAAGACAATTGGCATTGCAAAATGAACTTGTGGAGAAATATAGGAGAAAGAAATGGTTTGACCGTCATTTAGAGAACAAGGATATCAAGGTTGGGGATAAAGACCTTATGTATGGAGTGCAGAATGAGAAGAAAAAGTTCAATTATGCAAAAAAGGACCATATATAGTATGCAAAATCACCCCACAAGGTACAATTTGTGTGGAAACTCTTGATGGAGTTGAAACCATTGGATTCCTCAATGGGAGTAAATTCAAAAGATACTACGATCCTTAAGCCAAGAGGAGCTACATGTCATCCATCAAAAAAAGCCAGCTAAGGCACAAGCAGAATTGAAAAAGATACAAGCTCAAGCTGAGGCTAAGGAGTGATAGCAACGTATTAAACGCCAACGAGAGGCTAACCTTGGAGTTACACATGCATTTCAAGTTGAAATAGAGGATGATTACTTGGACCCTATTGAGTTAAATAGCGTCTATGAAAAAGTGCTATATAACTCCTTATTGGACACATGTACTAAATATAATATGCTATCATACGGAGTGTGGTGTCAGTTAGGAAGTCCATCTCTATCTAAGAGTACCACCCAAGTCAAGGGTATTAACTAACAAGAAAAAAACTACAGTTTTTGGAACCTAGCACACTTCTGTGAGTTATGACAACAATGTCATAGCTCAAGACTTTCTGGTCATGCTTGCTGGAACTATGGAAGGAAATATAAACCTAGGACGTGTGTGGATGATAGCAACCAAATGCACTAATGATTGGGGGGTGAGAGTTTCACAACACAAAAACCAACTCTTAGCCCTACCACTCAAGTGATAGTCCTTGAGATATCACCTCTTGAGGAAATACAACCCAAAACATTGCATGTCCAAGAGGTTGAACCATCTGTACCTATGGCCCAACCCTCTAGAGCTTCAACTTCTGTAGCTGAAACAAAACATTAGACACACAAGACTAATCATAATATAACAAAGAAAACATACAAATGGGTCCTTAAAGCTTATCGCATAGCTACTCTTATCACTTGACCCTAATTGCAAGGTTTGCATTAAAGCTTAAACCTAAAATACAAGGTAGTCACTAAAGCTTACACCTAAGTGCAAAGTTACCATTAAAGCTTAGCTTACGAGAGCAAATCTACCTTTGAAGCTTAACTTTATGATGCATAGATACTCTTATCAGTTGACCCTAATTGCAAGGTTTCCATTAAATCTTAAAACCTAAAAATGCAAGGTAATCACTAAAGCTTACATCTAAGTGCAAAGTTACCATTAAAGCTTAGCTTACGAGTGCAAATCTACCTTTGAAGCGTAATTTAATGATGCATAACTACCATTAATACTTAACCCTAATTCCAAGGTTACCATTAAAGCTTAGACCTAAATGATGCACATAAACCTTCCTAGTATTAAAACACATGGGTTAATAATCCTACTAGAAATGAAGATTACCTCCTCTAAGCAGGGAAAGTGGGGTTGAAGTTCTTCTTGAAGAGATGTGAGGCTCAAGGAGGAAGGAGAGGGATTTATGGTGAAGAGGAAGGAGAGAGGAGCTTCTTCACAAAACCCTCAAGGGTTTGGCCTTCAAGAGAGGGAGGGAGCAAGAGCAAGGTTTAATGGAAACCTTGATTTCCTTAAGCATAGTCTTGAGCATGGCAAGTATGCAAGTAGCTTAGCAATATATGTGTGTTGTGTAAAATTACAAAGGAGAAGGGGTGCTTATATAGGAAATGTTGGGTGGAATTCTCTTCTCAATTCCTATTGGACCCCAAATTCTCTTCTTAAATGCTATTGGACCCTATTTCTCTTCTCAAATGCTATTGGACCCCAATTCTCCTCTCAATTGCTATTGGACCCTATTTTTCTTCTCAAATGCTATTGGACCCCAATTTTCTTCTTAGTTCTTATCTCTTACCTTTACCTTTCAATTAAGTTAGTCCCTTTTTCTCCTAGTTCTCGATATAGATCAGTTCCCACGCGGCTTTTCACGAAAAAATAATCTTAATCTTAAAGGAAAAATATAAGGATGACGTAATTTCTTATTTGAAATATCCTTGTCTTTTCATTATGGAGTAAAGTCTCATTGTCCATATAACTTCTTTGTCGATATTACTTTTTCTAAATTATTTTCTAGACCAAATTTTTTTTGAATGGCTCTAGGGTTTAGCGAGGGACCTTACAATTCTCCCTTAAGATCAGATTAAACCAAGCTAAGAAGGCATGTGTAGGACATCGACAGCTCTCAAGTTATTCGCATATATGGCTATGAGATGGGCACTACTAGACACCTACCCACAAGTGGGTGACAAGGTTAGTCCATTTCAAGTTTTGTTTGTTTTTGTCTATGTCTTGTCTTTTATTTTGGGCAAGATCTCTCTGCTATGCAGAGCAAAGTGCTTGGGTAGACTCCATATGAAGCAACTGTATAAAGCAAAGTGCTTTGCCTGTCTTCATGTGAAGCACAACTTCTCTTATGTGTCAAGGTATTATCGATTGACTTGAAATCAATGATACTTGCACACATCTTTGGCACTATTTGGATATAAGATCATAGTTTTCGCAATGGCGCACTGTGATGTATCCATGCCAGTGTAATTGTGCAAGGCATGTATACCAACGGCTCACATGGTTGAGACTATCCTTGAAGCCTAGATCTTATCATTGATTTTTTTTCATATGTATGCATGGCATACTAGTATGATGGGCGTACAACACCCATCATTGAGTACGCTTCTGCTATACTACTAACTACTCTGTCAACGACAAAGTAAGTGATTGATTTATTCAACCATTTTTTATGTTTAATCACAGGCAAGGTGCCATACACATGTACCTTCATACAGTCCCGTTCATATACATGGTAAGTCGTTTGTTGTACGCTTATAGGATAAGCTAAGACACAGACATGGTATGCACTGGGTTATCTGCACGAGACATACAACACATACAAATAAGGATTTTTTCCTCATCCCAATATTCCCTCTCTCTCTCTCTCTCTCTCTCTCTCTCTATTCCCAACTTCTATGCAGGAAAGGTGAAACTAGGCATGATTTTGTTGAAATCTTTCTATGTCAATATGATAACAAGAAGGGATACGAGCCAACAAGAAGGGCTAAGAGCCATCTATTACCACCTATTTTGGCATGGCTAAGAGCCATCTGTTTGTAGTCCATCAGTGATCGATTTCAAGATCGAAAACCATCAGTGATAATGGACAAGCAAGAGTCTTGCCATTAGTGATTTTTTGGGCATTATTTTAGCACTACACGCTTTGAGTGTGAAATCAAGTTGAGTTTTTGAACGTCTTAAACTCGTAAGAGCTTATCTCTACCAAGGTGTATAGATGAAGCCAGCATTTCAAACAGCACGGCTGTTCACAAAAACTCTAGATTATGGATTTTTGGGTCCACAAAAGATCTAGTTGTGAATACGGTTCCAACTTCAGTGGATCTTCTATTTTATCTCTAGCACTATGAGTCCAGTTTTTGGGTAAGACCCAACTTGTGATTATTAAATCACTTATTAAGTGTGATGGTCAATTCTAGGAATCTTCACACTTGTCTTCAGCCTTTGACAGCTGGACCATCGACACCGTGTCTTCTTCTGTGACTGGGAATTGAAACTCTTCTTCCCCACTCGGCTCTACTGTAGATTGTGTCTCAAAGTCAGCAAAAGAGACTGAGGGAATTTCCACTTGGGGCGGCTCTGAAGTGCCTGTCTCCTCCTGTATATCTGGCTTTCCATCTCTGAGGAGTTGGTTTACTCTTTTCAATTCTGCAATCTCTTTAAGGAGCTCCTCCTCTCTTTGGACCCGCATGAGCACCAGGTCTCTGCGTTGTGACTGCTCTAGCTTCAACTCCAGCTCTAAATCTCTGTTTTTCTTTTCAAGTGCTTTATACACCTCATCTGTACCCTTGATTGAGGCCACGGCTGGATTTTCTCTTAATTGCCGCAAGAAAGTGGCCTGATCATTAATCCTCTATTCCGAATACTGGAATGATGCGTTGGCTGCATCTAATTGTACTTGAATCTTTTGAGCGGACAGAGAAGTGGTGAGAAGTTCATTTGTCACTTCTGTCAACTGCTCATCTTTCAATTTGCAGGCATCAGATAGCTTAGTCAGGAGGTCACCCAATCCCTCCATTTCCTTCTGTTCGCTGTCTGGTGCTATCTGATGCTGTTCTGCTTCAGTCTTGAGCTCCTGTACTTGCCTTTGGAGATCTGTAATTGTAGCCATTTTGTCGTTGAGCTCGCCTTGAAGAGCATCGATGACCATTTCTAATTCTTTGGCCTTAGTACTGCGGTTAAAGGTTGCTGAGCGGAGTTTCTCCGTCATGATTTGCATCTGCCTTGCGTACTCGTTCACTTGTACAATGACTTCATCATTAGACTACCACTCCTCTTGTCTTGCTAGTTCGGATGTGCCGGCAGCTTCTTGTGTTGTTTCTTGCTGTGTTGTTATTGCTGGTGTTTCTATAGAGGTGGTTGCTTCTCCTTTTCCATCCTGAGGTTTTGAAACCTCGGCAATTTTTGGCTAAGTGGAGACATGCTGTGTGGTATGAACCCTTACCGTTTCTTCAATTGTAGGCCTCCCTGCCTTCTCAATGTGGGTTTTTTCCGCCTGTGTAGTGGTTTGCTCCTTTTCTTTATCTTCCTCTTTATCAGTTTCATCTGTCGGCTTCTGAGTTTCCTCGGTTGTCTGTTCTGGTTCTGGTTCTGGTTCTGGCTCGGCTTCCTTTTCTTTATGTTGTTCGGTGTGGTCAGTTTGTTGTTTAGCTTCAGTTTGGTTGGTGAACGCAAACTTCGTTGCCTTGTCAGTCTTGGCCTCTTCAGTGGTCTCTTGGCTTGGCGGTGATGATGGTGGAGTGGGCATGGGTTGATCCTGTTGTTCCGGCGGCGGTGAGGTGGGTCGGGGAGATGGTTGACTTTGCTCTCTAGTTGCCGCGTCTTCCGCTTCCTTAGCTGCTTCTTCAGATTTCTTAGTTGCTTCTTCAGCCTCTTTCAACTTCAAGGCCTCTACCTCTTCGTAGATTCTTTCTAAATGATCCTTAGGATCCTCGGCATCTTTCCTTGAATGATGTTTTGTTCGCGGTCCCTTCAAGCCGGTAGGTACCCACTTTTTTGGGTCTTTTCCTTGTGCTTGCCTAGTGCCCTGATATGCCTGTTTTTCTCTTTCAAATCTCGCTTGCTTTTGAGCTGGCTCCTATTGGTGAGCAGCCACAACTTTTCGCTTCATTTCCTTCCTCCTAGCTCTTTTCTCTTCGTTGTCAGAGCTTTCATTGCTATTTATTATTAATTTTTGACCTTTTTATTTGAAAAATCAAAGAAAATAGAAAAATGCTCTAAAAAAGTAAGGTAAAAATCCAGTAATTAAGAAAATCCTCTGAAAAACATAGCTTTATTGTTCTTTGTTGGATTCCTCTATTTTTAAGCCTCCTTTTCACAAAAATGATGAAAATTACACAAAAAGGACTATTTTTGATGATTTTTTGATAGTATATACACTATTTACACTCATCAAAAAGATATTATCAGTGAATTTTCCCTTGTTGATGAATTATAAGGGCATTATTAGGTAGTTTTGTAAAAAAATCACACGTTAACATGAAAATTTTTTCCTCCCTCTTCAAACACTGCCCTTAATTACTTAGTATCTAATAGTATCCTTCCACCCCTCCTAGATGGTGTTCTCTGGGATGACTTGTGTGCATGGGTTGAACAATTGTGTCTATGCATAGCCGTGATTGGCCCTACCATGATATGAAGATTAATGCAATTCAACTCAACATGCTGTGCAAGAGTTGGGTCTTGAGTAAGTAACTCAAGGGTTTTCGATGGCGAGGTTTGCTGTTGATGTCTTCCAAAGAGAAAATCTTGTAGCCTTTGTGCTCTTTGTTTGATAGTACCATCAGGGTGTTTAAGCACGCTGATTGCTTGAGCTGTGGGGAGCATTTTAGACGGTTGTCAGGCTTTTTCTCGCCACTGGTAGCTCAGTCTGCTTGCTCCATGGTTCTTGAGAGTCTGTTTAGACTTAGCTCACCTCTGTTTGATTGGTTTCACGTTGTGTGGAGAAGATAAGTGATCTTTTTTCTTCCAAACCTTTTTCATGTTAGGTTCCTTGTTCATAGACGATCGATTCTGTGCTTGAACCCTTGGAACCGTCTTCTGTTTCTTTGGTGAAATTTTAGGCACCCAGATCTGATTTGGTTTATCCACAAGTTGTGCTTTTGGTACCCAAATTTGTCTGACTCCTTGCATGCTACTTGTAGCATTTGTTTGTTGAGGGGATGGAGAAGATTTACTTCATGGATTGGGACTTTGATTGTATCTTTTCCATTCCTCTTTGCTTGGTGCAATAGGAACAATGAGTTGCCCTCCCTTAAGTGATAGCTTTAGTTGATTTGTATCCCAATCTGGTACTGGTTTGTATGTACGCATCCAAGGAATGGCAAGCATCATTGTCTCATTCATGTGTTCATTTGGCAAGCATACAAAATGATGCGGACATGAGCATCCATGTACTACCACGTTCAAGTTGACTACTCCCAATGTTGGAGTTGGGCTCTTGTTGCATCCTTTGATTGTCGTTATTCCCACGGTCAATGCTTGACTTGTTGCTTTTGTGTATGTGGAATAACTGACTGCATTCACTCTAGCTCCTATGTCTACCAAAGCATTGGTGCTATGATTGTTGAGTTGTACTTTGATGCGGAGATCCATTCCATCTAACCAGTCGTCATCTGTTGAAACTGAATCTTTAGGTAATTCCCATTGTCGATCATCTATTTCCAAAGTGTTGATGGGAATCGGTATCTGTTGATTCCTGTGAGCAGCTTTACGCTTGAGTACTCGAAGTCTAGCTTCCTCTTGGGCTTCATCAATAACCTGCTGTCGCTTCATCTTCCTTTGTTTGGCTGCATGCATTCTCTCTAACAAGTCATTGGTTAGTGGCAAATTGTATTTCTTAAAACGACATCCACTAATCCAATTAGCCATTGGTTTACCATCGATGGTTGACAATTTTACTACTCCACTTGGAGATACATCTTCAATGATAAATGGTCCATTTCCCTTTTTCTTAAACTTGGGAATGTGTTGCTTAAGTTAATAGACTAGAACTAAGTCCCCTTTCTTGAAAATTTTGGTGATTAAGTGGGAATCAAAAAATTGTTTTTGTTTCCTCTTTTGTGCATAAATATGAGCTACAGTAGCTAGCCTTTGCTCATCTAGCTTTTCCAAATCTTCAAGTCTTTCTGACAATTCATGTCCTGTCCATTCGAGAGTCTGTGCTACTCTTAAGGTTGGCAATAGAAATTCTATTGGCAGTATGGCATCAAGACCATAAACAAGGTTAAAGGGTGTAGCATTTAGAGTTGTTTTGAATGAAACTCAATAAGCGCATAGAACTGCATGGAGATTCATTTCCCAGTCGGTCCTTCCTGAACTAACCACTTTGGTCAGTACCGAACTAAGAATTTTATTCGTATGCTCAGCTTGTCCGTTTGCTTGTGGGTGGTAGGGAGCTGATTTGTTATGGATAACCATAAACTCATTAAGTAAAGACTCTATTACCTCGTTGAGGAAATGAGTTCCCCGATCACTGACAATATCTATTGGCAGTCCATACCTTACGAATACATACTCACATAAGAATGCAACAGTGGTTCTGGCATCATTCTTTTGGGTCTCTTTAGCCTTAGCCCATTTGGTCAAACAGTCCATAGCTACAATGATATATTGAGCTTGGGTTCTATAAGTAGGCGGCTGTATCGGTCCAACAAAATCTATACCCCATTTTGCAAAGGCTCTAGCCCCTATCATTGGTCTTAAGGGCATACTGTTTACCCGTGTTGGCATTTTTGCTCGTTGACAAGCATCACACCTTCAAACATATTCTTTGGCATCTGCAAAAAGTGTTGGCCACCATATGCCTGCCATCAAGATTGCTCTTGCGGTGGTCTCACTAGAAAAGTGACCTCCAGCTAATCCAGCATGTGCTTGTTCTATAATCGGAATATACTCATTTTCATTTGCACAAAGACGCAAGTGTTGATCCTTACCTCTCCGATACAATTGGTTCCCAATAAGAGCATAGTCTCTTGCTTCCATTTCAATTGCTCTTTGACGGCGTTTACTCATATCCTCAAGAAATGTTCCGCTCGATAAGTAAGTAACCATATAGTTACTCCATTTAGGAACAGGTGACATTTTAAACAATGTTACATAAGGAATGGGTTATTGTTGCTTACATTGAGAGAAATCTCTTACAAATGATCGAACATCTCTCCTCATAGTCGGCCAAAATACTCCCAGTCCTAAAATTCATTGCATAGTTTGGTCTTGCGCAAAGTGAAGTCCTACTATGGTAACATGTGCTTGACTTAAGTATTAATCTATTGATCTCTTTCTTCAGGATTAATGCATAAAAGAAATATTCCGTCCTGATTTCTTTTATATAGCCTCCCAGCTAGTAATTGATACGTAGCCGATTGCTCAATTAGTTCAACTGTGATAGGAAGTGGTGAATCCACTTGAGCTATTGTCATTAATGACACGATTTTTTCCGCCCATCTAGGTATCATTTCCACAGAGAACAAATAGGCATCTGGTAGATCATCATCTACACCTTGAGGTGATTCCCCTCAAACAATCTTGGACAAATGAAACCGTCGGTAATATCCACAATGTCCCATGAAGGCTTGTACCTCTTTGACTGTTGTTGGTCTAGGCAAATTAGCAATGACATGAATTTTAGACACTATATGTCCAAGAATTTTCCCTTGTCTTCCCATGAATGTGCACTTTTTCGGGTTTAAGAAAATCCTATAAAGTCTACATTTCTTGAATACCTTTTTGAGGTGTTCAAAATGATCAGATCGGATTGACGAATGTACGCATAAATCATCCATGTATACTTCCAAGAATTTTCGAAGATACTCTTTGAAAGCATGGCTCATCAATCTTTGAAATGTGACTGGAGCATTAGTTAACCCAAACGGCATAACCAGATAGGCAAATATACCCCATTCTGTTGCAAAAGCAATTTTGTGCTGATCTTTTGGGTCAACCAAAAGTTGATTGTATCCCGAAAAGCCATCTAAGAAGCTGTAAGCTTCTTTTCCTGCCACTCGTTCTAAAACGTGCTCAGTTATCAGAAGAGGAAAGTTGTCTCTAATGGTAGCTGCATTCACTTTTTTGAGATTAACGCACACTCGTAATTTCCCAACGTTCTTAGATACTACCACAATTGGGGACACCCAATCAGTGTGTTCAATTTCGTAAATGAATTCAGCTTCCTTTAGTTTTTTAATTTCTTCTTTGATCTGTCTGGCAAATGTTTCGTTATAAGTGTATGGTCTCTGTCTAGTTGGTTTCGCATCATCTCTCATGGGTATGGTATGTTGGCATATTTCTGGATCAACACCCTTGAGATCTTTGTAAGACCAAGCAAAGATATCTCGATATTCCTTTAGCAAACTTAACAAAATATTTTCTTCTTCTTCTTCTGTTAGGTCATTTGCAATGTAGGCCGGCCTAAGCTCTTCTCTTGGTTCAGCCAAGTCTACTCTTTTAGCTTTTTCAGGTCCTTCTTAAGACTCGCCTTGTTTTCGTAGTTTCCTAACAAGTTGTTTGATTATGATTTTCCGATCTTGGAGAGTATACTTTTTGTAATGGGATGGAACATGCATTACATCCTTCCCATCTTCTTCCGTGGTTTCCATCTCTATGGTGTATATCTCCTTTAGATCTTTTTTCAACTCTTGATATTTCTTTTTCCGTTTGACTCTGATCATGAGTGTTTTTTTATTCGGATGTTCTTCTTCAGTACCCTTTATTGTTTTTCTGAATGTCTCAGACATTTTTGAGTTTCCGTTCAAAGGATATCTCCCAGTTATTTTGTCCTTGACACAATCTTTAGCATCTATCTGCATCAAGAATTGTGTTTTACGGGAGACTGATGGCATAGGTCGTGCTTTCACAATTGTAGTGTCCCTCTTTCTTCTATACCATTTTTGTCTTCGTGGTTTGGAAAGTCAAAAAACTTTTCTTCCCTTCCCCTTAAGAGTAGTTGAGCTCTCGTATGTTCTTTTTTGGATCCCAAATCTTCAGAGGTAGTTGAGTGTTCATCCAACTCATCAGTTGCATCATAATAGAGGTAAAAAAAGACTTGTTGAGCTTTCATCAAGTCCTTTGTTTCCTCATCCTTGTTTGTCTCGATGTTAAGGACTCACATCATTTGGATGGGAATTATGTCGTAGCCATCCTCATTGCAAAATTGAGTAAGCATAGACGTATTCACATATACATCCATTGTTGCTAAGATTTGAGTCCACTCAAATGGTTTGAATAAATGCTCTGGGAAGGGTTCATGTATGTAGGCTTCGTCTGTACAGTCTCCTTTTAGGATACATTCCTCTCATCTTAAGCTTCCATTTTCTGAAGCTCCGCACATTCAAATAGGAGTGTCTTTGTTTAGCCATGATGGAAGTCTAGTTTCAACCGAAGAGACTGAATCAAACTCTTGAATACGTGTTTTCAAGACGTCTCTATAGGTGTGGTCTTTTAGATTGACTCTCGTTATAGATCCCACCTGCTTTAAGTACAGATAGTCATTTCCCCAATCTTGGATAAGCTGTACCTGTCGCATGAAAGGTCTTCCCAATATGATTTCATAGTTGAGTTTTTTCCCAAAGTCTACTATGGCAAAAGTGTGTTGATATTCAATTCCACATGAGTTGACTATCACTTTTTCTAGTAGCCCTAGTGGTCTTTCAATGTGTTCGTCAGCCAACTGCAATTTCATTCGGGTCTGTCTAATGGCTGGCTGTCCCCAGGATTCCCATACTGCTTTAGTGGCTATGGCTATGCTAGCTCCACTATCCAGTATTGCCATGGTTTTAATGTCATTATATTTCACTGGGAGGGTAGTGTTTCCTTCTTCCCCTTCATAATATTCTCCGACCTTGTTCATAGGAACTGATCGAATCTCTTTGTATTCCGTTTCATTTTTTGAGTTTCCCAAATTCTTAGAGATTAACCCCGTTATCCCCACCTTTTCTAGGGTTGTCTATAAATCATTCCATAAGTATGGCATGAGTTTCAATAGTTCTTCCAAAGTGAGAGTGCATTGGATAGGTGTAGACATGATTGAATGAATGTTGTCTACTTCTAGGGTCTGTTTGACTCTTTTGACTTGAGTGGTTTTGCAAATGATAGACTCATCTTCGTTATCTCCCAAGTAAGAAGGTAATGTTTTTAATGTCATTGGTTTAGATATCCCTGAAGCCTCTGATCCGCAATCCCCGTATAAGGATTGTATATCCAGGTTTATATCAGATGGTAGGTTATCCAACTAGACTTCTTCTATAGGGACTGACTTTAAAGTTAGGCTTCCATCATTGATCTCCCTTACCTTTTCCCATAAGTGTCCTGGCCAATCTTCTTCTACAAATGGAATTCCGTCTAACGCATCTTCACTGTCCGGCACCAGGAGCTCTGGTTCATTTGTTTCAAGGTGGGGTTCTGCCACCACATCGAATTTTGCTTTCATTTCTTCTACCGCAAGCTCTTCCGATTTTGCAATACTTTCAAGCTTGGGTTTTTGTTTATCCAGCATTTCCTGGGTGATTCTTACCAAATTTTGATAAGCTTCCAGCTTAGCTACTTCCATGTCTGGAGATGGATAGTTTTTCCATCTTTGGGGCAGGATGTGCAAACTATGTTATCATCCATTTTTGCTCTTAAGAGAAATGACCAGGTCATGTAGGCGCCAAGAAATTTGGGTTGTGGTGTCCAAAATAAGTTTGTGCATTTTGCAGTTATAGGCCCACTTGTAGGGTTTATTTGGCACATGTTGTCACATGGGATACAACATGGTCTAGGAACTCACCTAGTTCGGTTTAGCCAATGTGGAGCAATGAATGAGGGTCCCTCTCACTCTTGTCACGGAGTGTTTAGAGTTACCTCCACACACAAGTGCATCTTGTACTTGAAGGATGTACTTTTTTCAGACACCCTTACATGAGACATATTCTACATGTGGAGAATATGAGTCTCTGGGACCGACACTAGCACCCACTATTTCAATTCCGTGTCACGACAAAGTCCCTAGGTGCTTGTCAAATCTGTTTTCTATACCATTTTTAGCACGACGCATCAAGAGCAATTTCGGTGCAAAAAATTGTCGGATACTTAAACTGACTTGTTAAGGTACAAGTGCAGCTAAACAACATTACAGATGGTTGTTATGCATATAGCAAGGCTATGAGTTGTTAATAAAAAGGTTTCATTGTTTGTACCTAGAAGTGATCATTGTTTCACCTTCTATAATGGTTCAAACGTTTCAGCACGGCAGGCACATGATTGCAGCTGAAAATATTAAATTTCTTTTCAGAACTATTTACATTCCTTTTTAATGTGTGCTAGGAGCACCATATTCGCCATAAGAATTGGCAAGAACGATTATGGATATAGAGGTTCATATCTATTTTTTGTTAAATGCATGCACGCTAGGTGTTATGGGCCCTAGTGTTTAGCAAAGGCTGATTTGGAACGGCGTGCGTATTCATAAAGTGATTGCTTATGAAGCATTTTGCACTCTATGTGCAGTATCTCTCTGAGATTACTTTTGGGTCTACTAATCACCAATAGAGGTCATGGCTTGATTTGGGTGCTTGTGGATCTTACAAGTTAACCATGGTGGTTATTCAAAACATTGTTGATTCCTCAGCAATGTTGTACGATATTGTGATCCCCATTTAATCATCATCTGGGACGAATGTCTGTAAAACGTGGGGGAAACACACCTCAGTACTGTCGGCTCTTACCCAAGGGGATAGGCAAATTACAAAGTGTCATCTAGTGCTAAAGGAAATGCAAGGTGCATACATTAGCACCACGCAGTCCGATTAGTAAGCATTTATTGCTCTACTTGGAGTTTGCGTATCATAAGTTAAAGCATGTTTGTGAGTTAGTTTAGTCCCTTCATGTTTAAGTTGGTTCTCAACTTTGAACACTAGTTATGGTGGGATTGTTTACTGATGAAATTAGTGAACAAGTCAAGGACTTAAACTTGGATGATGAGTTATGTCAGCAAGTTACTTTCATGAAAAGTGAAAGCGGTACTCTTTTGGGTACATCTTTGTTGTGATAACTCGTTTAGCATGCTATGTGCATTCTAAATGGAGTCTACACACTTTGATTGGATAGGAACTGGTAACATAAGATGGTTACAAATGGACAACAATGTGGAAAATCAAGATGTTACTCTTGGTTTCATTGAACCTCCTATTGAGCCATGTTCTGGTCAAGCAAACAGCTGCATCCATGAAGGATGCCACGATGAAAAACATTAGTGTATCATCACTCTTGTTTTTGAGGACGAAAACGCTTCTCCAAGGGGGGAGTAATTTCATGCCAAGGGCATATGCAGGGGAGGTCACGGATCTAGGCCAGTAATTGGCTGGCTGCTAGTGTGGAACAGGGGATTCATGCCACATGACACATCCAACCCTATGTGTCCATGGACAAGCTACAGCATGACCAGGCTTCAGTCAGTCAAGTCAATTTAGAAAAGGAAGCGATCTGGCACTTTTGTGAGTCTGTTCGCAGATCGTGCGTGACCAATCACTTAGATTAGATGCATATCCTCCGGTTGCACATAGCATGATCATCAACATTCCCATCAAAATCCATCAGAATTCATCATGGAAATTTTCCAGTGCATTAAGCCTATTTTCCCTATTTTTTTGACATTTTTCACTTATTTATTAAGTGACTTTTGTTGGAAAGTAGGTAGGGAAAATTTACTAAGTTTGTATAAAAAGAAACCTAGCACTAGCACTTTCTGGCAGAAGAGGCAGCTGGAGCACCTTGCTCAGCAGGCAACTTCTCAGCAAGACCCCCCACATCAGCAGAGCTAACGTTTTTGCATCTGCAAGGACCTAGCATTTTCATCCACAGGCAGCTTGGTGTTTGTGCACAACAGATCAGCCCCGGCAATATCAAGACAGATCAAGAAGCTTAGCGTTTTGCATTTGCAGGACATCCAATAGCAGTAGGAGGATTTTTAGTCCTAGCGTTTTTGCATCTGTAAGGCCCTGGGAGCCAAGCCGTGACGGAAGTGTGTGCACCTCTGTGTGATTAAGATGGCCAAAGAAGAGCATATGGAAGGTATATATCGTGTTTTTTGGTTGGAATTGAAGCTATCATTGCCTATCATAGCACCGTGTTTCTCCCCTTTCTTCTTTGCTCATCGTGTGAGTGTGTATTGCTTGAATGTGTGAGCATGTGTGCCTCCAGATAGTGTGTGTGTGTGTGTGTGTGTGTGTGTGTGAGAGAGAGAGAGAGAGAGAGAGAGAGAGAGAGAGAGAGAGAGAGAGAGAGAGAGAGAGAGAGAGAGAGAGAGAGAGAGAGAGAGAGAGAAATGAAATGAAATGTTATATTAACGTCTTCAAAAGGCCAAAATGACCTGAGAGACCAATCTGTTACAAAATAGTGAATCTAATACCATGTATGGGTACAAAAGAAGTAGAACCAAGATACTCCCACTAGAATCCATCCTCATCTACACTCTGGATGTCAAGAGATTATGGCTCGAATCCTCTGTTGCAGTCTCCGTTGATGTTGTGTAGCCCCTCTCCTCAATCGTGGCCATCTGGATCTTTGTAGCTCCAGTGCTCAATCGATGAGAGTGCCAGTAGTGGTCAAATGAGTGTGGGCCGAGCTCTGCAGTGATGGCCGCTCCTCTAATGTCCCATATCTAATGAAAATAAATCTATAATCTATCTGTGGGACTCTCTCTCTCTCTCCCCCCCCCCCCCCCCCCCCCCCAAGTAAAGTGTCTCTATATCTGTGTAACTCAAGTAGATATAGCCCAAGACATCTCTAATCCTCATAACTCATGACCCTAGAGAAAGGATCAAAACCCTCTCTGAATAAGCACTGGAAACGGCCCTGTATCTCATAGTACATTGTGCAATGACACATGTAATGTAGCTTTATCTCTGGCTCTACCTGACATAAGTGGCATGACTTGTTGTCTACTAGTATCCCTCTGAATCTACCAGTCTCAATCTCCAGTTGATGTGAGGATGTGCGTATCTGACCAATGGCACACCGCAAACCATGAGACGTATGTGTGTTCATGTAGCTGAGTCGAATCACAAACCCATCTCTTGTGAGATGGAGAAGATGAAAGTGTTGGTGTGTGTACAATCTCCTTTCATCCCTAATCTACTTTTTGTGTTTCTAGAAGATGTCACAGGTCCAGCTCAACAAGATCATATAGCTAGCTAGAAGATTTCTATGGGGTGGCTCAGACACATTAAAAAAAAAAACTAAGGTCAAGTGGGACACATTGCCTCCCTAAGAGTCGAGGTGGACTTGGCATCCTCAATATTACCAGCACGCTCACAAGCTAGCCTCTAAATGGATCATGAGGGCAATAGACTCAGATGATTATTGGGCGTGTCTTATGAAGAAAGACACTCACACCTTTTTATTGGTAACTTACCCAAGCTGGAAAGGATTCTATCTCAGAGACATTATCACTACACCTTTCATTCTTAAACCTGCATGATCAGGTCTGGTTAAAAAGATGTGGCACTCTTGGACATAAATTAAATAGGACAACATCCTACCCCCTCAATTGGATTTCAATTTTCATTTCTTTTTGTAGGATTCTCTGTGGATGTGACAATTGGCCAAGAAGCATCACTGTGGGATAACAAAAAAAATCACATATGGCCTTCAAGAAAGGGATCCAAACCTAGAAGGATGTATACAAGGACAAGCAATGAAAGTCTACTAACAATCTAATGTCTAATGTCTAAGTATGGAGTTTCGACATTTGTTGCTGAAGGTATTATTGTAAGAATCATCAAGACGTAGGAAACTATGATTATAGGCACCATAGCATGTCCAAAATCAAGAACGCTCAAGGGAGTGGCTTATTTTATCTACTACCAAACTGACAACCCTAAAGGAAGCCTGGATGACAGTCTCAAGAAGAAGCTCAGTAGAAGATGGAACCTTAACTGGAGCAAAATGCAGTGGCAATAAATATTTTTTTACCTTTGGGATTTCCCACAAGCCATAAAGATCAACATCCTGTTGTGGCTTATCCTTCATAAGGGCCTTTTGGTAGGAGATACAACTAAGAGAATCCTACAACTGCCTGGCATTTTCCCCAATTTCCAAATGTAAACAACATAAGGAAACACTTAGCATTTATTCTTTTACTACCCAAGTTATCCAAAATGCTTGAGGCTCATACAATAGAGAATCCTTCACATTGCTCCAATCACAACCAAGGAGCTGTTGCTCGGCAATATTAAGTATCTTGAAATAGCATTATAGAATCTTTGGAGATCCTCCATTTTATGACATTGTGGATTTCCAAAAATGAATCAATTTTTCAGGGAAAGATCTCTAAACAATGCTACCCACTTGAATCAGACATCCAAACACTCAATAGATATGTCCTTCAATGTATGAAAGAGATTCCAAGCTCATCCTTGTTTCATGTATTTAAGGAGTTTAGGTGGCAACAATGGTCCACCATTCTTCTTTCCCTCTAATCCTCTTAAAGGATTATGATGGCTTCTCTTGCATAGATAGGCCCTTTCCTTTATTTGGGTTTCCCAACCCCTAATGTTGGGACTTGTATTTTTTTCCTTATGTTTTGTTCTGTTAATTCAATACACTTTTCTAGAAAAAAACATTGGGAAATATATTAGAGAGAGAACAATATATATATATATATATATATATATATATATATATATATATATATATATATATATATATATATATATATATATTCTCATTGCAAACCCATATGATTTTTGCTTTGCATGCTGGTATGTGTAGTATCTGCCCCGCAAAAAAAACAAGTGATGAAATTACGAGGCCTACCAATGATGAGAGACATCTTTTTTTGCTTTTAGGAAAGTAGAATTGAAATAAAGAAAAAGCAACAAAAATTAGAGAGATCCCATAGGTAAGGAATGGGATGGCCTCTTTCTTGAGCCTAACAGTACAACAACTGCATCATCCTAAGCTGCATCAAAAGATTGCAACACTTGAAAGGTCGCAAACAGAGCAAGCGCTAAGGTCGTTGAGGTTGAGCTTTTGAATGAGCAATACGATGGAGAGGGGAATAGGAACACACTTGGAAACACAACCAGAGTGCCTCTCTATAGCCCATGGTATTCATAACACTCACTCCTCTCAAAAACACCTTCAAAACTTCACACTTTCACTAGAAAACCACTGCTAGTGATTCAAGACAAACACCATTGAGGACAAAGACCCTTGCATAGCTTACCACCCAAATAGTTTTTTCTTGAATCTGTCTAAAACCAAGTCATCTGAGAGAAGGAAATCCTGAAACCCATTGGTATGCCCAGGAGCGTGAAGACCTCTCCATCCTTGATTTCCTTACAACCTGCTTTAACAACCAGTCTGGGTGAAGACCGATTTGAACACTAAAAGCCTATCTTTTGATGGTTGATCACTGATCCACTAGCCTAGCAGAAAATGTTAAGGCATTCCTAGAGCTTTGTATAGACATAAGATCATTTGCCATTAATGAATTTATATCATCTGCAAACACAAATGAGAAGCATTAGGAAGGGAGTGGGGTATAAGAGGGCCTCTTTATTTTCCATGGGATTAAAAATGAGATTAAGGAATGAGCAAATGGGGGAATGCCATGTGGACTGAAATGGTGGGTGTGGCAGGTTCTAAAAGTGAGTGGTCAAACTTATAGACCTAGAGGTGGAGGGGTCTTTTCTTTACTAATAAAACAAGAAAATAAGAAAATTTGAATCTTTTTTTATAAAGCTGGGGTAAAAACCCACTCTTTATCTCTCTAGAGGCTATTGACTCCCCGCACCTTCCTCCCCACAAGGGGGTCTTTCAAAAAACGTGCTGACATTCTCTCTCTCCTATTTACTCTCTCTAAGGCTGCTACATCTACTCTCTCTCCCCTCTAGCTATGAGACCTGCATCTCCCTCTTTGAGCCCACTTTTCCCTCCAAATACCTTTTGCAACAGAGGTTTGAAACCTCCCTTCTCCATTGATCAATCAGCCTCACCTTCACACCTCTATAGAAAGCTATAGATCTACAACATTGGATACTTCTATGGTATCTTCATCAACACCTCCCTTCTCCATTGATCACTTAGCCTCACCTTCACACCTCTATGGAAAGCTGCAGATCTGCAACACAACTGCTTTTGGAGTATCCTCATCGACACCTTCTTTGATCTTTCTTCCTCATCTAGGTGTGAAGGTGAGGTTAATCACTTAATCTCGCCTTCAAACCTCGACATGAAAGTATAGATCTGAAGCAGTGGTTGCTTCTTGAGTATCTTCATCAACACCTTCCACGGTCTTTGTTCCTCATCTAGATCTGAAATGATCTCCCCTCACTCATCCACATCTTTTGGAGATTTTGGATAGGAGCATTGTTGGGTAAGATTGTTAGGCTTCTTCAGCATATGTGTTGATAAGAACAGTGAGCTTCATTCCTATTTTCAATGTTCTTGTATGTTTGCTCACTCACCATACTGGTTTCTGTTTCCATCTTTCTTGTAGAGATTTGTGGCAGTGTCATTGTCTATCTCTGTATATATCTTAGCATTTCTTGTCACCTTGCACTAATAAAAATCGTGTATATAAACTAATCTTCATTTTTGTCACAACATGTGCTACATTGCTTTCATGGATTCTTTAGGTGCTCATCAATGTGGGAGTTTTATTGACTCAATAAGTTGCAGCAATATCCAAGACGATAGTGGTTCTTCGCTTGCTATCATGACTACAAATGATTTATGTGGGTGAAAATGCAGCCAAGTTCATGGAGTTTACACAAGGTGTAAAGTAAATATATGGCTTCTCAGACACATCATTGGAAGGGGAAGATTGTGGGTTTCAAGCAAACTCAAGATGGCAAGCGTCTACAAAGGTACAACATGTGTATATAACTTCTCTGTTGGTGCTTGATATGTCTTTGCCTCAACCTAGGTTTCTTGAAAAGTGTACATGTTCTGTTTATATTTAAATGTTTTGGATTGTACCATTTATGCTTTTACCTCTTAGGTTGTTTCAATATATGAATAATTTGGTGTGGTTTTCCTTCATATATTTTCCATCTAACTTTGCAGAGTGGGAGCCAATGGAATCTTTTGCAGGCGGCTTTGAATCTATCCATGCGGGTGTTAGCAAGTTTTTATATGTAGAGTGTTTACGTTGAGAGATTCCCTCACAAGAGAGATTCTTATATGGCCATGCTTATGCCACATCAAATGCTCTATTATTGGCAAAAATTGGTATGCGTATACCAATCTGTAAATGAAGGCTTGTCAATGAAATTTTCATACTGAAGATGAAAGCGAACAATGGGAGTATGGGAGGTGCTCGACTTCGATATTGTTTTTGAGGAGCTCATGGACCTTCAAATATTCCCCCACACTGATATTGTGCCCAATAGTTGTGTCAATGATGACTGACATCTTTACAATTTTTACAAGTACCTCAGTCCTTGAATATAATTCTTTTTGAGTGAATAGAAAAATTGTAAGGTCAAGAGAAGAGAAGGGTTGTACTTGTAAGCACATCTCATTCCCATGATGTATCATTGTACAAGCTTAACGACGGGGCATTATCTTAATGAAAACTTGTATTGCATCCCAACTCTGTGCATAACTTTTTGTAAAGTTTAATTTAAGTTCTTTTAATCTTTAATTCAATTTTGGTGTGATTATTTTGGTATTTCATGAATTTTTCAAGTTCTGGGTGTTTCAATCTTAAAAGTAATTAAGTCTTAGAAAATGACATCCAAGGGTTGTATTATTGTGCAAGTACACAAGTTTAGTTCTCTATTTATCTTCTCCACAAAAAAATATTTTTGAACTCAATTTTTAGTAATTAAGTGAATTCTAATTAGTACTACATGCAGGCACACATGTGTCAATACGAATCATTTTAAAGAGCTTACACCATATAATTACCGATTGACTTTCTAAAGCATATGTACAAAACTCAAAAGAATTTTGTATATTGCATGTTGAAATTTGTCAAAGGGATTTCTAAGAGGGACTACAAGGTAGATGATCACAATGGTCTCATCGACTTGGGCATGAGGTGTATAGGTATCCAGTTTCCTAATTGGGACATGGACCTAGATTTGCTAGTGCTTGAGGACACAGAGAGAAATAAGAACAAAGGAAAGAGGATGAAGAGAGATAGGGAGGTTGAAGATCTATAAGTGAGCATGAAGAGTCCTCAATGAAGCTTGCACTCCTACATGACTCTAACCTGATGGACAACATAACTTAAGTACTAGATAAAGAGAGGTGATGGAGGAGGTTCCACACTTTCATCTACTCACTTTGTATGCAATGGTGATAAAGGTCATCAATTTCTTTTTGTCAATGACATTCCAAAGATTTTTGAGCTCTAGTAGTCTAGGAAAATTCTTAATTATTTCACAAATCAGCCTTTAGTATGGAGCTTTGGGTATTATGGGATTCATGCTCTTTAATATTTTTGTACATCATGCAAAGCCACTATGATGACTCTCTACAACTGTTTGTTCCTCTATGGTTTGAGCAGTATTACACTTCCTCTTTTAAACTTTCTTTGGCATGTTCACTAAGGGTCTAATCTTGTGTACCCTCTGTGTAAGAAGTCTACTTATATGAGAAAATGGGGTCACTTCAAAAAAGACTTGGAAGAATGTGTTCCATTGGAGACTTCTTGGGTCCATCAAAGTGTGAGCTTTTTTTGCATCACGATCAAGGTACATGCTACATTTTTGGAGAGAAAGAATGGAACTTTCCATGCGAGGTCATGTTACTGGGTAGATTACGGAAAAATCACACCTATTTTGCACCAAAGAACCCAACTGGGTGGGTTTTCGAGACCCGAGGGCCCCGGATCTAGCCCAGTGCGCCACGACACAAAAATGGCCTGTTTGACCTGGGTGGGTTTTTGAGACTCGAGGGGCCCGGATCTAGCCCCATGCGCCACGGCGCAACCCACCCGGCCGGGTTCTTTGGTGCAAAATAGGAGTGATTTGTCCATAATCTACCCCAAGAACATGACCTCGCATAGAAAGTTCCGTTCTTTCAGCCACAATCCAGTAAATATATTCTTACAAATGGGAATATTCCGGTGAGCCTTTTTGGTGTTTTGACGAGTTATTTTAGTTTTCCGATGAGTGATTTCTCTCATGTACGATGGCTTCTCCTCATTATGGGGGTCTTACAAATTTGATTTTCTAAAACAAAAATTACAAGTGTAAATCAAGGTCCATATTTAATGCATTCCCATGTTCATCTTCAATGGAATAATTAGTTAAATCGCAAGAATTTACATTATGTCATGAATATAGGTCATGTATTTCTTAAGTTGGCTCAATTTAATTTTGAAAATACCATTTTTAGGTATGTAGTACAAATGTGATGCTTCTACGATATGTCAATAAAGACTGATGGAATTCAATACTCATTTAAGCTCAACAATAAATTGCAACTATTGCATAAACTTCTATTTTTTCAAAAATAAATTTTTTTGGGTCCTTTCAAATCAAAATATGAGTCTTATCATGTTTTTGACATATTAAAACTATATTTCCATCAATATTTCATATGTATACAAAAGTTATGGTGAGATTACCAAAATCTACCATAAAGTGCATGGTCTAAGCCACTAACTTGATCTAAGGAACTTTTGTGCATATGTCCTAAAATCCACCACCTCCCCCACCATTTTGAAATTTGGTCAAAGGTTCATTAAGTTTTAAGTACTTACTATACTTCCATCAATATTTCATGTTGTATACATAAGTTATGGTGAGATTATCAAAATCTACCTTGTTCACATTTTAGATTTAGATGCCCTTTATTTAGAAATATGAATAATGATCTTTCCTTTGTTTTATGGTGCCTTTTGACCATCCCTTCACCAGGCGCTATTGATATCCAATTATGCACAAGAATGTATCAACGACAAAAGTTATTGGCTAACTTGATTCTCAACACAAATTTTTGTGGGGCCTAAAAAATGAGAGAAACAATAGTATTTCAAGACAAGTGCACATAGCTTACCACTATATGAATGAAAACATAAAGTAACTTCAAAACAATTACAAAGTTTAGTGCAAGTAAAGAGATGACACAATAAGATGGTAAAAATTGTATTGCCTTAATCAATTACATGAACCCACTCCCTTAAATATGAGTGGTGCACTTAAATGTTTCGTACATGGGAAACAGAGCTAGGCTCTCTCTCTCACTACCACTCTATTGCTTTGTCTTTTGGCCCCTTCGTCTTGCCTTCCATTTGCATCACCTTTCTTTGCAACTGTAAGTTTAACAGACACTTTCAACCAATTCTTGGTTGGTGAGATTTGGTTCCACACTTGAATGTCCATCTTGGCTTGGTTGGTTCTTGGCCTGCAACTGAGCCACAAAGTGACTGATTATATCTCGCTAGGGCTTGACTTTTCAAATATTGTAGACATGAAATTCCATGTTATTAACTTTTGCACTACACCTTCTGCAGATCAAAAGTGAACACATGGATCTACAATATCAAAATCTAAATACAATGTGAGTTTCTTAAATCCATAGGTGAACTTGATTGCAATATAAAAATTTAAACTTTACCTCTTCCAAGAGCAAGTATTTGAACATTGTTGAATTTAGACCAACCCATATTGTAGCTTTCATTGCTGAAATGCATTGGAGTCAAGTTTTCCAACCATTGACAATAGCTTTCAAATAAATCTTTTGGAGGCACTAGTACCAATTTTCAATGTTGTTGAATATAGGAGAATCTGCTAAAACAAGAGATAATTAATAAAGAATCCTTCTAATTGCAAAGAAAAAAGAGCTCTAATAAGTCATTCATGGAAAAAATACACTAACCACACATGCTTTGCAGGAACTGGCACTTACCTTAGGATCCTTTGCCAACATTGAAAACTTGTGAACCTTCATAAGCCTTACATACGCCCCTTGCATTCTGCTACATTGGAACCATGTATAGTAGATCTATACTGCATTGTAATCCTTTTTCGGGTAGCTATGAGTAAGTACACTCTTGCTAGAAATTACCTGCATAGTGCATAGTTCACACACACACATACACACAATAAAGAAGGAGATGTTGTAGCAATTCTGAAAAGGATTTTGAAAGAAGATAGGGAGCTAGAGTAGGAAAGTTGATGTTGCACGTCAAGAAAGAGGTTATGGAACTCAAAAGAGAGATGCAAGCTTGGGAAGAGAGCAAAAGTGGACTGGGAACCTAGAAGTTGGAGCTACGGAGATAGAAGTTGCAAATCTAGAATGAGATGTTGGAGCTATGGAGAAAGAGGTTGTAGATCTTGAAGAGAAGCTATTGGATCTATGGAGAAAGAGGTTGCAGATTTGGAAGAGAAGTTGTTGGAGCTATGGAGAAAGAGATTGCAGATTTGGAAGGAAATGTTGCAGCTATGGAGAAAGAGTTTGCAGATCTAGAAGGAGATGTTGTAGCTATGGAGAAAGAGGTTGCAGGTTTACAGGGAGATGCAGTAGCTATGGAGGAAGAGGTTGCAGGTTTAGAAGGATATGTTGTAGCTATGGAGGAAGAGGTTGCAGGTTTAGAAGGATATGTTGTAGTTATGGAGGAAGAGGTTGCAAATCTAGAAGGAGATGTTACAAAGGTAGAATGATGTGTGATAGGCTACTTTACAAAAAGATGCCCTAGCATGAGAAGAGGAGGAGAGAGAGATGTCAAGGCTTTTTAGAGAGAGAGTGGGGATAAAGATTGCAGATCTTCACGTTTCAGCAGCTGAGGGGAGAGAAAGAGAGCTTGGGAAACTTTTGGAGGGGGAGAAATAAGAAGAGAGAGAAGACAAAGAGGGGACAAGAGAGCGAAACTTTTAATATTTGAAAATTGAAAAGGTGCTTTTGGGGGGAGAGTAACTCCAACCAGATCTAGTAAAATCTGCATATATTCTCCAAGAAAATAAGCAAAATTATTTTTATAAAGGCATGCCTATGCTATCTACCCCACCATTCTAGCCCTTGCTCAAAGCTTGATTAAGTTTTAAATATTTCCTTAAACTGCCAAATAAAGAGACCCTCCTATACCCCATTCCCTTCCTAATGGAGAGTTACCTATGCTAATCCCTTTTATTAGACCTCCATTGATGCAGTCTTTGACAAGCCAACCCATTGCATCAGAACGTATAGCATACAGTAAGGGGGGCAAGGTGGCAACATTGCATTATAGATATGGTGAGAAAGATGGTATCAAAGAGTTGCCCATATATGGCTATTCTAGAAATAGCATTGGCCAATAGAATGTGAACATATCTAATAACAACATTACCACACCCAATGTCATGAAGAGATTGCAAGATGAACTCCCACTCCATCCTATCATAGGTCTTAGAAGGAACAACTCCCACTCTCATAGCTTTGTGCCAGACCATAAGGATGTATGGGACCAAAAATTCTTGAAACTCCATGTAGAACATATTTGGTAGCCCATCAACCCTAGGGGTCTTTCCTTTGTGCAAGTGGTTGATGGTTTCTCTAAGCTCCCCCTCTGTAAGACTATCTTAGCTCTTGCTTGTGTGATGTGCTCCCCTCTAGAGGAGGGAGTAGAGAAAATAACTCTTGAAATGATACCAACATTTTATTTCACTCCTTAGAACGTTGAGTCACTGATTTCAACGGGATCTGGTTGAGTTAGTGCTTCTGATATTCTTCTGATAAGGAGATACACAAGAAGATTTAGAAATTTTCTCATGTAGGAAAATGGAGTCTTTCTCAGTGTTTTTCATACATTGCATAACATCATGAGCTTCTGCTCGAGGCACTGCATACCTAGCTAGGTACGATTGGGGATAGGGGACCCCCAGCCCCCCCACCGGACCGGCGGTCCCCTGCCCCTTCGTCACAGAAGCTCATGATGTTGAGGTAAGTCACAATATGGGAATATTGTGAGAATTTGTCCAAAACTTCTTCTGATAACTAAGAATTCTACGTCTGTGTGAATTCTTATTGGTGGTATCCAATCAAAGCATATTGTGTGGGTGAAGTAGAGCTAGAAACAATGGTGAAGTTAAAGGGAGCTGTAAGGGTAACTACCACCCATTGATGTGAGGGCAACTCTTGACTTGTCCAACAAAATTTTGATTAACCCCTAAAGTTGCCCCACCATGTTCTACAATCATGTTCTATGTAGTACCAATTCTATTGAGCCCCCAATCTTTTCAGGTTGTCGAGGAGCCCTTGCCCTTGAATTTCGGCTTCCTATGAACAAATGAAATCAATTGCTATGCTACTATCATAAAGCCCTCACTAGATCAATAAGATCCTTGCAATTGTAGCTCAACACCTTGGATTTAGGGCAGTTCATTTCTTTGATGTTTTAGAGGGTTTGAGTTGGGATGCCGACGCTTGGTTAGGGATTGAGGGCTTGTCTTTTCTCCTTTTGGATTTAAAAGGTTGGGGTTGGGGGACGGTTTTCTCCTCTGCTAGTTTCATTAGAATGTCAACAGATGGATGTGTGGAGTGTCTCCAAGTCCTTCTGATGTAGCTCATGCAGAAAAGTCATGTCTTCTTTAGACAACTGAGTTCCTTGCTGAATACTAGGAACCCTTTAGTCCTCATCATCTAAAGAAGAGTCGGTGGAACCCCTAGTTGCAAGGGCTGTTAGGAGCCTTTTGAGTATGATCTTGAACAGGTGCTACAGGGGATGCAGCCTGCTTTGCATTTTCAAGAGAGGTGGGGGTTATCTTCTCTTCACCTTGAGGGGATTGTTGCTTGTTGGATTCATGCTCATGATCAAATGGATCAAAGAAAAATTCTAGCAATGAGGCAAACAAGTTCTGGACCATCAAATGTTGTTGTCTCTGCCCCCTTGTCTTCTATTGGCAAGTTGGAAGGCATTACTCCAAAGCAAGAGACTTCTCCCCATTTAACTTCCATTAAAAGCCAAAAAATCATGTCAATGCCAATATAAAATGCATCTGCTTAGTCAAAGAACACGGAAAAGATAATCATAATTAGGTTGAATAAAAAAAAACCCTGTTGAAGCTATATTTCATTCTGTTTGCAGCAAAGAGCTCCTCCAAGAATTATGTACAAAATTGTGTCTTTCGTATTCACATTTTAAAATAAATGAATTCAGTTCACTCTTTAGTAGAGGGATGTCCCCCATAGCTTTCTACACTTGAGAAGAGTAACAAATCTTTGAATCAACATCTTTTTCCTAACATTCCATTTCATTCTCTACATCGCAAGTGCGAGAAAAGGCTGAAGATATGATTTGGCATGAAACTGCGCCATGTCAAAATCCCAATAATTGGAGAGCCCTACAAAGAAATAAACATTGAACCTATGTTTTTGCTATTTTCTGCACAACACCACTCCCATGGCAATTAAAGCATGACTCTGACAAGAATGATAAGAAAGCTAAAGACTTACATTTGGAACTTTTGGCACAATGCACAAAGGTCACAGACCCAGCCACGACGCACAACACACAAATGTTTGAAAATATTTCCATGAATTCCCGTAGTTGGGCATTTGTCACCAATAGCATAAGGGCAAGCAGTGCAAGAGCTCATCCAAGGAATGCCAATAGCACAAGTTGATGTGATGAGAGAAATAACAACACCATGAAATATTTCGTTGTTGCTCCGTATATGCAGAGCACCGACATAATAAATGTTACAACACATGCCACACTAAACTACTCCATTTCACCACATTACATACCTACTATGCTAGCCAGAATATACCAGAACAATCTTGCTGCAGGTATATGTCAATTCACTACCCATAACTCCTCCAATCAGACCTAGCATGATTACAAAAACAAGATCTTCAATACATGATCAAGCCACTGCTGATCCCGTACAAACCACAACTACGGCCACTACAGAAATGACTGGCTATCCCAAGCACAATAGCAACCATTGCTGTTGCAAAGAATGCTCTCCATAATAGATAGCTTTTCCACCTGCAAAAAACAACCAATCAAGTCCATTTTGGCCTGCAAACATCATTTTATGAGTTCAAACTTAAAGAAAATACCATGATGACACCTCTTCTACAGCAAACAAGACTCCAATAACAGGTGCGTTAAAAGCTACCGCAACCCAAGCTGCAGCTCCACAAGTAACAAGATCCTTGAACATTTTGCAGGCATCTCCATGACAAATGATAAAGTTTAAAACCACCTTGATTCAGAAATGCAGCCATACAAGCTCATATATGAACCAACGGCCCTCGCTTGCCAGTAGCAAGGCCCCCTGCCCTCAGTCCCAAAAATCTATACACGGACACAGATGCAAGAATATTTCAGAGATTGATCTGCCAGGTCAGAGTACAGCCATGTTACATGTAGAATTCATAATAACTTAGCAGGTCATCTCTCACATATCAATGATGTGGATTTCATAAGCACACAAATTTGCTACAGGTCAGTAGACTTTTAACTTTCTCCCCCTGTTATTATTTGCAAACAACATGTCTCTGCAGTCATAATCCCTTCTACATAAAGTAGACGTCATGGCTCAAAGGAATAAAAGAAACAAAAGGGTGTGTGCAGGTACCTTAGGTATCTCAAAAAATGATTGTGTGTTCTTTCAACTATGATAGCTCCAGCATGCCACAAGAGTAATTTGCAAAGCAACGTACAATAAGAGAAAGAATCTAAAGGATAAACCCCTTGTAAACAATGGATGGTCAAACTCGCATGCCACCCTCCCCACCCATGCACCCGAACTTGTGGTGCTTAATTAAAAGATGAAAAAAAATCTAACTAGCAACAGCGTAAGTTGTCATGAATAACGTGTATAGTGTATAATCAGAGACTTGTAGTAGACACCAAAATGCAATGGAAAAGTACCACATTCATGGATGATTTTGGTGAAGAACCTTGAGAACATGAGAGAAGAAGCAACTTGATTTACAAACCATTGAAATCATACCTTCACAAAGAGGGGTTTTAGGACCAGAATATCAGGCACATTTACCTCGTTGAGATAAGCATCAGGCATTCCAGAACCAGCTGCAGTCAGCAGGGGCAATGTATTTACACGATAAAGCAGAGAATAACACCAGTATGAGATTGATCGAAACTAGACTGCCGTAGGCAACATCGCACCTGCAATCCCACGCTTCAATCCTCAGCGTTGATTCATGTTGGTCGGATCACAATTTGACGACCGAGACCTTTAATCATCGTATCTAACAGATTATGTCCATTGGCATTATGTTTCCTATTACAAGGGAGAAATAATTGCTTTTTTTAACATTATGGTATTGCTGGTGTTTTTGCCTAACGCATTTGTTCTAAAAGTTGTATCGCACAAAGACCCCTTAGGATTTTACCACCGACTAAACCACAGATTGATGAAAAGGAGCTTAGTACTACGCACTCACTCCAATATGGCTACAAATATTCACAAAGTCTCCCATTACTCTTGTGAGTTTCATGAGCTTTACAATCTCGATTTTCGCAAACACCACCCCCGGTAGAGCATACTCTCAATATATTCCATATACATTGTTTGGTGACTCACCAGACATCTTTGGGGACTTCCGAAGCTCTCTTGGACATTTTCATCTCGAGTAAGGACAACGGGGGGGGGGGGGGGGGGGGGGGGGAGGGGGGGAACACCATCCAAAGCTCAAGTAAGGAAAACAAAGGAAGAAACTCGCTATCAGGCTCCTATTGGCTATTTTAGCAGCACAAGACAAGGAGGAGGTGTTGAGAAAGCCAACGGTAGAGGACATAAAGATGGGTCAAAACAATTGCATCCAACCATTGTAACGTTTATATGAACCTGCAAATGTAAATTTCCAAGTGGATTACGTAAGATTTTTTGGTGTGGCTCAACAACTTCCATAAAGTTTGTGCTCATGTCCAAGGGCTTTCATGCTCAATTGCTTACAAACACGAAAACTTCTATATTTTAGCATTTTCTCAAAGCCTATGTGAAGGCCTTGCATGATTCTGACATATAGCTAAAAACTCATAAATTTATATGCAGTACCAAAATTTCTATTTTAATGGTTCTTTAATTTATTTAATATTGCCATCCATTTTCAAAGCCTTTTATAAGATTTGTAATGCAAAGCTTCAAACTAATATATGTTTTAATTTAATGAGAGATTGTTCCTCAAAATTGTGGAATTGCAAGTAGGAAGCAAGAGTTATAAAAAGGAAGTTTATTGTATACAACATGTGGTGACGATCTATAAAACTGTGATCTAAGATTGGAGTAGACAAGATTTTTTTCTGTTATGGCCATAGAGTTCACTCAAGGGGTACACCTCAAAAAAATTAGTGTACAACATGCGTCCAAAAAGAGGAGACAGAAACATTGATCAGACAACGAAGAAACAAACAACCACAAGATGTGTGCAAGGAAGCATATCTAACTCTAGCCACACATACTACTAGAGGCACCACTCCAAAGCAAGAGACTTCTCCCCATTTAACTTCATTAAAATCCAAAAAATCATGCCAACACCAATATAAAATGCATCTGCTTAGTCAAAGAACACACGAAAAGATAATCATAATTAGGCTGAATCAAACAAAACCCTGTTGAAGCTATATTTCATTCTGTTTGCAGCAAAGAGCTCCTCCAAGAATTATGTACAAAACGTGTCTTACCTATTCACATTTTAAAATAAATGAATTCATTTCACTCCTTAGTAGAGGGATGTCCCCCATAGCTTTCTACACTTGAGAAGAGTAAAAAATCTTTGTATCTCCATCTTTTTCCTAGCATTTCATTTCATTCTCTACATCGCAAGTGCGAGAAAAGGCTGGAGATATGATTTGGCATGAAATCGTGCCATGTCAAAATCCCAATAATTGGAGAGCCCTACAGATAAATAAGCTTTGAGCCCATGTTTTTGCCATTTTCTGCACAACACCACTCCCATGGCAATTAAATCATGACTCTGACAAGAATGATAAGAAAGATAAAGACTTACATTTGGAACTTTTGGCACTACGCACAAATGTCACAAACCCAGCCTACGATGCACAACACACAAATGTTTGGAATTTCCATTGTGAGCAGGATGAAAACTAACTCAACGCCTCTATAATGATCCAACACACACTCTTGGGATGATACATACACACACTATGGGGCACCACTCGGCTTACACAACCCACCTGGCCGAGACAGGGAACACACCTATGGAGTGAGAGGAGAGAGACTATCCATTTACCCACTCCACACAGAGAGAGACACACACACACACACCCAAAAAACTCAGCTCAAAAGAGGAGAATTTCTGATGTTTAGATACAATTGATCTTGGGCCAACATCAATGGGGAAAATAGCTCACACAATATGGGTAAAGTATGCCAGATACAATCACAAATTGGAGCAGAAGCTTCGCTCATAGGAGAAACTTACACAGCCAAAACAGTAGAAAAACAGTGAGGAATTTGGCAAAATGGACAGCACCATCACGTCCGAAACGGCCCAAAACCCAAGTCTACAATGTCAAAGTGCTCAAATCCGACCTCGGATGAGCAATTTACGGCCAAAACAGGCTCCAAAATGAGCAAAAACACAGTTACAGATGTTCCTCCTCTTCTCTCCACTCGTTTTTTGGTCTTCTCTCTGGTTTTTCAGTTCCCACACTTAGCTTTATTACTTGGGCACCCTTGGCCTTTTAGTTGACCTCAAACGGACCCCGAACATGCCAAAAACTGATCTTGCAGTGCATAGTTGTCACCCTGTTGCATCCATCCGCACACCTGGCAGTCAAATTTTTCCAGAAATGCATACCGCAACCATGTGAAGTGGCCCTAAAAGATGGTCCTCATGATGACTTCTTTGCATAATTATCACAAGAAAACACCCATGTTGTGTCCGTACTTATCCACGTGCAAATATTGACCCCATTCGACCTCCTGACGCCACTAGATGCCATCTAACGCACCTGCTTACCTCATGTCGTCGGCCCGCGGATAGATTCCTCAAGAAGTTTTACGTGCCACCAACTCCTCATTAATATAGAAAAAACACACTGGTACCGGTGATAGTGAAAAACGATGCACTATGCACACGTTGTCCTACATGTACACATGTGGGCCCCACGTAACCACCTGGCTCTAGAAAATGGGCAATCCTTTATTTGATGCGCCATGCATGGGTATGTACAGTGCGCAATCACTTGCTCCAAAAAACTCCTGACATAATTTGCCCATCCCCTAGCCTGCTAGATCATTCATGATCAGCAACAGCAAAAAGAGATACGAGACTCGCTGCGTCACAAGTTTCCTCATCCGTCACCAACATTACTTCCTCCACAGACAGCTCATCTTGCTCCACCATCATTAACCTGGCATGATACAATTTAAGACGCAATCCATTTACCCTTGACTTATGTAGAATCCCATCCACGTTAGCCAACTGATATGTACCATTCGAAAAACACTCCACTACCTTGAAAGGGCCTTCCCACTTAATTTGAAACTTCTTTTGGAAGGTGTTGTCCAGATTACTATTGTAGCGCAAAACCTAGTCATGCTTCTTGATATCCTTACTTTTGAACTTTTGGTTTATCTTTGCCAAAGCCTTATCCTGCATCTGCCCATAATGTTCCAATGCACTCATCCTGTCCAGCTGAACCTCTTGTAATTGTAAGAGCCTCTCTTTGAATGCATCACTAGATGGCCCAAGCAACTTCTCTAGCATCTTTACTGCAGGTAACTCTACCTCCACAGGCAATAGTGATTCCTTTCCATATACCAAATGAAATGGAGTAAACCCTGTACCTGTCTTCATTGATGTACAGTAAGCCCATAATGCACTAGGAAATTCCAAATCCCAATTCTTTCCTTGGTGCTCTGTCACTTTCGAAAGAATTTGTACCAACTCACCATTGAATCTTTCATTTAAACCATTACACCGTGGGTAATAAGGAGTGGTATGCTGGTGCCTAATCTTCATCTTCGCGCATAAAAAATCTAGCAGTTTAGCTCTAAATCCTGGTCCCTTATCTGAAAGTAGCTCTAGTGGCACCCCAAACTTGCAACATATTTCGTTGTACACAAATTTTGCCACATCCTTTGCAGTGATTTGTTTTATTGCTATAGCCTCTGCCCATCTAAAGAGATAGTCCACTGCAGTCAAAATATAGCTTTTTCCCCTGCTTGTGATAGGTAACGGGCCTATTGCATCAATCTCTATAAGAACCCCAGGAGCTAGAGACCTAGATCCTCCACCCAACCGCCCATACTTATAGGCTCTTAGCCCTAGGATCCCCTGTCCACATTGCTAGTTGGCCCGTGGCCGGGGTTCGTGACCCCCCCTTAGGGTAGGGCCCTCCCCGTAGGACCCGTGTCCTGACATTACTCCCCCCTTTGGAAGAGTTTTCGTCCTCGAAAACAGAAGTGGTGGTATCTTCATAAGAACACTAATGTTTTCCACCGTGGCATCCCTCATGGATCCAACGGTCTGTTGAATCGGAACCCGGTTCATTGGGAGGTTCAATGAAATCAAGAATAACAGGCAGAGACTAGAACTAGCAGTAACATGCCTTGCATCATATGAAGCAAACTCCAAACTAGAAAGGTAACCGATCTAGTTGTTCCACTTCTTGCTAACGTATGCACTTAGCATATCCTTTAGCGTGATTTAACGTATGCACTTTGCATATCCTTTAGTACTAAATAGAATGCTTGTAAACTGCCCATCCTACGCGGGATGAATAGCAACAGTAAGAGTGAGGTGCTTTCCCCCAACCACTTACAAAAAGTCGCCCACGACTGACGACAAACTATGACTCAATCATTGAGTATCCAGCCATATACTCGATATGGAATGGAGACAACCAACTAGGTTGAAAGCAGATTGGAGTTTCAAGCAGCCAATCACAAACACCCATACTCAGCCATCACGTTGTATGGCAGGGTGTAAACTCATACTAAGTCTGCAAGAGAGATTGCATTGGCAGTGCAAAAAATTGCAGAAACAATAATGTCCATGAAGTTGCATGCCGCTCCGAAGAAATTGGTGTTAAACACTAGGGCCCATAACACCTAGTGTGCATGCATTTAACACAAACATATCCGAACCGCAATTCCATGATGAGACTTTGGACCATAACAGAATGTGACAACCCGGTCACACCTAGGTACCAACCATGAGACATTCTCATGGACATAGCATACTTAGCTATATGTAGAAACAACCCTCCGTTAAGGTGGTTTCATAGAACTTGTAATCGTAACAAGTTTGTACGTAGTACCCGACAATTTCTGGCCATTGAAATTGCTCCTGATATTGTGTGCTCAAAATGGTCGAATCCATGGATGCGACCAACACCTAGGGACTTCGTCGCGACACATTGTTAGATAGTTGGCGCCAGTGTCAGTCCCAAAGACTCATATTCTCCACATGTGGAATGTGTCTCAAACAAGGATATCAAGAAAAGAGACATCCATCAAGTACGAGCTGGTACTTCTGTGTGGAGATAACTACAAACACTCTGCGACAAGAGTGAGAGGGACCCTCATTATCATGCTCCACACTGGCTAAACTGAACTCCTTGAGTTCTTAGACCATGTTGTATCCCATGTGACAACATGTGCCAAATCGAACCCTACACAACATAATGTATAGTGGACGCTATGGTCCAAAATACCCTTTTCTAACATGCCCTTGACATGGCTTTGAAACATTCAAGCGTATTTATACGACTTGCACTGGAAACCGTGGGTGTTGCCTGCGCAATCCAACCCCTTTGGTTAACATCTACGTAGTCAAATCCCTTGGTAAGAGCCTCTGTAGAAACTGCTCAACCAGCAGGCAATGGTAACCAACATAGTTAACCGTGTACATAATGATTGGAATCAACTCAAAAAGTTGAATGCGTCCGCTACAGTGTGGTAGATTGCGGAATTCTTTCCTTGAAAGTTTAACTGGGAGAGATCAAACTGTGATCCTCAATGCCTATGGGGTGATGTAGCAGTCACCCTCCGGGTCGTACCCCAAACAATAATGTCCATAGACACTCCGTAGTGCTATAGAGAGAGCAAGAAATCCACACAAGGGAACTGCCTAGCTCTTGTGGACAGCCATGCTGTCTCAACTAATTGCTGCATCTATACCTCCTTGGAGAGATCAGCTGAAAACATGTAGTGCAAAAATGACACTGTATACATCCTCAATGACAAGACCGTTGCTTGTCCATTAACGTCGATGTGTACTTCCCTGGGTAGATCTCTTCACTCTTGAAAACAATCACCCAAAGAATGCCAATAGTTGGGTCTTACCCTTGGCCTGACAATGGCTCTTAGCGTGTGTGGCTCATAGCCCTTGTGCAAATTAGTGTTCAATGGACGAACCGATGAAGACTACTTTGAGTAGCATCTTAGCCACATGCTAGCTTAGAGTTAGAGCACCTTGGCTCAGGTGGACTTACGAGAAAAACACGTATCAAAAGCTTCTTAGAAGATTTTCATTATTCCCTTAAAGAGAGAGAAGGAGAGAGAAGAAGAGCATGCTGGGCTGCGGAACTTTCCTTGAACGACTATGACGTGTATAGTTGATTGCCATGCTCATGTGCATCTTATGCCTAACGTGCAGCGTATCCTATAAGAATGCAACAAGTTTCTGCTATGACTCTCTCATTGAGAGAGGTAACAAAAAAACACAACCACATCTTGATCTACCTGCCTTACAGGGTCGTGATTGTATGAAAATGACTTAGCATTGGCACTTTGCCTGTGAAATAAGTCCTAGATTTAGATGCCTTTTAGTGTTGGTGGGTGTTGATAGCAACCAGCCATCAGGTTCAACAATCCATCACTTAGTCTGTCCTTGACAGAGTTGCGAGTGTGATAGCAGAAGCATAATGCATAAAGTTGTGGAATCCATGCTATCTGCTTAGCATGCCTTGCATGCGAAAACATAAGCCCTTGGCTACTATGACGGTCTCAAGCGTGAGAACCAAAACCATAAGTGCCTTGCACAGAATAAACTGGTAGGGATTCTGTGAGCTGACATTCTCTATTTTGCCAGCTCCCCAAACTTGTGTTCCAAAGCCCTTGATTCCAAATCAATGGCAGTATCTCGGCACAAGGGAGAAACCGTGCTTCATGTAAAACTGCCAAAGCACTTTGCTTTGCACAATGATAGTAAAACAAGAAAAACTTAAACTTGGCTAACCTGGTAGTTGTTGCTGCAACCAGTCGTCATGAAATTCCAAAGGAAAAGTTCGCGTAAAGGTGGCTCGTAGCCAAATCTGCCGTGCGAGAGAGAGTTGTCGCGTATGCTCGTACACCCTCTTGTATCATGTACACCATGAAAGATCCTTCAAGCATAGTGTCAAATCCCTCCCAAGTTTGTATGCTCATAGCATATACCAAACGTGGGCAGTTTCGATGCAAGATGCGTAAATTGAAGCCTTGCTTCACATCAATTGAAGCCTTCCTGATAGCCAACTGAAGCAGTTGTTGACATACAGATATCAGGACAAAAAGAGTCGACCTTGTCGAGTGAGTTCAACTGAAATTAGCTAGTAATGTGTGGCAAACGTCCTTTGTCCGCTTCTAGACACAGTGACAAGGAGTCGGCCATGCCGAACCCCCCACAAATTGAAGCCTTGCTTCATAGACATGCTGTTGTGCTCATAGCCAACGTATGTTCCTGCCATGATATAACTATCATGGCAACAACGAATCGACCGTGTCGAAAATGACATTGTATGGAGAATCATGAAAGTACCTGCAATAGATATGTAACTTGATTGCACTTGCAAGGTGTACCTGGAATTGCGAATACCACTGCGTGGTAAGTATTCTTCGCCGTCTGCTAGAAGTGGCGATAAGGAGCCAGCCTTGCGGAGCACCTTGGCTCCCGTTATGTCAACGAGCAACAGGTTGTGCCAATCTCCTTGAGATTCTAGACCTTGGCGTTGCCATAGCAAGCAATCACATCCGAATCAAAAATGTAAACTAACTGCATACCTCATGAATTGCGTGACGACTTGGAGTACCATGGTGTCGATCTCTGGCAGCATGCATGAACACGCATACCAAGATATGGCGTGCCTTGACCTCTTGCTTCCATGCCGTCATAACTTACCCGCACAACTATTTCTGTCATCGGGCATGTTGTGGATTCCCCTTTCAAGCATGAGGAAAGGTATACTTCGATCCCCTTTGTTTAGTGCAGATACGACCTTGTCGTATCCAAATTTGCATGCCAATGGCGAATCCAAACATGTATGGTGTACACATCATAGTGCTGACTGATGCCGACCTGCCTTGCCGGTTTCTTTCACTTTGCATGATTAGACTCGGCAACTAAGCCACCCTGCATAAGCTGCATGCCCTTTGAACTTCAAAAGGTGTGGATATGGCGGACTGCACCTGAGATCTCCCGTCAATGTCGTGTAATGTTGACGTCCATTACCTGTGACGTGGCTTGGTTGTGCCCGCCTTGATTGTGACTTGTCTATGGCGGCTCGTAGCTACCGTAGACCTGGTGCTTGCATGCCTTGCATGTATTGCCTCGACAGCATGCCTTGCTGACCATGCATGCGAGAGAAGAACCCCTGCTGCTTATGGGAAACTAAACCTGCTAAAGTTGGGAGAAAAAGGTAAAAATAAAAAGAAAAAACAAAAATTTAACCTCTTGCAGCGATGGTGGAGGCGGCCGCCTGCGCGCTCGCGATGCAAGAGTTGCAGCGCGATATGTTGCTCCCTGCAAGGCGCCCCCTTGACGGGTTTTTATCCCCATGCCGGTGCGCTCCCAACAATCCCACTCTGGCCTAATTCGGCGCAGGTCGACTGCCAGACCACTCCCCTACTAGTGACCCCTCCCACACTAGTAGTGAGAATCTCGTCTTCTACTCAAGGGGCCATGCCCGCTGTGCAACATTGAGAAGAGGACCTTCGTCTTCTACTCAAGGGGCCATGCCCGTCGTGCAGCACCGAGAAGAGGACCTTCCACGGTTTTTCCAAAGAGAGAGAGAGAGAGAGAGAGAGAGAGAGAGAGAGAGAGAGAGAGAGAGAGAGAGAGAGAGAGAGAGAGAGAGAGAGAGAGAGAGAGAGAGAGAGAGAGAGAGAGAGAGAGAGAGAGATTCTGGGAGAGAGGGAGAGAGAGAGAGTACATGCCTTGAGAAGAAAACCATGCCTTCCTTCCTGCCATGGCTCCACCCTCCTTCCTCCTCTCCACCTTGCTCTGATACCAATATAAGAACTCCAGGAGCTAGAGAACTGGATCCTCCACCCAACCGCCCATACTTATAGGCTCTTAGCCCTAGGATCCCCTGTCCACACTGCTAGCTGGCCCGTGGCCGCCCGTGGCCGGGGTCCGTGACCCCCCCTTAGGGTAGGGCCCTGCCCGTAGGACCCGTGTCCTGACAATCCCTCACTTTTCAAACACATCAAATGCCATAATGATTTTTCGTAGCTCTGGCTTCAACACTCTCTTTCCAAATGCTTGACACCTATTGCAAGACCTACACCAATGGTGAACATCCTTGTGCAAACTAGGCCATACATACCCCTCTTGCAAGATCTTATGCAAGGTGATCTTTAGAGAAAAATGTCCACCACATGCACCTTCATGATTCTCTTCCAACACTCTATAAAGATCCTCTCGCCAAGGTACACGTCTCAACACGAGATCAACCCCTTTCATGTATAAGACATCACCAATCAATTTGTACTTGTATGCTCTACGCACAAAACCATACTTCTTAGACTTCTAAATGTCTTTTGGAGTGATTCCTGTTAGCAAAAAATCCTCTTCTTGAGCCAAACTTTCTCGACCATGATAAAGAGGTAAATTGGTCCTCAACACAAATAGCTCCCCAATCATGCTTTGAGCTGCTTCATGTGCCTCTCCATTTAGAGCACGTTCAATGTGTCTGATGCTCCATGCTTCGAACTTTTTTAATAGGCCTTTAATTCTGAGACACATTTCCTTCAATGAGGTGTTGTTGCTCTTCCACACACCCAACACTTGCTTCACAACTAACAAGGCATCACCTTTTATGCTCAACCTTCTAACCCCATGCTTCAAACAAATGTGTAATCCAGCTTCCAGCGTAGCATATTCAGCCTCTTTGTTACTATGCGCATCCAACTTGAACCCTCTCTTGCATACCAGCTTCCCCTCTGGATCATAAAGTGCTATACCCCTGAAGCTGCATCATGGCTCTTACTATATGAGCCATCAAAGAAAAAACACATGTGCATTGCTGATCTGTGGCACTTCTTCAACTACCTTCCTCACCGCCTCTTCCTTAACAAGAAGGGGATTCTCCTTGTAGGTCAACAAATCAGCTAGGGTAGCTCTTTAACTGTCTTCCACTAAAAAAGAGAACTCGAACTCTTGCAGCTCAATTACCCATTTCTTGACCACATTTGACATATTTGTGCCATTGATTAACTGTGGAAAAAAAGCATAGCTCGTCAAGAAAACAAAAGGTCGTGGTAGCAAGTAATGACGAAATTGTCGACAAGCAAATATCACACTGACCATCACTAGCTCTACTTCCGAGAATTTCCTCTCTGCTACCAACTTCACTCGGCTTGCACAATACACTAGCCTCATATAATGGCTGCCCTTCCCCTTCTGCAATAGCATGGCTCCAATGGCATCATCCCCTACTGATGGATTTACATAAAAAACTTTTTCCCAATCAGGATCCTGCATGGCTGACAACCCCCCTAACACCTCTTTGACCTCTTGAAACACCTCTTCACACTTGTCATCCCATTGCAATGGATCATGCTTTGCCACTTGTTGTAATGGATAAAGGAGCTGTGAAGACAATGGGATAAACCGTGCCATGTACTTTACTTTGTGTATAAAGGTTGCCGATTGCTTCGTACTCGTAGGTGATGGAAGAAGAATAATAGACTTAACCTTGTTTGGATCAGCCTCAATGCCATTTTCTGACACCATATGGCCCAATAACTTCACCCTTGGCTGTGCTAGATGACATTTCTTTGGATTTAGTTGTCCTTCACATTCATCATATCGAGCCAATACCATCTGCAGCTTCTCATGGTGTTCAACGCGACTGCTGTAGACACATAAGTCATCCATAAAAGCTTTAACACAACTACCAATGAATGGTTCCAACACCCAATTTGCTCTCTCTTGATAAAAGGATGGTCCATTTGTCAACCCAAATGGAAATACCGTGTAACAATAACAACCCCACGGTGTCATGAAAGCTGTCTTTGTTCGGTCTTTAAGAGCAATCTTCAATTAAAAATAGCCTGAAAAACCATCACACACACTGTACCTCTCATAGCCAGCCACTAAATCCAAGATCTGATCAATGAATGGAAGAAGATATGGGTTCTTCTTACTGGATGCATTTAAGGGTTTAAAATCTACACAAATCCTCCACTTCCCATCTTTCTTCGGGCTGACTACTACTAGACTCACCCATTCTGTGGTCTCTACTGGGACTATGAACCCTACCTTCAATAACTTGTCTACCTCTTCCCGTAAGGCTGCCATCTGCTCTTGACCCATCCTTCTTAGCCTTTGCCGCACTGGCTTAGCACCCTCTTTCAGCTCTATATGCATCTCTTTGCCCTTGAACCCTCTGATCTCTTCATATGAAGTAATGAACAAATCAGGAAAACTAGCCAGCATGTGCAAATATATCTCCTTCTCCATAACTGAGAGGTCTCCACTGATCATTTGTGTCATCAATTCCTCCTTCTTTGACAATTCAAACTTGGTTTGCATCAGCCCTTCAATCACTTCATAAGGCCCTTCACTTTCATCTTCAACCTCATTTGCAAATGCAACTAAACTAGACTCCTGGGTTTCTTTGTCCATCAAAAGAAATGCAACATCAACATCCTCATCACTACTGGTAGTACTATCACTATCCTCATCAGTCACTGTGGAATACTCTTCATCACTAGACTCATCCTCAACTTCATAAAGCTCCTCCAACCGTTTCCTTGTGTCCATATTATAAAGCTTCTTGGCATCTGTCTTTCCATAGAGGCTAATCGTACCACGTCGCCAATCTTGAACAGCTCCCACTGCACGTAACCATGGTCTACCTAGTATAATAGGATATTCTCCCAACCCTGTTGGCATCACATGAAAATCAACCACCACCTTTGCATCGTATGCCTCCACTTCTAAGCTCTTTACGACACCCAAACATTTTACTTTTTGATGGTTTGCCAATCTAATCCGGAAGCCTGACACTCCAGTCACTGTAAGACCCATCTTTTCAACGCATGAGTGTGTTATGACACATATTTGGGCTCCTCCATCAACATAACCTTGTCCCATATTTTTTCTTTTGTTCCACACATCTACTATTGGACAGATGTCTGGTAGCTCATCCATTGCCAACACCTTCACTGAACCTCTCTCTGGCTCTTTCCCAAAAGTAACATCGGATTTCCTGCTTGTCAGATCCTCCTTCAAGTCATAGCTTAATTGCCCATTCCCTAATGGAAAATATGAAACATGAAACTTGCGACGAGCCCTTCTTTTCCTCTTGGCCTTGATATCCTCGCCTTCATGACTCTTTCCCTTCTTCTTACTAGGACCTGGGGCACTTCTTCCTTCCTTGTCATCTGTGGTCCTCTTCCCAATAGGCATCACTAATGTATCCTCTAGCTTTGATGCCTTCTCCAAGGTGACTACACTTATCACTTTTGTCTTTACCTTTTCCTCTTGGGTTAATCCACTGGTTCCTTCTTCTCCTTTAATTTTGATGCCATAATCATTTGACCTAGTTAGCACCTGTCTTGGCAATGGATACATGTCTCCCCCCATCCTTGGTGGATTATCACATTGCAGGCTGATGTGACCCAACTCTCCACAATTATAACATGTGGGAGTCTGCCTCCAGAACCTACCATTGCTTTGTCCAACACCATTCTTGGGTCTTTCTTCACCTCCTGGCTGATTTGCAAATCTCCCTCCACCTTGATTATTTCCCACTTGACGTAGCAAGTTTAGGCTGAGATTCTTCATTAAATCTACCACTTGCCTCATGTCTTGTCTTAGCCCATCATCTTGCACTGATGTAGCGACCACTGCTGGCATAACCCGAGGAGTAACAGAAACCACCGGTTCATGATGAACCCCTAGAATGCGACCTTGTAAAGAGTCCATAGGCTGAAATTCAGACCTCATGGGCAAAGACTCCACCCCTAACTGGCTCATTTTCCTCAGCTTCCACTCTTTGTTCCTTGCTACCTCTAGTGCATCTTCATATGTCCTAGGTTTCTTTAGCTCCACTCTCCAACGTATATTCTCCCAAAGACCAGCCAAGAACCTGTCCTTCTTCATCATGTCAAGCGGGGGTACTTGTGGTGCTAAGGCCTTGCACATCCGCTCCCATGCCAATGAAAACTTACGTATGTACGCATCTACCGGCTCACATTCCTTCTGCACCAAACCTTGTACTTCTTGCCACACTTTGTCAGGATCTTCTATCTTCACAAACTCCACTTTCAACCCATGCCGTAGATTGTCCCAACTCAACCTTACGGGTGGATCAGCCCCACGCAACTCTTCTTCAAATGCTTTGGACCAAACTCGTGCATCACTCTTCAAAGAGATTTGGAGAAGACGTAACATCTGCGCAGGGTCATGAATCTGGTTGCTAATGCAGGCAACCTCCATCTTTTCCAAAAAGTCTTCCACATCTTCATCACTTCTTCCATGAAACTCCAGATAAGAGAAAGCCATGGCTACCCAAGTTTCGATGCTTTGAGAACCCCTTCGAACACACGTGCAAAAATCCAAAACTTTTTGACTGACTCAATCCCTAGAAACTTCAATGGAGCTTGTCTTTAGATGAAGAAAAACACATGCACATCAAATGACTTTTCATAGTTAATCATCGGAATTACAATAGGAAAAGGACATTCCAGTATCTCTCTCAATCTTCTTGGCCCGAACATAAAGACTATGCGCTGCTGGAAATAGATCTTCCTGGAAACATGAACATTTATTTGGATTCTTTGAGTTAAATGAAAAGGAGTGAATTGAGGTCCGTTTTGATCATCCATTAAAGCCAACCATGCAGCTCCCAAGAAGGCACATCTGACTTATCCTCTGATTTTGCCAGAATTTTAGTAGCATAACAACATAAATGGCTCAAAAGACCAAAAAACTAGCCATCATAACTTGGAAAAATTTTGACAGAGTTTCCCCAGAAGTAGATCAGTGAGAACCCAAAATATAGACTGTATATGTATGCATAAACTGCCAACAATAGAACCCGAGCATCAAGTGGGAATCACTAATACATAGCCTATGGCAAGGTCACAAAAAGAGTGCTCCAGCTACCTATATCACCAAAAGGATCTCCACATTTGAGAATCCCCCAGCTCAATAAAACCTTATGGTATCGACCCTCTCACGAAGGCTAATGCAAATCGCGTATAGTCAAGTCTCAGAAATGACTATCTTCTAGACCAAGTCTCCAAGTCTCAGAAATGGCTGGGACTGCCAAATAAAACCAAGTATGGCTCCACAAAGGCGTACAATGGCAGTTTCCACAAGTAGTGTACAATACCAGCAGACAATGCGCTCAAACAGGCACCAAATGATGCATACCCACAGAAACTGCAAATGACTCCCACTGTGAGTGTATCACTCTACTCGAGCTACCTGTACCTGTGTGAATAGACTATACCTGTACCTATCCCTGTAACCTGTAACCTGTAGTCTGCAATCTGAAAACCTGTAATCCTGAAGCTGAAGGTACTCGAAGAAGATCCTCCGTGGGGGCGCCAAAAGAATGTGAGCAGGATGAAAACTAACTCAACGCGTCTATAATGACCCAACACACACTCTTGGGATGATACATACACACACTATGGGGCACCACTCGGATTACACAACCCACCTGGCCGAGACAGGGAACACACCTATGGAGTGAGAGGAGAGAGACTATCTATTTACCCACTCCACACAGACACACACACACACACACACCCAAAAAACTCAGCTCAAAAGAGGATAATTTTTGATGTTTAGATACAATTGAGCTTGGGCCATCACCAATGGGGCAAATAGCTCACACAATATGGGTAAAGTATGCCAGATACAATCACAAATTGGAGCAGAAGCTTCGCTCATAGGAGAAACTTACACAGCCAAATCAATAGAAAAATAGTGAGGAATTTGGAAAAATGGACAGCTCCATCGTTTCCGGAACGGCCCAAAACCCCAGTCTACAGTGTCAAAGTGCTCAAATCTGACCTTGGATGAGCAATTTATGGCCAAAATAGGCTTCAAAATGAGCAAAAACACAGTTGTGGCTGTTCCTCCTCTTCTCTTCGCTCTTTTTCTAGTCTTTTCTCTAGTTTTTCAGTTCCCACACTTAGCTTTATTACTTGGGCACCCTTGGCCTTTTAGTTGACCTCAAACGGATCCCGAACATACCAAAAACTGACCTCGCAGTGCATAGTTGTCACCCTGCTGCATCCATCTGCACACCTGGCACTCAACTTTTTCCAATAATGCATCCCACAACCACGTGAAGTGGCCCCAAAAGATGATCCTCATGATGACCTCTTTGCATAATTATCACAAGAAAACACCCATGTTGTGTCCGTACTTATCCACGTGCAAATATTGACCCCATTCGACCTCCTGACGCCACTAGATGCCATGTGACACACCTGCTTACCTCATGTCATCGGCCCATGGATAGCTTCCTCGAGAATTTTTACGTGCTACCAACTCCTCATTATTATAGAAAAAACACACTGGTATTGGTAATGAAAAACGATGCACTATGTACACGTTGTCCTACCTGTACACATGTGGGCCCCACGTAACCACGTGGCTCTGGAAAATGGGCAATCCTTTATTTGATACACCATGCATGGGTATGTACATATTTGCAATCACTTGCTCCAAAAAACTCCTCACACCATGACTTCCCGTAGTTGGCCATTTGTCAACAATATCCGAAGGCCTAGCAGTGCAAGAGCTTATCCAAGGAATGCCAATAGCACAAGTCGATGTGATGAGAGAATTAACAACACCATGAAATATTTTCGTTGTTGCTCCGTATTTACAAAGCACCAACATAATAAATGTTACAACACATGCCACACTAAACTACTCCATTTCACCACATTACGTACCTGCTATGCCAACCAGAGTATACCAGAACAATCTTGCCGCAGGTATATGTCAATGCACTACCCATAACTCCTCCAATCAGGCCTAACATGATTACAAAAACAAGATCTTCAATACATGATCAAGCCACTGCTGATCCCGTACAAACCACAACTACGGCCACTACAGAAATTACTGGTTGTTCCACGCACAATAGCAACCATTGTTGTTGCAAAGAACGCTCTCCATAATAGATAGCTTTTCCACCTGCAAAAAGCAACCAATCAAGTCCATTTTGGCTTTGCAGACAGCATTTTATGAGTTCAAACTTAAGGAAAATACCATGATGCCACTTTTTCTACAACAAACAAAACTCCAATAACAGGTGCCCTAAAAGATGCCGCAACCCAAGTTGAGCTCCACAAGTAACAAGATCCTTGAGCATTTTGCAGGCATCTCCATGAGAAATGATAGTGTTTAAAACCACCTTGATTTAGAAATGCATCCATACAAGCTTCTATATGAACCAATGGCCCTCGCTTGCCAGTAGCAAGGCCCCTTGCCACAGATCCTTCAGTCCCAAAAATTTGTACACGGACACAGATGCAAGAATCTTTCAAAGATTGATCTGCCAGGTCAGAGTACAACCATGTTACATGCAGAATTCATAATAACTTAGCAGGTCATCTCTCACATATCAGTGATGTGGATTTCATAAACACGCCAATTTGCTACAAGTCAGTAGAGTTTTAACTTTCTCCCCCTGTTATTATTTGCAAACAGCATGTCTCTATAGTCATAATCCCTTCTACATAAAGTAGACGTCATGGCTCAACGAGAAAAAAAGAAACAAAAGGGTGTGTGCAGGCACCTTAGGTATCTCAAAAAATGATCGCGTGCTCTTTCAACTACAATATCTCCAATATGCCACAAGAGTAATTTGCAATGTAACGTACAGTAAGAGAAAGAATCTAAAGGATAAACCCCCTGTAAACAATGGATGGTCAAACTCGCGTTCCACCCTCCCCACCCATGCACCCGAACTTGTGGTGCTTAATTAAAAGATGAAAGAAAATCTAACTAGCAGCAGCCTAAGTTGTCATGAATCACTGTGGATAATGGATAATCAGAGAGTTGTAGTAGACACCAAAATGCAATGGAAAAGTACCACATTTATGGATGATTTTGGTGAAGAACCTTGAGAACATGAGAGAAGAAGCGACTTGACTTACAAACCATTGAAACCATACCTTCACGCAGAGGGGTTTTAGGACTAGAATGTCAGGCACATTTACCCCGTTGAGATAAGCATCAGGCATTCCAGAACCAGCTGCAGCAGGGGCAATGTATTTACACGATAAAGTAGAGAATAGCACCAGTATGAGATTCCTCAAAACTAGAATGGCGTAGGCAACATCCTACCTGTAATCCCACGATACAAACCTCAGCGTTGGTCTTTTTTTGTATCACAAACACATTCATACCTTTTAATTTCCATATATTGAGTTATCTTCAGAAACTTGAATGACGCGATGTTCTCCACTAGCACAGAAAAAGGAATCAATAAATCAAACAAAGTGGAAATGTGGTTGTCAATAACAAAGGAAAGTTGTTCTATAAAGTTTGCTAAAAATTATTTAGATGAGTTAATTTTTTTTTGTAGTTGCGTAGATGCGTGCTACGGGGGGAGATTCACTCCGTCAAAGTCACCTGGGATTCGGATCAAGCCCCTCCATAGGCCATGCACACGTTCTCCTCGAAGGTTGCCCAAGCCTTTCAAGGATAGAATGCTTTAAAAAAAAAAATGGCATGCAAGCATAAGTCAATCAAACAGCACACACAAATAAACAAAGATACACATGAGGCCATAAAACACGCAAATCAAGCATATGAAACAAGCAAATGATACAGTATGCACACACATAGAAACATGTAACAATTCAAAAGCAAAGAAAGCATATGAAATAAGCAAATGATACAGTATGCCCACACGTAGAAACATGTAACAATGCAAAAATAAAAAAGCGTACCATCAGATCCAGCTATTCCTGCACAAAACACAAAAAAACAAGTCAGTTGGATTTGTCCAATCAATGCAGACATTAAGATTCGCACTCTCAATTTTGCATGATTCGCCTATCGAAATCCGTACATAGTGCCGTGCATATTCTTAGGCCTACTGCATGCTGACGCGTCATCGCGTGCCACCTCAATACCTCCTCCCCATTATTGGGGTGTGGGTCAATTTACTCCAAAGGCTCCGGTTCACCCTTCAATTGCATAAAATTGTGTAATACATAGCAAGCGCTAATAACCAAGGGAGCAAAGGAAAGATTGACATTGAGGTCGCAGAGGATGCGCCATCGATTTTTCAATATACCAAAGACATTCTCAACCTTAACCCTACCCTTCGCAATGTGTCTATCAAAAACATTCTTTTGTGGCAGGTCTTGCCCACCTTTGGATTTATAAGCTTTGAGAAGAAAACTCATAGGCTTATACGCTGAATTCCCCACAATATACGGCCTCACTCTCAAGCCGCTCACTTCTAGAAGAGACGTATTCAAAATCTCGTTCCGCTTCATTTGAGCATATATTGTAGACCCCTTGAAGACTGTGGAGTCGTGTGTGCCTCCTGGTGCACTACAAACCACATTCCAAAATATTTTTCTGGAGTCAATGATGCCCTGAAGAAGAATGTTGTGGAATCCATGGTGACTAACATACTGTGTAGGAAAAAAGTTTCCTTGAGGCTTGCGTGCAAGCTTTATGTGAGTGCCATCAACTGCACCACACATGTTTGATAGGTCCATAATATCCAGAAACTCTTCTATGATCTTTGCTAATCGCCTTCTTGAAGGCGTCTCTAAGTGGGTCCGAACAAGCATCTCCTGAGTTGAGAGTGCTCTAATGATAAGGTTGGTGTACTTCCTAATTGTAGAATCTCCCATTCCAAATAATTGACATAATGTTCTTGCGGAATGGCCATGTGCAAGTCTCCATAGCACTCAACTAAGTGCTTGATCAACTTGGATGGGCACCCTAGACCATCCATACACATCAGGACACGGGGGATGGGGGAGGATCAATACTTTCAGCTCATGAAATGCCTCGTAAGACATCCTATAGTACATCCTAAAAGTAGCTTGACAATCTACTCGCCCTGATGTCCAAATAGCTGAGTGGATGACATTCCAAACTGTCACCTGCCTAGGGAAGCACCACCACATCCGTGGCTCCATCCCAATCAACCCTCCTCTATCAGACCAAACATGGATGCAATGCAATAGACTACACAACCAATCAAACAAACATACATAGATTGCATTCTATGCCTCCTATGATCCTGCCCTGTGTCTTACTTACTAGGGAAAACAAGATGCAGATTTAGCAACAACACAAGAAGCAGTTCAGCTGCATCAACATCATCCATCCCACATCTCCAAAAAACAAAATAACGCATTAAAGAATAATACCAAGTAGAAGTTTGATTCCATTTAATTCCTCCCTCCCTCTACACAATTTTAAATTGATTAGTAAATTACCTTGGGTTTGGTGACAATCTTTGCGAGGTCCAATTGAAATTTTATGTACATTTCCATTCGTCGAGCCTCCTCATCCATCCTCAGCTTCAACAATATTTCCTCTTGGGTAGCCCGCTCCTTCTCACAGTCTCTCATTGTTTGGCCATCTCTTTGAACCCCTCCCCGAGAACTTTGGTAGTAGATCCTAACTCTTGGAAGGTCTTGAACATGAGGGATGCGTGTTGCATCCCCCGTATCCACTACGCCGGCCACACTCGCAATTTACTCTACAATAGTCTCACCATTGCCTCCACCCTTGCCCCCTGCCTCCCCCCCAAATCTCTCCTTCCCCCTCATCCTCTCCATCATTGGATCCATCTCTCTCTTGAATGCCCTGACTCCTTGCATGAATGCTTTGTGAGCTAGCACAATCAAAGGCTCCTGGAATCCCCACACATCGTGGAGTGGATGACCACAAAGTGTTGACCACCTCAAAGTATTCCCATGTGGACCTTATCCCCCCCCAGTGGTTGTTGCTTTTGAATTTTCTTTTTTATAATTTTTTTCTAAGAGTGTCTATGCGGTTCCTGACCTGCTCTGGTGTAAAGGTGCCAGTGAACCTCATTGTTTATTTGCAATGTAACCGTTACGGTCTTCCTCCTAGTCTTTCGGTCTCAAATTGCCTTTGTTCACATGAGACCATCTCTCTTCGTAGTGTTTAAGCAAGGTCGATGTTGCGGTCTCATCCCACACGGGTATCGTCACACAAGGACGTTTAGCCCCCTTGGTCGACTCACTAGATGAGGTCACAGGAGGACGCAATGGAACAATAGTTGGGGCAGTGGGCAGAAGAGAAGTCCTAACATTCAATGTGGGCATGGTCATAGAAGCCCCCATGCGAGGAGGCCTGAAGTCATAGGGAATCAACAAGGAAAATGATGCAGGTGGGGGCCTTGGCCTTATGAAGAAAACAACCGAAACAACACTCAGTTGGAGAGGGATGGTCGGCTTGCTCAATCCTATGTTCTCAATTGACTGACCCTCACTCAATCAGCCCCCCCAACCATCCTCTTGAAGCAACTGCATAAACCCTAGGTCTTCGTTCAATTGGGTTTCAAACATTGTTTCATTACCACCCAACTGTTAGCAGCAAGCTAACGTGGACACCGTTTTTCGGAGTTCTCCTTGTAAAAACAATTATTATTTTGATAAATCGGGAATATTGTAACTCCTATTTTCTTGATAAACCTTGTAATTAATGAGCTGGGGCTACAAGCTTTCAGATTGTATCAGCCATTCAATTCCCAGCTTTGGTAGAACTCCAGATTATCACTTTTGACCACCCAAAAATCTTGGCTAAGGTATAAAAGCCAATTTTTGTAAGTGTTTTATAAGTTTTTGGATAAGAAATACACAGCGTGAGCTAACGGTGCTCACTTCTCTCCTTCTCACGCTTCCTACTCCCTCTCCGGTTGTCACATTGCGAATGCGTTTGTTGCATTGCAACCGCAGGTAAGAGCTCTACGCATTGACGTAAGCCATTCATAGTATTTCGTAGCATTTGGCGTCGTCGACCCGCGGCCTAATTTCATCATAGCTAGGAATTTACACTTTTAAAACAAAAACTAAGCATAGGTGGGGTATTGGGGCATCATTGCTAAGCATTTAGATGCATTCTGGGTCGAAAATGACTAGGTCAAAAATCCACTGCGGTTAATAATCGCGATTTTGGAACTTGACCTAAAGTGGGGTTTGAGGCCATAGGCATGTGTTGCTTAAGTCTTATAAACTTGTCCTAGAAGTTTCGTTACATTTGGATGTCATTTGATGCTGTAACGGATGTGATTTGCTTGCCGATAAGCGATTGGCTTTTGGTGATTTCAGTCACTTGAGTGTAGCTTGAGTTAGATGCGAGTTGTTAGTTGTTTTCCAAGAGATCGACAACCTCTTGTAGCCTCTATGCACTAGTCGAGTCAGCTTCGTCCCACTGTTTGACAAATTAATCGTGGTTCTCGTTAATACTGCAATAAGATAGGATAGTGAGGTTAGACTTGCGTTCCACATTTTGCACCGTTGCCGGGGAACGAAGAGACCTAAACTAGGGAAAAACAAGAGCGTCTTGTGTAATTGTCCTTTAACTTCCTCTAGGTTCGCTTAGAGTTCAAAACTCTTTTTAGAAACCACATAGCTTAAGATTGTCGTCTTTTGATGTGTAGAGGTAGCTTGGAAGTAATCGTACTTGCTGAGTACCTTTAGGATTGTAGGATTGTAGACTTAGATTAGGATTTGGAGAATGATTGGTAGACGAAACAAGTCTTAAGATCAAGAATCTGAAAAACATAAAAAACACAAGAAAATGAGTGTTGGTGGACACTTTTCACAACCTCATTGCATGAGAAACTAGGAGTAGGGTAAGTAGGATCCGAGGTGGATTTCATAGCATTGCTCTCTCTGAAAGAATCAAGTGTGAGTTGTTATGTAAGGTTGCAGAACTTCAGGTTTACGGCTAGAAATAGCACGAAAAGACTCGAATTCACTCAATCCAACTGGGGAGTAAGCCTAAAAGTTGTATGAACCAGTGGATAAGCTCAAGGACACTTCAAGGTAAAATTTCAAGAAGTTGACCAAAACTCAGATTATTTACTTTTTCTTGACTTTTTAGGCCAAACTAAGTTTTGACTTGATTCATAGGCTTAAAACACATCATAAAAGGACTGTCCTTGAGAAAATCTCAAAAAGTGCTCATTTCAAGCCTCAAGTTAATAATTGTGATTATTAACTTTTTGCTCTACATTGGCCAAGGCTCATACCATTGACTCATTGCATGTGTACAAACAACTTTTGTAAAGGCCCAAGAGATTTGGATCACTAAACTGGCAAAACACTGGGTGAAAACTAAAGTTTGTACTGACTTTTTGAATCTTGAGTGTGAATAAAGGAAAAATTTATTCAAACTTTTGTGAAAATTGATTCATAGGCTTATATTGAGGTGATAAACATGTGTGTATTCTCAGTTGACCAAAAACTTGCAAAAATTTGACAAAAGTAAATAATTGTGATTATTTACATTTGCCCTGTTTTTGAACTTTTTTGACCAAGTTGGCATACCACTAGGTTTACCATGTTGTTGTTGGAATTAAGGTTGCAGAGAAACACACACAGCTTGGAGAAGACGAAGGAAGCTCAAGGCACACAAAAGAGAGTGTGTTACTTAGTGTGCAATGGAAAGATAGATAGCCCTAGAGTGATGGGCGTATATACAATGCACGGGGGAAAAAACCTCCCAAAGAGGGAAAAAATGCCCCGGCGGTCCTAGTGTGTTCACACACATCACTACCACATGTATATGGTAACAAATCCCCCCTGGAGTGATGCGATGAACAAGAGCTGGCACATGAGTAAAGGGAAGTGCCATGCCCTGAGGACATGATCAGTCCACAAAGGGGAGTAAGCCCAAAGCTTTGCGGAAAGCTTCAAGCTTCTCACGAGACAATGCCTTTGTGAAAAGATCTGCAAGGTTGTCCTATGTTGGCACATAAGCCAAGCTGATCGCTCCTGCTGAGAGCCTCTCCCTAACATAGTGGTAATGCACCTCAATGTGCTTTGTGCGAGCATGAAAAACTGGGTTCCTCGCAACTACCAATGCGCTCTGACTGTCAGTGTAGATAGTGTTGGCAGTGTCCTGTCCAACACCCAAATCATCCATAAGGCGTCTGAGCCATACACACTCAACCGTAGCTGTGAAGACTGCCCTGTACTCAGCCTCACAACTCGAAGTGGCCACAGTAGGTTGCTTCTTGATCAACCATGATATACATGAACTGCCAAGCATGAAACAAAAACCACTTGTGGACACTCGCGTGTCAAAACAACCAGCCCAATCTGAGTCCGAAAAAGCATGTAAGTCTGTCGGCAATGATCCCCCCTTGGGATAAAACAAGCCAAGATGTAAAGTGACACTAAGGTAGCGGAAAATCATCTTGACAGCTTGCCAATGCTTAGACCCTAGGCTATGCATAAATCTGCTGACCCGTGAGACTGCAAACTGAATATCTGGCCTCGTGTTGCATACATAAATGAGGCAACCAACAGCAGTTTGGTAAAGAGTGACATCAGCAGGATCGCCAGCATCATGTAGACTCAACTTCAAACCTGTTTCCATGGGAGTGGCAATAGGTTTGCAATCCTCAAGTCCAAACTTACATAGCAATGTCTCTATGTAACTTTTCTGACACAAGGCAATACCACCATCACACTGCTTAAACTCTATACCCAAGTAATGATGCAATAGTCCAAATCTTTCATCTTGAAAGTAGCATTCAAATCAGCCTTAAATTCAGCAATATGTCTCTCATTTGGTCCAGTGATCAGCAAATCATCAACATAAAGAACCACAATGAGAAATACATCATCCTCGCGCTTTACATACAATATGCTTTCTGTTGGACTGTTACGAAAGCCTCATTTAACCAAATGAGTGTCAGCTGTCTCATACCAAGCACGAGGAGATTGCTTCAACCCATACAAAGCCTTCTTACATCTGCACACTTTGTCCTCTTGTCCTTTTATGACAAAACCGCGAGGCTGCGTTACATAAACTTCCTCAAATATGTCACCATTCAAGAAAGCAGTAACAATGTCTGATTGATGTACATCCCAACCAAAATGATCTGCCAATGCACATAGAAAATGCACGGTAGTCATACGACAAGTGGGAGCAAAAGTCTCTTTATAATCTATGCCTTTCTGCTATGCATAACCCTTTGCAACAAGTCAAGCCTTATGGCGATCGATCTCACCATCCGGCTTGCGTTTCAACTTGTAAACCCACTTCGTACCAATGGCCTTTTTGCCAGGAGGAAAATCACATAAAGTCCATGTGTCATTTTCTATAAGTGCATCATATTCTGATTGCATGCCAGCGATCCAATTTTATGAATTCTGTGCTTCATTAAAAGACAGAGGCTCCTCAACATCATGTAAACTAGACACAGCCAAAGCATGACAATCTGATGCATAAGATGCATGGCGAGAGCCTGAACGAGTACAACTAGACAAAGACGAGAGCCTGAACGAGTACGACTAGACAAAGGTGCATCCAATTTAGTGTCACGCAAAGTGTGCACCAGCCATTTTGGCATACCTCTAGCCTGCTCATTTTTAGCCCTTTCCTCATCAAGTACATCATGTACATTTGCATGAGTAATAGGCTGATCTAAAACATTTTCAAAAACCCCCATAGGCTGTACATTTGCCTCATTGGAACTTACATTCGTATTTCCACCACTAAAAAGAGGCAACAAAGTGTCATAAATGTCCTGTGAGCTTACATTACTGTCTCTAGTACATGACAGCAAGGGCTAAATAGAATCTTCCACAAACACTACATCCCGTGAAACCAGAATACGTTGTGTTTGCAGATGATACAACCTGTAACCTTTGCTTTCAGCACTATAACCAACAAAAATACATTTGACAGCCTTATCATCCAATTTTCTGCGCTGCACTTGTGGCACCAAAGCATATGCCAAATAGCCAAAAACACGCATGTGCTCAATAGAAGGCTTTCTATCATGCCATGCTTCATGTGGAGTAATAGACTGCAAAGATTTCGTAGGACACCAGTTAAGTACATATGTGGCACACATGATGGCCTCAAGCCAAAAAGAATGCGGCAAAGCTTGACTTTTGACCATACATCGTGCCATTTCCGTTAGTGACCTGTTTTTCCTCTCAGCAACACCATTTTGCTGAGGTGTATAAGGCACTGTACATTGGTGTTTTATCCCACGACTAGCCAGAAATGCATTAAATTCATGAGACATATACTCCCCCCCTCGATCGGAACGGAGGGTGCCCATAGTACATGTCGAGACATTTTCAGCCATAGCCAGAAATTGTTTGAAACACATAAAAACTTCGGACTTCGCTTTAAGCGGAAATACCCATGCATGCCTAGAGTAATCATCAATGAAAGTCATGAAGTACATGTAATTGCCCAAGGAAGGAGTTTGCATGGGCCCACAAACATCACTACGCACAACCTGCAACCTGCATGTGGCCCGAACTGAACCATCCTTTGGAAATTTAGAATGCTGCATCTTACCCAAAATACAACCTTCACAAACATGTTTGACAGGTGCTTCAAGAGGTGTCAAAGAAGCAACCATATCAGATTTCTGCAAACGCAGCAAACTGGCAAAATTCAGATGACCAAAACGTGCATGCCAAAGTTTTGCATCTGAAATAGCCCTTGAATCTGCAACAGCATTTGCAAAAGTTTTTCCACACTTGTCATACAAAGTGAACTTATACATGCCATGGCACAAAAGCCCAGATGCAACAACTTCATCACCAAAACTGAGATCATGAATTGTACATCTGTCATCCACAAATTTGACTACAAGTCCAAGTCTAGCAAGTGCGGATAGAGACAAGAGATTCTTCTTGATCCCAGGTACATAAAGTGCATCAACAAGTGTGAAGGAACTGTCATTAGCAACAGTGAGCACAATCTTTCCAACTCCCTGAATTGGATAAGAGGCGTTGTTGGCACAAGTGACTGAATTCCCATGAGGGACAGACTCGAGAGAGGTAAACAATTCACGATGTGAGGTAATGTGCTTTGTAGCACCACTGTCAAAATACCACACATGTGAATCTGCAGCAACTGACAAGCATGCATCATGGACAACAGGATTGTAAGTGCACTCTGCGCTAAAAGCCCATTCTGCATCAACATCAGCATTACAGTCTCCTTTCACAGAAGACTCAACAATGGCTGCATTTGTAGTGGAACCACCCTCTTTCTTCTTAGCCTCTTTGGCCTTCAACTTAGGACACGACTTGATCAAGTGATCATTGGATTTACAATAATGGCAAGCATCTTCTTTTTGCCCTTATCACCAGAATTTCCAGACGAATTGCTGCCAGCAGAAGCATTAGGAACATAATTTTTGCCACTCGCAGCAGAACCATAAGAAGTGGCTGCATTGCTGTTACCACCCTTTCTTTGAGAAGCAATAAAAGCTTGTTCAACTGCACGCTGTCTAGTCCTATTTTTTCTGGAAATTGACTCTTGCAATAGCAATGTGCATAATGCATCAAACTTGACAACTTCTGGATTTCCTTGGGTCATAAGTCTCCAAGTACTAGCAAAAGTCTGGTAAGAATCTGGTAAGGCATCAAGAACAGTCTGCACAAGGGAACTGTCTGAAATAACTTCACCTGCAAAAATAAGTTGCTCATTGATATCCTTGACACTAGCAAGGAAAGCGTCCATATCATCTTCCTCATGCATAATCTTCGACTCCAGCTCTTTACGCAGCAAAGAAATTTTAGCCTCATTGCGGCTTGCATAAAGACCTGCTAGAATATCCCAAGCCTGTTTTGCAGATTTTGCTGAACGGATGTGAGGAAAAATGGTGCGCTTCACAGACAACGCAATCAATGCATGAGCCTGTGCATCCTTAACATCCCAACGAGCTTGTTCTGCCGTAGGCAAAACAACTCTAACAGCTGCAATCCTTGCAGCAAGACCTGCAACATCCTCAACATCGCCTACATCCTCAGAACCAGGACGTACATCAATGCCCTGCACAATGTTCCAGACACCCTTTGACGCAAGAACATGTTGCATCATATAAGCCCACATAGGGTAGTTGTCCCCATCCAACCTCTCCTCAGCAGCAAACATCTTGAACACATCTGTGTTGTTGTTGTCAGCCATGGTAAATGTTGCACCTGATGTGAAAACTGCCTGAAAATAGGAGAGACGGAGCGAGAACAACCTGTGCTATATAGCACAAACCGTAGAAGACTATAAGGCACCTGTTATGCAGAAAACGGTACTGACAAAAATTCTGCACAAAATGACGAAATAGCCTGTGCAGTCTGCCTGTAGTGAAAGCGGAAGCCGAATTGAGCCCAAATCAAAATTCTTTGCGACCTGCGAACGCTTGCCAAAGCTTAGTGAAATCGGAGAAAGTGAGCAGGCGTGTGCTGGAGCAACTGGCGACTAAGCCCGGGAGGATGTGACCTGCTCTGATACCAATTGTTGGAATTAGGGTTGCAGAGAAACACACACAGCTTGGAGAAGACGAAGGAAGCTCAAGGCACACAATAGAGAGTGTGTTACTTAGTGTGCAATGGAAAGATAAATAGCCCTAGAGTGATGGACGTATATACAATTCACGGGGGAAAAAACCTCCTAAAGAGGGAAAAAATGCTCCGGTGGTCCTAGTGTGTTCACACACATCACTACCACATGTATATGGTAACAATTGTAATAAGCCCACAAACCAAATTTGGTAAGATTTGAATCACTGGAGTGAAAACTGTGATAAAAATTGCAAAGTTAGCTTGCGGACAGATAATTAATGACCATTTGACAAAAAATTGTTCAAACTTGATGAAAATTGGCTAGTGACCTTAACATAAGGTGCTTAATAGATCTATGTCAAATTTGGGACAAAAATTTGTAAAAAATTGTCAAAAGTAAATAATCGCGATTATTTACTTTTGCTTCCAAACTTGGTGATTTTGCAAATTTGAGTATACCACAAAGTCAAGCACATCAATTGGACCCCACAAATCAATTTTGGTGAAATTTGGACCACAAAATTGAAACCTAAGCCAGATTCTCGAAATCAGAGTCTGCGGACACGGAACAGTGGGTAAACTTGATCAAATTTTATCCAAACTTGTTGAAACTTTCCCAAGGGCTTTAACAAGTTGTATACTTGCCAAACCAATCTAGAAAATGCAAAAGAAGTGACAAAAGTAAATAATCGTGATTATTTACTTCTGCTACCCAGAGACTTCAAATTTGGCTTTTGGGCTTATACAATTTTAGACCAGCATAAAATAAGGCCACTAGAAAATTTTGGTGTCAATCGGATCAAAATTGGTACAGATACACTCAGTTTACAGATTGCAGATTAAACCTCTAATTTTGCTAAACTGAATCTGAAAGTCAAAGTTTTGACTTCCATAGCACGAATTGAAGTGAAATACAGAGACCAATCACTGGAGTTCTCAAGAGCTCGATTGTCCTTATAGAAAAATAGCTAATTTGACAAATTGTGTATAGGAATCAGGTTGCAGACAAAGAATCAGTGGCTTGATAGAAAGTTGCAATTGAGTCAAGTGGAAATTGACGACAAGTCAATCTAAGGTGAGTACTCTATCCAGGGCTTCATAAGTCTATATGAACCTTAGATCTGGTTGTGTAATAGGAAAACAATGCCTATTTGGAGAAAACACCAATAGAGTATCGAAAGCATAAATCAAGGAAATTCCTTACACACAATTCTTGAAGAAGTATCGGACACTTTTTCAGATTCAACATCCGAAATGTCTTCTTACTCGACTCACTCTGAAACCGGAACGACAGTGCGCTATAAGCATATACTCTCTTCTTACAAGACTAATTGCCATGGAGCCCAGGTTTACTTGGACCCTAACGAAGAGTATGCTATTCGCATTGATGATCGTGGTATTGAGTTTGAAGAAGAAGTTAGTGCCAACAAAAAAGGAAAAATGTACATGGATCGAAACGAAACTCAATATGTACAAGTTGAAAATCCTGATATGGTAGACAAATGGGGCTTAGAAGTAAACACTATAATCCCAGATACGTCAGTAAAAGAAGGACCACCAACTTTGGAATTCGAGGGATACGATCAAGTAGACTTGAAGCCCTTGAAACGGCTTAATACGGATAATCCTAGGATCGGAGTCTATTGTTAGAAAGATAGAAACATAAAAGATCTCTTGTGGACTTCTCATGCTAGACCAGGACAATTAACAGCCATGAAGATTATCTATATCTTCAAAATCAAAGATAAGGGATCTACGGATCTACCAACTTACTTGTTTAGGGATTGTTATAACAACAACTTTGTTATGATGACTCTTGAGGAGGTAGAACAAACCAAAAACCAAGGGTATTCCATATGGGATTGGATATTGGGTCAAGGACCAGAAACCACTCCAAGAGACAAACATCGTGAGAGATCATCTGAGAGTAATGTGAAGAAACCAGAACCACCTCATCACGAAGAAAAAATGGGTGACACTAAGGCCACACTAAGGCCAGCCCAGGGCTACATTGGTTTGAAGGAATCGGAATAGGACCAACTCCTAGAAGACCTGGAGTGTAACCAAATAGACGTGTCAGACCAGCTGATTTCCAAAAATGGGTCAGAAAATACAGTGGATCAGGGGATCCCCATGACCACTTAGCAAGCTTCAAGCAAGTGCTAAGAGCGGAGCACATATTCGATTTCCATACTCAATTCGAAGGATTTGGAATGACATGAGAAGGAAAAGCTTTGACATGGTTCCAAAACATTCCACCAAGGTCAATCATGGATTTGAATACATTAGCTCAAGGATTTGTAGCTGCTTGTTCTAAAACGGAGATTAAACATAATACGGTAGCTCAAATCTACAGCTTTGAACAGAAACATGGTGAGTCTGTTAGGGATTGTGCAACTCAAATGAAACAATACATTGCCAGATGCCCAGAGACGGAGATACCTGCAGAGGAGCGACTTGTTTCATTGTTTCTGGAGGGACTGCTAAACAAATAACTTCATGCTATACTCTATAGTAAAAAGCATACAACCCTAGAGGCGTGTGTGTCTGATGCTATCGACCTAGGAGACAATTGTGAGATCTTTAATGAAGAGGACGTTCCGAAGGATAACCAAAGCGAGAAGACTGCATCCACAAAACCAGCACAAGTGGGAACGGCTGCTGCGGCACCACTCTCAGCCATAGAAGATATGCTAAAAAGAATGAATGACATGATGAACAATATGCACAAGGCACCTATGAGAGGACCAGGACAGGGGATATGTTAAGTATGGAGCCTGATTTACCCTTGTAATTTTTTGTGGTAAAAGCGCACATTTGTAAGGCCCCCACTATGAGGAGAAGCCATTGTGCGTGAAGGAAAATCACTCACCGGAAACCAAAATTTTCACGGACAAGAATCAGGGGCAACTTTAAAGGCCTCAGGGGCGGAGGCCCCCGAGACTTTTTTTTCGCCGGAATATTATGGCCGGACGGCGGTCGGAAAGTGGTCGGAAAACAACCGGTCGGTTGGCCGGTGGCCGGTAGTCAATGGCCGGTGGCCGGTGGTCGGAAGTCAATGGCCGGTGGCCGGTGGCCGAATTCAATGGCCGGTGGCCGAATTCAAAAGCGGACTTGTCTTCTCAAGGGCGGCCACACATGGGCGGATTGGAGGGTCCGATTTGGACTTATTCGCACAAGGGCGGCTACACATGGCTGTCTCTCATAAGAGAGGGCAGCCCTTTTGGCCTATAAAAGGAGGCCATTTCTACACACATTTTATAGTGTGAATTTGATGCAACAAGGTGAGTGTGAGGTGGTGAGAGTGAAGCAAGGCGGGAGCTCCATTAAGGGTATAATCCCTTTGTAAATTACTTCTTGTTTTGAAGTACTAAAGCCATTGAGTGGCTGCTTTCCCGTGGACGTAGCCCACATTGGGTGAACCACGTATATCGTGTGTACTCTCTCTCTCTCTCTCTCTCTCTCTCTCTCTCTCTACTCTATAATCTCGTGTATGTAAATCTGTCTCTCTCCATTAAGTAATCTACTCAATTATCTATTTAGCTACGTCTTATTTCCTAACAACTGGTATCAGAGCAAGGTTTGCTCGTAGCTAAATTATCTCAAGGAAAGGATTCCTTGAATTGAGTGGGAGTTATGGCGGAGGAGGGGAAGCTCAAGATTGAGAAGTTCAACGGCAAAAACTACCAACATTGGAAGATGCAGATTGAAGACTATCTCTACCAGAAGGACCTCTATTTGCCACTAGGCGGTCTTGCGAAGAAGCCCGCAACAATGGCAGATGAAGCATGGATTGTCCTTGATCGAAAGGCACTAGGAACAATCCGGTTAAGCTTGGCGTCAACGGTGGCCTTCAATGTTTCGGAGATGAAGACCACGGAGGACTTGATGAAGTCACTTGACGACTTCTACGAGAAACCATCGGCATCCAATAAGGTATTTCTTATGAAGCGCTTGTTCAATCTAAAGATGGCAGAGAATGGTTCAGTTGCAGAACACCTAAATGACTTTAACACAAACATAAGTCAACTTCGATCAGTGAAAATCAATTTCGATGACGAAGTGCGAGCTCTCCTTATACTATCATCTCTACCGGATAGTTGGGACAGCCTTGTGATGGCTGTAAGTAATTCTATCTCTGGCACAAATACTCTTAAGTTTGATGATGTTGTGGGTGTTCTTCTAAGCGAGGAAATGCGAAGGAGAAGCACAGGAGAATCATCAAGTGCTGCACTATCAGTGGAAACAAGAGGAAGGCCTAAGGAGAGGTTCAAAAACCAAAAGGGTCGTGATCGCTTGTGCGCTCCTTGCCGCACTGTCGAAGCAAGGGACTTGCCAATACACCGTATGCGAGCCACAAACGGCTCCAAGCACACAACAAGCCTAAACTAGCAAGCTCAAGAAAACAAAGGGTGTGTCACTCACCGCTCTACGCTCGCCTTCGTGGTGGATTCCTCGCCGCGATGAAGAAGAAGCTGCAGTCGTGCCACGCTCAACCGCTTCGCTGCCGTCGTGCCTTCGTAATGCTCGATCGCACACACACTCTCCCTCTCTCTCTCTCTCTCTCACACACACACACACAAGGAGGTGAAGAAGAAGAAGATGGAGATGGAGATGGAGCAAGAGCACTCTTCAATTGCACAAATGAGAGAATGAGTAAAAATTAGGTTTAGTTGGCTTTTATAGGAGCTCACCCCATTCACACTTGGGCGCCCATGCTTAACCAACTAATCCCTTGAATGTCCAAGTTAAAGTGCGCCTCTCATCGACGATCACTCTACCTTTCCCTATTGGTCCGACAAGCCCGGTACCTGACTCTAAATCATACATAATACGCATCCGTCGTAGGTGATGGGTGTCCGTGTGCCATGAGGGTTAACATCGCTCAAGACGGAGCAAATCACGAACAAAGTCAGTTCTTGAATGTTGGAACTGCGGCAAGAAGGGCCACGTCAAGAAGGATTGCTGGTCCAAGAAGAAGAAGGAGACAGAGTCTCAAGACAACAAGCCAACATCGGAGGCCAATGTGGCAGGTAAAGTAGAGCAAGATGCTCTAATTCTCTCATTAGACAACGTGTCTAATTCCTTGATAGTAGATTCCGGGGCTTCATTCCATGCGACACCACACAAGCAACATTTCCAAGACTACACTAAAGGTAATTTTGGGTATGTATACTTGGGAGATGATGAAGCTTGTGAGATTGTCGGCAAAGGTACAGTTTCTATCAAAACTGCTAACGGAAATGAATGGAAGCTTAAAGATGTTAGGCATGTTCCTTCTCTTCGCAAAAATTTGATCTCTACAGGACAATTGGACGATGAAGGTCACAACATTGCATTCGGAAACAAACGGTGGAAGATCTCAAAGGGATCTTTGGTGGTTGCCAAGGGTGAAAAAGTCAGTACACTTTACTTGTGTGCTGTTAGCACGCAACCTTCAGCTTGTGCAGCAACTACAGAAGTTGACAGTGCGGTGTGGCACTACCGACTTGGGCATATGAGTGCCAAAGGAATGCAAATCCTTCAAACAAAGAAGCTTCTACCAGGTTTGAAAGAAGTGGACTTAGAGTTCTGTGAAGATTGTGTTTATGGTAAACAAAAGAGGGTAAAATTTCAAAAATCAGGAAATGAAAGAAAAAATAAAAAACTTGAGTTGGTTCATTCTGATGTTTGGGGTCCTGCAAGTACACCATCACTTGGTGGCTCATTGTACTATGTAACATTCATAGACGATGCGACTAGAAAAACATGGGTTTATGTCATGAAGAATAAATCCGATGTATTTTCCATATTTCAAAGGTGGAAAGCCTTTGTGGAGAATGAAACAGGTACCAAGGTTAAATGCCTCAGATCCGACAATGGAGGCGAATATTGCAGCCAAGCTTTTGAAAGCTTTTGTGCTAGCAATGGCATTCGGAGGCAAAGGACAACCCCAAGGACACCTCAACAAAATGGGATTTTGGAAAGGATGAACAGGACAATCATGGAACGAGCACGAAGCATGCGGCTACATGCAGGCCTACCGCTTGAGCTTTGGGCAGAAGCTGTAAGTACGTCTGTGTACTTAATCAATCGGTCACCCTCAACGGCATTGGATGGGGGAGTTCCAGAAGAGGCATGGACAGGTAAACCGGTGAATTATGCATTTCTCAAAGTGTTTGGGTGTGAGGCTTTCATGCACATAGATAGAAGCCTAAGATCAAAGTTAGATGCAAAGTCCAAAAAGTGTTTCTTCATTGGATATGGAGAAGGAGACTTTGGGTATCGCCTATGGAATCCTGAAGATGGTAAAATCTTAAGGAGTAGGGATGTAATTTTTAACGAACAAAATATGTACAAAGATTACTTGGAAAGAAAACAAACAAAAGAAACAGGTGATGAGTACATGGAGCTTGAGGACGGTGAAGACTCAAGGACTGCAAACGGTGACAATGTGCAACAACATCAACCAAATGAGGAGCCTCAACCTATTCCCCGAAGATCTACAAGAGCAAGTAGACCTCCAGAAAGGTTTGTTCCTTCCTTCAACCATCTCTTGATCTCAGATTCTGGAGAGCCGGAATCATATGAAGAAGCTATGCAACATGAATCCAAAGAAGAATGGACGAAGAGCATGCAAGTGGAGATGGACTCACTACATCAGAACCAAACATGGGAGTTGGTTGAGTTGCCTAAAGGTAAGCGGGCACTTCAAAACAAATGGGTGTACAAGATAAAGGAAGAAGAAGGTGGGAAGAAAAGGTACAAGTCTAGGCTTGTGGTAAAAATGAAATATTTTCTCCTGTTGTAAAAATGAACTCAATTAGTCTTGTCTTAAGCCTTGTGGCTGCTCATGATCTAAATCTCGAGCAAATGGATGTAAATACGGCATTCCCTCACGGTGACTTAGAGGAGGAAATCTACATGCTTCAACCAAAGGGGTATGAAGTAAAAGGTAAGGAGAAAATGGTTTGCAGATTAAAGAAGAGCTTGTATGGTTTAAAGCAAGCATCAAGACAATGGTACTTGAAGTTTGATCGATGGATGTTGGATCATGGATTCACAAGATGCAACTCGGATCACTGCGTCTACACGAAGAATTTGGGAGATGGGAAATTCATCATCCTAATGTTGTATGTTGATGACATGTTGATTGCAAGTGCTAACATGCAGGACATCAAAGACCTAAAAGAGGAGCTGTCCAAATCTTTTTCAATGAAAGATTTAGGTGCTGCAAAGAGGATACTTGGTATGAAAATATCAAGGGACAGGACGAAGAAAACAATAAAGCTATCTCAAGAAGATTACATCAAGAAGGTACTAGAAAGGTTTGCAATGCAAAATGCAAAACCAGTTTCTACACCTTTGGCTGGTCATTTTAAACTAACGAAGGATATGTGTCCAAAGACACAAGAGGAGATAGCCTATATGTCTAAAGTTCCATATGCTGCAGCGGTAGGTTCTCTAATGTATGCTATGGTCTGGACAAGGCCAGACATTGCACATGCAGTGGGAGTTGTGAGTAGGTTCATGGACAACCCAGGTAAAGAGCATTGGCAAGCTGTGAAGTGGATACTTAGGTATCTAAAAGGGACAACAACAAATGCTTTGTATTTTGGAGGAACTGATATTTTTCTAGAAGGGTATGCTGATGCAGATATGGCAGGTGACAAAGATACTCGAAGGAGCACTACTGGCTATGTGTTCACGGTTGGAGGCACAGCAGTAAGCTGGGCTTCAAAGCTGCAGAAAGTGGTTTCACTTTCTACCACGGAAGCAGAGTATGTAGCAATGACGGAGGCAAGCAAAGAAATTCTGTGGCTTCACAGATTCTTAGAAGAGCTTGGATTCAAACAAGACAATTGTGTCTTATACAGTGATAGCCAAAGCGCTATCCATCTTGCGAAGAACTCAGCCTTTCATTCAAGGAAAAAGCACATTGAGGTGAGATATCACTTCATACGCACTCTTTTGGAAGAGGGACAACTAAAGCTAGGAAAGGTGCATACAAGTGAAAATCCTGCAGACATGTTTACAAAGGTGGTCAACAAGGAGAAGTTGAGCTTTTGCTCATCTTCAATCGGCATTCAAGGATAAAAAGCCAGAATGGAAAGCAGTCACAGGTTTGGTTTGGAGATCAGTCTCCAAGTGGGAGATTGTTAAGTATGGAGCCTGATTTACCCTTGTAATTTTTTGTGGTAAAAGCGCACATTTGTAAGGCCCCCACTATGAGGAGAAGCCATTGTGCGTGAAGGAAAATCACTCACCGGAAACCAAAATTTTCACGGACAAGAATCAGGGGCAACTTTAAAGGCCTCGGGGGCGGAGGCCCCCGAGACTTTTTTTTCGCCGGAATATTATGGCCGGACGGCGGTCGGAAAGTGGTCGGAAAACAACCGGTCGGTTGGCCGGTGGCCGGTAGTCAATGGCCGGTGGCCGGTGGTCGGAAGTCAATGGCCGGTGGCCGGTGGCCGAATTCAATGGCCGGTGGCCGAATTCAAAAGCGGACTTGTCTTCTCAAGGGCGGCCACACATGGGCGGATTGGAGGGTCCGATTTGGACTTATTCGCACAAGGGCGGCTACACATGGCTGTCTCTCATAAGAGAGGGCAGCCCTTTTGGCCTATAAAAGGAGGCCATTTCTACACACATTTTATAGTGTGAAGTTGATGCAACAAGGTGAGTGTGAGGTGGTGAGAGTGAAGCAAGGCGGGAGCTCCATTAAGGGTATAATCCCTTTGTAAATTACTTCTTGTTTTGAAGTACTAAAGCCATTGAGTGGCTGCTTTCCCGTGGACGTAGCCCACATTGGGTGAACCACGTATATCGTGTGTACTCTCTCTCTCTCTCTCTCTCTCTCTACTCTATAATCTCGTGTATGTAAATCTGTCTCTCTCCATTAAGTAATCTACTCAATTATCTATTTAGCTACGTCTTATTTCCTAACAGGATATCCCCACATGGACAACTAATTAGGCCACAAAAATGGTGTGCAATCGAGGGAAAATGGACAAACCACGAGACCCACGAGTGCTACTTCAGACCAAAGTATGATGGGAATGTTCAGTACGTGCCCATGAGGCCACAAGGACAACCCATGTACAGATATCAGCCTACTATGGCTCAGGTTCAGAGACCACCAATGGGTATGGAGAGACCTCAATCTGTGTTGGGACAACAACCTCCTTATCCAGGACATAATGCGGTGCCTGTAAAGTACATGCACTCAGAAGGGGTCATAGATGAACAAGCATTAGTGCATGTTACACCCTGTGCAGAGCCTAGTCTATATATTGTAATGGTAGAGGGAGATTGGTATAGTCCACAACCACCACCAATGGAGGAAACCATCACTTATGCTCCACCAGAGCTTGCACCAATGTATTATGTAGCTAATCAAGGTGTCAGACCTCCTATGAGAAGACCCATGATGAAGCCCAGAACAAGAAACTGTCATAACTGTGGTGCTGATGACCATTGGAAAAACGAATGTCCAGAGCCTGACAAAAACCTCAAACCAATTGAAGCCTATTGCATACAATGTTGCAAAAAGGGAGGACACTTTCCGGAAGACTGTCCTAAGAATCCTTTGAACAAGGGAAAAACTGTAGTCAACGTAGTCCAAGTGATGCCTAGTAGCTCATCAGAGAGCAAACCAATTGTTCCAATCAAGGTAATCACTAGAGCTCAGGCAAAGAAAAAGAAACACAATTCCTTTGATGATTCGGAGAATACAAAAGTTTCTTCTCAAAAAATCAAAAGGAGCAGAAGCAAAAGATATGAGATGAGAAAACAAAAACAACGGGTTGAAAACGAAGAGGAAGAAAAAATTCTAGCCCAGGACAAGTCGAAGGAAACAAACAGTGAATTTAAGGAAACAACCGTGAAATCTGGAGGATTCATTCTGGTTGATAAAATTTTTGAGCCTATCAATGCTGCCTTGGAAGCCTACCAAGCCGGACTAAAAGCAGGCCAAAACATGGAAAACAAATGGAAAAACTATCCATCTCCAGACATGGAAGCAGCTAAGCTAGAAGCTTATCAAAATTTTGTAAGAATCACCCAGGAAATTCTGGATAAACAAAAACCCAAGCTTGAAAGTATTACAAAACCGGAAGAGCTTGCGGTAGAAGAAAAGAAAGCAAAATCCGATGTGGTGGCAGAGCCCCACCTTGAAACAAATGAACCAGAGCTCCTGGTGCTGGACAGTGAAGATGCCTTAGACGGAATTCCATTCGTAGAAGAAGATTGGCCAAGACACTTATAAGAAAAGGTAAGGGAGATCAATGATGGAAGCCTAACTTTAAAGTCAGTCCCTATAGAGGAAGTCTGGTTGGATAACCTACCATCTGATATAAACCTGGATATACAATCCTTATATGGGGATTGCGGATCAGAGGCTTCAGGGATATCTAAACCAATGACATTAAAAACATTACCTTCTTACTTGGGAGATAACGAAGATGAGTCTATCATTTGCAAAACCACTCAAGTCAAAAGAGCCAAATAGACCCTAGAAGTAGACAACATTCATTCAATCATGTCTACACCTATCCAATGCACTCTCACTTTGGGGGAACTGTTGAAACTCAGGCCATACTTGTGGAATGATTTACAGAAAACCCTAGAAAAGGTGGGGATAACGGGGTTAATCTCTAAGAATTTGGGAAACTCGAAAAATGAAACGGAATACAAAGAGATTCGATCAGTTCCTATGAACAAGGTCGGAGAATATTATGAAGGGGAAGAAGGAAACACTACCCTCCCAGTGAAATATAATGACATTAAAACCATTCCAACACTGGATAGTGAAGCTGGCATAGCCAAGCCACTAAAGCAGTATGGGAATCCTGGGGAAAGCCAACCATTAGACAAACGCGAATGAAATTGCAGTTAGCTGACGGACACATTGAAAGACCACTAGGGCTACTAGAAAAAGTGATAGTCAACTCATGTGGAATTGAATATCAACACACTTTTGCCATAGTAGACTTTGGGAAAAAAAGCAACTATGAAATCGTATTGGGAGGACCTTTCATGTGACAGGTACAGCTTATCCAAGATTGGGGAAACGACTATCTGTACTTAAAGCAGGTGGGATCTATAACAAGAGTCAATCTAAAGGACCACACCTATAGAGACGTCTTGAAAACACCCATTCAAGAGTTTGATTCAGTCTCTTCGGTTGAAACTAAACTTCCATCATGGCTAAAAAAATACACTCCTATTTGGATGTGCGGAGCTTCAGAAAATGGAAGCTTAAGACGAGAGGAATGTATCCTAGAAAGAGACTGTACAGACGAAGCCTACATACTTGAACCCTTCCCAGAGCATTTATTCAAACCATTCGAGTGGACTCAAATCTTAGCAATAATGGATGTATGTGTGAATACGTCTATGCCTACTCAATTTTGCAATGAGGATGGCTATGACATAATTCCCATCCAAATGATGTCAGTCCTTAACATCGAGAAAAACAAGGATGAGGAAACAAAGGACTTGATGAAAGCTCAACAAGTCTTTTCTGACCTCTATTACGGTGCAACTGATGAGTTGGATGAACACTCAGCTACCTCTGAAGATTCGGGATCCGAAAAAGAACATACAAGAGCTCAACTACTCTTAAGGGGAAGGGAGGAAAAGTTTTTTGACTCTCCAAACCAAAAATCAAGAAGACAAAAATGGTATAGAAGAAAGAGGGACAAAATTGTGAAAGCACGACCTATGCCATCAGTCTCCAGTAAAACACAATTCATGATGCAAATAGATGCTAAAGATTGTGTCAAGGACAAAATAACTGGCAGATATCCTTCGTACGAAAACTCAAAAATGTCTCGGACATTAAGAAAAACAAGGAAGGGTACTCATGAAGAACATTAGAATAAAAAACCACTCATGACCAGAGTCGAGCGGAAAAAGCAATATCAAGAGTTGAAAAAAGCTCTAAAGGAGATATTCACCACAGAGATGGAAACCATACAGAAGAGGATGGGAAGGATGTAATGCATGTTCCATCCCATTACAAAAAGTATACTCTCCAAGATCGGAAAATCATAATCGAACAACCTGTTAGGGAACTACGGAAACAAGGCGAGTCTTACGAAGGACCTGAAAACGCTAAAAGGGTAAACTTGGCTGAACCAGGAGAAGAGCCTAGGCGGGCCTACATTGCAAATGACCTAACAGAAGAAGAAGAAAGCTTTTGTTAAGTTTGCTAAAGGAATATCGAGATATCTTTGCTTGGTCTTACAAAGATCTCAAGGGTGTTGATCCAGAAATCTGTCAACATACCATACCCATGAGAGATGATGCGAAACCAAGTAGACAGAGACCATACACTTATAACGAAACATTTACCAGAAAGATCAAAGAAGAAATTGAAAAACTAAGGGAAGCTGAATTCATTTACGAAATTGAACACACTGATTGGGTGTCCCCAATTGTGGTAGTACCTAAGAAGAATGGGAAATTACGAGTGTGTGTTAACCTCAAAAAAGTGAATGCAGCTACCATTAGAGACAACTTTCCTCTTTCGATAACTGAGCACGTTTTAGAACGAGTGGTAGGAAAAGAAGCTTATAGCTTCTTAGATGGCTTTTCGGGATACAATCAACTTTTGGTTGACCCAAAAGATCAGCACAAAACTGCTTTTGCAACAGAATGGGGTATATTTGCCTATTAGGTTATGCCGTTTGGGTTAACTAATGCTCCAGCCACATTTCAGAGATTGATGAGCCATGCTTTCAAAGAGTATCTTCGGAAATTCTTGGAAGTATACATGGATGATCTATGCGTACATTCGTCAAGCCGATCTGATCATTTTGAACACCTCAAAAAGGTATTCGAGAAATGTAGACTTTACAGGATTTGCTTAAACCCGGAAAAGTGCACATTCATGGGAAGACAAGGGAAAATTCTTGGACATATAGTGTCTAAAAATGGCATAGCTACCGATATTGAAAAGATTCATGTCATTGCTGATTTGCCTAGACCAACAACAATCAAAGGAGTACAAGCCTTCATGGGACATTGTGGATATTACCGACGGTTCATTTACATGTATGATGTAATTGCAAAACCCATGTATAGCTTGATTACACACTTTGAATGGACCGAGGCATGTGAAGAATCCTTCATGAAGCTTAAGCAAGCTCTCACATCAGCTCCAATATTGAAAGCACCCGATTGGGATAAGGTATTCCACGTACATGTAGATGCTTCCAACTTTGCTATTGGTTGTATACTAGCCCAACCAGGAGATGGGAAAATTGACTTTCCTATTTCTTATGCTAGCTGACAATTGAATATGGCAGAAAAGAATTACACCACCACTGAAAGAGAAGGACTAGGAATGATCTATGCTGTTAAAAAGTATAGACATATGATTTTTTGCAAAACTACCTAATAATGCCCTTATAATTCATCAACAAGGGAAAATTCACTAATAATATCTTTCCGATGAGTGTAAATAATGTATATACTATCAAAAAATCATAAAAAAATAGTCCTTTTATGTGTATTTTCATCATTTTTGTTAAAAAGGAGTCTTAAAAAATGGAGAAATCCAACAAAAAACAATAAAGTGTGTTTTTCAAAGGATTTTCTTAATTACTGGATTTTCGCCTTGCTTTTTTAGAGCATTTCTCTATTTTCTTTGATTTTTCAAATAAAAAGGTCAAAAATTAATAACAAATAGCAGGAAAGCTCAGATGGAAAAATGAAAGAAACGATGGTGATCAGAAAGACAAGGCAGACAAGCACAAAAATTTTCAACGAAATCAGAAGATGGAAGTGGGAAGCCTAAATTAGGCGGCCAGACCTACGTCTGCAAAATTTTTGCAGAATGAGCTACAGGAATCTGATTTGGGAAATTTTTGAGCCTAACATAGATTCCACGGCCTAGTAGGACTAACGGGGGAATCTGCGGAAATTAGGTTCGGGAAGTCCAGGTATAGATATCCAGCTTAGGCTAAAACCACCTCATTTCCACTTGGAGCTTGCAGAGAGAGCATTTCGGCTTCTTTCGCGCATCATTTCCGGAGCCCACAATTGACCTTTTGCAACGCCGTCTCAAAAGAGACATGAGGGGTAAGTTCCTTACTAATCAATGATCCATTTTGTACGGCCGGTAGCTAGTCTAAAGCCCTAGGAAAAACCCTAGAAGCCGAGCAATGTACAAAGACCTACGACTTAAAAGTGACCATAGTGGCCTGCAAGCTTGACCAAATCGGATGGAATTTAAACCCTAGCATGCCCTAACATAATAGAACTATTCCATACCATCAGATGATCATTCGGCTGGGGTCAAGGGGGTCCTCAGTAGAGAATTAGGGTTTTTTAAGAAATGCCAGAATTTCGACCTGACCCCACAGATGGCTTGCTAATAAGGCTCATATACAACATATATGGTTCGGAGAAATCCATCAAGTAAAGCCCTCGAAAAGCGAAAAACGGCTCGAAGGTTACAAAGCGTCAAATTTGACGGCCAAACTAATTCCAAATGAGCCAGAATTGGACAGGTAGCTTCACAATGATGTTACGAACAAGTCCAAAGCCTCAAAGTTGACAGACCAACCCAACAGACAGAGTAGTCACAAAAGACGGTGATTTCAGAGTCAACAGAGCATAAAGTGATGCCGACATGACCAAACTTGACTAAATTCAATTTAGGACTTGTGTTAGGTGTATGAAACATGTTTAGGTCAAAATTTATGTGAAATGCAAAGTTTTTGTCACTATAGGAAATAATCGCAATTATTTACTTTTGCAACATTTTTGCATGGAAATTATCAATTCACCTCACCTATCATGTGTACACACCTATCACATGCCAAAAATCAAGTATGAGCCAAAATGACCACCCATTACTTGCAAAACTGCCAAAAAACGCAAAGAAGTCTGTGAAAGCCAAAATTTGGGTTATGAACAACTTATCTTGATCCAAATCACCTCATAATTCATAACCAAGGTCTATATCATGCCTAAAACCAATCTATGCCAAAAAATGTCATTTTGGGAAGAAAAGTTAATAATCGTGATTATTTACTTTTTAGCCAAAATGGGGCAATTTGGGAAATTGGTCATCATGCATCCAAAGTACATGATGTGATGAGCCCATTGGACAATTTTGAGTCAATTTGGATTTTAAAATCTCAAATTTCCATTATATCTACTGTTTCAGAGACCTAAAGCCAAAATTTGGTACCATTTCCACCTTGTACATCCAAATGAGCCCAAATTTCCCTCAGAGCATGTAATTGGCACTTACTTTAAGCCTATAAAGCCAAAATTGCAAAAAAGTTGAAAATTTTCTCAGCTATAAATAATCGCGATTATTTACTTTGGTTACAAATTTTTGTTTTGACCATACAGTTTTGTTCCTTGCATGATTTTATGCATCTTTGCTTGTTCAAAAATTGATTTGAAGCAATTTGGACCAGATTATCAGCATTTCAGTCTAAAGGACGTTCTAGAGAAAAATCTGACAACTCTGCTAACTTTGCACTCTATTCACTGAGCAGGAGCAATGCAAGCCGCGGAGAAGGCCAAGAAGAAGTTAAACCAAAAGGAAAAACTACAAGAACTGCCACCGTATCAACTGGACCCCGCGTCAATAAAGGCAGCAAAGGCATCTTATCTTTCTAAGGAGCAGTGAGGAAAATGTACAGCCTATGGGGGTTTTTGAAAATGTTACAGATGAGCCTATTAATGATGCAGCTGTACATGATGTTTTTGATATGGAAAGGGCTGAAAATGAGCAGGCTAGAGGTATGCCAAAATGGTTGGTGCATACATTGCGTGATAGTAAATTGGATGCACCTCTGTCTAGTCATACTCGTTCGGGCTCTCGCCAAGCATCTTATGCATCAGATTGTTATGATTTGGCTATGTCTAGCTTACATGATGTTGAGGAGCCTCTGTCTTTTGATGAAGCATGCGTGTTTTTGGTTGTTTGTCATATGCTTTGGTGCCACAAACACAGCGCAGAAAATTGGATGATAAGGCAGAGGTACATTCATATTTCCACCACTAAAAAGAGGCAACAAAGTGTCATAAATGTCGTGTGAGCTTACATTACTGTCTCTAGTACATGACAGCAAGGGCCGAACAGAATCTTCCACAAACACTACATCCCGTGAAACCATAATACATTTTGTTTGCAGATGATACAACCTGTAACCTTTGCTTTCAGCACTATATATGACAAAGGCCCTGAAGTGTCATACATACAAAATCCTACAGTCTCTGATCACCACGGTATTTTCAAGTAACCCACTATCGCAAATACCATCATGCATCTTGTTGCCTTGGTAGAAATCCTTGTTCTTAGCACAGTATTTAAGTGAGCTCACAAAAGAAAGACTCATTCTCTTCCTCTCCATGTTTGCTTGTGGAATGGACATTGCTCTACCCTATGAAAATGAAACCAGTGCTGCATAGAGAGAAAATAAATTGATGTGTGTGTGTGTGTGTGTATGTGTGTGCATGCGCGCGTGCACGTGCGCAAGCCCACACACACTCATGTGCAAAAAAAAGAGGTTTTCACCTTCACCAAAGTAGTGACACATGGTCCTCTCTTCCATCTCCAAAGTATTCAAAGTCCTCACTTTTCCTCCTTACACCTACCCCATTATCAAAGCCCTATTAGCCTTTGATAAAGCCACATACATTACAACCTTTAAGTATGCTATTCGTATTGATGACCATTGTATTGAGTTTGAAGAAGAGATTAGGGCGAATACAAGGAAAAATGTACATGGACAAAAATGGAACTCAGTATATACAAGTCGAAAACCCTAATGTAGTAGACAAATGGGCGTTAGAAGTAAACACCATAATCCCAAATATGTCAGCAAAAGAAGGACCACCAACTTTATAATTCGAGGGATATGATCAAGTAGATTTAAAGCCTTTGAAATGGCTTAGTATGGATAATCCTAGATTGGAGTCTATTGTTGGGAAGATAGAAACATAAAAGATCTTCTATGGACTTCGCATGCCAAACCAGGACAACTAACAGCCATGAAGATCATTTATATCTTCAAGATCAAAGATAAGAAGGGATTAGCAGACCTACCAACCTACCTGTTTAGGGATTGCTATAACAACTTTGTTCTGATGACTCCTGAGGAGGTAGAACAAACCAAATACCAAGGGTATTCCATAAGGGATTGGATATTGGAACAAGGACCAAAAACAATTCCAAGAGATGAACACCGTGAGAGATCATCTGAGAGTAATGTTAAGAAACCAGAAACCACCTTATCACATAGAAAACTGGGTGACACTAAGGCCAGTCTAGGGCTACATGAGTCACTATTTCCAATAGACTGGTTTGAAGGACTGGGAATAGGAACAACTACCAGAAGACCGAGAGTTGAACAAAACTGACATGTCAGACCAACTGATTAATCATTTTCTTGGGATCTCTCTCTCTCTCTCTCTCTCATATACCCTAAAGACTATAATGACGCCGTTAGAATCGCCTTAGCATAAGAAATGAAGTACAACAAAGGCATTAAGCCGAAGGAGAACAAGTCGAGTACTTCGCAAGACTAACCAAATGGTAAGCACGGTAAGACAATTGATAAGTATGACGGATTCTTCTACTCAATCTTCTTCTACACCTAGAGCACAGAAGTCTCACAGAAGTCCTAAACTCAAGACACCCCTAAGTTGACGTCTTTTAAAAAATCTGCTCAAGGAAGTTTAAGAGGTTGGTTAACTTTTGAAGAACGAGCCGTGCATGCACCAGACAAATCATGTTTTGAGTGTCACACTAAAGGTCACATGAAAGAAGATTGTCCTTAGAAAGCATACCTTAAAGAACCCACAAAAGAAGGCACAAAATCCACATCATCTGTGAATACACTGAGTTAGCACACTACTGTGTTTGAAATTTCTCGTTGTGTCATGGTCATGTGAATAGTACACGCATTGTGTTCTTGTTTGATTATGGTGGTATGTATGATGTGATTAGTGACTTTATGTTTGAGAAACATCAGTCACATATGCTTCTATGTCTCAACATCAGTCGACCTCAAAACATAAAAACCACAGACATTTCAAATCGGCACCAAGAGAGGTTCAAAATATATACCATCTATTTCAAAACAAATTTCAAACAGGATCACCAAACAAGTTCTCAAACAGATTCTCAAACAAAATTCAAACTTAAAAAGCATATGTGATTGTATGTTTCTCAAACATAAAGTCACTAATCACATCATACATATGTGACTTTATGTTTCTTAAACATAAAGTTACTAATCTTGGTGACTTTATGTTTCTATGTCTTGTAACATGCATATGTGAGCATTGTGTTGCATTGTGATGTGCCAAACACTGAATATTCCTAATTGGATGAGACTGCTTGGATATGTAATTTTAGTGCATCAAGATACCCATGGAAGATCAGTGTGGTCTGGGTGTGATGGCTAACCCGGAATATCAAGAGTTCTAATTTGCAAAAGAGAAGAAGCCAACTCCTTAACAAAAGAGCCGATAGGAGAAGCTAACTCCTTAACAAAAAAGAAGCAAATGGATTGTTCCTCGGAATGTCTCTCGATAATTTTTGAGCTAACTTGAGTTGTTTTGAGATATGTTGTAATCGCGGATGATTACTCTCTTTCAAGAAGGGGGGATGTCACAAACTACTTGTCAAGCCATTGAGATCTTAGCCAATTTGCAGATCCCGGCCAAGGGGCTTGAACCCTAAGAAGCAGAATAAGTTTGAAGTTCCCACCAACTTATGAGACCGTTCGATAGGGCCCAAGTGACATAAAGGCATTAAATTAAAGTTGGACCCTCACATACAAAAGACAAGGTAGAGAGTTGATGACATGGCAGAGCTGTATGAAAAACCCAGATTTTGCGCTGACATGATGTCGTGGCATATTGTACGGATTTTCGCGTTTGGCATTGATTGCTGACGTGGCAGTTGTACGAATTTTTGTGATTTACGCTCACAACTTTTGAGCACCTGCTTTTGGACCAGTTGCTTTTGAGTTTAAATCTTTTCGTGTAAACTGCTTTGAATAGCCAAGGGCTTTTAAATATGAGGTTAGCGCTTTTTGGATCAATTTTGGAGACTAATATCTCTGATTTTCACCCATTTCTCTCAATTTTTGAGCTTCCCATGACTTCATCTAGGACAAAGGAGCTCATTTTCAGCATTGGAAGGCATCAAATGCGTGTTTACAGAGCTGTTTTGCTACGTTTTCAACGATACGTAGGTTTTGGCAGCCATGGAACTCTTCCCCTTTTGCATCTATTTGTTCACAGATGCATTACAAGTCAAGCGCAGAAGAGGGGGCGCTCGATTTATGCTTGGGGGATGCTACATTGAGAACCTGCCACACAGGTTAGGAGCTATTGACTGCAAGCTTTCCTTCTCATGTACAGTGTGGTGCAAGAAGTCATGTCCAGCACACCTCACACTGCTCTCTCTCTTCCCTACGTGCAGTAATGTGATGCCCCAAAAGAGGACTCTTCATTTGACTCATGTACAACTGTGTGGTTACACGTGTTTTTGTTGAGGCAAGAGCCTCCGTGAGCAAGAACAGGAGTAGCTGACTGCTGCTCCAAAAGCAGGCACCGATGAGGGTGATAACCTCATCGTACAGGTGCGATTTTCTATGCTAGTTATGCGCTGTATTTTGACTATTTTTCAGCCATACCGACCCCAGAACCATGGGGAACAATGCCCCACTGTTATAGGACAGTTCGGGGATAACCTCACCATACAGGTGCAATTTTTCAGTGTTGGTTATGTGCTGTATTTTGATTGTTGTTCAGCCATACAGACATCAGAACCATGGGGAGCAATGCCCCACTGTTAAAGGACAGTTCGGGGACTGTTGAGGGCTGAAAACAAGGTAAAAACGAGTAAATACATCGTGCTGAATTTAATGTTTTTGGGCAGGAATTAGAGGGTTCATGCCAGTAGAAGCAAGTTCCAACAGGGGAATTGGTTTCGAGCAAGTTTTGGGGCTGTTACGCTGTCGAAATTTTGTGTGAACACTGGTATCTAGCGGGATATAGTTAAAGGATTCCTAGGGCTCTTCATTGTAATTTACCTCCTAAAGAAAAAAGAAATACCGAAAGGGGTGCCAATTTTGGGGCCTACAGGTAGTCGGCGTCTACTCGGAGCATTCTAGCTTCCGAACCGTGTGTGCGCTCTAAGTGTTAGCTTCCGTCACAGATTACCTTTGCAAAGTGATCTCTCTCTCTCTCTGTGTCTAAAGTAAAGTAAAGAATTTCGGGTGAAAGCGAAAGCCTACCGCCCCACGAGCCGGTTTCAAGGTTCCATTGTCGGGATATCAATCACTTTTTTTTCAAGAAGTGAGCCTCTGTTGTTTTGGGTAAAGACACAGAGTACATGAACGTGGGATTACACTATGGCCGACAAAGGGAAGGGCATTATGGAAGAGGGTTCCTCTTCACACGACATACATGAAATTCCGCATGTTCGGCTTGCCCAAAAGTGGTCAAATTAGGGCTAGTTTTCTTATTTTCTGCTGCATTTTTAGGGTTTTCAAGCATGAACCAAGATGAGATAGGGACAGGTCTCACAGTGGTAGACTGGCCACTAGATAACCTCCAGGAGTGATGTGGGTCTGCCAAGTGGCACGTTGCTCGCCGATTCTCTGAGGCGATTGCTTGGATTCTTTGACGCATTGGTTAATCATCTTGAAGTTTGAGCTTACTTGGTCGTGGGTAATACGCTATAGTGTTGTGAAATTATGCTCGTTTCTAGAGGCAAGAGCCTCTTGCACAGGTAAGAGTTAAGGGACGGGTTGCAAGATGCTATTTGGTGAAGCTCAAGAACTATCCACCTATGGATGCAAAGTGTATTGAAGAGCATGAATTGTCAGAGTCACCAAATGTATTGCAGCTTTACCTTGAGGGCATTGGGTTACAACCTACTTATGCCCCAACCCTACATGTGCAAAGGAGGGGTAATGATAGAGCTCACACATCATATGTACATATGAATTCAGTGTAACAGATGGAAATGACAAAAGTATAAAGGTCTCATTAAGTCACTTGTATCTATGTGTTACGATCTTTCTTGCGGATACATGCGATGATAAAAGAGTGCTAGCAACACAAAGATCATCTGTGGCATGTATTTCTCGTATGCAATCGAGGACGTTTGTGATTTCAAGAGGGGGTATGTCACGAGGACGTGGCAACTGTTATGTCATGAGACGAAGCAACTCCTAACCTTAATTGTTGGTTTCTTTCCAATGATTGCAAATGGTCGGACATTGTATGGCCATTGTGAATGGTAGTTTCACCTGCAGACGGGAAGTTGGTCGGCACTGGAACTCGTATAGTGAAAGGATGTCTAGCTCAGTTCAAGATCATGTAGGTCCCCTCGTCGCACTTAACAAGTTGGTGGATACTAGGAAGTGAACTCAATAAAGATACAATGTGCAGGTGGGGTCACCAAAGGAAAGTACCTGACAACTGGGCTACATTGCATTTTTGGATGCGGTCCTAGTGGGGATTGATGGTCAGATGACCAATGGGACTCCAACGTAAGCATCCCCTAAAATTTAGGGAACTTCTACTTTGGGCCATGAAATCTGTTTGCATCATTAGCTTCAGAATGACAAGGGGAACATTTTATTACTCTATTGCAAAGTCAACTGATGTACCAGTTGAGAGATTTGTAAGCTGGAAGCGCAATGCGGGGAAATTGCATGCATGAGTGCCAAGTGGCACTTTTTGGTGAATTTACCAAGTCTGGGAGAATAGAACAGGTGCGATTTTCAGCGCTGTTTATGCGCTGTATTTTGATTGTTTTTCAGCCATACGAATGTCAAAACCATGGGGAACAATGCCCCACTGTTAAAGGACAGTTTGAGGACTGCTTAGGGCTGAAAACAGGGCAAAAACAAGTAAATACAACGAGCTGAATTTACTGTTTTTGGACAGGAATTAGAGGGTTTATCCCAGTAGAAGCGAGTTCCAATAGGGGAATTGGTTTCGAGCAAGTTTTGGGGTTGTTATGTTGTCACAAATTTGCCGGAATAGGTGATATCTAGCTGGATACTGTCAAAGGATTCCCAGGGCTCTTCTTTGTGATTTACCCTCCTAAAGAATAAAGAAATACCGAAAGGGGGCGAGAATTTTGGGGCCTACAGGTTGTCGGCGTCTGCTCGGAGCATTCTAGCTCCCGAGCCGTGTGTGTGCTTAAGTGTTAGTTCCTATCGCATGCTTCCTTTCAGAACTGCTCTGTGTGTGTGTCTAAAGTAAAGAATTTCGGGTGAAAGCCAAAGACTACCGCCCTACAGGACAGTTTCAACATCTCTCAATATGTATCACTTTTCAAGCTAAAAACCTTGGAGGTTCAGTGTGATTACCAGGTCTTGGGACTACCATCACCGCCACAGGAACATTGCTTGTCAAGGCTTGTTTCGACTATTCAAGAGTTTGTGGATCATGGTGCGGTCAGCTACCACCTATGGAAGTAACTGCACCCTAGCTTGTTGTGCAAGCTTCAAGATGGAAGGTCCGTCAACTTTTTGAGCTTGCCTGATGTCGAGATTGCTTTTTAAGTTTGAATTTTCTATGAGAACTTGTTTGGTGATCCTGTTTGGATTTTTTTTGAAATAGATGGTATGTGTTTTGAACCTGTCTTGGTGCCAATTTGAGCTGAGGTTTTAATATATTGGTTTTAATGATTGCTGATTTTACTTCCGGGTGGAGTCGTAAGAAATGTTGTTTTGGTATTTTTTGAACCTAGAACGACACAGACGAGATGTCTGAGGAGCTTATCGTTGTATGGTAGAAAACCTCTGAACGATGCAGACGGGATGTCTCGAGATCATTTGATTGTATGCTTGAAAAAATATTTTTGTTGTTATTCCCGGCCCGGACATGGATGGTTATGTGGGAGGAGTATTAAGAAGCCAGAGCAATGGTTACTCTCAGCACCTCCAAACGATGTAGGCTGCGGTCTGGGAGGCGTTTGGTTCTAAAAGGGCTCTATATCTCTCGGCCCGGACCTATTAAGGTTATGCGGAAGAAGTGATAGGGAGTCGTTGAATATCTTCCGGCCCGGACCTTGTATCGGCGACTTTATGTTTCTATGTCTTGTAACATGCATATGTGAGCATTTGTGTTGCATCGTGATGTGTCAACCACTGAATGTTCCTAATTGGATGAGATTGCTTGGGTATGCAATTTTAGTGTATCAAGACACCCATGGAAGATCAGTGCAGTCTGGGTGTGATGGCTAATTTTACTACTCCGGAATATCAAGAGTTTCGATATGGAAGAAAGGAGAAGCCAACTCCTTAACAAAAGAATCGAGAGGAGAAGGCGACTCCTTAACAGAAAAAAAGCAATAGATTATCCCTCGTAACGTCCCTCAAAAAAATTTGAGCTTAGTTGAGTTGTTTTGCAGATATGTTGTAATCGCAGACGATTACTCTCTTTCAAGAAGGGGGGATATCACACAGAAGACAGCATTTGGTTTCCCTTTAGAAATTGGTTGTATCTTGAAAACCAAATTATGAGACTTGGTCCGATGCGGCCGGAGTGACAATAAAGTTGGACCCTCACACACAAAAGACAACGTGGAGAGCTGATGACGTGGTAGAACTGTACGAAAAACCCAAATTTTGTGTTGACATAATGACGTGGTAAGACTGTATGGATTCCCGCATTTTGCGTTGACTTCTGACGTGGCAATCGTACGGATTTCCATGATTTATGCTAGTAGCTTTTGAGCAGCTGCTTTTGGACCAGTTGCTTTTGAGTTTAAAGGTTTTCATGTAAACTGCCTTTAATGGCCAAGGGTCTTTAAATATGAGGTTACGGCTCATTTTCTAAAACTCTCTTTTGGGAGAAGGTGTAGAGCGTGAGTACCGGCCTGTATTGTGTTGGTGCAATATAACAAAATATTGAAAGGGGCGCCAAGGCTTAAGGTTGATACTCTCTGGGGTGGAACTCCGACACTCCGTGTTGCACGTGCTCTCTCTCTTTAAGTTCAGTTGTTATTGAAGTGCTAAAAGTCTGTTCAGTCTGTTCCTTTGTATTGGCCTGTGGTGCCCGTCTTGTGACACTCACCCACTTGTATATGGTCTAATCATCTCTCTGAACAATGTGCAGAAGCGGCTATAACTCCTCTCTGAATCTGGCTCCTTCTCCACCTGACCCTTTTCCCTTGTGCTCAGATCTCATTTTTGCTCGACAAGCTATCTCCTACCTATATCCAATCACATGTTGAATAAGTTGTCCTCGTGTCTAGTGTGTCTCTCAGTAAAAGACGATGTCTCTCCCTAACAAAGTTGTCCTCAAATTCCCCTACATCAAGACAAAGTGACCCATTTCAGTTCATGTTCCCATCTTTAGTGTGGTCCCATAAGTCTCGCGTCGTCAGCGTTCCAACATCAACACCCTTCCATCTTGGTAAAATGTAAAAGGAAATCTTACCTTTTTCCCTCGCCGCTCTACTATCCGGCATTACCTCTTGCATGTGAGCAATTAGGCATCGTGAGGTCATCTCCAAGAAAGATGCCGGTCTTCATAAGAGTTGGTCTCTTCATCAAACATTCCCTCGCTTCCATCATAGTAACAGGGAATGGCCATTTTCAGGTCCCCGTTTCCCGTTCCCATCCGAATTTCCCGTTTCGTGTTTCAAACGTGAGTATCCAAAATAGGGAATGGCATTTCATGCATGTTGTCGTTTCCTGTTCCTTGTTCCGATCTCCCATTCCGGGTAACTATGGCTACTATGCAGAAGAAATGAAGGATGACTGCCCTTTCCTTTGAGGTTTCCCCGTTGCTTCCACTTTTCTTATTTCCCTCACATTATCTTCGTCTCTAAGGCCACAAATTCTCACATGCAAGGCACGCATCTGTCACAAACTGATAACGTGGCATAACCCAACTTATGGGACGTTGTTGAGGGGACAAAAGAGACTAAAAGAAAATCAACGTGCGTAAATACTGCTCACGTTGCTGGCTGCACGGACACTGCAGATTTCCCTTACAACTGACGTGGCAAAACGTACCAATTTCCGTAGATCACGCTAACAGTGCTGACGTGGTTGTACGGATTTCCGCAGATTGTGATGACTGCTGCTTTTATTCGTAGCTTTTCGATCAAGTTTCTTTCAGAGTTAACTGCTTTTGGGGCTTTGCTTTTAGCGTCCCTTGTATCAATAAATTAACCCAAGGGGGGTCTCACTTCTCAGAGTATCTGGACGCAGAATCTGAGAGCAACCATCGACGGGAGTTGTACTTTACTTAAAGATTAATATAAAAGAAACACCAAAAGGTCCGCCAGTCTTTGGAGCATCTCTCTTGGCACGGAACTACGCCGGGCCGTGTGGACTCTTGAATTGTGAAGTGTTTTGAAGTGAATCTCTTTTGTGTCGCGATAGAATCTATACTTGGGGTGTCCAAGTTTGTTACAGCACCTGTCTCCTTTGCTCTTCATCTAGTGTCAGGTTAATGATGGTCAATGTGGGGGTTGTTTCCTTGCCTTTTTCTTTCTAGGAAATCCCGATCCATTTCTCGACCTCGTCCACTTTTTGTTGAGTCTTTGTAATCAGCAAGTCGTCATTTGATTCTGTTGCTCCTCTCTCTCTTTGCTCGCACTTGCTATTGAATTGTGTTAAGTTCTTCAATTACTGAGGTTGAAAATCTCCCTCTTTGAGTGTGTTTTGTGAGTGCACCTCTGCAAGCTCCTTCTTGAGTAGCGCAATCTCTTCATCTCGGGAGTCATACGATCTTCGTGTGTGCTTTCTTGAGCAGACACTCATTCTTCAAGTGTCTTCATTATGCCTTGGAGGTTGCGATTAATCTTACTGATAGTCTCAAACATTTCTTCTTTGCAATTTTAAATAGCCTTCTCCAGAGGGTCGCCCTTCACAATTTGCTTCTTCATGCTTGAGAACCGCAATAGGAGAGGGAAAGTTAGCGGGAGGAAGAGATTGAGAGACACCCTATGTAGACAGTTATTTCCATATTTTGCACACATTTTTAGGCCACATTTGTCAACAATCTCAGCAATTCTGAACCCACGTCACGCATACATATTTATTTCACACCTATATAAACTCTCTATAGTTCTGAAAACTCTAAAACTTCTGCAAAATCTAAAAAACAAATTACACAAAATTTCTGAAATTTTTGTTGAAATTTTGTGCTTTCGAATTCTCCGAATTTTTGTAGGTTCTAAATCACTGAATTTCTGCAGTCCATAGATGAATTCACTGAATTTTTGCAGCATCTGAGGACTGTAGGGGAAAGAGCCAACTTGTGCGGATTGAAAGGGGAAGAACCAAATTTTTGCTAACTATAGGGGGTTGAAGGAGTGCCCCGAAGGGGGAAGGTGGGAGGGGGGCACACACACACACACACACACACACACACACACACACACACACACACACACACACACACACACAGGGACCTGTAAGCCTTGTTCATTTGTATATGTCTCCTCTCCAAGAAATCCAGCACTGCCGAATATTGTTCTTGGCCGTCGTTGAATATGCATATCGGATAAAGATTCCATCTATTGCAAATATATTTTTTCATTATTACAAATCTTTTTGATAGCTACAAAAGAAAACTTTAAACTTGCATGTGATGTTCGTCATTGCCTTCTTGGATAAAAACTATACGCTCAAGTCTGAGGACTGCAGGGGAAAGAACGAAATTTCTGCGGATTGAAAGGGGAAGAACCAAATTTCTACTGACTACAGGGGGTTGAAGGAGTGCCCCAAAGGGGGAAGGTGGTGGTGGGGGGAGGGGGGCACACAGAGAGAGAGAGAGAGAGAGAGAGAGAGAGAGAGAGAGAGAGAGAGAGAGAGAGAGAGAGAGAGAGAGAGAGAGAGAGAGAGAGAGAGAGAGAGAGAGAGAGAGAGAGGGACCTGTAAGCCATGCTCATTTGTATATGTCTCCTCTCCAAGAAATCAAGCAATGCCAATTGATGTTCTTGGTTGTTGTTGAATATGCATATCGGATAAAGATTCCATCTATTGCACATATATTTTTTCATTATTACAACTCTTTTTGATAGCTACAAAAGAAAACTTTAAACTTGCATGTGATGTTCGTCATTGCCTTCTTGGATAAAACTATACGCTTAAGTGTGTTGATGTTCAGATTTTGTTCAACAGGTTCAATAATGTGCTAATGCTTCCCATTTATGAACGCATCAAAACACTTAAGCGTATAGTTTTTATGCAAGAAGGCAATGACGAACATCACACGCAAGTTTAAAAGTTTTCTTTTGTAGCTACCAAAAAGAGTTGTAATTACAAAAAAATATATTTACAATAGATGGAATCTTTATCCGCCGATATGAATATTCAACGACCACTAAGAACAATATTTGGCATTGCTCAATTTCTTGGAGAGGAGACATATTCAAATGAGCAAGGCTTACAAGTCCCTCTCTCTCTCTCTCTAGATCTTTAAGGTCTCTGGGGATAGTTTCCTACGACGTTAAAACTCTCTTCTTCTTCTTCTTCTTCTTCTTCTTCTTCTCTCTCTCTCTCTCTCTCTCTCTCTCTCTCTCTCTCTCTCTCTCTCTCTCTCTCTCTCTCTCCATCCATAGTGAAGTGTTCCCTCCATAGTGGAGGATGGGAATAAGAAGCCCGAATCTTGTACCTATCTCCCTCCTCACTCAGAGATGAACTTTGAGTACAGGTCAAAGCCCTTGTAGAATAGATATGCTCCTAGGAGGTGTTAGAGCCAAGATCCTGGTGACAGACACGCTCCAAATAACATGAGAAGAAGCAAAGTTGTGGTAAGATGGGAATAGGAAGCTTGAACTTAGCAACACTCTCCCTCCTTGCTCCAAAATGAGCATTTGTTCGTGTCAAAGCTCTCAGAATAGAATAGATATGCTCCTAGGAGGTGCTAAGACCAAGATATGTCCCCTCGGTAAGAAACTCTCTCCAATTAACATGAGAAGAAGCAAAGAAAGTCCATAAGCAGTGGTTCAACAATCCTAAGTATACATCTCGTGCATGAAGAATGTGTCCTATGGAAGCAATCGAAATTCATATTACTAGTCCACCACGCACAAGCAACCAAAGAAAACATGATATTCGCCTAGCTACAACCGGGGAGTGCTAGCCAGTGCTATCCCAAATATAGATGGGAGAGGTCCCCATATAACCATACTCTTATCTGTGTAGGCTATTGTCTTTGGTCTCTGACTAGAGCCATGGGACCGAACGTGACCGTGCACTCAAAGGATAATACTGTTGCATCTCTCTTGGCACGGAACTACGCCGGGCCGTGTGGACTCTTGAATTGTGAAGTGTTTTGAAGTGAATCTCTTTTGTGTCGCGACAGAATCTAGACTTGGGGTGTTCAAGTTTGTTACAGCACCTATCTCCTCTGCTCCTCATCTAGTGTCAGGTTAATGATGGTCAGTGTGGGGGTTGTTTCCTTGCCTTTTGCTTTCTAGGAAATGTCGATCCATTTCTCGACCTCGTCCACTTTTTGTTGAGTCTTTGTGATCAGTAAGTCGTCATTTGATTCTACTGCTCCTCTCTCTCTTTGCTCACACTTGCTATTTAATCGTGTTAAGTTCTTCAATAACTGAGGTTGAAAATCTCCCTCTTTGAGTGTGTTTTGTGAGCGCACCTCTGCAAGCTCCTTCTTGAGTAGTGCAATCTCTTTATCTCGGGAGTCATACGATCTTCGAGTGTACTTTCTTGAGCAGACACTCATTCTTCAAGTGTCTTCATTATGCCTAGGAGGTTGCGATTAATCTTATTGATAGTCTCGAACATTTCTTCTTTGCAATTTTAAATAGCCTTCTCTAGAGGGTCGCCCTGCACAATTTGCTTCTTCATGCTTGAGAACCGCAATAGGAGAGTTAAAGTTAGCGGGAGGAAGAGATTGAGAGACACCCTATGTAGACAGTTATTTCGATATTTTGCTTACATTTTTAGGCCACCTTTGTCAACAATCTCAGCAATTTTGAACCCACGTCACGCATACATGTTTATTTCACACTTATCTAAACTCTCTATAGTTCTGAAAACTCTAAAACCTCTGCAAATTACACAAAATTTCTTAAATATTCTGTTGAATTTTTGTGCTTTCGAATTCTCCGAATTTCTGCAGGTTCTGAATCACTGAATTTTGCAGTCCATAGATGAATTACTGAATTTCTGCAGCATCTGAGGACTGCAGGGGAAAGACCCAAATTTATGCGGATTGAAAGGGGAAGAACCAAATTTCTGCTGACTACAGGGAGTTGAAGGAGTTCCCCGAAGGCCTGAAGGGGGAAGGGGGTGGGGGTGGCGCGCGCACGCACACACACACACACACACACACACAGACCTATAAGCCTTGATCATTTGTATATGTTTTCTCTCTAAGAAATCAAGCAATGCCGAATATTGTTCTTGGTCGTCATTGAATATGCATATCGGATAAAGATTCCATCTATTGCAAATATATTTTTTCGTTATTACAACTCTTTTTGATAGCTACAAAAGAAAACTTTAAACTTGCATGTAATGTTCGTCATTGCCTTCTTGGATAAAAACTATACGCTTAAGTGTATTGATGTTCAGATTTTATTCTACAAGTTCAATAACGTGCCAATGCTTCCATTTACGAACACATCAACACACTTAAGCATATAGTTTTTATCCAAGAAGGCAATGACGAACATCACACACAAGTTTAAAGTCTTCTTTTATAGCTACCAAAAAGAGTAGTAATAACAAAAAAAAAAAAACAATAGATGGAATCTTTATCCAACATGCATATTCAACGACAACTAAGAACAATATTCGGCATTGCTCATTTTCTTGGAGAGGAGACATATACAAATGAGCAAGGCTTACAGGTCTCTCTCTCTCTCTCTCTCTCTCTCTCTCTCTCTCTCTCTCTCTCTCTCTCTCTCTCTCTCTCTCTCTCTCTCTCCCTCCCTCCCTCCATAGTGAAGTGTTCCCTCCGTAGTGGAGAATGGGAATAAGAAGCCCAATAAGAAGCCCGAATCTTGTACCTATCTCCCTCCTCACTGAGAAATGAACATTGAGTACATGTCAAAGCCCTTGTAGAATAGATATGCTCCTAGGAGGTGTTAGAGCCAAGATCCCGGTGATAGACACGCTCCAAATAACATGAGAAGAAGAAAATTTGTGGTAAGATGGGAATAGGAAGCCTGAATCTAGCAATACTCTCCCTCCTTGCTTGAAAATGAGCATTTGTTAGTGTCAAAGCTCTCAGAATAGAATAGATATGCTCCTAGGAGGTGCTAAGACCAAGATATGTCCCCCCGGTAAGAAACTCTCTCCAAATAAAGTTAGAAGAAGCAAAGCAAGTCCATAAGCACTGGTTCAACAATCCTAAGTATACATCTCGTGCATGAAGAATGTGTCGTATGGAAGCAACCCAAATTCGTATTATTCGTCCACCACGCACAATCAACCAAAGAAAACATGAGATTCACCTAGCTACAACCGGAGAGTGCTAGCGAGTTCTATCCCAAATATAGATGGGAGAGGTCCCCATGTAACCATACTCTTATCTGTGTAGGCTATTGTCTTTGGTCTCTGACTAGAGGCATGGGATTGAATGTGACCGTGCACTCAAAGGATGATACTGTGGCATCTCTCTTGGCACGGAACTACGCCAGGCCGTGTGGACTCTTGAATTCTGAAGTGTTTTGAAGTAAATCTCTTTTGTGTCGCGACAGAATCTAGACTTGGGGTGTCTAAGTTTGTTATAGCACCTATCTCCTTTGCTCCTCATCTAGTGTCAGGTTAATGATGGTCGGTGTGTGGGTTGTTTCCTTGCCTTTTGCTTTCTAGGAAATGTCGATCCATTTCTCGACCTCGTCCACTTTTTATTGAGTCTTTGTGATCAGTAAGTCGTCATTTGATTTTGCTGCTCCTCTCTCTCTTTGCTCGCACTTGCTATTAAATTGTGTTAAGTTCTTCAATTATTGAGGTTGAAAATCTCCCTCTTTGAGTGTGTTTTGTGAGCGCACCTCTGCAAGCTCCTTTTTGAGTAGCGCAATCTCTTCATCTCGGGAGTCATCCGATCTTCGAGTGTGCTTTCTTGAGCAGACGCTCATTCTTCAAGTGTCTTCATTATGCCTAGGAGGTTGCGATTAATCTTATTGATAGTCTCGAACATTTCTTCTTTGCAATTTTAAATAGCCTTCTCCAGAGGGTCGCCCTTCACAATTTGCTTCTTCATGCTTGAGAACCGCAATAGGAGAGGGAAACTTATCAGGAGAAAGAGATTGAGAGACACCTATGTAGACAGTTTTTTCCATATTATGCATACATTTTTAGGCCACATTTGTCAACATTCTCAGCAATTTTGAACCCATGTCACGCATACATGTTTATTTCACACCTATCTAAACTCTCTATAGTTCTCAGAACTCTAAAACTTCTGCAAAATCTGAAAAAAAAATACAAAATTTCTAAAATTTCAATTGAAATTTTGTGCTTTCGAATTCTCCAAATTTCTGCATGTTCTGAATCACTGAATTTCTGCAATCCATAGATGAATTCACTAATTTTTTGCAGCATCTAAGGACTGCAGGGGAAAGAGCCAAAATCCTGCGGATTGAAAGGGGAAGAACCAAATTTCTGCTGACTGCAAGGGGATTGAAGGAGTGCCCCGAAGGGGGAAGGTGGTTGGGGGGGGGGGGGGGGGGGGGAGGAGAGAGAGAGAGAGAGAGAGAGAGAGAGAGAGAGAGAGAGAGAGAGAGAGAGAGAGAGAGAGAGAGAGAGAGAGAGAGAGAGAGAGAGAGAGAGAGAGAGAGAGAGAGAGAGAGAGAGAGAGAGAGAGAGAGAGAGAGAGAGAGAGAGAGAGAGAGAGAGAGAGGGACCTGTAAGCCTTGTTCATTTGTATATGTCTCCTCTCCAAGAAATGAGACAATGCTGAATATTATTCTTGGTCATCGTTGAATATGCATATCGGATAAAGACTCCATCTATTGCAATATATTTTTTCATTATTACAACTCTTTTTGATAGCTATAAAAGAAAACTTTAAACTTGCATGTGATGTTCGTCATGGCCTTTTTGGATAAAAACTATACGCTTAAGTGTATTGATGTTCAGATTTTATTCAACAGGTTCAATAATGTGCTAATGCTTCCCATTTACGAACGCATCAACACACTTAAGCATATAGTTTTTATCCAAGAAGACAATGACGAACATCACATGCAAGTTTAAAGTTTTCTTTTGTAGCTACCAAAAAGAGTTGTAATAACTAAAAAATACATTTAGAATAGATGGAATCTTTATCCAATATGCATATTCAACAACGACCAAGAACAATATTCAGCATTGCTCATTTTCTTGGAGAGGAGACATATACAAATGAACAAGGCTTACAAGTCCCTCTCTCTCTATCCCTCTCTCTCTCTCTCTCCCTCTCTCTCTCTCTCTCTCTCTCTCTCTCTCTCTCTCTCTCTCTTTCTCTCTCTCTCTCTCTCTCTCTCTCTCTCCCCCTAGTGAAGTGTTCCCTCCGTAGTGGAGGATGGGAATAAGAAGCCCGAATCTTGTACCTATCTCCCTCCTCACTCAGAGATGAACATTGAGTACGTGTCAAAGCCCTTGTAGAATAGATATGCTCCTAGGAGGTGTTAGAGCAAAAATCCTGGTGACAGACACACTCCAAATAACATGAGAAGAAGCAAAGTTGTGGTAAGATGGGAATAGGAATCCTGAATCTAGAAACACTCTCCCTCCTTGCTACAAAATGAGCATTTGTTCATGTCAAAGCTCTCAGAATAGAATAGATATGCTCCTAGGAGGTGCTAAGACCAAGATATGTCCCCTCGATAAGAAACTCTCTCCAATTAACATGAGAAGAAGCACAGCAAGTCCATAAGCAGTGGTTCAACAATCCTAAGTATACATCTCATGCATGAAGAATGTGTCCTATGGAAGAAACCGAAATTCGTATTACTAGTCCACCACCACGCACAAGCAACCAAAGAAAACATGAGATTCGCCTAGCTACAACCGGAGAGTGCTAGCGAGTGCTATCCCAAATATAGATGGGAGAGGTCCCCATATAACCATACTCTTATCTATGTAGGCTATTGTCTTTGGTCTCTGACTAGAGCCATGAGACCGAACATGACCGTGCACTCAAAGAATGATACTGTGGCATCTCTCTTGGCATCATTTTCCTTAGCGGTCCAAACTCTATCATGAACAAGCAATGGTATCTCCCTTTGATCTGATAGTATGCCATGTATCTACATACAAAGTGCTCCTTTGACTCATTCTCTAGGGTGCAGAGTCTACATATCCTCTCCTCTTGTGTCATCCCAATTGCTCTCCCGAGCTTCAATCTCTGGTGTGTGATTAGGCTCTAAGCTGCCTAACAGTACATCTCATAGCATGTGACATAAAGTTATCCATGTATAACAACCTCTTCACCAACCCATACTCTATGAGATGCAAGAGGTCATCACGATAGTGTTGCATCTTAGTAGGTATAAATCATGTCCTCTTGATGTATAATTGGTGTAGGTCGTGCCTCATTACTATGTATAATGTGCCTCATGAGTATTGTTTACTGCTTTTGAAGTGGGTTGACGATATGCTAAGGGAATTTCGGTGGAAAATGCTAGTTCCAAAGTTGTTTTCTATTTTCAAGGTAGATAGCAATGCACGATAAAATAATTATGTAGCTCCAAGTTGAAAGTACAAAAATTCTAAAGCATTTTTTCCATGAGAGGAAAGAAAATGTGCAATCAACACTGCTAAAGTGCAGATCGGAACTAGACCACTTGAGCTCCGAGTCAATGTAGGTTTGCCTCAACTTTATCTTTGAGCAAGCTATCGCAAATGACACATCAAAAATCATGGGTCTTCTGAGTCATCCATGAAATAATTGTTAAAAAATTTCAAAGCTTAAAGTTCTCCTCCACAAATAAAGCATCTGATCAGAATTTTCAGTGCTTCTTGGTTTTCTAGTCTCTTTGCATAAGCTATGGGTGTCTACCTTGTGCCCAAGCATGCCACACCACATCCTCATGAAACACAGAAAGTCCTTGAAGAGCTTCTTGTTCGGGATGCCATCGTCTGCTAGTAGATGGCAAGGTAGTCGTGGGGTGTTTTCAGCAGTGTGAGTTGAAGGACTCTTTCTAGTGAAGGTGGTGAGTGATGACAGAGGAAAAGGGGGACTTGACAAGGAACAACAAGCCGTGAGGAAAGGAGACGAAAGGGGAATCTTAATGGAATCCTCGAAAGAATCCATTTTCTCAAGAAGTTGAGCAGATAGGCAATAAGGCCAATGCTTGTTATTATTATAATGTAGGGAATCTACATGAGGTCCTCCTCGAAGGAAAGAATTTCCTTGCTCTTGATGTTGCTGGTCATGGCGCTTAACATGCCTCGTGATTATTTGACACACCCCTTGTCAAGTGAGATCAATGGTCCCCATTAATTGGGGGCGACGGGATTGGTTTTGCGTCGTCGATGGAAATCCCCAAGTGATCACAATTAAAGTGATCCCCATGTGAACTCAATGTGAACATCAAGTGATCGCCCAGTGATCCTCGTGTGAATCCCAACTAGTATGTGATCACCTTCTGAACCAACCTATTCAAAAGTGATCACTGCGTGATCCCAACCAAACCATCCCAAAGTGACCTCCAAGTGAACACCATGTGATCCCCACCCCGTCATTTTTACCATATTATTTCACGTTCACACCTCCATTTCAAGTGATGTGCGATAGCTTAACGAGAGAGTCGTAGCCTCTGGTGTGGTAAGTGGTGGGCTCAAGGAGCAGGGGTACAAACCGGCTTGAATCTTTTTATTCTTGAGAATAAGTGGATGGTCCACATCATCCAAAAATCATGGACCGTCGTTCCCACCTAAAAAGGGCGGTGTCAAATAGTCCTGAGGCTTAACATGGTGCCAATGCATAGCAGCAAGGCCATGGGTAGAGCAGGCTGGTAGACGACAGGATGGCCACCGATAGTGTGACTACACACCTCCGATTGACCGATGGAAAATTGACATATCTTGAATATTTTAGCATAAAACTATCAGTTTGAACCTTTCCCATCGAGTGGAGCAGGTTGTGTCGACTTGAGGTGCTTGGTCTCAAAATTCTAGCTAAAGGGACCCTGCCAATTCTAACTATAGCAAACTAGTAATGCTTGGCATTCTTGCTATGCAGCAGGGATTGCTTCTACTTTCATGGTTTCCTTGCATGTGCTCAAGAGACTCCGAGCCACGAAGTCCGACCAACTTGCCCTTCATCAGTTGGACCTCGCCCGGTTGAGTGCATGTGCGCAACAAAAGAGAGGAAACCTGATGCATCGATTTATACCCAATATGGTGATGTGCGCGTTTGTGGGACATGCTCTCGATTGATTGTGGGCGGTAAGGGCCGGAGTTGGCATCAAACAGACTTTGCTATCTTTTCTTATATGAATTGAACATGAGTTGAGGCAGCCCGATGCCATTGATAGAGACGGAGATTGATCCCTGCCATGAAAGTTTTGCAGTCACATTGGCTCCCAGAGTTTCATAAAAAGGATTTAAAAACCTGGCGAGGAATCTCAAATCTCATAGCCATTTCTCCTAGAGTATGTATGCAGGTAAGATTTCAGAAAATGTCGCTTTAGAGGGTATATTAGCGAGATGCCATGTAGTTAGATGAGTGGACAAAATTCATTATGAGCCTAGTAGCCATGCACACGGAATCTTAAAAAAAAGAATTTATTTAGGCATGTTCCTATAACTTTGAGAAATGATTTTATTAGAGAAAATCTCGGCTGATACTGGCTTTGGGATTGAAAAGAGAAGGACGTTGTGGCAGGTAACAAAGCGAGGCGACACGGGAGTCTACCTTCCAAAGGGGATGTGACGTGGACAGGTGGCAAGCGAAGTCTACACCTCGCAAGGCAGGGTAGCCAGGGCTGCGTCTTTAGGGGCAAGCAAGCGAAAACAACACATGGAGTTGGCGAGTTAGCCTGCTAGGTGGCACAACATGGTCCTTGGCTCATGAGAGTGTATACTTAACACATCCCAGGATCTGGGGTGGAGGATTTTGCTCATGGAAAGGCTTGAAGAACTGAACTAGAGTTCTGGTGGAATCTGCGAAGATTCTACATTGAAAATTAGAAACCAATAAGTTGGTCTAATTTTGAGCAATTTCCAGCAAAATTAATTTGTAGCGAATTAGGAAAGGACACGTAAGCAAAATTCCAAGAACATTCCGTCTCTAAATTGAGGGGCCGGTTCACGTCCTTGCAGGGCACGAGATGATGAGCAGGCTTCACTTCACCAGGCGCTTCACTTCACCAGGTCGTGGCAAGCGGAACTGGCTCAGGTTCGGATGTTTCACAACTGACGCTTATTTAGCTTTGTGTTCAATTTACCGATTCAGGTTCAATGAACTCAGGCATCTGTCCGAAAGAAAGAAAGACCCATCTGTCCGAGAAAGACGAAACAGATCAGAAAGAGGAAAAGACTTGCCAGAGAAATTAGAAAAGGTGCTGGTGAACGAAAAAAAATTCCAAGGAGAGGTCTTCAAAGTTATCGAGGTACAATATTATCACAGACACACACACACACACACACACACAACACACACACACACACACACACAGAGAGAGAGAGAGAGAGAGAGAGAGAGAGAGATTGCATCAACGATGGTATCTGAAGAGACCACCCTATGCGCCTTTGCATCAACGATGGTATCGGAAGAGACTTCCCTATGCTCCACTTTTTTATTTCACTTACCGACACCCTATCACCTTTGACGGATGCCTTATCACTTTATTTTAGTCATGGACCGGGCTTGTCGGTCCTATAGGTGCGTAGGTGATTGTCGATGAGAGGCTCACCACATATTTCATTTTTACATTATTTTTGCTATGACCGGTCACTGTGGGTGTCCATGTGTCAATGGTAAGATTCATATAAAGGTCCATTTTGACCTAAAATATTCATTTTGGAGGTGTATGCTAAAGAAGTGCTATTGCTCTACCTCTACCTTCTTCTCCATCGTGTGCTTTAGAGTGTGTGTGTGTGTGTGTGTGTGTGTGTGTGTGTGTGTGTGTGTGTGTGTATGCTTGAGAGAGAGAGAGAGAGAGAGAGAGAGAGCATTGCGTCAGCATCAGTGGTTGAGCGCGGCAACGATGGCTCCCTCTTCTTTGCGGCATAGAATCATTCACGACGGGAAGCATAGAGTAGTAAGTGACACACCATTGCCCCCTTTGAGCTTACTAGGACAATCTAGTTGTGTGCTTGCAGCTATTCGTGGCTTGCACACAGTGTTCGGTAAGTCCCCAACCTCCAACAGGGGATTGCCCTGCACCAAGCTCCAGGAGCACTCAGTGTTGCCTCGTGAAGCCATTCATTTCTGTCCTTTTCGGTTTTTTTTGGAGTTTTGATTAGGTTTGTTAGTGCTGCAAGGTGCATCTTTGTGCATGTTTGGTTAGGTCTGTTTAAGCTTTGTAATGTGCCGGTTTGAACATGTGTGTTAGTGTTAGTAGCTATATAATGTGTAGGTTTTTTGCAGTGGACAGTGAGCAGGTTGTTAGTTCTGTTAGTGTTGTAGTGTGTAGTGTTATTTAGTTCTAGTTCTGACAAAATTGCAAGTTGTAGTTGCACGCATTAGGCAGGCTCTCTGCGTGTGAGCTCGACGTCCAAGACGCTCGTTTTGAGCTATCACACGCCATATTTTATGGCTTGGTTAGAAAAAAGGACAAACAAAAATTTGAGAGTAAATTTGGATTACAAAATACTCAAAAAACTAGGTGAGCAGCCTTCATGGGCACTAACCAACACCTCTAGGGTGTGGAGGTCACATGCACCTATGCTCTGGTTGTGTACTAGAGGAAGATCATATAGAGAGTGTCTCTTTTTACGTGGGCATCCATTATTCCTCCACATTAGGCTCTAGGCCCTCAACGGGAACTCAATGTAGTACCACTCAAGACCCACATATTGCATCTAGTGAATCTTCATCTGAGTATGACGTCACGGAAGGTTCCTGGATGCCCAATCCCGATAGTTCAAGTCAAGACATGCATGCCATGGACCCATGGTCCATGCCGAGCGTGTTTAGCCGCTTGAAAGAGACTTTTAGAGAGCCACTCACTTTGAACATGGAGGTAGTGATGTAAATGAAGGGGGTGGGGAAGTAAATTCACCATTCATGACAAATGTAGACCCCATGCTCCTGAATACTCCATTCATTTCTCTTGAGAGCTATTCCCCTCCGAGGTTATATTACCTAATGGTAGAAGCCTTGCCTAAGTGCAAGAGGTTTGAGTGATATATCCATGTAGCTAGGGAAAAGGAAATCAAAAGCTTACACAAGGCAGATCAATGGAGAGAGATAAAGGCAAAGCCCCTATCTCAACATCCATGCTAGTCAAGCAATCAAGCGCCAAACCATAGAGATCCACATTGTATCTAGTTTAATGGACACCCCTAGAACCTCAATCTTAGATGGAGCGTTTGTGAATGAAAATTGGGAGTATGAACTACAAACAGAGACTTTAACCAACCTATACACAAGTCACACCTATCACGTGGGTTGGTTAGATATTGTGCAATCCACATCGTGTGCTACTAGCATAGAGGAGAAACAACAAAGAGTTTGTGATGTCATCCATAGGGTTATTGAGCCGGAGAGGCAGAACAAAGGGATGCACATGCCTTCAACGGGTCTCATGAGATTCTTGGATACAGGGAAGGCTAAGCAACCAACTTCATCACAAATAGAGACTCCCTCAATAAGCCCAATGGATCCTCCATACATTGTTTCGCCAGGGGTCTCAATATAATCTGAGCTTACAAATGATAGCTTTACCTTTTCAAGTTTAGCTCATCTTTCTCTTGATGACACCACGGCTACCATGCCTACCCTAGTGATGGGCATGACAAAAAACACGCCATGGAACTCATTTTTTAGGAAAGCGCCGCTACATGGTGGCCCGATTCCTACAATAGTACCTACAAGTGTGTATCAATCATATGTACCTATGGGCCTTGGTGCTCCTATAGATCCTCCCCTCCCATTGTTTCAACAACTTATGCTCCATGATCACAACATCCAAGCCCTTATTTCAATGAGACCATACCAGCTAGCATTAGCATGTCACATCCCATGTCTGCTATGCCCAGGGCCACACATATGAGCTTTGGGCCACCACATGGCACAACATCATACCCAGCTTGGGACCTGAGGATCACCCGTATGCCTAACCTGATGCCAACCCCCATTCCACATGCAAAAATATGTGTAACACGCCTGATAGAGAGCATCAAAGTAAGGCAATATAAATAGCCAAGCTCACACAAAAATTTAGTGGAGACAGGGATGTGAGAAAGCATATCAAATTATTTGAACAAATATGAGATTCCCTAGGAGAACACAATGAGCTGCATAAGAGTAATGCTTTAAGCCTGACCTTGAGTGAGAATGTTGGGGATTGGTATAAGACTCTAAGGGTGCAAGAGAAAACAATTTACCCTACTCTTAGGAGAGTGTTCTTGGAAGAGTACATACAAGAGGGAGTGCTTTGGGGTGTAGCCTCTCAGCTCCAAAAAGCCCAATGAGAGGAAGCACAGTCCGTGAGAGACTTTATTAGTCGCTTGAAGCATTTGAATTATAGTTTTATCCAAATGAGTGCTTCAATAATAACCAATTGATCGATAGATTCATTTGGGGACTACGACATGAGGATATCTACAATGGCCTAGTCATTAGAGGTATCACCACTTGGGAAGCAGTCACCACCAATGCAATCCAATTGGAAAATAATTTAATAATTCAAATAGAAAGAGTGTTTGTTGAGCCTAAATCTACTAACTTGCAAGCATTGGGGCATGAACCAACAGCCATTAAACGTATTGCTAAAGAGCCAAATATATCTGATAACTTTAGCAAATCTCACCAAGGCCATTCAAGAAAGTCTTAGAGACAATGGTGCTCCACAAAACAATCATATGTATCCCAATAGGGAGCATTAATGGTGCTCAGTTTGATTTGGTCCACATAGTACCAATGGATGCCCTACGTTTAGAGTAAAACTTGATGGGAAATGCAATGCATATGGAGGTATGGTCATCAATGCAAGGCTTGCATAGTATTTAAACATGCAATGGACAATAGACCAACTTAAGCATAGGTAGATACACCTCAAATTCCTGCATTGATTCCAGCCCCACCTCTTGAACAACCATCACACGACCTATGGCCCAAAATGTTGTTCAAACAACACCATTACCACCTCCAGTGCTAGGACCACAACCCCCACATTTGAGAATCACTTCTATGAATCAAGTGGATTGTGAGTCATCTATTGCTTGTGTGGATTGCGAGGATAAGTTAGACCCTAATATTGCATATGGGATTGATGCATTTGAAGAAACTTCACAACATTACATGGAGGACTATTGGGGACAAGTCAAACCTATCTATCAAGTAGTTGTTGCGACAAGAGGCCAAAATATCAATTTCACTGCCAAGAGACCACCTCTTGAATGCTACAAGTGTGGGGGTCTACACCGTGTAGCCGAATGTCCTATTAGACTACAAGAGAATGCCACAATAATGCAAAACAATCAAGAGAGTACAACTACAATGCCGATACTCATGTGTAATTGATGTGGCATAGATCATTTGATTGCCCAATGTCCTAATATTCCAAATTTTCCAAAGATCACCTCATTGAACTTAATTGAGGTTACCAAGGAGCCATCACAAAGTACACATGTGGTACCAGTAAATGTACTCACACGATCGATGCTCCAAAACCAAAATTATATTCTTGAAGAAAGAGACACAACATCGATTGCCCAATCTCAGAAGAAGAAGAAACACGAAGGAAAAGATCACAAAAAGCAGTGAAGTTGGACCCCAGTTCAAAGACCACCATAGGGACTGGTGATAACCCCATGTATATGAACAACGTTAAAGAGAATTCTGATTTGAATGAATGAGACCATGGTGACTAAAATGGTCACTAGGAAAGAAACAACCAAGGAAGATCAACATGAGCCACAATGGCTAGGACCCAAGAAGAAGATAGGAACTTACCCAAACGCTAAAGAGGAGATCAAGCAAGTCAAGCAATTAATGAGTTTGGTATAAGAGACCCAAAGGGATCTAGAGCGAGCATCTAGGCAGATCCTAATTACAGACACAGTGTTCCCTACGTGAAATCAACCTCACAAAGACCATAGACCACTAGACATATCTAGTGTCATCTGGCAAGAAGAAAGTGACTTTAAGTCATTGGGAAGTGGATGTACTCTCTTCTTGTTGGAGAGAATGTTTACAAAGGGATTACCTGACCCTATTGAAGAAATGGAGATCCCATCTTCCCCATGTCAAGGGACTGAAGCCCAAAAAATACCGTTAAATATTACCAAATTGATGGATTTCATGGCTTCAAAAGTTAGAACCACCATCATGTCTAGACTATATGGAGATCCCGAGCTATTTTTAGCTCTTTGAGCTTTCCTCAATGGAGAACTGAAAGTCGGACTACCACAATTTGCACAGATGCATGGAGCTAGGGAGATGCCAATAGAGGACGAACACTTAGATCCAAAAACCAACCTAGATGAGAAATTTGTTGTTGAAATACCTGTTAACAAGTTGGGACCTAAGTTGCATTATACGTTATACGAGAAACATATACCACATCAGCAAAAACGGGTAACATAATTTTTTCCTAGTTTTTTGATCGAAAAAACTTCGATAAAAAATTCTTTCGATCGGAAGATATGTAGGAGAAAAAAAAATTCATCGAAAAATGTAATGATCGAAAAAAAGTATATATATCTGCAACACGCCTTGTTGAGACTAGTGTTCCTCACGAAAGGTACTCGATGTCAACTATAGACAAAAGCAATAAATTTTCTTATAATTTAAAAATCAAAAATTAAATTTTTTTTTCAATCTCTTGATAAAATTAATTTAATGTTTTGTTAGAATTTGATTAATTATTTGTTTCAAAATCAAATTATGTAAGCTTTATATGTTGTGTAGAGCTCAAACTCTCACTCATACAAGGTGCTTATTTTTTAGGAGTCACTTGCTATGTGCTCAATTTACTGACATGTGGAAGTGAATAAGGGATATAATTTAGAGATTTCCGTTGTGTGTACTCTCACATGAGGTTATCTGTCACTGTTAGCAAAATATAATAGAATAGAGGTCAGTTTATTTAGGTCGGTTTGATTTTGACGTGCAAATACTTTCTCACCTCAAAGTGAACATAGAAAGAATTTTTTTTGTCTTGTGTAGAGCCATCACACTATGCTCTCACTGGAATCAAAATTTAGGAATTTCATGTCCAAATACATTGATATTATATTATCTTTATTTGGATTGCTACGTCTATCATATTGTGTGATTGCACAAGTGCATCAAATACAGCTAGATAAGCTTTCAAAGATCTACCATGGAGTATGAGAACTTCATGTTCGTACTTCAGATAGATATGACAATTGTCAAGGATTGCAATTAATCCTCATGTTCCAATGAAAATCAATTCAAGATTTGATCAATATTATTGATTATCCTAATGTGTGAAAACTTTAAGCTTGCACTTTAGATAAATTGATATAGTGCAACGAGATGATGAGTTTTGTTTGTATTGTTTCAAATAAGTGATTATAATTATTGATCATCCTATAGTGTGAAAGCCAAAAGATTGCACTTAAATGAATCAATATAGTGCAATGTGATTGAAATGTTTTGTTTGAAGTGATGAAGTTATTTAGTGCATCAAAATATAATTTGATTGACATGAGTTTATTGAAGAATGCAAATACTATTATTGTCTATTGTTAATTGATAATGTAGCGCAAGACTAATTGATAATGTGGATAGATTATGATCACTATATTTATTGATAGAGCATTGCTTGTGTAGTTTGTTGCTTTAAATTAATTTTGAGCTCGAAATTAACAAGTGGATTTGTTGATCTGGTAGTTTAAAGTTATTTGTCAGCATAATGAAAGGACATGAATAGAGTTACGTCCACGAGCTACGTGCTAGAAAGAATATATCTTTCTTGAAATGCAAGACCTACAGACATGTGTTCAATGGTAATGCGACCAGAATCAAAGAGCATTTGTTTAAAGGCTATAGTAATAGGACTGGCATGTTCCATGATCCATGGAATATAAATGCCATTGCACACATAAGTTGCACCTCTATGATAGAAGGAGTATGGTCAAGAGAAAGTGGAGATGCAACACATTTTTGTTAGGGTTCTATCTATTGCAGCATCAAGTGGAAGCTGTGAGAGGAACTGGTCGGCTTTTGACTTTATGCATACTAAGAAATAAAACCGGCTTCATCCTAAACGTGTTGCTGATTTGGTTTATGTTTTCTGCAACATGAGACTTATTCATAAGCTGGTGAACATTGCGACAAGAGCAGCACAAAAGCACTATGGTGTTTTTCAAACCCATGAAGCTATAGCTGCGAAAGTAGACAATGACGATGATATGGAATGGTAGATAGCTTCAGAATGCTCTGATATGGATGAAACAAATGATATGATTGGTGTGTTTGATAGAGACATATGACTAAAGGTCTATAAGTTTTGCTCACTGTGAGTATGTGAAAATTATGACACATTGCCATTTTACACTACAACATGTTCACCTCTCTCTCTCTCTATCTCCCTCCCCATCTCAAGTTAATTTTGCAATAAGAGTTATAATAACAGCTAGATACAATACAATACAAAACAATTTGTTTAATCAAGAATACAAAAATGGACAGCTGAGGGTATAAATGACGAGCTGTGATTACAAAAACTATAGCCCTTTGCCAAAATAGATAGAGGTAAAGTGAGTGAAGTGCTCAAACCAAAGATTGAGTTAGATCATTGAGTAGTTTGTCTATGTTAAACTCAGTACTTTCAGGCGCAAGAGATGGGCCTGGAGGTCCTTGTTACAAAGGACCAGCTTGATATGGAAATGATACATAGAGTGTTGCATACTGTTGCACCTTGGCTTGGGCCTCTGATAGCTCTATCTCAAGCTCAAGGATTCTACCGTGCAAAATATCAGGTGTTTCTCCTTGGCTTAGAAGATCTTGCCCTTGGCTTGCCAATGCAACGAGTGTCTCTGATTATTCAGAAAGCAAAACTATGGGACGCTTGCGTGCAGGCATTGGATTATTGGCATGACTTGCTCCCACTTTCTATGCAATCCGACCATGCCCAATGCCAAAGTTCTTGGGACGGTTTGACCAATCCACATGTCTCCCAAGGATATCATAAACATAGCATTGCTGTATAAACTAGAGTGCCACGTGGTTGTTGTTTGGCATAACTCTCTCTCGACGTATGAATCTTTGTAGCAATACTCGTGTGAGTATTTTGTGTTGCAAATATGATAGCTTTACAGGAGCTGATCCCTTGGCATTGCCGCTGATTCAAAATAAATGTTGGCACACAAAGTGACTTGGACATAGCTTCCTGCACTCCTTAAGGCTGAGAGGCTCGCCTTGCAACCGGAACTCGTTCTCTTCGATTTGTGCAATAGCTTCGAGGCCTTTCTCTTGGCCATAACGCTCTCTCACTTATTCCATATTTGTCAATCAAGAGAACATGTCATCATGAGAGATATTTTTTTGTAAAGTTAACAGGTTATCACTTTCAAATCTTCAAAGGAATAGACATGATAACTTAATCTTCCAGGAAGAAAGAGAGATAATATTTATCACCATGTCGTTGGAAAGAGACAAGATAACTTGATCAATTATATAATTTACAAGTGCAACTAAAGAGGATAATAAATATTTCATCACTTCAATTATCAGCTGGTTGTAGATAAAAAATCATTACAATGTCATAGCCCACACTATGGGCACTGTTTAGACATAGAGAAAGATCAAAAGCATTAGGTCGGGTTGATGGATTGTTTCGCTTGCCACTCTCAAGGTGGGTAAGTACATTGCTTAAAAAAACCCTTTTATTTTGCTCTTGTGGCATTGACATGCACTTCAAGAGTCGTTTACAAGTATGACACATGTAGATATCCATGGACTCTCTCACTCTACTTTCTAGTTTCTATTTTCAAGTTTTAGAGAGGAGGAAAGCATGTCGTTGTCATGGTCTTTGTACATGATCCCCAATCCACAATGCCTGCATAGACCCCCTTCTGTCCAAAGTGAAGCATCATGTTGTGGGAGTGAAGGTCATTGTGGAGATAGTCGTGCACATGTAGATACTTCAGGGTCTGAAGAAGAGCATGTATTATCTGCAAAATGTTATTTTGGAATAACTATATTGTTCCTTCTATGGTTACATAATCGCAAATGATAGGTTGGCTACCATCTACAATGCACTCTCTTATGCACTACTCTACATGGCCGCCATTCCAAAAACGTGAAATCATTAGGAAATTTCGGAGGTCATTTGGAGGGCCTTCTAAGAAAATGTATTTTTTGCACTCTCTCTCTAGAAAAAATGGCAAATAAAAGAGCTGGGTCTTTCATAGTAAAACTTCAAAAAGTGTACCTTAAGTAGATTCCTTACTCTTCTGAACATTCGTTCGTAGTGATTGAGGGATAATCCTCTTTTCAATTGCATTGAATGAACAACGTCAATATGGAGGGAATGAGGCTAACATGGAGGGACGAATCCGCAGCCGCTATTCACTTTCCATTAAACCTGCACATTTGGCTAATGGCGCACTCCTCAAATGGCACAAATGTTACCCAGAAACGAGCCAAATATCACCTTCACATTGATTTGGACAATGAGTGCCAACCATTGATTAAGCGCAGTAAAACAAACACACATATACCTCCCGCTTCCATAGACACGCTCAGAGCTCAAGGAGCTAAACACATAGATATCTGGACGAGAGGCTCTCTCTACCCTAAGAATCCAATAACTAATGCGTCTCCACCGTTTGTCAATCCTACAAGCTTATTGACCTTTGCTGGTGATGGAGAAAAGGGCCTTCTGGGTTATTGTAAATCACTTACAAGAGAAGCTGAAACTTACAAGAGCATTCTCCAAGCTCAACAATGTGAGATTGTTCGCCTTTCACATTTACATTCTACAGATCAGGTTACCATTTTGCAACATAAAACAGAGGTACAAGAACTGAAAGGAAAGGTGCGAAGTTGTCAAATGAAGGACACCATCTTGGGTGGTCGTATCCGAAAGAAGAAATTGCGCAATCTTGAAACATTGCAGGTTGCATCAGGAGGTCTCAAGAAAAGAATCCGAGCATTAAGGTGATGCTTCTTGGTTGGCTACATTGTCTTAGTTAAGTAATCTTTTTGTTTTTTCTTGTTATACATTGTTTTCATGTGCCTAAATAGTGTTAGTGAAGCAAATTTTCTATTATTTACTTATGCATTGTCTTCATGTAGAGATTCAATCTATCCTGACAAGGAAAACATTGACCCCAAAGCCAATATAGGAAAGAGATTGAAGCCACTTATAAGTAGAAGCCTGGCAGCAGATATAGTACATGACAAGAAGTTTAAGGTTCTACAAAGAAATGTAGTGGACCGCTTTATTTCAGAGAACTCAGTGCCTGCAAAAGAGATACAAGGCACACTTGATTCACTTGGTGTAAGCAAAAGAGGATATTCGGCTATCCAAAAGTCTGTCTCATCCATCTTTGTTAGGAAGGGTATAAAATCCAAACTTCTACCATCAGCCTCAAGTGTTTGGAAAGAGAGGCTTCAGCTTAACGAGGCACAGGGAGACTATCTTGGACAGCCCTTTCATATTAAAGCAACTTACAGTGGCCATGGAGCGAACAAGGCATATGATGAGTTCAACAATATTTTTATGGACCTGCGGATACTACAGAAGAGAATGGTGGAGTTTTACAACATCACATTTGAAGAGTCACGTGGGCTATTACATTTTGTGTTAAAACTGGATGAGTGTGAGCTTGTTAAAGAGAAAAAGCTAGAGCGTGTTACTATTACTTTAATGAATAGAGCCCTCTCAAAGTGTCCCAGTGATGATCCTTTATATTTTAGTGTTCAATCATAATCTAACATATGGTGGCTTGGTGCGTTTGAGGTAAGCGATATTCTCAAGTAAGCTCAAATGTTCAGATCTACTTAAGTCTCATTTATTTTGTGTTGCAGGTAAAGAAAGAAGATCATGAGATTCTATATTGGGTGTTCCATCGAACTAATATTCCGGAGGTGATTGATCGACAGACTAACCAGGGAGAGGTACTACGTTTAGATGGAAGGGGAGACTTTCAAGTTCAGTGGCATCTTGCAGGTGACCTTAAAACATTAAAGTGCATGTATAATTGTGGAATGGGTGCAATGGCAAAGTCACCGTGTTTGTTCTGCATGGAGCCTGCAAAGGTCATGGACCCAAAGTGGTGGAGAAAAGCTCCAACACGTCACATTGAGGATCCTGCTTTTCGACCCGTTTTGAAAATACCACTTGTGAATGTCCACATTTGTACAATGCATGCCCTTTGTAGAATTGTGGAGAAATTGGTCTACTTATACATCGGGTTTGCTTGGAAGATTAAGAACTCCGCAGAACGACAAGTAGCCCTGCAGTGCTTAGAAATGGTACTGTCGGATATGGGGCTTCATGGTGGCAATGTGAAAATCCAGCGGGATGAAAAGAGATCAACTGCTGAGAAGGATGTCCCATGCAAACCATCCATCGGTGGGGTGAAGGCACGGAGGTTTTTATCTAAGCCCCAAGGTACAAGAGACCCAAAGCTAACAAAACATGGAAAAATATATAACACATCTTATGTTAGCAAGGTAGAGTATTAGAGCTGGAAAAAGCTACATATTGCAGTCAAAGACCACTAACCAACTACTCGTAACACGAAGGCTGAGGTTTGGCGATCAATAGACATCCTATTTTTGATGTGCGACAAAGATGACTGGTCACAAGGTGATATGAACAAGTTCAAGGAAAATCTCAACCTTCTGAAAAAATCATTCAAGACAGCATGGACAGACACCCAGATTACTCACTACATGGTATTATAATGTATTTCTTTCTCTCTTATGTGCAAATATGTGACTGTAAAACATTCTAACTAATCTGTTTTCATATCCAGCACATCATCTTCAATCATTTGCCATATTTTATACAGAAGTATGGGAACCCGGCAATATGGAATACCCAAGGGATGGAAAAGTCTCATTACATGGCGAGAAATGCTTATTTCAGGCACACACGACATGGTGGCTCTCGAATCAAGGCTAACAGTTTGAGAGAACTATTTGAATGGTTCTATCGTAGAATCATTCATCGAATGCAGGCAAAAGAAGTCTTGGCAAATTCAGCAACAACACAAGCCATCAGACATTTACAACAACAAAAAGCTAAAAGATCAATGGCATACAACAACTCCGGAGCTCGTGAAAGTCAACGAAGGTGGAGAGAGACAATGGTGTATGTGAATCACAAGTGGAGAAAGATACTCTGAGTGGATGACATTGTACAAAATTTATGTAATACATGATCTTATACAATTGCTACTTGAAGTGTATCAAGATTTTGTAGGTTCAATTTTGTTTTTTGGCACGTCACCCTTGTAACGAATCATGAGATGTTTGCCATACTCTAAAAGTTCATCTGGGTTTTGTCTACCAAGAGCTAGTCCCATTGCTGTGTAGGTGTAGTAATACGCTGCCCGACCACTTGTATAGCCTGGGCAGTAACCAAAACAATCTCTAGCAAACACTTTGTCCACAAGAATGACTTTATATGCACTTTTGGGCAGCACCGGTCCACCCAAGAAGCGTGATAGTGTTTTGAATGTGTAAGTTGCTATTGAACCCTCTTGTGACATGGAATTGTGAAAAACTACTATCGGCGACTCGCAAAGCTTTGAAAGGTACTGTGCTAGGGCCGCATCCCTTCCTCGATACTCTCTTGTCCGGCGCCGAAGGAAGTCATCCTTGTCAGCAATCCAAGACTACACGTACAATGTCAGAAATGACACAAAGAGAGAGAGAGAGAGAGAGAGAGAGAGAGAGAGAGAGAGAGAGAGAGAGAGAGAGAGAGAGAGAGAGAGAGAGAGAGAGAGAGAGAGAGAGTTACCATGAAGCTTTCATCCTGCAGAAAGAGGTTTTCTTGCCACAGGTCTACAGATGTAGTTGACCCCTGACCTGAATGGTTAAACCAATCCTCCACTTCTTTGTTACTTTTCGATGGTCTTAGGCTTTGTCTTATTGCTTGGAAGGTGGCTTCATCAGGTAGTGTCTCCTTGTATTTTTCAGCTTTCTCAAAGCATCTTCGAAGGCATTCCATTGGATTTCTGGATGTTTCCATTGCCTCATCATCACTACTATCCTCTGAAACAAATCCACTCCTCTCCTCTTGGACTCTGGAAATAATAGCCAGGGAGAAATCCTCCCTTAAATAAAACACACTTTGCACATCATGTAAGAAGATATAGGTCCTGTCTCCAATCCTGAAGTCAGGCACAGCATGCACCATCATCTGAGCATGCTTCTCAGTGAAGTTACTGACATCCAATGGAAGTTTGATTTCTGTGGTTTTCACAGAGAGCATCTTACTTCCTTGTACTTCAATTGCCTCAACCTCAAGGTCGACTGTGTCTTCAACCTCCTCGACTTCTTGCATATGAGTTGTCTCCTCGCATTACTCATCTGGTGCTGCATCCTGCTCCTCTAACACCTCATTAGGATTCTGCATGAGGAATCCAAACAGGCTGTTCAGGTAAATCATAAAGCCAAAGGCTTCCTGAATGAGTTTGCATTCTTTTTGATGCAAAGGGCAGGCTGAATGTCGGCAAGAGGGTGGTAATTCCCTATACTTCTTCACTCCCTGTCCCTTTCCACCACAGTCATTTAAATGCACAAGAGTCATAGTAGGCAGAACAACCCTTCCTACCTGCACCATCACTTCAAACTTATCTCTGTAGGACTGCAAGAAATTACTGTGCTGAGCTAACAGGTCTTCAATGTCAAACTTTGGATTAAACATAGAATGAACTAGATCATACTTGTCCCCAGCACCACAAGATGTTGCAAAATCAAACAGCCTCTCATCAGTTGCAGCTGGGTCTTCCAGAGAAGACACATCCTCTTTGTCTTTACATTTAGTTGCACAGGGACTTCCTTCTAGCACATCTGTATCATCTGAGAAGTCTATATTCCTCTTTCTTGTATTTCTCTTCAGAAGTACTGTAGAGGGCACCACAGCCTTGTAGGGTGAGGGATCCTCTTGCCCTGGTGACCTCTCTGATTGATCTTCACCAATTGACTTTTCTTCAGATATGTCCTGACAAAAGTCAACAGTTCTTTTGGCAGATACATTAAGCAACTGAGCTTGCAAGGGTTGAAATCCTGGCACAAGCTCTGGATCAGGTTTCAGCCTCTTCTGCCTACTAGACCTTAATTCTATTCATCAGGAAACATGACAAGTCAAAACCATCAGGAAACATGACAACTCTGCCAAAACCAAACCATCATGATCTCTCTCTCTCTCTCTCTCTCTCTCTCTCTCTCTCTCTCTCTCCTGATATATATATATATATATATATACATATATATATATACATATATATATATATCTGTCTCTCACCAAAGCACAAACAAAAACACACCTAGTCTCTCTCTCTCTCTCTCTCTCTCTCTCTCTTTGTATTTTTCTATTTGACTAAAGGCGCGCGAGGAAGGAAAAGTGCGTTTTGCAACTCTCTCCGCGCACCTTAAGTACAACTGAGAGAGTCATAACAATACTAACGGCGCGCGGAGAGAGCTGGAGCCAATATTTGGTTGGCTATGCGCGCCGTTAGTAACGTGTACAGAGAGGGTAGGAAAAGAGACAATGTATATATATCTCTGTGTGTGTCTGTGTGTATGTGTGTCTGTGTCTCTGTCTATGGAAGTATGGGTATTGATGTGTGTGTGTTGAACAACAGTCTGGGTTTTTCTTTGTTTAGACACACACACACACACACAATTTGTACCAACTGTTGGAAATACAGAGAGAAAGAGTGAGAGATCACCTTTTGTTGGTGGGGTTTGCAGGAACTCCAAGGGAGGTGTCTCCTCCATTGCTTTTCTGTGTGTCAAACTGATTCTGTCTCTCTCCCTCCCTCTCTCTCTCTCTCTGAGAGTAAGGACTTCCTCCCTCTATCTCTCTCTCAATCTGTGTCTCTCCCTCTCTCTATCTCTGTGACAATCTGATCACTCTTTCTCTCTCTCTGTCTCTCTAAGACTCTCTCTCTCTCTGTCTCTCTCTTTCTCTGGCTCTCTCTCTCTCTCTCTCTCTCTCTCTCTCTCTCTCTCTCTCTCTCTCTCTCTCTCTCTCTCTCTCTCTCTCTCTCTCTCAAAATCACACTTATAACGGATACACACCACACTTATAACGGATACACACGGCGGCGCCCCACGTGTCACTATAAATTATAGTATATTTGCATGCTGTCGCACGTGTGGTCATTATTGAGACCGTATACTTTTGTACGTCATATAAAGAGCTCAAGAGAGAGAAAAACCACACCTCGTGAAAGAGAGTGAGTGAAAGAGAGAGAGAGAGAGCCGTCGTCTGCGTCTCCGATAGCAAGCCCACCCATCGACATAACGAAGGTCTGCCTCTCCCTCTGCCTTTGCCTCTATCTCTCTATCTCTGTTTCTGTCACCCACCCAGACACACTCACAAACACACACACACACACCCACACACACACACACACACACACACACAACACACACACAAACACACAGACACACATCTTTAAAATACAAACACACACACACAGACAGACACACATACACACCCACACACACACACACACACACACACACTCACAAACACACTCACTTACACACAGACACACATCTTTAAAATACAAACACACACACACACACATACTCTCTCTCTCTCTCTCTCTCTCTCTCTCTCTCTCTCTCTCTCTCTCTCTCTCTCTCTCTCTCTCTCTCTCTCTACCACTCTCTCTCTCTCTCTCTACCAAAGGCGCGCGTAGAGAGGCATACCCGTAGTGCATGTCTCTATGCGCGCCGTTAGTACTGTGCATTGACGAGAGAGAGAGAGAGAGAGAGAGAGAGAGAGAGAGAGAGAGAGAGAGAGAGAGAGAGAGAGAGAGAGAGAGAGAGAGTCATAGAAAGAGAGAAGGGGATTGAGACTCTTCTTTTGGTGTACATTGAGATGGCTAGAACAAAAGCCACTGCAAGGAAGGCAGGCAAGGGACCAGAATTAGCATCTAAAGCAAGTAGCAGATCTGCAACCCCAAAGAAAAGACCTGGAAAACCAAATAAAATTCTGAAAGGGCCAAGGATGAAGAAGCTGCAAACCTGCATGGGACTTTTCAGAGAAATCAAAAAGGCACAGAAATGTGTAGATTTATGCATACCAAAGCTGCCCTTCCAGAGGATGGTGAGGTCCATATGTGATGAAGCTACCTGGGGCACCAAAAGGTGGAAGGTGGTGGCATTAATGGCTCTACAGGAAGCAGCAGAGGACTTCCTACTGGAGTACTTCAGTGACATGACCATTGTTGCAGCCCATGCCCACAGGGTTACTATAATGGACAAAGATAGTGAGACACTGAAAAGAATAAGGTGGAGGTATGACAAACTGCTGGTCCCCAATGTCTGCAAGGATAAGAAAATGAGGGAAATTTTGTTATACCCCCCGGAGCTAGTGCCACAACTCACAGTTGTAGATGTCACACATGATGTGAATACAAGGGCAAGGGCAGAGACTATTGCTCGCCAAACAGAGGACATGAGGGAAGCAGAGCTTAAGGAGAAAGCAAAAGTAGCAGTGGAGTCCCAGAGGCAAACAGAGAATGTGACCCTGTCTATAGAGGCAAGCAATCAAGAAACTCTACTTTAAATGAAGAATGGTTTGCTTGCAGAGATACCATTTGTAGATGGAGCCAGAAAGCTAGCTCTGGAAAAAGTGGACATTGATTTATTGTGCAATGCTGGAAGTTACTGTGATCATCTTTCCATATGAGAACAACCATCACTGGAGTCTCATATGCCTTGATGTTGACCAACCAGCAGTGTGGGTGTTCAATTCAATAAAAGGAACCCACCCTGAAATTAGGCTGTAAGTGTTTTGTATCAGAAAGTGTTTCTTATAGATATCCATGTAAATTTGAAGCCTCATGCTAACATCTTGACATTGCTTTGTGCAATTGTATAAAGAGGTTATTGCTTGCCTATGGCAAGCTATGTGGAAGGTATGAACTATACAAGGCCCCAATCAAAGAAGTACCTGTCCCAAATCAAACCGATGGGAATTCTTGCGGCTGGCGATGTCTTCTCCATGCAGAATATGTCCTGCAAAGCTACTTTGCATTAAAACCTTTCATGACTAAGGTACCCATTTGGCAATGCATTCAGTTAGTTTTGGTTTAGTCTATAAAAGAATTCTCACCATGTGGTCTTTCAATTTTGGAGAGTGCTTTAAAAAACTACACATATGATTATTTGCAAAGATACCGGGTAAGTTTAATACAACACCTGCTTACTATGTCTAGCCCTAGAGAGCTTGAAGATAGCGGCTTGGATGAGCGCACTATTGATCTTACAAAACATGACGTGCCACCACGACAAACCCCTACATCCGATACATTGGAATCGCAACGGGCCGAGGGGGTCATATCAGCAGAAGATGAAAGAGCCGAGGATGAGGAAAGGTCAAATGAGCATATGGAAGGTGCTAAGGTTCAACCGGAGGAGACAATGAAAGAGCCAAGTCAGCCAGTGGAGGAGCCAAAAGAGCCTATGGCTGAAACCCAAGATGAGGAGAGCAGGCCTATAGATGAGCAAAAGGATATGGATGAGGAAAGCAGGCCTAGGGATGAGCAAAATGATATGGATCAGGCAAGGATGTATGAGGCAAGCCGATCAACCGAGGGAGACGAAAAGACCTTGGAAGAAACCTTGAATGAGGCAGAAAGAGCCATGGGGGAGACCCCTGATGAAGATGTGAATGATGACTATGAAGATAAAGCGGAGGAGAGCAACAACGACATGAACACTACAGAGACCCAGTATGGACCCTTGCTACCTGTAGATACGGTTGTTCCGGTAATGTCTATTCAAGTATGGCAAAATATGTTCAGCTTCTAACTACTTATATGTACTTGTCAACTTTTACAGAGGTTGATTATCTTGGACGTCAATGGATTGCTGCTGATGCGGGTGCCTCTCGGTGACAGAGGACCCTTTGAGGATTTGCAAACGTTTCGGATGGGAACTTGTCGAGTCGTGGTTCGTCCAGGAACCAAGGAATTTATTCAGTTTCTTCTTCCGCGCTTCAGAGTTGCCATATGGTCTTCAATGCAAAGGCAAAACTTGTCGCCACTAGTTGCAATAGTTTGCAGTGTATGCCAAGCTCACACGTCAGATTTTGCCTTTTGGTATGATCAAAGAAAATGCGTTACCGTTGAGGGCCACTACCACCCTAAAAAACCAGGCTTACCTCTTTTGTACAAACCGTTTAGCCAAATCGGTGTACCCTTTGATGCAACTAATACACTACTAATTGATGATACTCCTGAAAAGGGAGAACTTAATCCGCCGGGAACAACTATCTCACCACCTTCTTTCGAGGGGCGTTCCTTTGATTTTTACCTTGAAGACATTCTGATTCCATACTTACAAAAATTGTATCTCAGTCCATTGTTCACGGACGAGTTTGTACTTTCTAATGAATTAAGATGATTCTTCTATCATGTCTTTGTCTTGTCTAACATATATATATATCTATATATATATATATATATATATATATATAGAGAGAGAGAGAGAGAGAGAGATTTGACGTGGTAAAGAAATGTATTTCAAGCACACTTTTTCACAGGGCACAATTGAAAAATGAGATCAATAAACTTCATGTCTTGAAAGTCATTTGTATACACTTGGGTTCACAAGAATATCTGTTACATTGACACTACTTCAACCCGACCATCCAACTCTTTGCACAAAATATCTTTTTCCCTTCGCCGCATCACCTTACGGCCAGCTAAGAAAAAGGAAAAATCTGATAGGTCCTTGTCCATTGACTCTTCAATGATGTCATTTCGCAAATGCTGAAGACTGCATAGCTCCCTTATTGTAACCACCAATAGTAGGCCATGCTCTTTATCAATCACTTCCACATCCACAGTAGGATTATCTTCCAAACCTGCAGAAACCTGGTCCATAGGAATGTACTTACCATTTAGCATTTGTGATCGCATATACCAAAATGAGAGTAACAGTGATTGGCTTGCAATCATGTACTTGACAACTAGAGTATCAAGCGCGACCTCGCACCGTAAACCAATCTCTTCCTTTGCATACCATCCTTTGTCAAGAAGTTTGTCACAGGATGAATGCTGAAATGACTTGCACATGAACATAGTTTTTGTAACTCGGATGTTGTAGCTATGAAACAGCTCTATGAAGAGTGCAACAGGACAAAAGTTTGCAATTCTAACCAGTTTGGTAGGAATAGAGCTACGTAGAGACCTTTGTATATCCTTGTAGAGCTTACTTCGCATTGCCTCCACCATTGTTTCCTTGGGAACTGGCCAGTCCACAGTGTTCCAATCGGTTGGTAGAGCACTTTCACCAACATGCCATTCTTATTCCCTGAGCTGAGTTGGTAAAAGTGGTCATAAAAAAAGATTCCCTCATCAGCCAGTCTTTTGCTGCTCCTCTCTGAGTACTGTAGAGAACCAATGTGGGCATGAACAACATGAAAGAGGCCTATTATGCACTCCGCAGGTTCCCATTGCTCATAAGAAGAGGGATAAACATCTGCAATATATATAAGAAGAGTTAAACTAAGAGTATCAATAAGTACAAATGACATATCTAATGTAATTGAGCTGTGAAGAATGGAGACATTACTCATAACAAGCGGGAGAAACATTGCAAACATAACAAGCGGGAGAAACATTGCAAAATATATAAGAAAAGTTATAATGAGAGCATCAGTAAGTTCACATGTCAAGAGTACTTACAATTGCAACGTGGTTGATGTATATCTGATACATTTCCACCGTTTGCTATCACCTCTGGATGGGTAAACACATGCTGAACAAGAACTTCCTTTACAGATCTTTTGCCGATTTCAACTTTGAAATCCAACACCCTGGCCTTCCATGCTGAGCGGTAAACGTTGATACCACTAGACCTCTTGGGTCTTCTTGGTTGCATGAGGACCCATGAACCTTTGTTTATCCTTTGTCCAACCCATTGGTTCTCTGCACTTATTGAAGCTGGTATTGTAATTGAGGATATGCTACTACTTGGCCTTCTAGGCAAAGTGCAGTTGTTGGTTGTTGGTGTGAGAGACAGTAAACACCTGGAGGCTCTTGGGCGAGAAGACGTGGACGCCATAACTCTCAGAGAAAAGCTTTAGTGGAGGGAGATTCACTTTGAAAGCATTCTAATGGAGGGAAAGTGTTTTAGAATTCCAATATCTTGTGCGGGCTTAATGGTCACCCTCCAGTACGTTAATGACCATAAGAGAATATCAGAAGTGGGACCACATGCAAGCACCTAAAAGCTCGGTAAAAGGAAGGAAATTACTATGCTACAATCCTAGTTTCGTGAAAGTTTTATGCTATTTTCCTATTTTTTGAGTCTTTCCACGTACTTTCCTACGTAACGTAGCCTTCATGCTCATTGGACGCGCTCTATTTTTCTCTCTCTTCATATGGCCCTCCAAATGACCTCTGAAATTTCCTAATGGAGCATTGGATGCTCTATGTGGTGGACCATGGGAAGTAGATAAATAATGCCGCATGAGTAATGTCCAGAGCTGTGGCTTTGTCCTTGACCTGCTGATCCACTGTGGTTCCATGCAAGTGGACTTTGAAGATTTTTGCCGCATACAGTGTCTCTTTAAATGCAAGGTGTGTGGTACCTACATGCTTCACATGTGCCCATCTCCCTTCTCCCAGTTGTGGAGCATGTATGTTGAAGATTGCATTTTCTAGCAAAAGATGTAATACAGGGTGGAGATGAGATTGATCGAGAGCAAGAGTGGCACTAGCAGGAGACTCTATTCTAAGCGTAGTTTCTGGCTCTGTAGTAGCATCGAACGATCTGAATTCCAATCTCGTGCGCTTTGCTGCTCTTTCCAGCTTTCCCTTGCTCTTAGACTCAATATACAACTGTTGCACAAGTTGTATGCAAGTAGCTATGCCTAACAAAGTAATGATTTCAGGATTTTTTAGATCTTGAGAAATCTTTGCAATCTATCCAATAGACTGCTTGACCATCTTCAATAATAAACTTGATGTCATTAGAGATATGCCAAAAGCAGAAGGCGTAAATGCGTGATGAAGCTGCTCAAAGACATAGTTCACTAAGGCCTCTGTGAATTGGTAATAATGTTCCGAAGCAGAGGGGTTTAGGCAACACTGAAGCTCAGGCTCTGACTAACATAAACGTTGTCAGAGGAGAGGGAAAAATATCAAAATTGTGTTATGATCCTAATGCTTCACAATTTGACATAATTCATTGCAAATGATGATAAATTATGATTGTAATACATACATTATACAATAGAGATGAGAATACACAAAGAGAGAGATGGAGGGAGGTGAACACGCCACCAGGAGTGTGAGGTGCGCTCATCACAAGAACTGGACCCTATTATGTGTGTTACGTAATACACATAAATGACAGAGCATGAATGTGAACCAACCCAGCTTGTGTGAGGTATGCTCAACACAAGTCGTGGACATTGTTGTAATGTTAAATGATAGTTTAACTAATCTTTGATGAAGTGTGTGGAATGCACAACACAACCATCAACGGACAATTTAGAAATCTGAGATTGTGGTCAAACATTGTACATATTTACATCCAAGGCAACACCAAGTCATTTACTAATGAGTGGTGTATCTAAAGATCAAAAAGTACAAGGCGTGTCATGCTAAGATGAAGAGGGTATAGGTCTCTCCACTCTTAGGTAGACAAACGTATCCCTCATATTTCTATGTAGTAAGAACGATGTGACTTAATTCAATCCCTGATGAAGTGTGTGGAACTCACAACACAAACATCAGCGAACAACTTTACAATCTCAGATGCATGCCAAATATCATATGTATCTGCATCCAGGACAACACCAAGTCATCTAGTGATGAACAATGACGTGTCTTTGGAGTTTAAAACACAAGAGTAAATAGTGAATCACACAAAGATGAAGAGGGCATAAAGTATGCATCTCTCTACTCTCAATTTGACGAACAGAACTCTTGCATTTCTACGTGATACAAACGATAATTTGATTGATCTAAAATTCAGCAGCCTATAGGTCACTCTAAAGTGAGAGGTGTAGCATCATGCCTACTGAACTCCACAACTCGACCACCAAATTTGGCTACACAACACGAGAAAAGTGACTAGTTTCTACACACTTTTGGAGTGAGCCGCATGGCTACACACCACAAAGTGGCCTATAACCTGCAAGCCAACTCTGTGGTGAGAGAAAAAAAACTGCACCACACGAGTCTGGCACAACACACAAAAATGAGCTAGAAAAAAAGATGACACCTTTAATATTACATCTCAAGCTCCAAATATCCAGTGGTCTTCTCCTGCAGGTGCTGCTTTCGATCGAAACCGGTGACGGTTTCTATAACTATTTTTTCAATCGAAAAGACTTTCGATCGAAATATATTTTGATGGATTTACCTTTCGATCAAAAAGAAATAAAACGGCTATTCTGTGATTATTCGGGATTTTGGTGTATAATGACGTTCTATCCGTATGTTTTTCTTGGTACGGGCGTATAAATGCAATGCACATTGGGACAATACTTTGAAGGCGATGAATCCAATGCGACCATACCAATCACTACCAAGGGATTAACTGTGAAGGGAATACTTGATGGTGGCATTGGGGTTAGCATTGTAACTAAAAATTGATGGGAATCTATGGGAAGACCTCACCTTGGGACTACAAACATAGTGGTAAAGATAGCCAATGGACTATTGTTAAACCTATTGAAATGCTAGAAGATCTCAAAATCAATCCTTGGCATGCCTTCATTGTTATAGATTTTTCCAAGCACACTATGTCATTTGAGATGATATTAGGACGTCCTTTCATGAGGGAAGCAAAAATGGTGCATGACTGATCTAAAAACCATGTCTACTTATAATTCCAAGACTCTATCATTCGAGTTGATCTTGTGATTGGTTGGGCACATCCTCTAGGAAACATATTTTAATTGACCATCGATCTGACACCACAACTCACTCGGCCCCATTGCACTATTATTACATGTGTAAAAAGGACACTGATGTTGGAGAAGATTCCCCTTATATGGATGTTCTACCTAGAATGCCTGAGTCTGAGAATGTAGATTGGGTCCACCTAGCAGCAACCATAGATACTTTGGGAAATAGGGGGATGACCTGGGTAGCACCTGAGGGGGATGAAATGCCACAAGTTGTACCTTCAAATATGATAGGATCAATGCATATAGCTCGCGGGGACATACAAGGTGAAGGCTTGATTGACACTGAAACCAGTTGCATCTCAAAAGACTATAGCTCACATGATTTGGATTCTGGATCATTAGTTGGAATGGACTCTGAGGATGAAGGATGAATTGAGTATTGGGACAAATATGGAAACGAACCATACGGAGCCCAATCGTGCCCTAATTGACAATCTATCCAGGAGAGGAGAAGACACGAGTAGCGATTCATCTAGTGACTCTTCACTGGAGGAAGGTCGTAATATAAAATTAAACAAGAGAAGTAAGAGACATTAGAGGTGACGATATCAAGCAAATGTGCGTGCTAGGATAAAAATGAAAATAAATTTACCGTAGAAGGGCTTAATTATGTGGGGGCATGTGATACTCATCAAAAGTTGGTAAATAATTGGATTAAATATCTTCAAAATTTCATGTGGTGCAATTCACAGCCCATTGACATCGCACAGTTAGAAGCTACACATAAGCCAAAGTTGAGCCATACTGTAAGGAGACAACAAAATCGGGATCTACCTCAACAACAAAAGGAAGCAAAAGAGAAATTACAGTCCACATAACAACAAGACCCTGCATATTTACATCCTACACCTGAGCATTTCAAATCCTACACCATGGAGGAGCGTAAGGTTGTGTATACAAAGGCTCAGAGAACACCTATTGATGGAAGTCATGGAGTCTATGATGGTACAACAATAGTTAAGAAAATAGAGTTAGCAGACCCAGGTGAGGAGTCCAAACCTGTTTTCATTGCCCAAGATTTGACAGAGACTGAGGAATATGTACTTAAGGATCTTCTCAAGGAATTCAAGGAGATATTTTCTTGGACATATCATGATATCAAAGGTGTTCCACCTTCCATGGTTCAACACACAATTCCCATGAAAAGCATGGCTAAACCAGTCCAACAACGACCCTACCCAATGAATACTAAGTATGAAAAGATTGTTCAAGAAGAGATTGAATAGCTTGTCAGATGCGGATTCATATACCCTATTGAGCACTCAAAATGGGTGTCTCCAATATTTATTGTGCCAAAAAACAATGGAAAACACAAAGTGTGCGTGGATCTCAAGAAGGTCAATGCCGCCACTAGGAGAGACCATTATCCCTTGCCATATTTGAACATGTGCTTAAAAGAGTTGCAGGAAAGGCAGCTTATAACTTTTTAGATGGATACTCTCGCTACAATCAAATCACAATTGCACTAGAGGACCAAGCTAAAACTACTTTTATAACGAAATTTGGAGTGTTTGCATTGCGTGTTATGGATTTTGGCTTAACCAATTGTTAACTGAGTCAACGTCAGTTAACAAAAGCTGCTAAAGATTGAAGACGCACGATTGCACATCGAGGATGAATACCAAGAAGCAGTGAAGATTGGAACTACATATTTTTCACAATTTCCCAAAATGGTCACGTATTGTAAATTCCCGATCTGTCTCAAGCCATTGTAATATTCTTAATGTGTTCCAGGTTCAATGGGAGTTCCAAGTTGTAAAGAACAGGTGATTTAGTGTGTCTAGGTTCAATGGGAGTTCCAAGTTGTAAAGAACAGGTGATTTAGTGTGTCTAGGTAGCAGATTCAGTAAGTGGCGGAGTCCTAAAGGCCTTGGGTGCTCGGACATTGCATATTTTTACACTAGGTATATAAGGTAGTGTGTAAAAGAACTTAGGGTTTTCAAGCTCATTTGTTGAGAGCACTCTTTGGTGAGAGCTCTTGAGGTGTGTGGCTATGGAGTCCTAGAGCTTCTCCTTGCTCATGTGACTTGGTTAACACTAATCAATGTTTAATTCTCTTTCACTATGCCTCTCTCATGTTTCTTATGATTGCCTATGATGCTTTGATTAGCTAGATCTTAACTAATTAGTGGTTAATCCCTCTCTAATCTTGTGTGATTTTCCTCTTTTTCTTGTGTGTCCATGTAGGTTTGATTGGAATGTGGTGCTCAATAGATCTATGTGTGTGCTTGTGATTAGTGTGTTGCATGATAGGATTAGTGTTGTGTGGGTTTGCCAACCGTTAGTGTGTGTGATTGGGTTGATTGAAGGTGAAGGGAAGTGGATGTGGAGATGGCCAACCATTCTGGTTTAGCTCCTCCATAGGCCTAGAAGCTCACCTCATCAAGTCACCATCCATGTTGCCATGATTAGCTCACTAATTGTGTGAGTGTTTCCATGCCCTAGCCGGGTAGCTCATCCCCCCGGATTGATAATTTTGTTGGTCATTGGAGCTATGCAACAATGGAACCCCCTACATTTGGCACCGTTGCTGGGGACGATGGCCTACGCTAGTGTAATTGTGGCATAATCGGATGTATTTTCTAACTAATTTGTAAGGTTTCCAATCCCGCCGACACCAAAAACGGGATGGTACCATTGACAGGTCTCTAGGCCTACTAAAGTTAGAGTCCTTAAACAAGAAAAGTTCCAGGGAATTCACCCTTACCATTGACAATGGTTTAGGTTTATAGCCCTAGAAAGAGACCTACTCGTGTCTCGTAGTGGAAACGAGACCATAAAAAAAAATTTCCAGCCCTATAACTTCATCATTCAGATTATGGTTTCCTTAGCCAACGCTTTTTTTTCCCTAACATATGTGAGAGCACAGCCGTTGGTGGATTCCTCTTCCAAGTGAAGAAGTTTCTAAATGTTTTAGCACACCGGAATGGATAGTTACCTGACTTATCAGGTCCACCCGTCCATGACTAACAACCTTAATCAATCCCCACTTACCACCCCGCACTCACACATGATTTTTGTGTTGTTTAATTACTACCACATTCTTTTCACAATTAAAACAATGATTCCTTTTAACTTTCACAACTGCATTTCATTAAGACAACCTTTGAAAATAGTATTGAAGACATTCTTTCAGCAAACAAACATCTTTAGACTTAAGACAAAGTACTGTCATTCTGAAGTATCTCTGACGAGTACTGGCTTGTCTCAAGACCATCTATACAGGGGTGAAAAGACGGCACCCATTCCTTAAAACCGGGGTGGAAAAAGCCATCACCCAAAGTCCGGGCACCCATACGCCAACCGGCTGCCCATACAACCGGGCGGTTTCTCTAGGATAAACTTGAAAGTAATATCCACAAACACAAACAAGCACGGGGTAAAGACTCCACGCATGCTGAGGAAACCGACTCATCCATGATGGTATCGCCATCATTACTCATTACCTGGAGTAAAATATTTCCAAGGAATCAGAGGTGTCTTGAGACAAGCTGTCTTAAGGATGGTCAAACATTTCTTTCCTATTTACAATCATTCCTAGGTCAATCAGTCATAACCCAATCAGTTCTTTCCTATTTACAATCATTGCTCGTTGGTTTCGTGGAAGTTACCTTTCAGTTACAGCCAGTTTATCCTTCCTAACCATACGTATGCAGTGTTAACTTAAAATGAACTTAAAAAGATTTTAAGTGAACAAAATAGAAATCCACCTCAGACTGTTTGTCCATGCGCTGTGGGGCGGGAGCCCGTAGACTTTCCTCCGTTGGCCTATGGCTAGGCCCAGCCTCATGGTTATTAGTGGCTTTGTTTCTTTTGTTGCTAACATCCTCTTTCTCAGTAAGAGGATTTCCCCTGGTTCTCTTTGGAGCCATGTTGGCAGCCTTATAAAAAGACTTAATCGATTAGAAGTTTAATTGAATAATCTTCTTTTTCCTTTTTTCTACCCAAAAATAAAGATTTTTGGAGTAAGTAGGTATCTTTAATAGTCAATTTGATGAGATATTCCTCATGTAACTTATTTATGCTATAAGTAATTTCCCATAATTACCATTTAATTTGGGAAGCCCTTTTACTAGGTTTATCCTTAGTCTATATTCCATTTTAACCTTAGTAAATTATAAATTTATATCGGCTAATGGATTACTCCCCCTAAATTGTATTTGAATATGTTCTATCTTTAGGAATTTTCATAAATTTGATTTATAACCTTTCCCTCCTATACTTATGGTCTAATTTAGGCAGAGTTTTACTGATAGTAATTTATTATACCAAACATTTATGTTGAGCTAATTTTTCCACCCTTCAATAGTGATTTTGGACCTCAGGTACTTATTTGGTAATTAAATAAATTCATTTACTAATTTCCTTTCTTTATTTTATACGCAAAATCGGTTACTTTTATTGAAGATAAATACCTAAACTATTTATCTGAGGTTGGGGTATTTATCACGGCTTTCTCAAGATGTGTTCTACCTCTGATATTTATATCAAAGGTTTTTGGATTAATTTATTATATTCCCTCTTTTATTTTCTTCCTAAAAATAATATAATTTTCTAGAATAATTAGGTAAACTAATTATCTGAGGGTAATATAATTATCACGGGTTCTCTAAGGTGTAATTAACCTATGATAAATAACTCAAAGCATTTGGAATCAATTTGGTAATTTCTCCCTTTTAATTTTTCCTAAAAAGAGAGTAATTCTGCTAAAGTAATTAAGTAGATTAATTATCTGAGCTTGATATAATTATCATGATTTTCCTAACATATAATTAACCTCTAATAAATAACACAAAGCATTTTGAATCAATTTGTTATTGTCCTCTTTTAATTTGTCCTACAAACAGAGTAATTCTACTAAAGTAATTAATTAAATTAATTATCTGAGATTGAAATAATTATCACAGGTTTCTTAGCATATAATTAACCTTTGATAAATAACTCAAAGAATTTTGAATCAATTTACTAATTTCTCCCTTTTAATTTGTTCTAAAAACAGAGTAATTCTGCTAAAGTAATTAGGTAAATTATTTATCTGAGCTTGACATAATTATCACGGGTTTCCTAACATGTAAACAACCTTTGACAAATAACTTAAAGCAATTTGAATCAATTTACTAATTTTTCCTTTTTAATTTTGCTAAAGTGATTATGTAAATTAATTATTTGAGCTCGACATAATTATCACGGTTTTTCTAACATGTAATTAACCTCTAATAAATAACTCAAAGCAATTTGAATCAATTCGCTAACTAATCAGGTCCACCCGTCCATGATTGACAACCTTAGTCAATCCCTACTTACCACCCCGCACTCACACATGATTTCTGTGTTGTTTAATTACTACCACATTCTTTTCACAATTAAAATAATGATTTCTTTTAACTTTCACAACTGCATTTCATTAAGACAACCTTTGAAAACAATATTGAAGACATTCTTTCAGCAAACAAACATCTTTAGACTTAAGACAAGTACTGTCATTCTGAAGTATCTCTGACCAGTAATGGCTTGTCTCAAGACCACCTAGACAGGGGTGAAAAAACGGCACCCATTCCTTATTGATAAAAACCGTGGTGGAAAAAGCCATCACCCAAAGTCCGGGCGCCCATACGCCAACCGGTTGCCCATACAACCGGGCGGTTTCTCTAGGATAAACTTGAAAGTAATATCCACAAACACAAACAAGCACGGGGTAAAGACTCCACGCATGCTGAGGAAACCGACTCATCCATGATGGTATCGCCATCATTACTCATTACCTGGAGTAAAATATTTCCAAGGAATCAGAGGTGTCTTGAGACAATCTGTCTTAAGGATGGTCAAACATTTCTTTCCTAAGTCAATCAGTCATAACCCAATCATTTCTTTCCTATTTACAATCATTGCTCGTTGATTTCATGAAATTTACCTTCCATTTACAGCCAGTTTATCCTTCCTAACCTTACGTATGCAATGTTAACTTAAAATGAATATTAAAAGATTTTAAGTGAACAAAATAGAAATCCACCTGAGACTGCTCGCCCATGTGCTGTGGGGCGAGAGCCCGTAGACTTTCCTCCGTTGGCCTATGGCTAGGCCCAACCTCATGGTCATTAGTGGCCTTGTTTCTTTTGTTGCTAACATCCTCTTCCTCGGTAAGAAAATTTCCCCTGGTTCGCTTTGGAGCCATGTCGACAGCCTTATAAAAAGACTTAATCGATCAGAAGTTTAATTGAATAATCTTCTTTTTCCTTTTTATTATCAAAAAATAAAGATTTTTGGAGTAAGTAGGTTCTTTAATAGTCAATTTGATGAGATATTCCTCCTGTAACTTATTTATGCTATAAGTAACTTCTCATAATTACCATTTAATTTGGGAAGCCTTTTTACTAGGTTTATCCTTAGTCTTAGTAAATTATAAATTTCTATCGGCTAATGGACAACAACACATGGAGCTGGCGAGTTAGCCTGCTAGGTGGCACAACATGGTCCTTGGCTCACGAGAGTGTATACTTAACACATCCCACGATCTGGGGTCGAGGATTTTGCTCATGGAAAGGCTTGAAGAACTGAACTAGAGTTCTGGTGGAATCTGCGAAGATTCTACATTGAAAATTAGAAACCAATAAGTTGGTCTAATTTTGAGCAATTTCCAGCAAAATTAATTTGTAGCGAATTAGGAAAGGACACACAAGCAAAATTCCAAGAAAATTTTGTCTCTAAATTGAGGGGCCGGTTCATGTCCTTGCAGGGCACAAGATGATGAGCAGGCTGAGCTTCACCAGGCGCTTCACTTCACCAGGTCGTGGAAAGCAGAACTGGCTCAGGTTCGGATGTTTCACAACTGACGCTTAGCCTTTGTGTTCAATTTACCGATTCAGGTTCAATGAACTCAGGCATCTATCCGAAAGAAAGAAAGACCCATCTGTCCGAGAAAGACGAAACAGATCAGAAAGAGGAAAAGACTTGCCAGAGAAATTAGAAAAGGTGCTGGTGAACGAAAAAAAATTCCAAAGGAGAGGTCTTCAAAGTTATCGAGGTACAATATTATCACAGAGAGAGATTATGAAAATTATTCTGAAAATTGTAAGATAATGTTTATAGCTTAATGATTGTATGATGCAGTTTTGATAATTACCTCATCTTAATCTAAACTTAATTAATATATTTTCTATTAATTTATGGATAATTTGGATAATTTAAGCCCTAATATGATAGGATAACTAATTAGCTTAATATTCCCAAGCTTAATTATAACAATTAGCATAGAATATTTAATTAAGAGAGGATTTATGAGTATACATAGGTCTAATATTTAATTTATTAAGAAAATAGTTTAATCTAGCCTTGTTAATTAAGCAGGATTAGATTAATTACCGTTTAAGTTAATCAACTAGAGCTTAATCTCTAGTGATTTCCGCGTAGCGGTCTCTCTAGATGAGAGGGAGTGTGCCAAGGCTCCGAGTCTAAATTTTTATGAAGGGAAGGGGGTCTTTTTATAGTTTTTCTGGGCCCCGAGCTGTTCTTGGTAGGTTTTGACACCCCAAGCAAGCCCCCAGCTTGAAGATGGCACCAATTGCTGCTATATTAGTCTCTAGCAGGTTCCCCCCCAGCTCCACACTACCCCCATCCCTTCCAGAATCGATTTTGGTTGATTTTACTGATTTCTAATGATGAAAATTGGAATATCAGTTAATTCTAGAACCCTGGGATAAGAAAGTCTTTGTTAATAATTATTACTGAAACCATCCAATTTTTATTAACTAATTGAATTCCTAGTGTAACCTTCCAGGGCCTGTAACTTTTCCAGTTTTTATCGGATTCTGATTCTGAAAATTACTAACCATAGTAAACCTCTGCTTATGATTCCAAAAATACCAATATTAGCCATGATTGAATCCTTCAACAATGGTTTTCAAAGTTAATTTTATAAGGTTTGTACAATTTTTAAGGTTTCGGAAATTGGAAACCTTACATAATTTCACTACTAATTTCACTAGTGTGTTTATGGTTTTATGAATTCTGGATGTGTGTGCATGAAGCAATGTGTTCATTATTTTCTAATTTGTCACCGTATCTTGCCAATTGTGTGTTTACACACTCTAATTTCACATTAACCTCTTGCTAATTTCGCTAATTTGGCTAACTTACAACCTAATTTGTTTCTACGGATTGGAGCTTTCAACCGTTCAATCGATCTTTATTGGAAAGGTAATCAAGGTGGTATTCTCAACCTCCCTAAAATCTAAAGATGTGTAGAATTATAGAGACTCCACTATGATGCAATGTAATGTCAATGCAATGTTGTTGCAATGCAATGTTGATGCTATGAAATTTTTGGATTGTTTGTTTTCATGCCGTCGTAATGCCGAAATGTTCCAGATTTGGTGGCGTATGAAATTGACAATTTCAATTGCTAATTGGTGATTGTAGATTGCTAATTGGGTGTCTAATTGGTCTAATTGCAAGTGTGTGCGCATTCTAATTGAGTGTGTGTATGCCTAATTTTAGGTGTGTGTGCACTATTTTACCCTTGATTGTGCACCTAAAAATCAATGCGTACTTAATGATTTTTCAATTGTGATGATTGATGTGTGAAATCACATAGCAATTTCGACAAGATTTACCCTTTTGTGTGCGCACCAAAAGATTGGTAAAAACTGTCAATTATTAGTGTGTGTGCGCCTAAAAAGTGCTTAATGTGCATGATTAATTCAATTTTGATTGCATATTTGATGTGTGTAATGGTTAATTGCTGCATTTTTGAGCTCAAAACAGGGATTTACACACTCCAAATGCATCAAATTTTGACCTAATTTTGCCACTAATACGGTTTTGGGGATTAGTGGACCTACATTGCTAAGTGGAGGTTAGGGGGGTGTACCATTTTTGTTTTTTGATGAAAAATTGAACTACACTACTATGGGGGTCATTACTTTCTACGTTGCTTAATATGTCTTGGTGTTCCCAATTCACTGTGCTAGGCTCTACACCACAAAGGAAGAGTTTGGGGGACTATACTATGTGTAGCACTATAGTCTACTCCCCTTAGTGTAGATCTTGGAGGACTTTGCCTTGGCTTATGCCTAAACACACAAAGTGGTCTCCAAAGGGGTGTGATTGGCTAGACTGGTTCGATTGATGTCGAGTACCTACCACAAGCTGGTATTTGGACCCCTTTCAAATCTTGGGACATCAAGAGGTTCGAAGCAACTCTCATAAACACTAATGTCAAGGTATGTTGGGTGGACATGCTCGTTCTCAATGTGCTAAACTTTGTCCATAAGTGAGCGGGAGGATGGGTGGAGTGATCAATCCCTCACAGTTTGGATATTACCCTACTATATATTTTTAGATCATGTAAACATTTCATTTCAATTATGACTATACAGTTGCCTATTCATTCATAGAAAGGCCATTTACATTCCAAGATTGATCTCATGTGCCCACTTAAGCACACCATGCACTATTCTCTCTCTTCCCTCTTTCTCACATATACTTTACCATACACAATTGGCTTTCGCACATTGATATTGAAATGGATTTTTAATATGTGCAATGTATAAATGTTGAAATAATGTAATGTTTTATTTATTAGTTTCGCATAGATCCATGAGGGGGGATCTGTCAACTAATATTAGAGCCTAAAGTTGGTGGCAACCTTAGTAGTTCATACTATTATGGGTAGGAAAGTGCAATATGTAAAAATATTATAAGCATTGTGAATGCTAATTAGAGAAGAATGTCTTCTTATACTATCTTAAAGTGTGAGGATTGGCTGCAATGTTTGGGGTTTTCTTGCTCACAATTAAAGGCGGGATTCGTGCCAATTGTTTTTGGGGATGAAAGTAATATGCTTAGCGAAGTATTTGACCACTTAGCTCAAGGAGAAATTTTATGAGGAAATTGTAGAGAAACGTAACCCAACTATGCCATTTATACAAGCTTGGAGAATAGTCTTGAGTCACTCAAAAAGGGATCTGCCATCAAATCTAATATCTAACTATCCCAAATGATTTTGTCATACTGAATTGATCATTTAATGTGGAATTATGAATGGGATAGGAGTTACAATATAGATATGTGCTTTTAGATCTATCTCAACACGGGACCAAAAAGGAGAGAAGGCTACCTCTCAGAAAAGGCCCAAAAGGGAGATGATCTATCAAAGAGCAATGAGCAGATAATGGAGTTCAAAAAATCTTAGGGTTAGCTTCATTAAAGACCTCCAAATATTAGTGTTAAAAGTCCTTAGACGTAGGACCTTTATGTACTTTAGACCTTAGGCAAGCTAGGCATGTGCTTGAGGTGCTTGTCATGTTTGAGTTGACTAAGGTGCTTGGGATGCTTGTCGTGCTTGAGCTGACTAAGGTGCTTGAGGTGATTGTCATGCTTGATGACCAAGGTCCTTGAGGTGCTTGATGACTAAGACGCTTGAGGAGCTTGAAGTCAAAAAGGTGCCTACAAACGAAGGGGCGAGCCCAAGAAGTAGGAGAGGAGAGAGAACACACATGCACCCTCTCAAGGGTCACCCCTTCCACAAGAGGCATATAGGACACATATCAAACCCCTAGCAAGGTTGCCCTCATATTGTGGCTAAAGCCTATTGGATGACCTTTAGAGAGGTTCAATGAAAATTTAGGTTAATTAAATAATTATTTAAGCATTATTCAAGCCCTCTCTCTCAAAGGGGAAAGGAGAACACTTGTCCAAATGCTACCCTATTGCTTGAAATGACCATAGTTTGTAATTGGTCAGGCATGGCAAGGGCCAATAGTGATCAAGCATGAGTAAAGAGAGAGAGGTCGACCTAGGCAAGGAGGAGACTCATTTTGGTACATTCTCTACACTCACACACTCAAGTAGAGAACCTACACCAACACCTCTTGGATATGGAGTGCAAATCCAACCAATATCCATACTTCAAATCATTTCTTTTCATCTTCTTCATCTCCATTACTATGCTATGCTATGCTATGCTCTAAGAGTAATGATAAGTGAGAAGAATATTTCTTTCTCGTATGCTACTTCTTCTTCCTCTTCCCTTCCCTCACTTCCTGCTAGATCTCTCCACCTTTGAAGGTGTTTGAGGTCTTGAGATTGAGGCCAGTAACAATTTAATATTTTTGTAAGGTAGTTACGGGCATAATCTTTGTGCATGAAGCTTAGTACCGTCTTCATCGCACAAAAAGGTCTCAAGGAATACAAAGCATGTATTCTACCAAGTCTCTCTTCATGGGAGAATCTATAATACAAAAGCCTTTTGGAGGGGGGACCAGCTCCAAGTAAATCTTGTCCTGAACTATTGTCAATTTCTCTAACTCTCTCTCTCTCTCTCTCTCTCTCTTCTCTATCTATCTCTCTCTCTCTCTCTCTCTCTTACAAGTATTGTTCAGGCCAAGCTAACTAGGTAATATGGTTGATTTGATATCTCCAATCAAGTACTCTTCTTATGCTCATGATAAATTCTCTTAAAGAAATCCTCACTACACTCATCTTAATTCCACTACTTTTAATGTTATTTCTCCAATTCTGTTACATTGATAGCAGAGCTATTGGTTTCTCTTTTCTTGCTTAAGAAGAGAGGCCCTTAAGTGCCTTGACAAATATAGTAGGGTGCCATAAACAAACTTCATGTATAGGTGATATGTAGCTCTAGGCACCAATCTCAGTGAGACGATCAAGTTGGTCTAGCTAGACTCAAAGGGTGCCTCCATTTTGCACGGTGGGTCAAGAGAAGAAGATGATTTTTTGACACAAGTGAGAGCTACGTACAACTAACTTGGCAGATCGTCTCTCCAAGCAACCTGCCAGCCATGTTGCATGAATATAGGATGTAGGAGATTCATAGAATTTGTTGGGTAGAGATGGCCAAACCTAAGAGTTGATCTTGTGCAAGATTTCAATGGAAGCTCTTATGTAAGACTGTATTTGAATCTTTTACTTCAAACTGAAATTACTCCAAGTAAAATTCACTTGAAGACAATGATGTACCGCGCATCTCCTAATTCTCAGAGAGGAAATCAAAGTGCAAGGGAGACCCGGAGTTGCTCCAAGAGTGTGAATAGGAGCGGACTTCAAGTATGTGTCATAGGTCTTTCCACTTAAGCCCTAGCTGCATGACTTTTGTGGTTTCTCATGGCTTCACAAGACATTTTTGACACGTTCCCATTGTCCCACTTGATTCTGGGAATGTTGAGTATGACAAGAGCATGAGCCCTCGATGGAGGGAATTCTTGACCAGGTATAAATGGGGGTGGGTAGGAGATTGTTGGGATAGGGTAGGCAGGGATGACAACTGCCCTTTGGTCCCAACTGCATACAGCTAGATTAACACCTTTGGGGAAAAAAATGGGAAATAATTTTTTTCCTACATGGAAAACTAGCAAAAACTCTTTGACATGCCGACTGCCATGTTGTTGAGAGGAAAGAGATAATTTGGTATGAGCATGAAATATCATGTTGACGTTATCCCGATTAGTGGGGCATGGGATTTTGCAACAGTAGTACGCTTGTCCATGTTGTACTCGAATTCATCTGAGATTTTTTTTGCTTTTACCTTGCATTGATTGGGCAATGGATAACGTGTTAAAAAAAACATTTCTTCAATTTTACAGTCTAGGCATGTTCATCCAATCACATTGTAAAAGAAATTTCCATATTATCATTATTTGGTGAAGTTCCCATATGTCAAGGAAAAAGATTTGAAAAACAAAATCACTTCATATTGACTCATACATGCTAAGTTGGAACTGTTTTTGAAACTATCATCAAGGCCACTATAAAATATTTCTTATCAAATAGTATGTAGGCTACACAAATCTTGGCTCTTTGATCTCAATGAGCTTCGTTTTAGTAGAACTGTGTTGTGCTTCGTTTTAGTAGAATTGTGTCTCAAAGGGAGCAACTTGTGTTGAATTGACAACTTGAACATATCATGCCCGATACAAACTTCACACCTTAAGCACTAACCTAAGATGTTGCTACTCCTTACTTTCTAGACAGTATTAGCTTTGCAAGAATTCTCAAAAGAAAAACAAGAAGTGATCAATGGGCATGAAAGCAACAATTTATACTAAAGCAAAATTATCAACATCCAACTTTCAAATATTTTATCTCTCATGATGCATGAAAATGTTTCCTTCTAATTGTCAAAAAAAGATTTCTAGAGTGAGCCCTACACTTCCTTAGCCTTTAAGCACTCACAACTTGAGAATCTTGTCCTTTGGAAAATAGTACTTATCATACTACACACATACATCATTGATGGTCATGCACTTGCACTGTGCCATCTGCCACCACCCATCATCTCAAGGAGGATGCTTTGCTCCATTTTCAAGCCAAGGAGTTTATTGGCCGTATAAGAGCACAAAGTAACCCTTTCTAAAGGATCCAAGGGACACCATTGCATTATCATGAGATGCATGTATGGAGACAAGCTTTATAACCTTATCAATCATGTCAATAAGGAAATTTCTAAAAAAGATTTTTTTTTCCAAATTACAGTAATGTTTTACTAGATTAACTTGATCTTAATCAAGAGAGAGAGAGAGAGAGAGAGAGAGAGAGAGAGAGAGAGAGAGAGAGAGAGAGAGAGAGAGCATGTTAACGTCTACCAAAGGACAATCTGATTATGAGACAAAAGCTAGTACACCTGATCATATCTTTGAGCAAGCTCTCGCAATGACACATCAAAAATCATGGGTCTTCCGAGTAATCCATGAAATAATTGTAAAAAATTTTCAAAGCTTTAAATTTCTCCGCCATAAATAAAGCATCTAAACGATTTTTTTAGTGCTTCTTGGTTTTCTAGTTTCTTTGCATAAGCTATGGGTGTCTACCTTGTGCCCAAGCATGCCACAACCACCTGATGCTTTACCACATCCTCATGAAACACAGAAAGTCCTTGAAGAGCTTCTTGTTCAGGATGCCATCGTCTGCTTATAGATGGCAAGGTAGCCCTAGGGTGTTTTCAACAGTGTGGGTTGAAGGACTCAATCTTAGTGAAGGTGGTGAGTGATGAAAGAGGAAAAGGGGGACCTGACAAGGAACAACAAGCCGTGAGGAGAGGAGACGAAAGGGGAATCTTAATGGAATCCTCGAAAGAATACATTTTCTCAAGAAGTTGAGCAAATAGGCAATAGGGCCAATGATTTTTATTATTAAAATGTAGGGAATCTACATGAGGTCCTCCTCGAAAGAAAGAAGTTCCTTGCTCTTGATGTTGCTGGTCATGGCGCTCAACATGCCTTGTGATTATTTGACACAACCCTTGTCAAGTGGGATCAATGGTCCCTATTAATTGGGGGCGACGGGATTGGTTTTGCGTCGTGCAATGGAAGATTAGTTCCCAAGTGATCACACTTAAAGTGATCCCCATGTGAACTCAATGTGAACATCAAGTGATCGCCCAAGGATCCTCGTGTGAATCCCAACTAGTATGTGATCACCTTCTAAACCAACTTATTCAAAAGTGATCACGCAGAACCATCCCAAAGTGACCTCCAAGTGAACACCATGTGATCCCCACCCCGTCATTTTTACCATATTATTTCACGTTCACACCTCCATTTCAAGTGATGTGCGATAGCTTAACGAGAGAGTCGTAGCCTCTGGTGTGGTAGGTGGTGGGCTCAAGGAGCGGGGGCACAAACCGGCTTGAATCTTTTTATTCATTGAGAATAAGTGGATGGTCCACATCATCCAAAAATCGTGGACCGTCGTTCCCACCTGAAAAGGGCGGTGTCAAATAGTCCTGAGGCTTAACATGATGCCAATGCATAGCAGCAAGGCCGTGGGTAGAGCAAGCTGGTAGACGACAGGATGGCCACCGATAGTGTGACTACACACCTCCGATCGACCGATGGAAAATTGACATATCTTGAATATTTTAGCATAAAACTATCAGTTTGAACCTTTCCCATCGAGTGAAGCAGATTGTGTCGACTTCAGGTGCTTGGTCTCAAAATTCTAGCTAAAGGGACCCTGCCAATTCTAACTATAGCAAACCAGTAATGCTTGGCATTCTTGCTACGCAGCAGGGATTGCTTCTACTTTTGATGGTTTCCTTGCATGTGCTCAAGAGACTCCGAGCCACGAAGTCCGACCAACTTGCCCTTCATCAGTTGGACCTCGCCGGTTGAGTGCATGTGCGCAACAGAAGAGAGGAAACCTGATGCATCGATTTATACCCAATATGGTGATGCGCGCGTTTGTGGGACATGCTCTCGATCGATTGTGGGCGGTAAGGGCCGGAGTTGGCATCAAACAGACTTTGCTATCTTTTCTTATATGAATTGAACGTGAGTCGAGGCAGCCCGATGCCATTGATAGTCAGAGACGGAGATTGATCCCTGCCATGAAGGTTTTGCAGTCACAGTGGCTCCCAGAGTTTCATAAAAAGGATTCAAAAACCTGGCGAGGAATCTCAAATCTCATAGAGTATGTATGCGGGTAAGATTTCAGAAAATGTCGCTTTAGAGGGTACATTAGCGAGATGCCGTGTAGTTAGATGAGTGGACAAAATTCATTATGAGCCTAGTAGCCATGCACACGGAATCTTAAAAAAAAGAATTTATTTAGGCATGTTCCTATAACTTTGAGAAATGATTTTATTAGAGAAAATCTCGGCAGAAACTGGCTTTGGGATTGAAAAGAGAAGGACGTTGTGGCAGGTAACAAAGGGAGGCGACACGGGAGTCTACCTTCCAAAGGGGATGTGACGTGGACAGGTGGCAAGCGAAGTCTACACCTCGCAAGGCAGGGTAGCCAGGGCTGCGTCTTTAGGGGCAAGCAAGCGACAACAACACATGGAGCTGGCGAGTTAGCCTGCTAGGTGGCACAACATGGTCCTTGGCTCACGAGAGTGTATACTTAACACGTCCCAGGATCTGGGGTCGAGGATTTTGCTCATGGAAAGGCTTGAAGAACTGAACTAGAGTTCTGGTGGAATCTGCGAAGATTCTACATTGAAAATTAGAAACCAATAAGTTGGTCTAATTTTGAGCAATTTCCAGCAAAATCAATTTGTAGCGAATTAGGAAAGGACACGTAAGCAAAATTCCAAGAACATTCCGTCTCTAAATTGAGGGGCCGGTTCACGTCCTTGCAGGGCACGAGATGATGAGCAGGCTTCACTTCACCAGGCGCTTCACTTCACCAGGTCGTGGCAAGCGGAACTGGCTCAGGTTCGGATGTTTCACAACTGACGCTTATTTAGCTTTGTGTTCAATTTACCGATTCAGGTTCAATGAACTCAGGCATCTGTCCGAAAGAAAGAAAAACCCATCTGTCCGAGAAAGACGAAACAGATCAGAAAGAGGAAAAGACTTGCCAGAGAAATTAGAAAAGGTGCTGGTGAACGAAAAAAAATTCCAAGGAGAGGTCTTCAAAGTTATCGAGGTACAAGATTATCACACACACACACACACACACACAGAGAGAGAGAGAGAGAGAGAGAGAGAGAGAGAGAGAGAGAGAGAGAGAGAGAGAGAGATTGCATCAACGATGGTATCTGAAGAGACCGCCCTATGCGCCTTTGCATCAACGATGGTATCGGAAGAGACTTCCCTATGCTCCACTTGGGAGGTAGGGGCTTGCCTGAGAGAGAGAGAGAGAGAGAGAGAGAGAGAGAGAGAGAGAGAGAGAGAGAGAGAGAGAGTGACTCTGTTCTAGGGAGACTTCAAGGGCTGGACAGTTTTCAAGCCAACTCTTGAATCAATACCAACCTCTCTACCAGAACCTCCCTACTTTCACCGGACAAAAGTTATGCAGGATGAGGATTGGAACGAATGGAATGATTTTTTCGTGAAGAACAGGGAGGCGTGGTGGAAGAAGGGCTTTCTCAATGTATATATTGAAGGAGATGTGCCTGATCCAGCTGACACCTCCGCTTATGTGAAGTTTAAGTGCTATGATTTGACAGAGGAACGAATAGGATTTTGTTAACCATGTAAGTTTTTCTCTTATATTTTGGTTCTTGTGTTCGTGTTCTTGTTAAGCTGTTAAATGGCTGCTCTTTTTTATTGGTGGTACAGCACTCTCTTAACTCAGAAAGAAATTAGTTTTGTGCACTCTAGGGACAAGTAGAAACAGGATGGGCTAGAGCTAGTACTATCTATGGGAACATGGGTTGGCACTCCCGCTTTTTGCTATCTAGGCACAGTTGTATAGCAGGCATGGTGCGCTCCATCAAGGCAATTTTATGTGAACACTGAAGGGCTCAGCCCTCTGCGATAGTCTGAAAGAGTGCCTTCTCTAGAGCAAAGCATGGGGCATCAGAAAACTCTGCTATAATGTACTGATGGGCGGATGGTTTGCTGCAAATCATTCTTGACAGCATGAGGATAAGGGTTTTCTTAGGATTCGTGGAGGAGGATCTGATAAATTATGGGGTTTTCTGGAGGATTTGGGAAGCCATCCATATGTTTGTCCTAAATGCGCATAAATTAGGGGGTTTCCGGTAACCATTCATGTCACCAATGTGTGACTACTATCTATCCTTTTTGTTGATTTCTTTCTTATTATCTATTTACTTTCAGTTCTTGGAAACACCCCTCGGGAAATCTAACTGCCTTGCATTGCATAGCTAGTGTGGAACTGTCCAGAGGGAGTCCAGGCCTGAGGGCAAGAGAGCACTAAGGTTGGACAAGGACTATGGTTAGCCAAGTGGGGTCATTGACTAGCCAAAGTGGAATCCTTTGCTACAGAGGCTACATTTCAGTTCTGGATGTGGCCGCAGTGTACAAAGAGGGTCGGATGACCTAGAAAGATACAATGGCAGCATCTCCTAAATTTTAGGGAACTGCTATTTTGGGACCTGAAAATGTGTTTAATGTCGTTATCTCCGGAATGACAAGGGGAACATTTTCTTACTCTGCCGTGAAGTCAACTGGGCAACCGGTTGGGATATTTTTAGACGGCAACCCCGAAACAGGAAAATGCTTGTAAATGTGCCAAGTGGCACCTTCTGGTGCACTTGCCTCATGCAACAAGAAGTGGCGCTGAATTTAGGAGGGGGAGAGCCTCATTTTTAGATTTGTCGCAGGTTAAGAGCTATGGAGTGCTTGCTTTCCCTCTTATGCACAGTGCGGTGCCAGGAGTGATGCCCTGCACGCTACGCACTGCCCTCTCTCTCCCCTTTGGCAGTATGTTATGCCCCTCTAGTGGGCTCTTCATTTGACCAATGTACAGTTGTGTGGGTTCATGCCGAGGCAAGAGCCTCTTGCACAGGTACTGGATTAGCTAGCGGCTAATCCCCCCGTAGGTACAGGTGAATTCGGAGAGGTTTCACGCCAGAAATCTCGTCCGATTCAAAGGGCAAGTAGCCCTACAGGTGCGGGAGCTCGAGGACTTGCTACGGATGCGACTGGCACGCGAAACGGAGCCCGAAACAGTAAATTACAGCCTGCTGTGTATTTTTGCAGGTTTAGGGTTTTGGCCCTAAACGGACCCTAATACCCCCAGGAGGTTCGGGGTCGCAAGGGGACCGCTGTACAGGTGATCTGGCGCATTTTCGGGGCTGAAAACAGAGAATTCAGTGTGCTGCAGATCCTCGCCAGGTTTTGCAAAGTGCCCGTATGCGTCGGGAAAGTCAGCCAATGCGTGGGAATACTGACCGTGAAGGGTTCTAGTACAGTTATGCTGCCGAAATAGGGCTGGAACAGTGGAAATTCAGCCGAGTTTGTGCGGGGCAGCTTGTAGGGAACCACAACGTTTATTTCCCTCTTTTGAACAATAAAGAAATACCGAAAGGGGCGCCTAAGTTAGGGGCCAATCTGGTGTCCGTCTACTCATACAGGTGCAATCTAGCAGCCTGTATCCCTCTCCCCTTTGTTGTGTCTTGAAAGTACAGGTAAAATAGACGACTAATAATGGGTGAAAGCTAAATCAAGGTTTGAAGTAAAGTCTACCGCCCTTTTTGGATTGAACAGGCCGGTTTCATGGTTCCATCGACGGGATTAAATGACTTTTTCCCATAGAAGTGAGGCTTGGTCAGTTTTGGGCTTGAAGACACAGGGGATCATAGACCAGACACAGGGAATTGTAATTATGGCTGACAGACCAGATGATGTGACTGAAGAGGTCTCCTCTTCACAGGGTCAACAGACACATGAAGTGGGTGAGTCCTCAAGACCACCACAGACAGATGACGATATATTCAGGACCCAGTTGGCTACTGCTGTGGCTATGTTCACACAAGTAATGCAGAACCCGAGGTTTTTAGCCTTTCTACAACCTCCTGTTCCGTCTCAGCAAGTTGGGTCACTGGATCATATTCAAAAGCCTGTTAAGGCTCGAGCACAGGTGATTTATACTGCACAGTCAATGGAAACACCTGTACACTTGACGGAGAACATGCAGTCTCCACAACCTATGCCTAAGGTGCAAGAACAGGTGGCTGAGATGCCAGTCTTTTAAGCTGTACCAGTTCAGCCCGCCACCTTTCAGCAGCCTATAGTTGGTTCTAATGGGCAGGGAAGCAACCTACAGGCTATGCAACAGGTCTTCCCACCACCTTCAGTACACCCTGGCTATTTTGGAGGTGGATCCGTATTCCAGAGCATGGCTGGTCATGCACCTGGAAATCAGTTTTACACGCCAGGAACAGTGTTTGGGGGTGCTCAAACGATGATGCCTAACCCCATGTATAGTGTCATGGGTATGCAATCAGGGTTTCAGAGCACTCAGGGCCAATTTGGGATGCCACAGGCAAATTTTGGTATGGCTGGAATTACAAATCAGTAGCCAAATATGGCGTTTCCAAGTCAAGTTAATAGCAGCCAAGGAACAGAGATGAACCCTAATAGTGTTCCCATGTTTCAGTCACTTCCATATGACAATTTGACGCCGCTAGAGAGGCCAACTCCATATAAAGAAGGTGGCAAAGGTGTGTCATTCACGACCTTTACAGGGTTTGATGACAGGAAGAAGGTTCTCTCATTCCTCCAGCAGTTTGACAAGGCCTATGCAGGGGGAAACTTTACAGAGGCTTCAAAGGTCCGCAAGGCAACCACTTTCTTGACAGGGAATGCGGGACAATGGTGGACAACTTTATTGCTTCAAGGGCAAGCTCCGTCCACATGGATTTACTTCAAGCAGATTTTTGCAGCAGCATGGTTATCTGATGACTATGAAGCAGATGTCATGACAGAATGGCACCAGCTTAATGCTGCCACTTGTAGAAATCTGGATGATTACAATCGGAAGTTTTAGAAAGCTCTACTTCCAGTAACTTCCTATAGGTTTGTGCCATTGACAGAACAGATTGAAAAATACTGTTGTGGCCTACCTAAAGGATTGAGAAAGTATTGTACGAAGACCAAAGTCACTACTTTGACGCAGCTCATCGAGGTAGCAAACACTGGCAATGGTTTGCTCAAGGGAGAAGATTGTGAATTTAACACTGGCGTCAAGGTAGGATCAGGCAAGAAAAATTCAGCCAAGAAGCACGTTCCCAATGAGGCTCCTAAAGGGACTCAGGAGTCAGCCAACGCAGGGAAAGATAAAGCTATGGCTGAATCAGAAAAGGGACCAGCGAAGCAATGGAAAAGACGTTTTCCTCGCAAGTCAGAAGAGCAAAAGAAGGTCCTGAGAACAGAAAACAAATGCTTTATATGTGAGCAGCCTGGCCACATTGCTTACAATTGTCCTACAAAGAAAAGGCCAGCTGATTCTGATGACAAGGAAGACAAGAAAGGAAAGAAGCCCATGGCTGGTCTAGTGCCAGATATGGTGGGCGACAAGCCAAATTCAGATGCAAGTGAGCTTTGCAGAGCATGGGGAAAGGTCAGGGATCAAACAGTGCTTATCTTCTTTGATCCAAGTGCCAAAGCCAACTTCATTTCCCCAGAATTGGCTTCAAAGTTGGGAATCAGACCTGAAGAGATGGGGTATACAGCAGAGGCAGGTTTGGCATGTCCTGGCCATACAGAGGCTGTGACACCCATCATTGGAAAGTTGCGTCTACATATCCAGTCCTATGTAGATGCTGAAGAATTTTACATCATGCCACTGGACGGATGTGATGTGTTGTTAGGTATTCCTTGGTTGTTTCGTGTACAGGGAATCATGGATGCCTACAACAAAAAGATCACTGTACAGAGCAGGGGAAAGACTCACATTCTGGATGTAAAGCTTAAAGGGGAGTCTATTCCTACTGTATCAGCTTCTGCTATTACTTCTGTAATGAAAAAGCATCTTTCTGCGTACTTGGTTTTTGCACGTGAAGTGTCAGATTGTGATGAATCAAATTTATCTATGCTAGATAAAGAAAGGTCAATGTTTTTACAACAGTATAGTGACTGTTTTTCCGATTCATTACCGTATCAATTACCGCCAGAGAGACCCGAGGACCATGCGATAGATTTGGTGCCAGGCAGTAGCCCACCAAATAAGCCTCCGTACAGGGTTAGTGCGGCTCAGCAGAAAGAGATAATGGGCCAAGTACAGGAGTTGTTAGAAAAGGGGCTGATTCAGCCCAATTCATCTCCATTCTGTTCTCCAGTGTTGTTGGTGCAGAAAAAGGATGGCTCATGGCGTATGTGCATCGACTACCGTGCACTGAACAAGAATACCATCAAGAATAGGTTCCCTATACCTAGAATTGATGATATTATGGACAAATTAAAAGGAGCAGCTATCTTTAGCAGGATAGATCTAAAGAGTGGGTACCATCAGATCCGCATTAGATCAGAGGATGTGCACAAGACTGCTTTTAGAACGACGTTTGGCCTTTACGAATTTTTAGTGATGCCCTTTGGTCTCACAAATGCTCCTGCTACGTTCAATAGGATGATGGACAAAATTTTCCGTCCACACCAGCAGTTTGTTGGTACATTCTTTGATGACATGATAGTCTACTCAAAGAATGAAGAGGAGCATAGGTATCACTTGGCCATTGTGTTCAAAGAGCTACGCAGTCATAGGTTGCTTATCAATGCAAAGAAAAGTGAGTTTTTTCTGGAAGAGATTCACTTTCTGGGACACATTGTCTCAAAGGATGGTGTCAGAATGGATCCTGCAAAAGTTGAAGCGATCAAGTCATGGCCAAATTTGAAGACGGTGCATGATGTCCGAAGCTTTTTGGGACTATGCTCCTATTACAGAAGGTTTATCCGAAATTTCGTTGAGATTGCTTCACCTTTACATGCTCTTCAAAAGAAGGCAGTCACCTTTAGATGGACACAGAAAGAGATTTCAGCTTTTAATCTCTTAAAAGAAAAGATGACTTCAGATCCAGTCATTGTGTTGCCAGATCTTAGGAAGTCATTTGTGGTCCAGTGTGATGCCTGCGGTAGTAGCATTGGCGCTGTGCTAATGCAAGATGGCAGGGTAGTAGCCTATGAGAGCAAAATTTTGCAAGGGCCAGAGATGACCATGCAGGTCTATGAGAAAGAGTTACTGGCTGTGATTCATACGCTCTTAAGTTGGAAACACTACCTGCTAGGTGCAGATTTCGTTGTTCAAACGGACCATCAGACCTTGCGATACTTCTTGACACAAACAAAGTTATTTGAGAAGCATATGCGATGGGCAAATATCTTGTCCATGTTCCATTTTCAGATTGTGCATGTGGAAGGCAAGAAGAACGTTGTGGCTGATGCCTTGTCAAGGAAGCCACAAATTTCAGCTGTGTCGATTCCTTATCATCATGAACTTGATGATATGAGAGAACAGTATGAAAATGATGAAGATTTTGCAAGGGTCTTCGAGCAACTAATGCAAGGACAACGTCATGAACACTATCTTCTTAAAGACGGGTTCATGATGATGCATGGCAGATTGTGTGTCACAAAGCCATTGCGACGCAAAGTTATGGAAGAGAGTCATGTCCCACCGTATGCAGGGCATCGTGGTATCGATGTTACAATTAAAGCGGTTGAGACATTCTTCTATTGGCCTACATTGAGAAGGGATGTGGATGCCTTTGTGCGAGAATGCCTAATATGCCAAAAGGTCAAGTTTGACAGGCAAAAGGCACCAGGGTTATTGCAACCACTACCTATTCCAGATAAACCATGGGAAAGTATTGCTATGGATTTTATCTTTGATCTTCCGAGAACGCAGACAGGAAACGATGTTATTTGGACCATTATTTGCAGATTCAGCAAACATGCTCATTTCATTCCTGTCAGGAAGAAGATAAAGCCAGATCAGATGGCACGTTTGTTTATGAGCAATATTTTCAAGTATCATGGCATGCCACAGTCGATTGTTAGCGACCGTGATCCACGCATGACAAGTTTGTTCTGGAGAGGCTTGTTTGAGAATATGGGCACAACACTCAAATTCTCTTCGTCATTTCATCCTCAAACAGATGGGCAGTCAGAAGAGGCAAATTCTACTGTCCTAGATTTGCTGAAGTGTTATGTGTCAGAGCATAAAGGAAAGTGGGAGCAGTATTTGCCATTGGTGGAGTATGCATACAATAATACAGTGCATTCATCAACTGGCAAGGCACCCTTTGAGATAGTTGAAGGTGGCAAGAAAGTTCCTCCCATACTGCATACAAAGGACAAGATATTTGAAGCAGATAAGTATGTTCAGGACATGGATGAAATGTACAAGAAGGTCAAAGTGGCCTTGGAAAAGACTCAGGCAAAGCAAAAGAAAGCAGCTGATCGTCACCGTCGTGAAGTGGTATATTCACTTGGTGATTGGGTGCTTTTACGCTTTGAAAAGGCAAGGTTAAAGAAGATGAAGGGCAAGGAAAGACTGTTTCCAAAGCTCAGCATGCGTTACTATGGGCCTTTTCAAGTATGCGACATAATCAGTGATGTTGCATATAGGCTGAAATTGCTTGACAGTTGGAAGATTCACAATGCGTTTCATGTGAGTCTTCTCAGACCCTATGTGGGTGATGTGCCAGAAGATATGCCAGCTGAAGATCAGCCGGAAGTCGAGGAACTTGACGAGATCTTGGTCCCGGAACAGATTTTGGCACACAAAGAAAGAAAAGTGAAAGGCAAGGTTGCTAGGCGTTACTTGGTAAAGTTCAGAAACTATCCACCAATGGATGCTAAGTGGATGGAAGAAGGTGAACTTGCAGAGTCACCAACTGTGTTATCACTTTACCTGGAAGCCTTCGATTTGCAACCTACCTTGACCCCTTGAGTTTCACAGCTACATGGATTGTCAGTGTGACAATGGCTTCTGAAACAAGTGATGTACATGGTATTTAAAGTGAGCTCAAATGAAATACCTGTTACATGAATGTTAGAGCTGTACAGATTGTCAGTTTGGCAATTGCTCTTATGGAATGTCCAAAAGTTTGGTTAGTGCTATAGAAGTGAGTATTTCTTGTCAGTTTGTCAAGGATACAGTGATTGCTTCTATTGAAGAGTACATGTGTAACTGCATTCTTAAACTGTCGGTTTGGGTATGCTCGAAAGTGTTACGGGATCCAACGTGTACTATAAGACAGTGGCAAAATGTGCAGCTACCATTTTGTCATTGGAAAGTTAGTGACTCAAAGCAATGGTAGAGTGCGAAGCTACCACTATGTCATTGGGACAGAGTTCACACGCAGGCAATACATGAGTCGACGAGGTGTTGAATACACCAGGGTTGACGATGAGCATGTATCTGTCGTATATGTGTCGACAGGTGTTGAATACATCAGTGTTGACAGTAAGCATGTACGACATAGCTGCAAACGAGGACGTTTGAGATTTCAAGAGGGGGGTATGTCACCAATGTGTGACTACTATCTATCCTTTTTGTTGATTTCTTTCTTTTTATCTATTTACTTTCACTTCTTGGAAACACCCCTCGGGAAATCTAACTGCCCTGTATTGCATAGCTAGTGTGGAACTGTACAGAGGGAGTCCAGGCCTGAGGGCAAGAGAGCACTAAGGTTGAACAAGGACTATGGTTAGCCAAGTGGGGTCATTGACTAGCCAAAGTGGAATCCTTTGCTACAGAGGCTACATTTCAGTTCTGGATGTGGCCGCAGTGTACAAAGAGGGTCGGATGACCTAGAAAGATACAATGGCAGCATCTCCTAAATTTTAGGGAACTGCTATTTTGGGACCTGAAAATGTGTTGACGTCATTATCTCCGGAATGACAAGGGGAACATTTTCTTACTCTGCCGTGAAGTCAACTAGGCAACCGGTTGGGATATTTTTAGACGGCAACCCCGAAACGGGAAAATGCTTGTAAATGTGCCAAGTGGCACCTTCTGGTGCACTTGCCTCATGCAACAAGAAGTGGCGCTGAATTTAGGAGGGGGAGAGCCTCATTTTCAGATTTGTCGCAGGTTAAGAGCTATGGAGTGCTTGCTTTCCCTCTTATGCAGAGTGCGGTGCCAGGAGTGATGCCCTGCACGCTACGCACTGCCCTCTCTCTCCCCTTTGGCAGTATGTTATGCCCCTCTAGTGGGCTCTTCATTTGACCAATGTACAGTTGTGTGGGTTCATGCCGAGGCAAGAGCCTCTTGCACAGGTACTGGATTAGCTAGCGGCTAATCCCCCCGTAGGTACAGGTGAATTCGGAGAGGTTTCACGCCAGAAATCTCGTCCGATTCAAAGGGCAAGTAGCCCTACAGGTGCGGGAGCTCGAGGACTTGCTACGGATGCGACCGGCACGCGAAACGGAGCCCGAAACAGTAAATTACAGCCTGCTGTGTATTTTTGCAGGTTTAGGGTTTTGGCCCTAAACGGACCCTAATACCCCTAGGAGGTTCGGGGTCGCAAGGGGACCGCTGTACAGGTGATCTGGCGCATTTTCGGGGCTGAAAACAGAGAATTCAGCGTGCTGCAGATCCTCGCCAGGTTTTGCAAAGTGCCCGTATGCGTCGGGAAAGTCAGCCAATGCGTGGGAATACTGACCGTGAAGGGTTCTAGTACAGTTATGTTGCCGAAATCGGGCTGGAACAGTGGAAATTCAGCCGAGTTTGTGCGAGGCAGCTTGTAGGGAACCACAGCGTTTATTTCCCTCTTTTGAACAATAAAGAAATACCAAAAGGGGCGCCTAAGTTAGGGGCCAATCTGGTGTCCGTCTACTCATACAGGTGCAATCTAGCAGCCTGTATCCCTCTCCCCTTTGTTGTGTCTTGAAAGTACAGGTAAAATAGACGACTAATAATGGGTGAAAGCTAAATCAAGGTTTGAAGTAAAGTCTACCGCCCTTTTTGGATTGAATAGGCCGGTTTCAATTCACCCTGCAAGACATGCTTTTTTTTCTCTACTATCATTTCAAGATCCATACCTGGTGGGTGGGGTATTGCATTGTGAGAATGGAATATGTGTGAATTATAGGCAGCAGCAGCAAGCTAAGAGTCACTTGTGCGATAAAAGAAGCTACTTCACATTGGTTATAGCACATATTGTTTGTTGATGTGTATTGTGCTTCATTCTAATTTCCAACTTTGTCTATGTGCAGGGGATGTTGGTGAGATTGGATTACAAATAGGTGGAGATCAAAAGCACAAGCTAGATTACGTCTACATGTTTAGAAGAAGCGAGCTAGGCCAAGAGTCAAGCTTGTACATGTTTGGTGTACAAAGTGTTGTAGAAGAAGCGAGCTAGGCCAAGAGTCAAGCACTACACGCAACAGTGTGAAGCACCTGCTTACTTTGTTTAGTTCAAATTGAGCAGCTTAGGATTTCACAGTATGTGCGTGCCTAAGGGTATCAATTTTCTCTCTTCTTTGCTTGTGATTACTATAGAGATTTTGCAACTTCGTTCAATGATGCAACTTTGTCTATGTGCAGGGGATGTTGGTGACATTGGATTACAAATAGGTGGAGATCAAAAGCACAAGCTAGATTACGTCTACATGTTTATTTTTTATGCTAAGTTATGTCAGTTTAAGATGCTCTTGTGTGGTTATTCTGGCTACATTAAGGCTTTGTTTAGGGAAAACGGTTCTGAGTTAGTACACAACCATCGTGAAGACTTTGTATTAGCCCTGAAGGCAATTTTGTTGTCTTTCCATGTGATGTGGAGAACACTAGTATATTGTAGGGAATGGTTGTTACAGAATATCGCCACCATAACTTAGTCAAGAGTTCTTTGTAAGCAAGAATTGCAGTTCTCTTCAATTAAAGTGTGTGTTGTGGAAGGTTGTGGAGAGTTCTATTGTTTGCAGAAACTGATTTTAGGAAATGCCAGTTGCTTTTCAATGTTCTTTTTGCATCTACGATTGTTGTGTTGTTTATTCAGCTGAGTGGTGGTACTTCTCCATGGAGCGACGCTACTAATCAAGGAGGTGGAAGCACTCATGGTTGTGGAGTTTGGGCTTTTGATAAAATGTTGCTGCTGTTGGTCTGTGCACACGTTGTGTGCGTGCGTGTGCGTGCAAAGTGAGTGTCATTGTCATTGACCTCACAATAGCTTATATCCTACTATCGCATGTTGCAATTTTGCATTAAGAATTTTTTTAAAGCATGTTAACTTAGCCCTCATCCCCCCATGCTCATGGAAAGAAACTCATTCATAGATGTAAAGTTCTTGTTGGCAAGTCTAGATAATGAAATATCTGCTGAATGTCACATGTTCTATGACCCCTTAAAATAGCGGTGCAATTGTTGATAAGAGTGTCATAAAATTCCACTTTCATCACACAATTGTTTATGCTCCAAAACCACACTCCCTCTCAAAGCAAACACAAGGGGGTAAATACCAAATTGCCTTCTTTTCAGAAGTATGGTATCGAGCCTGTTTCTTAGATGGTAATGTTAGGTTTGACTCTTGTTTGTTAAATTGAAAGTTTTTAATGGAATCAAAGTTGCAAAATCTCTATAGTAATCACAAGCGAAGAAGAGAGAAAATTGATACCCTTAGGCAGGCACATCGCCGGCATGCTCCACATGCACACACGATTTAGAAATTCACACAATGGTACTTTATGGTAGTTAATGAGGGTATACCAAAACTTTGGGGAGAATAGAGAGCAATACTAGGGAGGGGAAACAAATTTGTGAGGATTTGATGGAGTAAGGCAAAATTAGGTGAGAAGAAGTTAAGAGAGAGAGTGGAAGATAGGTACCAACCACTACTTCCCCTATGAGCAAGACCATCATAGAGGGCCGCTACATCAAAGGTTAGGGTGTTCATCGGGGTGGTGCAAGCCATGCACAAGAATTTTATGGATGCTGGGCCCCAAGGTCCAACAAATGGTGGGTCTAAGTAGGTGTGAGAGTGTGGGGTTGCACTGGCAAACCCTAGCAATGGGGTTACTGATACAGCGAGAGGGTGATAACCTTCTTGTGAAAGGCGTAAAAGGTAGCTTGAAGGTTATGGGGGGTGTTTTTTTAAGTCGGAGTGATGGTTCCAAGAGGGAGGTACGGTTCTGATAGGTGACTTTGTTGAACACATTATGCAGAAACCCTTGTGGGTAGCTTTTTGTCCTAAGGCGTTTGTAGAAGAGGCTGCGGATAATGAGGAAGCCATCCAAGGAGCTTTCTCTAATGATATATCTATTGAGTTCATTGATGATGAAGAACACTTTTTGATGCATAGGGTGCCAAGAGCTCCAAGGGATGTAGTTATAAGCGTTTAAGGGTTTTTGGTGGCAATGGGAGTCCAACAGGCTTGAGGAGGCAAACTTGGTACCTTTATAAAATTCTATGTCGAGGATAGTGGCGTGATAGGGAGAGATGTGGCTTGAGATTCTAATGTGTTCTTGAAGTGGGTTCCCATAATCATTCAAAAGAGAGGTGAGGGAAGTCAAAGAGCCAACTCATAAACCAAAGGCATCGTCTACATAGCGCTTGAAGTAAAGAAGGTTGGGATTGTGCAAAAGAGAGGAAGAGGCTTCTAAATGGCAAAGAAAAAAGCATGCATACACTACGGCAAAATTGGAACCCATAGCCGTGCCCTTAACTTGCTTCCAAAACTTTCCTTTGAAGGTAATGTACTGGTGTGATAAGATGAGAGCCGCAAGAGAGAGGATAAAGCGAGTTTTAGGAGGGTCAAAATGGGTAGCTATGGAGGCTTTGAGTGCTAAGAGTCCTTGGTTGATAGGGATACTGGGATATAGAGTCTCAACATCAAAAGTGAAAAGGAGGGTATTGGGTGGGAGGGGAGATTGTTAAGGTCTTGGATGAGGGTGAGAGAGTTTTTAAGATTTTGCTTATACGTGAGGGAAAAGTACAAAGTGAAGCCATATGGAGCCTTTTTCAAAAATATAGCCTTTGTAGGAGCAAATAGGCCGTGTGACAAGGGAGGGTTTGTGGAGTTTTGGGATGAAGTAGATGGGGCATGTTTTAAGCTGCTTGTCAAGGGGTGAGAGGATGAAGTTACGCTCTAATGCCGGTAATGCCGAAAATTGGATGGAAAGGGAGGAGAGGAGGGAGGCAATAAAGGGAAAGGGGATGGTAGAGCAAGGCTAATAGGTAGAGGTATCATTGAGGTGGGTGAGGGCATTACTTTCATACCAATCCAAGGGTAAGATGGCCAAGCCTAAGTTCTTGTCCGCGGGTTTTATCACAATTGAAGGGTCCCATTTGAGGTTACATAAGGCTTGTGCGACAAAACGGGGAGGCTTTGAAGGTGGGAAGAAATTAGAGTAGAGAAGGCGGCTAAGGTTATGAAAGTTATTGTGTAAGATTAGATTGAGAGCGGGGTTTTCCAAGGGGGTTTTTCAAAAAGGATTTGGTATCTTGAAAGGGGAAGGTAGAGGGGTTGGATGATTTTTGAAAAAAAGTTTTAGGTTGAGAATTCTTGCCATGATGCCATGTGCATTAAGAAGTGAAGAGGGTGAAGGATTAGGAGGGGGGGGGGGGGGGGGGGGGGGGGGGGGGGGGGGGGGGGGGGCGGGAGAGTATCTTAGGCGTAAGGTTGTGCGCTTAAAATTAGAAACCCCATTATCAAATGAGAAGGGTAAGTGCTATGATTTGACAGACGATGAACGAACAGGATTTTGTCCTCTACAATATTGCTAACCATGTAAGTTTTTCTCTTATATTTTGGTTCTTGTGTTCGTGTTCTTGTTAAGCTGTTAAATGGCTGCTCTTTTTTATTGGTGGTACATCACTCTCTTAACTCAGAAAGAAATTAGTTTTGTGCACTCTAGGAACAAGTAGAAACAGGATGGGCTAGAGCTAGTACTATCTATGGGAACATGGGTTGGCACTCCCGCTTTTTGCTATCTAGGCACAGTTGTATAGCAAGCATGGTGCGCTCCATCAAGGCAATTTTATGTGAACACTGAATGGCTCAGCCCTCTGCGATAGTCTGAAAGAGTGCCTTCTCTAGAGCAAAGCATGGGGCATCAGCAAACTGTGCTATAATGTACTGATGGGCGGATGGTTTGCTGCAAATCATTCTTGACAGCATGAGGATAAGGGTTTTCTTAGGATTCGTGGAGGAGGATCTGATAAATTCTGGGGTTTCCTGGAGGATTTGGGAAGCCATCTATATGTTTGTCCTAAATGCGCATAAATTAGGGGGTTTCCGGTAACATTCACCCTACGAGACATGCTTGTTCAAATTTTTTTCTCTACTATCATTTCAAGATCCATACCTGGTGGGTGGGGTATTGCATTGTGAGAATGGAATATGTGTGAATTATAGGCAGTAGCAACAAGCTAAGAGTTGCTTGTGCGATAAAAGAAGCTACTTCACATTGGTTATAGCACATATTGGATTACAAATAGCACATATTGTTTATAGCTACTTCACATTGGTTATAGCACATATTGTTTGTTGATGTGTATTGTGCTTCATTCTAATTTCCAACTTTGTCTATGTGCAGGGGATGTTGGTGAGATTGGATTACAAATAGGTGGAGATCAAAAGCACAAGCTAGATTACGTCTACATGTTTAGAAGAAGCGAGCTAGGCCAAGAGTCAAGCTTGTACATGTTTGGTGTACAAAGTGTTGTAGAAGAAGCGAGCTAGGCCAAGAGTCAAGCACTACACGCAACAGTGTGAAGCACCTGCTTACTTTGTTTAGTTCACATTGAGCAGCTTAGGATTTCATAGTATGTGAGTGCCTAAGGGTATCAATTTTCTCTCTTCTTTGCTTGTGATTACTATAGAGATTTTGCAACTTCGTTCAATGATGCAACTGTTGAAAGACTCTCTCTCTCTCTCTCTCTCTCTCTCTCTCTCTCTCTCTCTCTCTCTCTCTCTCTCTCTCTCTCTCTCTCTCTCTCTCTCCCCCTTGCAGAAACACTCTTACGGTGGGGGTGTGCTGCTTGTTGCCCTCATGAAAGAACAAAGAATACTTGAGGAGCATTTTTAAAGGGTGTCTTCACTATCGATTTGAGAGATCACAAGGGGGTAGTTTGAGAAGAGTAGTTGGATCACGGGTCTAAAAAGATTCTATAGAATCTTACAAAGATCTCTTACATGAATAAAGTAACATTACTAATTTTGAAGTCACATGGCTATCAATAAAACAATGCAACGGTGTATTACGAGGTATCTAACTCAATACGGTTTTGGGGATTAGTGGACCTACATTGCTAAGTGGAGGTTAGGGGGGTGTACCATTTTTGTTTTTTGATGAAAAATTGAACTACACTACTATGGGGGTCATTACTTTCTACGTTGCTTAGTATGTCTTGGTGTTTGTAATTCACTGTGCTAGGCTCTACACCACCAAGGAAGAGTTTGGGGGACTGTACTATGTGTAGCACTATAGTCTACTCCCCTTGGTGTAGCTCTTGGGGGACTTGGCCTTGGCTTATGCCTAAACACACAAAGTGGTCTCCAAAGGGGTGTAATTGGCTAGACTGGTTCGATTGATGTCGAGTACCTACCACAAGCTGGTATTTGGACCCCTTTCAAATCTTGGACATCAAGAGGATCGAAGAAACTCTCATAAACACTATGTCAAGGTATGTTGGGTGGACATGCTCGTTCTCAATGTTCTAAACTTTGTCCATAAGTGAGCGGGAGGATGGGTGGAGTGGTCAATCCCTCACAATTTGGATATTACCCTACTATATATTTTTAGATCATGTAAACATTTCATTTCAATTATGTCTATACAGTCGCCTATTCATTCATAGAAAGGCCATTTACATTACAAGATTGATCTCATGTGCCCACTTAAGCACACCATGCACTATTCTCTCTCTTCCCTCTTTCTCACATATACTTTACCATACACATTTGGCTTTCGCACATTGATATTGAAATGGATTTTTAATATGTGCAATGTATAAATGTTGAAATAATGTAATGTTTTATTTATTAGTTTCGCAAGATCCGTGAGGGGGGATCTATCAACTGATATTACAACCTAAAGTTGGTGGCAACCTTAGTAGTTCATACTAGTAGGTAGCCAAAATGACTTTTTCAGAAACGCATTAATTAGTTTAGGGGGGGGGGGGGGGGGGGGGGGGGGGGTTGTATTGTTTTTCTTAATGGCTTAAAGGGACCTCAGAGAACATTACAGACATATAGTCTAGTGGTTAAGGTTGAGTTTCATACTATGTACGTGATGAGTTCAATTCCTACTCATTAAGATTGGTTTTAAATGGTGACCTGCATGGACATGCTAATTGGAGATGCTAAAGCATCTTGGGGAGATTCTATGTAATGAAAAATAAAAGTAGAGCCATTAGGACACTAATAAAGGGGTAGGAAAGTGCAATATGTAAAAATATTGTAAGCATTGTGAATGCTAATTAGAGAAGAATGTCTTCTTATACTATCTTAAAGTGTGAGGATTGGCTGCAATGTTTGGGATTTTCTTGCTCACAATTAAAGATGGGATTCGTGCCAATTGTTTTGGGGATGAAAGTAAAATGCTTAGCGAAGTATTTGACCACTTAGCTCAAGGAGAAATTTTATGAGGAAATTGTAGAGAAACTTAACCCAACTATGCCATTTATACAAGCTTGGAGAATGGTCTTGAGTCACTCAAAAAGGGAACTGTCATCAAATCTAATATCTAACTATCCCAAATGATTTTCTCATACTAAATTGATCATTTAATGTGGAATTATGAATGGGACAGAAGTTACAATATAGATATGTGCTTTTCGATCTATCTCAACACGGGACCAAAAAGGAGAGAAGGCTATCTCTCAGAAAAGGTCCAAAAGGGAGAGTATCTATCAAAGAACAATGAGCAGATAATGGAGCTCAAAAAACCTTAGGGTTAGCTTCATTAAATACTTCCAAAGGATAGTGTTAAAAGTCCTTAGACATAGGACCTTTATGTACTTTAGACCTTAGGCAAGCTAGGCTTGTGCTTGAGGTGCTTGTCATGTTTGAGTTGACTAAGGTGCTTGGGATGCTTGTCTTGCTTGAGCTGACTAAGGTACTTGAGGTGATTGTCATGCTTGATGACCAAGGTCCTTGAGGTGCTTGATGACTAAGACGCTTGAGGAGCTTGAAGTAAAAAAGGTGCCTACAAACTAAGGGGCGAGCCCAAGAAGTAGGAGAGGAGAGAGAACACACATGCACCCTCTCAAGGGTCACCCCTTCCACAAGAGGCATATAGGACACATATCAAACCCCTAGCAAGGTTGCCCTCATATTGTGGCTAAAGCCTATTGGATGACCTTTAGAGAGGATCAATGAAAATTTAGGTCAATTAAATAATTATTTAAGCATTATTCAAGCCCTCTCTCTCAAAGGGGAAAGGAGAACACTTGTCCAAATGCTACCCTATTGCTTGAAATGACCATAGTTTGTAATTGGTCAGGCTTGGCAAGGGCCAATAGTGATCAAGCATGAGTAAAGAGAGAGAGAGAGGTCGACCTAGGCAAGGAGGAGACTCATTTTGGTACATTCTCTACACTCACACACTCTTTCATTGTGTTGAGCAAGAACTCTGTTTCCTTCTTTAAACTTGAGAAGTAGAGAACCTACACCAACACCTCTTGGATATGGAGTGAAAATCCAACCAATATCCATACTTCAAATCATTTCTTTTCATCTTCTTCATCTCCATTACTATGCTATGCTATGCTATGCTCTAAGAGTAATGATAAGTGAGAAGACTATTTCTTTCTCGTATGCTACTTCTTCTTCCTCTTCCCTTCCCTCACTTCCTTCTAGATCTCTCCACCTTTGAAGGTGTTTGAGGTCTTGAGATTGAGGCCAGTAACAATTTAATATTTTTGTAAGGTAGTTACGGGCATAATCTTTGTGCATGAAGCTTAGTACCGTCTTCATCGCACAAAAAGGTCTCAAGGAATACAAAGCATGTATTCTACCAAGTCTCTCTTCATGGGAGAATCTATAATACAAAAGCCTTTTGGAGGGGGGACCAGCTCCAAGTAAATCTTGTCCTGAACTATTGTCAATTTCTCTAACTCTCTCTCTCTCTCTCTCTTCTCTATCTATCTATCTCTCTCTCTCTCTCTCTCTTACAAGTATTGTTCAGGCCAAGCTAACTAGGTAATATGGTTGTTTTGCTATCTCCAATCAAGTACTCTTCTTATGCTCATGATAAATTCTCTTAAAGAAATCCTCACTACACTCATCTTAATTCCACTACTTTTAATGTAATTTGTCCAATTCTGTTACATTGATAGCAGAGCTATTGGTTTCTCTTTTCTGGCTTAAGAAGAGAGGCCCTTAGGTTGTTCATCAAAGGTTGGACCTGTTCATTGCAAGAGGATAAGTGGGATATGGAACTATTATTCTCGTTGAAAAGAACTTAGTTTGAGCTACACTGTTGGGAACTATAGACTTAATAATGGAGTGTTTCGGGGATTTCCTTTTGCTTTGAGCTACTAGCAAGCTTAACAGGAACCATAATAACCGAGCCACTACTCTTTGTAATCAACTGTCTCTATACCACGGGTGTTGCTGCTTTAGAGCTAATAAAAGTAAAGAAGAGTAGCAACTAAAGTTTTGAGTTGTCAAAGCACAAAGTAGCATATACATAAGATTAGTTAGCATGATTGACAATAATATAGAGAGTAGAATGAATATTGATGACTCTAATTTTTCATATGAAGGTTCTACTAATGATGCCCCCATGTTTGTGAACTATCTTGTTACTAGGTTGTAATGGAAATGACCTATGAACATTGAGGATAGCGAAATCAAGAGAACTATATGAGACTTCTTTGAGAACATAGAGGGTGAAATTAACTAGCAACATAACCATTAGACTTAATTAACTTGGCATGAACAATAATTTTGCAAGAGAGATAATTAGAGAACTTGACAATAGTTGAGAACTGAATTTATGCAAAGCCGATCCCCCCACCAAAAGGCTTTTTTTAATTCACTTACCGACACCCTATCACCTTTGACGGATGCCTTATCACTTTATTTGGGTCATGGACCGGGCTTGTCGGTCCTATAGGTGCGTAGGTGATTGTCGATGAGAGGCTCACCACTTATCTCATTTTTACATTATTTTTGCTATGACCGGTCACTGTGGGTGTCCATGTGTCAATGGTCAGATTCATATAAAGGTCCATTTTGACCTAAAATATTCATTTTGGAGGTGTATGCTAAAGAAGTGCTCTTGCTCTACCTCTACCTTCTTCTCCATCGTGTGCTTGAGAGTGTGTGTGTATGCTTGAGTGAGAGAGAGAGAGAGAGAGAGAGAGAGAGAGAGAGAGAGAGAGAGAGAGAGAGAGAAAGAGAGAGCATTGCGTCAGCATCAGTGGTTGAGCGCGGCAACGATGGCTCCCTCTTCTTTGCGGCATAGAATCATTCAGGATGGGAAGCATAGAGCAGTGAGTGACACACCATTGCCCCCTTTGAGCTTACTAGGACAATCTAGTTGTGTGATTACAGCTATTCGTGGCTTGCACACAGTGTTTGGTAAGTCCCCAACCTCCAACACGTGCGATAGAAGCGTACATTTTTTGCGCTGTTGCTCGGGGATTACCCTGCACCAAGCTCAAGGAGCACTCAGTGTTGCCTCGTGAAGCCATTCATTTCTGTCCTTTTCGGGTTTTTGGAGTTTTGATTAGATTTGTTAATGCTGCAAGGTGCACTTTGTGCACGTTTGGTTAGGTTTGTTTAAGCTTTGTAATGTGCCGGTTTGAACATGTGTGTTAGTGTTAGTAGCTATATAATGTGTAGGTTTTTTGCAGTGGACAGTGAGCAGGTTGTTAGTTCTGTTAGTGTTGCAGTGTGCAGTGTTATTTAGTTCTAGTTTTGACAAAACTGCAAGTTGTAGTTGCACGCATAGGCAGGCTCTCTGCGTGTGAGCTCGACGTCCAAGACGCTTGTTTTGAGCTATCACACGCCATATTTTATGGCTTGGTTAGAAAAAAGGACAAACAAAAATTTGAGAGTAAATTTGGATTACAAAATACTCAAAAAACTAGGTGATCAGCCTTCATGGACACTAACCAACACTTCTAGGGTGTGGAGGTCACATGCACCTATGCTCTGGTTGTGTACTAGAGGAAGATCATATAGAGAGTGTCTCTTTTTACGCGGGCATCCATTATTCATCCACATTAGGCTCTAGGCCCTCAACGGGAACTCAATGTAGTACCACTCAAGACCCACATATTGCATCTAGTGAATCTTTATTTGAGTATGACTTCATAGAAGGTTCCTGGATGCCCAATCCCGATAGTTCAAGTCAAGACATGCATGCCATGGACCCATGGTCCATGTCGAGCGTGTTTAGCCGCTTGAAAGAGACTTTTAGAGAGCCACTCACTTTGAACATGGAGGTAGTGATGTAAATGAAGGGGATGGGGAAGTAAATTCACCATTCATGACCAATGTAGACCCCATGCTCCTGAAGAGTGTGCATGTGAATACTCCATTCATTTCTCTTGAGAGCTATTCCCCTCCGAGGTAATATTACCTAATGGTAGAAGCCTTGCCTAAGTGCAAGAGGTTTGAGTGATATATCCATGTAGCTAGGGAAAAGGAAATCAAAAGCTTACACAAGGCAGATCAATGGAGAGAGATAAAGGCGAAGCCCCTATATCAACATCCATGCTAGTCAAGCAATCAAGTGCTCCTAAATTAGAGTCAAACCATAGAGATCCACATTGTATCTAGTTTAATGGACACCCCTAGAACCTCAATCTTAGATGGAGCATTTCTGAATGAAAATTGGGAGTATGAACTACAAACGGAGACTTTAACCAACCTATACACAAGTCACACCTATCACGTGGGTTAGATATTGTGCAATCCACATTGTGTGCTACTAGGATAGAGGAGAAACAACAAAGAGTTTGTGATGTCATCCATAGGGTTATTGAGCTGGAGAGGCAGAACAAAGGGATGCACATGCCTTCAACGGGTCTCATGAGATTCTTGGATACAGGGAAGGCTAAGCAACCAACTTCATCACAAATAGAGACTCCCTCAATAAGCCCAATGGATCCTCCATATGTTGTTTCACCAGGGGTCTCAGTATAATCTAAGCTCACAAATGATAGATTTACCTTTTCAAGTTTATCTCATCTTTCTCTTGATGAAACCACGGCTACCATGCCTACCCTAGTGATGGGCATGACAAAAAACACGCCATGGAACTCATTTTTTAGTAAAGCGCCGCTACATGGTGGCCTGATGCCTACAATAGTACCTACAAGTGTGTATCAATCATATGTACCTATGGGCCTTGGTGCTCATGTAGATCCTACCCTCCCATTGTTTCAAAAACTTATGCTCCACGATCACAACATCTGAGACCTTATTTCAATGAGACCATACCAGCTAGCATTAGCATGTAACATCCTATGTCTGCTATGCCCAGGGCCACACATATGAGCTTTGGGCCACCACATGGCACAACATCATACCAGCTTGGGACCTGAGGATCACCCGTATGCCTAACCTGATGCCAACCCCCATTCCACATGCAAAAATATGTGTAGCACACCTGATAGAGAGCGTCAAAGTAAGGCAATATAAATAGCCAAGCTCACACAAAAATTTACTGGAGACAGGGATGTGAGAAAGCATATCAAAGTATTTGAACAAATATGAGATTCCCTAGGAGAACACAATGAGCTGCATAAGAGTAATGCTTTAAGCCTGACCTTGAGTGAGAAGGTTGGGGATTGGTATAAGACTCTAAGGGTGGAAGAGAAAACAATTTACCCTACTCTTAGGAGAGTGTTCTTGAAAGAGTACATACAAGAGGGAGTGCTTTGGGGTGTAGCCTCTCAGCTCCAAAAAGCCCAATGAGAGGAAGCACAGTCCGTGAGAGACTTTATTAGTAGCTTGAAGCATTTGAATTATCGTTTTATCCAAATGAGTGCTTCAATAATAACCAATTGATTGATAGATTCATTTGGGGACTACGACATGACGATATCTACAATGGCCTAGTCATTAGAGGTATCACCACTTGGGAATCAGTCACCACCAATGCAATCCAATTGGAAAATAATTTAATAATTCAAATAGAAAGAGTGTTTGTTGAGCCTAAATCTACGAACTTGCAAGCATTGGGGCATGAACCAATGACCATAAAACGTATTGCTAAAGAGCCAAATATATCTGAGATAACTTTAGCAGATCTCACCAAAGCCATTCAAGAAAGTCTTAGAGACAATGGTGCTCCACAAAACAATCATATGTATCCCAATAGGGAGCATTAATGGTGCTCAAAAGAGTGTTTGTTGAGCCTAAATCTACTAACTTGCAAGCATTGGGGCATGAACCAACGACCATAAAACGTATTGCTAAAGAGACAAATATATATGAGATAACTTTATCAGATCTCACCAAGGCCATTCAAGAAAGTCTTAGAGACAATGGTGCTCCACAAAACAATCATATGTATCCCAATAGGGAGAATTAATGGTGCTCAGTTTGATTTGGTCCACATAGTGCCAATGGATGCCCTACGTTTAGAGTAAAACTTGATGGGAAATGCAATGCATATGGAGGTATGGTCATCAATGCAAGGCTTGCATAGTATTTAAACATGCAATGGACAATAGACCAACTTTAGCATAGGTAGATACACCTCAAATTCCTGCATTGATTCCAGCCCCACCTCTTGAACAACCATCACACGACCTATGGCCCAAAATGTTGGTCAAACAACACCATTACCACCTCCAGTGCTAGGACCACAACCCCCGCATTTGAGAATCACTTCTATGAATCAAGTGGATTGTGAGTCATCTATTGCTTGTGTGGATTGTGAGGATAAGTTAGACCCTAATATTGCATATGGGATTGATGCATTTGAAGAAACTTCACAACATTACATGGAGGACTATTGGGGACAAGTCAAACCTATCTATCAAGTAGTTGCTCTTGTGACAAGAGGCCAAAATATCAATTTCACTGCCAAGAGACCACCTCTTGAATGCTACAAGTGTGGGGGTCTACACCGTGTAGCCGAATGTCCTATTAGACTACAAAATAATGCCACACTAATGCAAACCAATCAAGAGAGTACAACTACAATGCCGATACTCATGTGTAATCGATGTGGCATAGATCATTTGATTGCCCAGTGTCCTAATAATCCAAATTTGCCAAAGATCACCTCATTGAACTTAATTGAGGTTACCAAGGAGCCATCACAAAGTAAACATGTGGTACTAGTAAATGTAATCACACAATCGATGCTCCAAAACCAAAATTATATTCTTGAAGAAAGAGACACAACATCGATTGCCCAATCTCAGAAGAAGAAGAAACACGAAGGAAAAGATCACAAAAAGCAGCGAAGTTGGACCCCAGTTCAAAGACCACCATAGGGACTGGTGACAACCCCATGTATATGAACAACGTTAAAGAGAATTCTGATTTGAATGAATGAGACCATGGTGACTAAAATGGTCACTAGGAAAGAAACAACCAAGGAAGATCAACATGAGCCACAATGGCTAGGACCCAAGAAGAAGATAGGAACTTACCCAAACCCTAAAGAGGAGATCAAGCGAGTCAAGCAATTAATGAGTTTGGTATAAGAGACCCAAAGGGATCTAGAGTGAGCACCTAGGCAGATCCTAATTATAGACACAGTGTTCCCTACGTGAAATCAACCTCACAAAGACCATAGACCACTAGACATATGTAGTGTCATCTGGCAAGAAGAAAGTGACTTTAAGTCATTGGGAAGTGGATGTACTCTCTTCTTGTTGGAGAGAATGTTTACAAAGGGATTACCTGACCCTATTGAAGAAATGGAGATCCCATCTTCCCCATGTCAAGGGACTGAAGCCCAAAAAATACCGTTAAATATTACCAAATTGATGGATTTCATGGCTTCAAAAGTTAGAACCACCATCATGTCTAGACTATATGGAGATCCCGAGCTATTTTTAGCTCTTTGAGCTTTCCTCAATGGAGAACTGAAAGTCGGACTACCACAATTTGCACAGATGCATGGAGCTAGGGAGATGCCAATAGAGGACGAACACTTAGATCCAAAAACCAACCTAGATGAGAAATTTGTTGTTGAAATACCTGTTAACAAGTTGGGACCTAAGTTGCATTATACGTTATACGAGAAACATATACCACGTCAGCAAAAATGGGTAACATAATTTTTTCCTAGTTTTTTGATCGAAAAAACTTCGATAAAAAATTCTTTCGATCGAAAGATATGTAGGAGAAAAAAAATTTCATCGAAAAATGTAATGATCGAAAAAAAAGTATATATATCAGCAACACGCTTTGTTGAGACTAGTGTTCCTCACGAAAGGTACTCGATGTCAACTATAGACAAAAGCAATAAATTTTCTTATAATTTAAAAATAAAAAATTAAAAAAGTTTTTAAATCTTTTGATTAAAACTAATTTAATGTTTTGTTAGAATTTGATTAATTATTTGTTTCAAAATCAAATTATGTAAGCTTTATATGTTGTGTAGAGCTCAAACTCTCACTCATACAAGGTGTTTATTTTTTAGGAGTCACTTGCTATGTGCTCAGTTTACTGACATGTGGAAGTGAATAAGGGATATAATTTAGAGATTTCCGTTGTGTGTACTCTCACATGAGGTTATCTGTCACTGTTAGCAAAATATAATAGAATAGAGGTTAGTTTATTTAGGTAGGTTCGATTTTGACGTGCAAATACTTTCTCACCTCAAAATGAACATACATAGATTTTTTTTTGTCTTGTGTAGAGCCATCACACTATGCTCTCACTGGAATCAAAATTTAGGAATTTCATGTGCAAATACATTGATATTACATTATCTTTATTTGGATTGCTACGTCTATCATATTCTGTGATCGCACAAGTGCATCAAATACAACTAGATAAGCTTTCAAAGATCTACCATGGAGTATGAGAAAGCCATGTTCGCACTTCAGATGGATATGACAATCGTCAAGGATTGCAATTAATCCTCATGTTCCAATGAAAATCAATTGCAAGATTTGATCAATATTATTGATTATCCTAATGTGTGAAAACTTTAAGCTTGCACTTTAGATAAATTGATATAGTGCAACGAGATGATGAGTTTTGTTTGTATTGTTGCAAATAAGTGATTATAATTATTGATTATCCTAATGTGTGAAAGCCAAAAGATTGCACTTAAATGAATCAATATAGTGCAATGTGATTGAAATGTTTTGTTTGAAGTGATGAAGTTATTTAGTGCATCAAAATATAATTTGATTGAAGAATGCAAATACTATTATTGGCATTGTTAATTGATAATGTAGCACAAGACTAATTGATAATTTGGATAGATTATGATCACTATATTTATTGATAGAGCATTGCTTGTGTATTTTGTTGCTTTAAATTAATTTTGAGCTTGAAATTAACAAGTGGATTTGTTGATCTGGTAGTTTAAAGTTATTTGTCAGCATAATGAAAGGACATGAGTAGAGTTACGTCCACGAGCTACATGCTAGAAAGAATATATCTTGATTGAAATGCAAGACCGATGGACATGTGTTCAATGGTAATGCGACCAGAATCAAAGAGCATTTGTTTAAAGGCTATAGTAATAGGACTGGCATGTTCCATGATCCATGGCATATAGATGCCATTGCACACATAAATTGCACCTCTATGATAGAAAGAGTATGGTCGAGAGAAAGTGGAGATGAAACACATTTTTGTTAGGGTTCTATCTATTGCAACATCAAGTGGAAGCTGTGAGAGGAACTGGTCGGCTTTTGACTTTATGCATACTAAGAAACAGAACCGGCTTCATCCTAAACGTGTTGCTGATTTGGTTTATGTTTTTTGCAACATGAGACTTATTCATAAGCTGGTGAACACTGCGACAAGAGCAGCACAAAAGCACTATGGTGTTTTTCAAACCCATGAAGCTATAGCTGCGAAAGTAGACAATGACGATGATATGGAATGGTAGATAGCTTCAGAATGCTATGATATGGATGAAACAGATGATATGATTGGTGTGTTTGATAGAGACGTATGACTAAAGATCTATAAGTTTTGCTCGCTGTGAGTATGTGAAAATTATGACACATTGCCATTTTAAACTACAACATGTTCACCTCTCTCTCTCTCTCTCTATATATATATATATATATATATATATCTATCTCTCTCCCCATCCCAAGTTACTTTTGCAATAACAGTCATAATAACAACTAGATACAATACAATACAAAACAATTTGTTTAATCAAGAATACAAAAATGGACAGCTGAGGGGATAAATGACGAGCTGTGATTACAAAAACTGTAGCCCTTTGCCAAAATAGATAGAGGTAAAGTGAGCGAAGTGCTCAAACCAAAGATTGAGTTAGCTCATTGAGTAGTTTGTCTATGCCAAACTCAGTACTTTCAGGCGCAAGAGATGGGCCTGCAGGTCCTTGTTACGAAGGACCAACTTGATATGGAAATGATACATAGAGTGTTGCATACTGTTGCACCTTGGCTTGGGCCTCTGATAGCTCTATCTCAAGCTCAAGGATTCTATCGTGCAAAATATCAGGTGTTTCTCCTTGGCTTAGAAGATCTTGCCCTTGGCTTGCCAATGCAACGAGTGTCTCTGATTATTCAGGAAGCAAAACTATGGGACGCTTGCGTGAAGGCATTGGATTTTGGCATGACTTGCTGCCACTTTCTATGCAATCCGACCATGCCCAATTCCAAAGTTCTTGGGACGGTTTGACCAATCCACATGTCTCCCAAGGATGTCATAAACATAGCATTGCTATATAAACTAGAGTGCCATGTGGTTGTTGTTTGGCATAACTCTCTCTCGACGTATGAATCTTTGTAGCAATACTCGTGCGAGTCTTTTGTGTTGCAAATATGATAGCTTTACAGGAGCTGATCCCTTGGCATTGCCGCTGATTCAAAATAAATGTTGGCACACAAAGTGACTTGGACATAGCTTCCTGCACTCCTTAAGGCTGAGAGGCTCGCCTTGCAACCCGAACTCGTTCTCTTTGATTTGTGCAATAGCTTCGAGGCCTTTCTCTTGGCCATAACGCTCTCTCACTTATTCCATATTTGTCAATCAAGAGAACATGTCATCATGAGGAATATTTTTTGTAAAGTTAACAGGCTATCACTTTCAAATCTTCAAAGGAATAGACATGATAACTATATCTTCTAGCAAGAAAGAGAGATAATATTTATCACCATGTCATTGGAAAGAGACAAGATAACTTGATCAATTATATAATTTACAAGTGCAACTAAAGAGGATAATAAATATTTCATTACTTCAATCATCATCTGGTTGTAGATAAAAAATCATTACAATGTCATAGCCCACACTATGGGCACCGTTTAGACATAGAGAAAGATCAAAAGCATTAGGTCGGGTTGATGGATTGTTTTGCTTGCCACTCTCAAGGTGGGTAAGTACATTGCTTAAAAAAACCATTTTATTTTGCTCTTGTGGCATTGACATGCACTTCAAGAGTCGTTTACAAGTATGACACATGTAGATATCCATGGACTCTCTCACTCTACTTTCTAGTTTCTATTTGCAAGTTTTAGAGAGGAGGAAAGCATGTCGTTGTCATGGTCTTTGTACATGATCCCCAATCCACAATGCCTACATAGAGCCCCTTTTGTCCGAAGTGAAGCATCATGTTGTGGGAGTGAAGGTCATTGTGGAGATAGTCGTGCGCATGTAGATACTTCAGGGTCTGAAGAAGAGCTTGAATTATCTGCAAAATGTTATTTTGGAATAACTATATTGTTCCTTCTATGGTTACATAATCGCAAATGATAGGTTGGATGCCATCTGCAATGCACTCTCTTATCCACTACTCTACATGACTGCCATTCCAAAAACGTGAAATGAGCATTGGATGCTCTATGTGGTGGACCATGGGAAGTAGATAAATAATGCTCTATGTAGTCGTGCGCATGTAGATACTTCAGGGTCTGAAGAAGAGCATGTATTATCTGCAAAATGTTATTTTGGAATAACTATATTGTTCCTTCTATGGTTACATAATCGCAAATGATAGGTTGGCTGCCATCTGCAATGCACTCTCTTATCCACTACTCTACATGGCCGCCATTCCAAAAACGTGAAATGAGCATTGAATTCTCTATGTGGTGGACCATGGGAAGTAGATAAATAATGCCGCATGAGCAATGTCCAAAGCGGTGGCTTTGTCCTTGACCTGCTGATCCACTGTGGTTCCATGCAAGTGGACTTTGAAGATTTTTTCCGCATACAATGTCTCTTTAAATGCAAGGTGTGTGGCACCTACATGCTTCACATGTGCCCATCTCCCTTCTCCCAATTGTGGAGCATGTATGTTGAAGATTGCATTTTCTAGCAAAAGATGTAATACAGGGTGGAGATGAGATTGATCGAGAGCAAGAGTGGCACTAGCAGGAGACTCTATTCTAAGCGTAGTTTCTGGCTCTGTAGTAGCATCGAACGATATAAATTCCAATCTCGTGCGCTTTGCTGCTCTTTCCAGCTTTCCCTTGCTCTTAGACTCAATATACAACTATTGCATAAGTTGTATGCAAGTAGCTATGCCTAACAAAGTAATGATTTCAGGATTTTTTAGATCTTGAGAAATCTTTGCAATCTATCCAATAGACTGCTTGACCATCTTCAATAATAAACTTGATGTCATTAGAGATATGCCAAAAGTAGAAGGCATAAATGCGTGATGAAGCTGCTCAAAGACATAGTTCACTAAGGCCTCTGTGAATTGGTAATAATGTTCCGGAGCAGAGGGGTTTAGGCAACATTGAAGCTCAGGCTCTGACTAACATAAACGTTGTCAGAGGAGAGGGAAAAATATCAAAATTGTTTTATGATCCTAATGCTTCACAATTTGACATAATTCATAGCAAATGACGATAAATTATGATTGTAATACATACTTTATACAATAGCGATGAGAATACACAAAGAGAGAGATGGAGGGAGGTGAACACGTCACTAGGAGTGTGAGGTACGCTCATCACAAGAACTGGACCCTATTATGTGTGTTACGTAATACACATAAATGATAGAGCATGAATGTGAACCAACCCAGCTTGTGTGAGGTATGCTCAACACAAGTCCTGGACATTTTTGTAATGTTAAATGATAGTTTAATCAGTCTAATCCCTGATGAAGTGTGTGGAATGCACAACACAACCATCAATGGACAATTTAGAAATCTGAGATTGTGGTCAAACATCGTACATATTTACATCCAAGGCAACACCAAGTCATTTACTGATGAGTGGTGTATCTAAAGATAAAAAAGTACAAGGCGTGTCATGCTAAGATGAAGAAGGTATAGGTCTCTCCACTCTTAGGTAGACAAACGTATCCCTCATATTTCTATGTAGTAAGAACGATGTTACTTAATTCAATCCCTGATGAAGTGTGTGGACCTCACAACACAAACATCAGCGAACAACTTTACAATCTCTGATGCATGCCAAATATCATATGTATCTGCATCCAAGACAACATCAAGTCATCTAGTGATGAACAATGACGTGTCTTTGGAGTTTAAAACACAAGAGTAAATAGTGCATCACACAAAGATGAAGAGGGCATAAAGTATGCATCTCTCTACTCTCAATTTGACGAACAGAACTCTTGCATTTCTACGTGATACAAACGATAATTTGATTGATCTAAAATTCAGCAGCCTATAGGTCACTCTAAAGTGAGAGGTGTAGCATCATGCCTACTGAACTCCACAACTCGACCACCAAATTTGGCTACACAACACAAGAAAAGTGACTAGTTTCTACACACTTTTGGAGTGAGCCGCATGGCTACACACCATGAAGTGGCCTATAACCTGCAAGCCAACTCTGTGGTGAGAGAAAAAAAATTGCACCACACGAGTCTGGCACAACACACAAAAACGAGCTAGAAAAAACGATGACAACTTTAATATTACATCTCAAACTCCAAATATCCAGTGGTCTTCTCCTGCAGGTGCTGCTTTCGATCGAAACCGGTGATGGTTTCTATAACTATTTTTTCAATCGAAAAGACTTTCGATCAAAATATATTTTGATCGATTTACCTTTCGATCAAAAAGAAATAAAACGGCTATTCTGTGATTATTCGGGATTTTGGTGTATAATGACGTTCTATCCGTATGTTTTTCTTGGTACGGGCAATGGACTATTGTTAAACCTATTGAAATGCTAGAAGATCTCAAGATCAATCCTTGGCATGCCTTCATTGTTATAGATTTTTCCAAGCACACTATGTCATCTGAGATGATATTAGGACGTCCTTTCAGGAGGGAAGCAAAATTGGTGCATGACTGATCTAAAAACCATGTCTACTTATAGTTCCAAGACTCTATCATTCGAGTTGATCTTGTGATTGGTTGGGCACATCCTCTAGGAAAAATATTTTAATTGACCATCGATCTGACACCACAACTCACTCGGCCCCATTGCACTATTATTACATGTGTAAAAAGGACACTGATGTTGGAGAAGATTCCCCTTATATGGATGTTCTACCTGGAATGCCTGAGTATGAGAATGTAGATTGGGTCCACCTAGCAGCAACCATAGATATTTTGGGAAATAGGGGGATGACCTGGGTAGCACCTGAGGGGGATGAAATGCCACAACTTGTACCTTCAAATATGATAGGAGCAATGCATATAGCTCGCGGGGACCTACAAGGTGAAGGCTTGATTGACACTGAAACCAGTAGCATCTCAAAAGACTATAGCTCACATGATTTGGATTCTGAATCATTAGTTAGAATTGACTCTGAGGATGAAGGATGAATTGAGTATTGGCACAAATATGGAAACAAACCATACGGAGCCTAACCGTGCCCTAATTGACAATCTATCCGGGAGAGGAGAAGACAATAGTAGCGATTCATCTAGTGACTCTTCACTGGAGGAAGGTCGTAATATAAAATTAAACAAGAGAAGTAAGAGACATAAGAGGCGAAGATATCAAGCAAATGTGCATGCTAGGATAAATGAAAATACATCTACCGCAGAAGGGCTTAATTATGTGGGGGCATGTGATACTCATCAAAAGTTGGTAAATAATTGGATTAAATATCTTCAAAATTTACTGTGGTGCAGTTCACAACCCATTGACATCTCACAGTTAGAAGCTACACATAAGCCAAAGTAGAGCCATACTGTAAGGAGACGACAAAATCGGGATCTAGCTCAACAACAAAAGGAAGCAAAAGAGAAATTACAGTCCACATAACAACAAGACCCTACATATTTACATCCTACACCTGAGCATTTCAAATCCTACACCATGGAGGAGCGTAAGGTTGTGTATACAAAGGCTCGGAGAACACCTATTGATGGAATTCATGGAGTCTATGATGGTCCAACAATAGTTAAGGAAATAGAGTTAGTAGACCCAGGTGAGGAGTCCAAACCTGTTTTCATTGCCCAAGATTTGACAGAGACTGAGGAATATGTACTTAAGGAGCTTCTCAAGGAATTCAAGGAGATATTTTATTGGACATATCATGATATCAAAGGTGTTCCACCTTCCATGGGTCAACACACAATTCCCATGAAAAGCATGGCTAAACCAGTCCAACAACGACCCTACCCAATGAATCCTAAGTATGAAAAGATTGTTCAAGAAGAGATTGAAAAGCTTGTCAGATGCGGATTCATATACCCTATTGAGCACTCAAAATGGGTGTCTCCAATATTTATTGTGCCAAAAAACAATGGAAAACACAAAGTGTGCGTGGATCTCAAGAAGGTCAATGCCGCCACTAGGAGAGACCATTATCCCTTGCCATATTTGGAACATTTGCTTAAAAGAGTTGCAGGAAAGGCAGCTTATAACTTTTTAGATGGATACTCTCGCTACAATCAAATAACAATTGCACTAGAGGACCAAGCTAAAACTACTTTTATAACGAAATTTGGAGTGTTTGCATTGCGTGTTATGGATTTTGGCTTAACCAATTGTTAACTGAGTCAATGTCAGTTAACAAAAACTGCTAAAGATTGAAGACGCACGAATGCACATCGAGGATGAATACAAAGAAGCAGTGAAGATTGGAACTACATATTTTTCACAATTTCCCAAAATGGTTAGGTATTGTAAATTCCCGATCTGTCTCAAGCCATTGTAATATTCTTAATGTGTTACAGGTTCAATGGGAGTTCCAAGCTGTAAAGAACAGGTGATTTAGTGTGCCTAGGTAGCAGATTCAGTAAGTGGCCTTGGGTGCTCGGACATTGCATATTTTTACCCTAGGTATATAAGGTAGTGTGTAAAAGAACTTAGGGTTTTCAAGCTCATTTGTTGAGAGCACTCTTTGGTGAGAGCTCTTGAGGTGTGTGGCTATGGAGTCCTAGAGCTTCTCCTTGCTCATGTGAGTTGGTTAACACTAATCAATGTTTAATTCTTTTTCACTATGCCTCTCTCATGTTTCTTATGATTGCCTATGATGCTTTGATTAGCTAGATCTTAACTAATTAGTGGTTAATCCCTCTCTAATCTTGTGTGATTTCCCTCTTTTTCTTGTGTGTCCATGTAGGTTTGATTGGAATGTGGTGCTCAATAGATCTATGTGTGTGCTTGTGATTAGTGTGTTGCATGATAGGATTAGTGTTGTGTGCGTTTGCCAACCGTTAGTGTGTGTGATTGGGTTGATTGAAGGTGAAGGGAAGTGGATGTGGAGATGGCCTACCATTCTCGTTTAGCTCCTCCATAGGCCTAGAAGCTCACCTCATCGAGTCACCATCCATGTTTCCATGATTAGCTCACTAATTGTGTGAGTGTTTCCATGCCCTAGCCCGGTAGCTCATCCCCCCGGATTGATAATTTTGTTGGTCATTGGAGCTATGCAACAATGGAACCCCCAACATTTGGCACCGTTGTTGGGGACGATGGTCTACGCTAGTGTAATTGTGGCATAATCGGATGTGTTTTCTAACTAATTTGTAAGGTCCCCAATCCCGTCGACACCAAAAATGGGATGGTATCATTGACAAGTCTCTAGGCGTATTAAAGTCAGAGTCCTTAAACAAGAAAAGTTCCAGGGAATTCACCCTTACCATTGACAATGGTTTAGGTTTATAGCCCTAGAAAGAGACCTACTCGTGTCTCGCAGTGGAAACGAGACAATAAAAAAAAATTTCCGGCCCTATAACTTCATCATACAGATTATGGTTTCCTTAGCCAACGCTTTTCCTCCCCTAACATATGTGAGGGCACAGCCGTTGGTGGATTCCTCTTCCAAGTGAAGAAGTTTCTAAACGTTTTAGCGTGCAAGAATGGATAGTTACTTGACTAATCAGGTCCACTTGTCCATGATTGAAAACCTTAGTCAATCCCTACTTACCACCTCGCACTCACACATGATTTCTGTGTTTTTTAATTACTACCACATTCTTTTCACAATTAAAATAATGATTCCTTTTAACTTTCACAATTGCATTTCATTAAGACAACCTTTGAAAATAGTATTGAAGACATTCTTTCAGCAAACAAACATCTTTAGACTTAAGACAAGGTACTGTCATTCTGAAGTATCTCTGACTAGTACTGGCTTGTCTCAAGACCACCTATACAGGGGTGAGAAAACGACACCCATTCGTTATTTATAAAAATCGGGGTGGAAAAAGCCATCACCCAAAGTCCGGGCGCCCATACGCCAACCGACTGCCCATACAACTGGGCAGTTCCTCTAGGATAAACTTGAAAGTAATATCCACAAACACAAACAAGCACGGGTAAAAGACTCCACGCGTGCTGAGAAAACCGACTCATCCATGATGGTATCGCCATCATTACTCATTACCTGGAGTAAAATATTTCCAAGGAATCAGAGGTGTCTTGAGACAAGCTGTCTTAAGGATGGTCAAACATTTCTTTCCTAGGTCAATCAGTCATAACCCAATCATTTCTTTCCTATTTACAATCATTGCTCGTTGGTTTCGTGGAAGTTACCTTCCATTTACAGCCAATTTATCCTTCCTAACCTTACGTATGCAGTGTTAACTTAAAATGAACTTTAAAAGATTTTAAGTGAACAAAATAGAAATCCACCTCGGACTGTTCGTCCATGTGCTGTGGGGCGAAAGCCCGTAGACTTTCCTCCGTTGGCCTATGGCTAGGCCCAGCCTCATGGTTATTAGTGGCCTTGTTTCTTTTGTTGCTAATATCCTCTTCCTCAGTAAGAGGATTTCCCCTGGTTCTCTTTGGAGCCATGTCGACAGCTTTATAAAAAGACTTAATCGATTAGAAGTTTAATTGAATAATCTTCTTTTTGCTTTTTTTTACCCAAAAATAAGGATTTTTGGAGTAAGTAGGTATCTTTAATAGTCAATTTGATGAGATATTCCTCATGTAAATTATTTATTCTATAAGTAATTTCCCATAATTACCATTTAATTTGGGAAGCCCTTTTATTAGGTTTATCCTTAGTCTATATTCCATTACAGCCTTAATAAATTATAAATTTCTATTAGCTAATGGTTACTCACCCTAAATTGTATTTGAATATGTTCTATCTTTTGGAATTTTCATAAATTTGATTTATAACCTTTCCCTCCTATACTTATGGTCTAATTTAGGCAGAGTTTTACTGATATTAATTGATTTTACCAACCATTTATGTTGAGCTAATTTTTCCACCCTTCAATAGTGATTTTGGACCTCGGGTACTTATTTGGTAATTAAATAAATTCATTTACTAATTTTCTTTCTTTATTTTATACGCAAAATCGGTTACTTTTATTGAAGATAAATACCTAAACTATTTATCTGAAGTTGGGGTATTTATCACGGCTTCCTCAAGATGTGTTCTACATCTGATATTTATATCAAAGGTTTTTGGATTAATTTACTATATTTCCTCTTTTATTTTTTCCTAAAAATAATGTAATTTTCTAGAATAATTAGGTAAACTAATTATCTGAGGGTAACATAATTATCACGGGTTGTCTAAGATGTAATTAACCTATGATACATAACTCAAAGCATTTGGAATCAATTTGGTAATTTCTCCCTTTTAATTTGTCCTAAAAAGAGAGTAATTCTGCTAAAGTAATTAAGTAAATTAATTATCTAAGCTTGATATGATTATCACAATTTCCCTAACATATAATTAACCTCTAATAAATAACACAAAGCATTTTGAATCAATTTGTTATTGCCATCTTTTAATTTGTCCTAAAAACAGAGTAATTCTACTAAAGTAATTAATTAAATTAATTATCTGAGGTTGAAATAATTATCACAAGTTTCTTAGCATATAATGAACCTTTGATAAATAACTCAAAGCATTTTGAATCAATTTACTAATTTCTCCCTTTTAATTTGTTTTGAAAACAGAGTAATTTTGCTAAAGTAATTAGGTAAATTATTTATCTGAGCTTGACATAATTATCACGGGTTTCCTAACATGAAAAAAACCTTTGATAAATAGCTTAAAGCAATTTGAATCAATTTACTAATTTCTCCCTTTTAATTTTGCTAAAGTAATTATGTAAATTAATTATTTGAGCTCGACATAATTAACACGATTTTTCTGACATGTAATTAACCTCTATGAAATAACTCAAAGCAATTTGAATCAATTTGCTAATTTCCCCCGTTAAATTCTTCTTAAAAATAGAGTAATTCTGCTAGAATAATTAGGTAAATTAATTATCTGAGCTTGACATGATTATCACGGGTTTCCTAACATGTAATGAACCTTTGATAAAATCAAAGAATTTTGAATCAATATACTAATTGCCCTCTTTTAATTTGTCCTAAAAACAGAGTAATTTTGCTAAAGTAATTAGGTAAACTAATTATCTAAGCTTGACATAATTATCACGGGGTTCCTCACATGTAATTAACCTCTAATAAATAACTCAAAGCAAATGAAACACACTTAATAAGTTTCCCTATTTAATTTGTCCTAAAAATAGAGTAATTCTCATAAAGTAATTAGGTAAATTAATTATCTAACCTTGATATAATTATCACGGGTTTCGTAACATGTAAATAGCCTGTGATAAATAACTCAAAACATTTTGAATCAATTTGATTATTTTCCCCTTTAATTTTCTCTAAAAAACAATGTAATTTTGCCTAATTAATTATGAAAATTACTCAAAAGATTATAAGATAATTTTCCTAGTTTAATGACTGTATAATGAATCTCTGATAATTACCTCAACTTAATGTAAACTTAATTAATATATTTTTCATTAATTTATGGTTAATTTGGATAATTTCAGTCCTAATATGATAGGATAACTAATTAGCTTAATATTCCCAAGCTTAATTACAACAATCAGCAGACAATATTTAATTAAGAGAGGATTTATGAGTATACATAGGCTTAATATTTAATTTATTAAGAAAATAGATTAATCTAGCCTTGCTAATTAAAAAGAATTAGGCTAATTAAGTTAATCAACTAGAGCTTAATCTCTAGTGATTTTTGCATAGCGGTCTCTCTAGATGAGAGAGAGTGTGTCAAGTCTCCAAGTCTAAATTTTTATGAAGGGAAGGGAGTCTTTTTATAGTTTTTCTGGGCCCCGGGTTGTTCCCGACAGGTTTTGACACCCCAAGCAGGCCCCCAACTTGAAGATGGCGCCAACTGCTGCTATATTAGTCTCTGGCAGGTTCCCCCCAGCTCCACACTGCCCCCATACCTTCCAGAATTGATTTTGGTTGATTTTACTGATTTATAATGATGAAAATTGGAATATCAGTTAATTCTAGAACCTTAGGATAAGAAAGTCTTTGTTAATAATTATTACTGAAACCATCCAATTTTTATTAACTAATTGAATTCCTAGTGTAACCTTCCAGGGCCTGTAACTTTTCCAGTTTTTATCGGATTCTAATTCTAAAAATTACTAACCATAGTAAAGCTGTGCTTATGATTCCAAAAATAAAAATATTAGCCATGATTGAATCCTTCAACAATGGTTTTCAAGTTAATTTTACAAGCTTTGTATAATTTTTAAGGTTTCGAAAACTGGAAACCTTACAATCAACCCAACTTAAGGAATTGAGATGTCCTCATCTCAACCGAAATTGAAAAAATCTTTGCAAAGTGATACTTCATCCTCCGAGGTGGCGTCTTCAGGGGGGTAGTCCTTTCATTTTACTAAATGTTCTCTGATAACTCTGTTTCTTAGACTCCTTCCCCTAGTGTCGAGAATACAATCTGGTTGGAGTTCAAGAATTCCCTGCTTCTGCATCACAATCTGTTTGTCATCTAGAGTGTGATTTGGATTTGGGATGTAGGGTTTTAGAAGACTGATATGGAATACATTATGGACCTTGAGGTGCTCAGGCAATTTTAGTTTGTAAGCTTGATCATTGATTACTTTAATCACTTCATAAGGTCCACAATATCTGGGGCTTAGTTTTTTGTATTTCCCCAAGGATAAAGTGCTTCTCTTTGGCCGTACCCTTAGGAATACTTTATCCCCTTGTTTGAAAACCCGATCAGACCGTTTTTTATCAGCATATTGTTTTTGGCGGTCCTTGACTGCCTGAATGTCTTGTCTTATGGCTTTGGTTTGGGCATCCATCTCCTCCAACATTTGCTTTGAAGCTTCTACTCTTGTAGTAGGGTCAGAAAATTTTAGGGGTGATATACATTCATGCCCATAAAGAGCGTTAAATGGTGACATCTCAATGCTTTTATGAAAGGATGAGTTATAGAAGAATTTCACCAGAGGAAGAAAGTGGATCCATTTCTAGGGTTCTCTACTACAATAGGCTCTAAGGATGTCTTCAATAACTTGATTCACTCTTTCTGTCTGGCCGTTTGTCTGAGGGTGATAGGATGTACTGAAACATAGCTGAGTTCCTAAGGATTCAAATAAATCTTTCTAGACTTTTGAAGTGAATTTTGCATCTCTATCACTGACTATTCTCTTGGGAAGTCCGTGTAATCTGAAGATCTCTTTGATAAAGAGACGGCTTATGTCTGATGTAGTGTAAGTTGTTTTTACAAGCATCAAATGGGATACTTTAGTCAGCATATCCACTACCACCATAATGGAGTCGTAACCCCCTTGAACAGTGGGAAGGCCTGTTACAAAGTCCATGCTAATGAGTTCCCACTTCATTTGAAGAATGTCCCGAGGTTGAAGTTTCCCTAGCATCATTACTCGCTCAGCCTTAATCCTTTGACAGGAAAGACATTGTCTGATGTAGCGAAGTATATCTCCTTTCATTCCTGGCCAAAAATAGATTTTCCTTATGGAATTAAGGGTCTTTGCATAACCAGGATGGCCGGAAACTGGAGTGTTGTGTCCTTCATAAAGGATTAACTCCTTTAATGTTGGCTTCTTAGGAATGTAAAGCCGATACTTATAATAGAGAAGCCCATCCTCAAGTGAATAATCCTTGATTCTGTCTTTCTTTTTCTCTTTTAGGTCCTGTTGATTGATAACCTGTAGAAGTTTTTGATAATCCTTATCTTCCAGGGAAGATTCCTTAACCTTGTTTAGGATTGGATTGTCGACTGTGGAAATAGCCCCAAGAAAAACCTTACGGCTAAGAGCGTCAGCAACCACATTCTCTTTCCCTGGTTTATATTTTATTTCAAAGTCATATTCCTGTAAGAGTTCTATCCATCTTCTCTGCCTCATGTTGAGTGTTGCTTGTGAGAAAATGCATTTTAAACTCTGATGATCGTTGATTAACTGGAACTTCCCACCTAGAAGATAGTGCCTCCAGAATTTTAGAGCATGGATGATATCTAGGAGTTCCAGATCATGAGTTTGAGGAAACAATCCTCCTGTTCTTTTTCCCATGTAAGTTTGGCTGTCTTTTTAAGTAGCTGCGTCAAGGGTGCGACGATAACTGCATAATCTTTGATGAAGATTCTATACCATCCTGTAATGCCCAAAAATCCTCGAATCTCACTGACCGTTTTGGGTTGTGGCCAGTCTATTATATCTTGAATCTTTGCGGGGTCTACTGAAATTCCTTCAGGGTTTATTATAAAACCAAGATAACTAACTTCAGGCGTGAAAAACACACATTTACTCATCTTGGCATATAACTGATGTTGGCGTAGAAGATGAAGTACTTTACGTACATGGCCTTCATGCTCTTTTTCATCCTTGTAATATACCAGGATATCGTCGAAAAACACCAACACAAAATCATCCAGATATTCTTTGAATATATCTTGCATGAGACAATTAAAAGTAGCTGGAACATTCGTAAGACCAAAAGGCATCACGATGAACTCATAATGCCCATACCGGGTGTTGAAAGCATTTTTGTAAATATCTCCCTCCTTAATCCGGATTTGATGGTAACCTGATTTGAAGTCAATTTTTGTGAATACCTTGGCTCCATGTAATCTATCAAGCAATTCATCGATGCGAGGAATAGGGTACTTATTCTTTACCGATACCTGGTTAAGTCCCCTATAATCGATGCAGAGACGTAAAGATCCATCCTTCTTCTTTTGGAATAGAACAGACACTTCCTAAGGTGAAATGCTTGGTCTTATGAATCCCTGTTTAATAAGCTGACGAAACTGTTCTTTTAATTCAATAGCTTCAGGGAGGGACATTTTGTAGGGTCTTTTTGAAATTGGTTCACTACCTGGAAAGGTTTCTATTTCGTGGTCTATATCCCTTGGAGGAGGTAAATTTGAGAGATCTTTCGGAAATATATCTGAAAATTCCTTAAGCCATTCTAGAGTTGTGTCATCCCTTGAATCATCTGCCTTATTAAGTTTTACTACAAAAATCTGTTGCCCCTTACGTAACCCCTTCAGAAGTCGACTAGCCTTAACTAAATGAGCCTTAGGCTTTCCGTTTGATCCTTGTACTAATGTTTCTTCACCTAAGTGATTTTTGAAGGTTAAGTTCCCTTGAGCAGAGTGAATTGGGCTTGATTTTTTATTAACCAATCCATTCCTAGAATACCATCATATATTCCTACTAGTAGAGTCCGAAAGTAAAATGAAGTCAGGGTTCCCCCTAGTTCAAACTCAACTTCCCCATCTGTAAATTGAGATAGAACCTCTTTCCCATTTGCTAGTTCTACCACTAGTTTCTTGGTGGGATATTGGTTTAATTTAAGTTTTCCTAAACATTTAGGGGAGAGAAAAGAGTGTGTGCTGCCACAATCTATAAGTAGTTCAAAATTTTCACCTTCTCTGTTTGCAGTGGTTTGGATGACAGCATACTATTGCCGAGATCCAGGGTTATCAATGGCGGAAAACAGAGTAGCTCTTTCATCTTCCTCATCCAGCAAGGTAGGCTCTCCTACTGCGGCATAAGCTCAGGCTCCTCTACCTCTTCCTCTACCTCGTCCTCTATTGCCTCTACCTCTTTGATTATTTCCTTGTCCTATTTGAGTCTGAGGAGTAGTTCCGATAGCAACTCGGGGATTTTTCCCCTCAGGACATTGACTCCTGTAGTGTCTCATTCTATTGCATCCATATCATCTAATGTTTGGAAAAGTCTGCTCTATAGTGGCTGCAGCTGACACTGCCCTTCGTTGGTTTCCTTGGTTATAGTTTCCTCTTGCTCTTCCTCTAAAGTTATTGTAGTTGTAATAGCTCCTAGCAGGGGGGGGGGGGGGGGGGGGGGGTTCCTTCAGCTGCAAGTGGTTTAGCTCTTAGAAGAGCATCTTGAATAGAGATGGGTCTCATAGCTTCCAAGCGAGTACTTAAAGGTTTATTTAGACCCTGGTAGGAAAGAGCAATCTATTGTTCCATAGTCATTGGTGGTGCGTAACGTCGTAAAGACACATATTTGGTGTAGTACTCTTCCAAAGTAAGCCCTAACTGTTTGAGGGCAAATAATTCATTCATTTTAATAGCTTGGTGAGCTGGAGGAAAATATCTTTCTTTCACTGCCTGCTTCATTCTTTCCCAAGAGGGACTAATGAAAGGGTTATCTCTACAGTATTGTTCCCACCAGAGTTTGGCATCTTCGGTGAGTCGAAACATTCCTAACATCGCCTGATTTTCTGAAGCAGTTCCTGCTGCCAAGAAATAATCATCATGGCGTCGAGCCAGGCTTCGGCATCACGTTCTAAGTTGGTTCCTTCTCCCTTGAAAGTTGGGAGTTGAACTTGTTTTAACAGTAGTTTCTTTTCCTGGGTGGGAGTATAGAGACTTTTTGCATTTCCCTGGGTTTGTAATTAATGAAAATCTTTTAGTGATTACACTACTTTTGTTTTGTCATGCAAGTTTTCTAATCTATATACTTTTAAAACAATGAAAATAGAAATTTGACAATCATTATCACCATCTCAATTAAACTCCACAAGCGTGTCATAAAACCATGGTATATACAATGGTTAATACAACACTGACTCATACTATGTACAAGATGGACTCATACTATATACAAGATGGACTCATGCTATATACAATGTGTAACTCTCTAAATCAACATCCTCGTTACTACTGGTGGGTCTGACAGGGGATCAAAAAATATGACATCTTTTGGTTCCCTAAACTTTAGGGCCTACCCTCATAGGCCTGATCCTACCTGGGTATATTACTTTGTCTACCTGATCATATACCCACTGATTCTGTGACACTTCTACACCATCTATAATAATGGTCTGATCTGGATCTTCAGTCCCACTGAAAAAGAAAACTTCGATGGTCTGAAGTGTTTCTGTCCACTTGAGTCTTTTCAGATTGAGTGCCAACCCTTCTAACTGTTCCGCATCAATCAGGAAAATTCCGCCAAACTGTGACTAGCTGATTCCCCATGTAGGAGGAGGGGAAAACATTACATCTAACAATTGCATGATGCTCTTGCGAAGTACAAAGTTCTTGGAGCTGCAAGCAGCCTCAAACATGATGTTGAAAATCACAAACTTTTGGTAAGCTTGGCGGATATTTTCCTGTATTGATAGGAAAATTTTCATTTCACAATATACCATAATTAAAAATGCCGTATAACTTGTGCATATTTTTTCAACTTTTACCATCCTAAGGTCAGGACCTTATTAAACCAGGCTCTGACACCACTTGTAAGGTCCCCAATCCCGCCGACACCAAAAACGGGATGGTACCATTGACAGGTCTCTAGGCCTACTAAAGTCAGAGTCCTTAAACAAGAAAATTTATAGGGAATTCACCCTTACCATTGACAATGGTTTAGGTTTATAGCCCTAGAAAGAGACCTACTCGTGTCTCGCAATGGAAACGAGACCATAAAAAAAAAATTCGGCCCTATAACTTCATCATTCAGATTATGGTTTCCTTAGCCAACACTTTTTCCCCCCTAACATATGTGAGGGCACAGCCGTTGGTGGATTCCTCTTCCAAGTGAAGAAGTTTCTAAACGTTTTAGCGTGCAAGAATGGATAGTTACTTGACTAATCAGGTCCACTTGTCCATGATTGAAAACCTTAGTCAATCCCTACTTACCACCTCGCACTCACACATGATTTCTGTGTTTTTTAATTACTACCACATTCTTTTCACAATTAAAATAATGATTCCTTTTAACTTTCACAATTGCATTTCATTAAGACAACCTTTGAAAATAGTATTGAAGACATTCTTTCGGCAAACAAACATCTTTAGACTTAAGACAAGGTACTGTCATTCTGAAGTATCTCTGACTAGTACTGGCTTGTCTCAAGACCACCTATACAGGGGTGAGAAAACGACACCCATTCGTTATTTATAAAAATCGGGGTGGAAAAAGCCATCACCCAAAGTCCGGGCGCCCATACGCCAACCGACTGCCCATACAACTGGGCAGTTCCTCTAGGATAAACTTGAAAGTAATATCCACAAACACAAACAAGCACGGGTAAAAGACTCCACGCGTGCTGAGAAAACCGACTCATCCATGATGGTATCGCCATCATTACTCATTACCTGGAGTAAAATATTTCCAAGGAATCAGAGGTGTCTTGAGACAAGCTGTCTTAAGGATGGTCAAACATTTCTTTCCTAGGTCAATCAGTCATAACCCAATCATTTCTTTCCTATTTACAATCATTGCTCGTTGGTTTCGTGGAAGTTACCTTCCATTTACAGCCAATTTATCCTTCCTAACCTTACGTATGCAGTGTTAACTTAAAATGAACTTTAAAAGATTTTAAGTGAACAAAATAGAAATCCACCTCGGACTGTTCGTCCATGTGCTGTGGGGCGAGAGCCCGTAGACTTTCCTCCGTTGGCCTATGGCTAGGCCCAGTCTCATGGTCATTAGTGGCTTTGTTTCTTTTGTTGCTAACATCCTCTTCCTTGGTAAGAGGATTTCCCCTGGTTCTCTTTGGAGCCATGTCGACAGCCTTATAAAAAGACTTAATCGATCAGAAGTTTAATTAAATAATCTTCTTTTTCCTTTTTTTTAACGAAAAAATAAGGATTTTTGGAGTAAGTAGGTATCTTTAATAGTCAATTTGATGAGATATTCCTCCTGTAACTTATTTATGCTATAAATAGCTTCCCATAATTACCATTTAATTTGGGAAGCCCTTTTACTAGGTTTATCCTTAGTCTATATTCCATTTTAGACTTAGTAAATTATAAATTGCTATCGGCTAATGGAGTACTCACCCTAAATTCTAATTGAATATGTTCTATCTTTAGGAATTTTCATAAATTTGATTTATAACCTTTCCTTCTTATACTTATGGTCTAATTTACGGAGAGTTTTACTGATAGTAATTTATTATACCAACCATTTATGCTGAGATAATTTTCCACCCTTCAATAGTGATTTTGGACCTTAGGTATTTTTGATAATTAAATAAATTCATTTACTAATTTTCTTTCTTTATTTTATATGCAAAATTGGTTACTTTTATTGAAGATAAATAACTAAACTATTTATTTGAGGTTGGGGTATTTATCATGGGTTTCTCAAGGTGTTTTCTACCTCTAATATTTATATCAAAGGTTTTTGAAATAGTTTACTATATTCCCTCTTTTATTTTCCCCTAAAAATAATATAATTTTTTTAAAATAATTAGGTAAACTAATTATCTAAGGATAAAAAAATGATCACGAGTTTTCTAAGGTGTAATTAATCTCTAATAAATAACTCAAAGCATTTTGAGTCAATTTGCGAATTTCCCCTTTTTAATTTATCCTAAAAACAGAGTAATTTTGCTAAAGTAATTAGGTAAATTAATTATCTGAGCTTGACATAATTATCACAGGTTTTCTCACTTGTAATTAAGCTCTGATAAATAACTCAAAGCAATTAGAATCCGTTTACTAATTTTCCCTATTTATTTTGTCCTAAAAATAGAGTATTTTTGCTAAAGTAATTAGGTAAATTAATTGTCTGAGCTTGACATAACTATCACGGGTTTCCTAACATTTAATTAACCTCTAGTAAATAACTTGAAACATTTTGAATCAATTTGATTATTTTTTTCTTTAATTTTCTCTAAAAAAATAGTGTAATTTTGCCTAATTAATTATGAAAATTATTCTAAAAATTATAAGATAATTTTCATAGCTTAATGATTGTATAATGCAATTCTAATAATTACCTCATCTTAATCTAAACTTAATTAACATATTTTCCATTAATTTATGGATAATTTGGATAATTTAAGCCCTAATATGATAGAATAACTAATTAGCTTAATATTCCCGAGCTTAATTAAAACAATCAACAGAGAATATTTAATTAAGAGAGGATTTATGAGTATACATAGACGTAATATTTAATTTATTAAGAAAATAGATTAATCTAGCCTTGCTAATTAAGAAGGATTAGACTAATTACCGTTTAAGTTAATCAACTAGAGCTTAATCTCTAGTGATTTCTACGTAGCAGTCTCTCTAGATGAGAGGGAGTGTGCCAAGGCTCCGAGTCTAAATTTTTATGAAGGGAAGGGGTTCTTTTTATAGTTTTTCTGGGCCCCGAGCTGTTCCTAGTAGGTTTTGACACCCCAAGCAGGCCTCCAGCTTGAAGATGGCACCAATTGATTCTATATTAGTCTCTGGCAGGTTCCCCCCAGCTCCACACTACCCCCATCCCTTCCAGAATTGATTTTGGTTGATTTTGATGATTTCTAATGATGAAAATTGGAATATCAGTTAATTCTAGAACCCTGGGATAAGAAAGTCTTTGTTACTAATTATTACTGAAACCATCCAATTTTTATTAACTAATTGAATTCCTAGTGTAACCTTCCAGGGCCTGTAACTTTTCCAGTTTTTATCGGATTCTGACTCTGAAAATTACTAATCATAGTAAAGCTCTGCTTATGATTCCAAAAATACCAATATTAGCCATGATTGAATCCTTCAACAATGGTTTTCAAAGTTAATTTTACAAGCTTTGTACAATTTTTAAGGTTTCGAAAATTGGAAACCTTACATAATTTCACTACTAATTTCACTAGTGTGTTTATGGTTTTGTGAATTCTGGATGTGTGTGCATGAAGCAATGTGTTCATTATTTTCTAATTTGTCACCGTATCTTCCCAATTGTGTGTTTACACACTCTAATTTCACATTAACCCCTTGCTAATTTCGCTAATTTGGCTAACTTACACACTAATTTGTTTCTACGGATTGGAGCTTTCAATCGTTCAATCGATCTTCATTGGAAAGGTAATCAAGGTGGTATTCTCAACCTCCCTAAAATCTAAAGATGTGTAGAATTGTATAGAGACTCCACTATGATGCAATGTAATGTCAATGCCATGTTGTTGCAATGCAATGTTGATGCTATGAAATTTTTGGATTGTTTGTTTTCATGCCGTCGTAATGCCGAAATGTTTCAGATTTGGTGGCGTATGAAATTGACAAGTTCAATTGTTAATTGGGTGTCTAATTGGTCTAATTGCAAGTGTGTGCGCATTCTAATTGAGTGTGTGTATACCTAATTTTAGGTTTGTGTACACTATTTTATCCTTGATTGTGCACCTAAAAATCAATGCGTACTTAATGATTTTTCAATTGTGATGATTGATGTGTGAAATCACATTGCAATTTCGACAAGATTTACCATTTTGTGTGCGCACCTAAAGATTGGTAAAAACTGTCAATTATTAGTGTGTGTGCGCCTAAAAAGTGCTTTATGTGCATGATTAATTCAATTTTGATTGCATATTTGATGTGTGTAATGGTTAATTGCTGCATTTTTGAGCTCAAAACAGGGATTTACACACTCCAAAGCCATCAAATTTTGACCTAATTTTGCCACTGATTTTGTCGATTTAATTGCCTAGTTTGGATTTTATTGATTAAATTATTTGGCAATCGAATTGATGTGGTTTTTATGATTTTATTTGGCTGTACTAATCCCCTAGTGTGGAGAATTTTTTTTAAAAAAGAGTATTTTTTGAATAATTTTATTAAATTTTTTGCTAGCTTTTTTGCTTAATTCCATAAAAATTTGATATCTTGCAATCTTTATGAGCTGTTTTGAATGTGTATTTATGGCTGGATTTTGAGTGCATATGGACTTTTGCTCGTCAAATTTTGAGCGTTTTGCTATTTTGGAGGGCCAGGTTGACGATTTTGAATTTGGCTTTTTCGGTAAAAGCTGCTGTTTTTGATATGCTTTTGCGTGTCAAAAATGTACGATTGTGATTGTCGATGATTTTCTCAGATTTCTAGAGTTTTTCAAGAATCTTTTGGATTTTTCTTGGCGATTTTTTGGATTTTTGGGTGATTTTTAACGTTTTGGCTCAGTTTCGGCCTAATTTTGGCACTTTTAAACGTTGGAACAAAAAAACGGATTTGGAGTTTCGGTGTGGATCGACGAGATTTATGGAACCTTGGCGTGCGGTCCAGTCCGATGTCAAAGGTCGTGGCAAGTAAGTTTTGATATTTTTATGCTCGCGGTGTGAACGGCTCCTTGCATTGATAAGGTTTAGTTTTTTCAAAAATAAAAAAAATAAAAACCTCTCCCCCTCCCAAAAGTCCGATTATTAACCTTCTCTCTCCTCCCCACTCTCTTCTCTTACTCTCTCTCTTCCCCTGCTCCTAAGCGGTCATTATCTCTCTCTCTCCCCTTTCCTAACGATTGTTAACCCTATCTGTCATCCCCCTCACTCTCTCTCCTCCCCTCCCTAACTAGCCGCTTCCCTTCTCTCTCTCTCTCTCTCTCTCTCTCTCTCTCTCTCTCTCTCTCTCTCTCCCACTTTTTCTCTCTCCTACCCGCTCTGTCGTGTACTCCCCAGGGCCTGCTGCCCCACATTCGATGCTGTCGTACCGAATCTTTCTCTCTTTGTCTCATATCGCGTACACCATTAAGGTCACCCCTGCAGCGCCGAGCCCGATACCCAACCCTCTCTCTCTCTCTCTCTCTCTCTCTCTCTCTCTCTCTCTCTCTCTCTCTCTCTCTCTCTCTCTCCCCAACGCGTCATATTGTCTCTCTCTGTCTCTCTCTTCCACGCCTACCCACAGGCTGTCATCCTCTCTCGTACTCTCTCTCATTGACTCGCGTGCACCAAGCCTACTCTCTCTGGCTTCTCTTTGTGCCTCGATCGTGCGTTGGACTACTTGCTCTCTCTCTCTCTCTCTCTCTCTCTCTCTCTCTCTCTCTCTTCTCGTATTTTGCACCACTGCGCTAGGGCCCAGGTCCTCTCTCTCATCTCCTCCGCTGAGCCCCACACGTGCTTGCTGCTATCATGCCTCTCGAACTGAGCCACGCCAGCCCTTGCACGTCAACGGTCAACTCGCTGCAGAGCACGCGCTGCATGTAAAGTTTTCTTTTTGTACTCAATTTCAATAAATAGTTTATTTAATTAATATTTAAAAAACAATTTAAATAATAATAATAATAGAAATAAAAAAATAATTTAAAAAAGGAAAAAAAACATCACAAGAAACAATAAGAAGAAGAAAATCACAAGAAAACCCATTTAAAAATTATTAAAAAACAACAAAACAATTAAAAATCATAAAAATTATTAAAAAACAACAAAACAATTAAAAATCATAAAAGTCGTCGAAAAAGCCAGAAAGAATTAAAAAAGTTGAAAAAAAAGCAACGTTGGGGAAATCACACACGAGCAAACGACGCAAAAGCGAAAAGTAAAAAAAAGCAAAATCGAGAAGTGGACCGCAAAAGCGAACCAGAGATCAATCAAAAAAACGAGCAAAAAGATCAACTTGAAGTAGTAGTGCGATAGATAAATTTCAAATTTTTGCATGCTAAAAATATTAAGTGCAAGAAATTGCATTAAAAACTAGCTTCCACTCGGACGAATAGGGACACCAATCACGGTGTATTGCAGATTAGGCCAGCAAAAGATACATTTAGTGAATATGATTAGGATCATTGTACATGGATTATAGTGGTCAGATCTATAGTCAAGAACCAGAAATGGAAGATCCAACAAATCAACCAATAGAAGCTAGTTTAATTGGAGAATCAAACCAAAGATAATATAAAGGTCAAGATGGAGCCTTCTACAACTTGATGCTTAGTGTTTTAAAGGAAAATGCCGACAACTTGGCAAGCATAGAAACAAAAGCTCCTCAGGTAGAGCTTGACATGACAGAACCAAATGAAATATCACCAGTCATGGCGTATTGCTCAGATTGTGGATGAAAAGGTGGACATTTTTTTGAAGATTGTCCAAGAAATCCAGTCAACAAGGACACATCAACTGCTAAGCAAGGCACATAGAAAATTGGAAATGCGAATCTCAATGTAAGTGCATCTAACTCGTCACCCTAATGCAATTAGATGATTATGCATTAATGTTAGAAGCACCAATAAAAGCACTGCAAATTCAAAATCAACATAAAGATGCATAGGCTCCTGAAAAGATTAAAATTGATTCTTTGAACAACAATTTCATGCATGAATTTAGTCAAGGTGTTCAGATATCACAAAATGTTGAAAAGACTGTTAGGTTTGCAAATAATTTTGCATCCATTGACAAAAGTGTGCAATCATTTACGAATCTAAGGGACACATCAAACATAATGATGTTAGCTTTGTATGGTACACATAATTCATATGCACACTATGTAGACCAAAAAGGGCAACTGTACAAAAAGGATCAACCAGTGTTTGAACGTCCCACATACCAGCTCATAGAATTGTGCCCAGTGATAGATCAGAAAGAATGGTTCATTTCAGAAGATAGAATCTGCTATAGTCCATCCTCTCTAGAACTGAAGGATATTACTCGAGTGAACCCAGAAATCTATTCAGAGCCAAACTCTCATCCATCAAAAATCAAGCTTCAATGTTGTAACCCAACGAGCATAGACTTTGACCAAAACAGTCTTAGATATAGACGAGATTCTAGCATCTATGATGTCTTGCGTCCTAAAAACACAGAAGCTCATATCATAGGAGACCCATGGGATAGACAATATCAGGGCAAAGATAATGCTATCTATAGCTTGATTGGGGGAATAATTTGTCATGTTTCAAGGAGATACATAGGAAACTATGAAAAAAGTTCACAGATGCCAAACATCAATAGTGCTACCCAAAGTGTACCTTCATAGTTCAAAAGGTGAGACTAAATCAGAGCCAAACAATTTTGAACTCTTATAATGGAGCAGACTATAGTGATCACCCTAGGAACGGGGGAGCTGAAAATCCATCAAGCTCAGCTTATGTACCAGGAAATATTACATCAGTTAGAAGCCCTAGAGCCTTTAACTTAAAAACCCCTTCAAAGCAAAAACCATTGAAAGATCATATGGTTGTTGGAAGTTTCCAATTGATCCAGATTCCATCAGAGTCTACAGATAAATTCTTCTATGAAGATCATCAGGGATAAAAGTTTTAGCTGATCTCCATAAGTCAGAGTCAAAAGCCGAGAAATCCAATAGTGTTCAAACAATTACATGTGATCAAGCTCACATATGCATATCAAGATGCACATGGTAATGAATATCAGCAAGATCATGACCTTGTACAAACCCATATGGATGGCCCGACTGAATTCAAAGACTATCTAAAGATGATGCAAAGCCTCAAGCTTCCAGAACATGTGATATAATATTCAAAATCAATGAAAGATAAAGTCCAAAAAGCTACACAAATATCACAACCAAAATCTCCACCGAAGAGACAGATTCTGCCAAACAGTACAATGGATCTTCTAAAATCAAAGGTTCCTCAGATGCAGGCAGATAATGCTCAACAATTACAAGCAAAAAGTGCAATATTACAACCAACGGAGTCAACATCAATTGAAGCAGGTGGTTAAAGCAAAGAAAATACATATAAATCTCAACCAAAGGACACAACCACTCCTGAGACAATCAAGTGCAACATTGTTGGTGAGAATAAAGAAAAACTCAAGCAAAGTAAAGCTAGATTTTGAGTTAGATAAGAACCTGATGTCTTTTCACACTTGGAAAAGATGTGGCAAACCAGAGCTAGAAGATGCTCTTGAATTGGTGAGCATATCAGGAAAAAAACGAGCAGAATGATGGGGAATCAACTCCACCACCATTGAAGTAAGTTAACAAATCATCATAGCTCAATTCCACGTGATCACAACAAAGGATATGCCAGATGACATCATAATGGGAATGCCAATGGCCCATAAGATGTAAGAGATATAGAATGCAAACTTGACAAAGTCATCATAGACAACCAAGAATGAAGACTAAGAATGGTCACCCACGGATGACAACACAAGGTCCTCAAGCACAGTTCAAATGGACACTTATATCAAAGCAGATCTTATTGAAGATGATTCATCTCCATCAATAAAAATTTTAGAAGATCTTGAAGCAAATCAAGAAATAACAAGTGCAAATCAAACAGAGAAAAGGGTAACCACAATAGGTAGTGACTAAACAATGCCACCAAAGCTAGAAGTTAAGAAGAACAGAGTTGCAGACGACCATGAAGCAATAGGAAGTCCAAAGATCCAGACATTGCCAGCTGAATTAGCCAATGTAAGTCAGATTGGAAAACATAGTCTCAAGCTACCCTCCATAGAGACACATTTAGATCATGATGAGACCATGACAAAAGCAGGACAGAAATCTTCAATAGAGACAACAATGAGAATAGCTATAGTTCTTAGAAGTACAAAAGGAGCAAGTGTCAGATGCAATGCTCAATTGGATAAAGAAGCAAAGTGCAATATGGTTGCAGAAAACATCCAGAGCATTCCAGAGATTACTCCATGCAAACATGATAGCAAAAAAATGCTAGGTATGCATACAGGTCAAGAAGAAATGGTTGCTACCGTTAGCATCCAAAATCATGAAGAGCAAGTAAAGTTTCAGGTGAAGCCTTCAAAGGAAATGCTTGCAGATATCATCCTTGGACATCAGTCGTTAGACCAACACAAGGCCTACAAAGAAGATACCATGCTAATAATCTCTTTTCCAAGAGGTAGCAAGCAACAATTATAGGTACCGTTATTGCCAGATTCAGAACTACAAAAGTCACAAGAATCAAAGATAAATCTTGCAGACAAAGGTAAAGCTAAAGTGGACCCTCCATCAATTAGCAAAAAAGGTGTGACAGCATATGCCTCTACATCAAAGAACCGTCATAGATCAACTTATTCAAGCAAGTCAGGCTTTCAAAACTTCAAGTCAATTGCTGACCCAATTGAAACCTCTAAGGAGCCACCCAACAAATCAAAGGTATATCAGTCAACATGCTCAAAAAACCAAAGGAAAGTCAAGCAAGTGTTTGTTCTGAGAAATTTAGTCAAAGTCAATGACCAGTTTGGATTAAGGATGGGAAATCAACATAGAAAGACAAACACATGGGATGGATTGTATCACAATGGAGCTTAAAAGAACAGGAGTACTATGGAGGTAACAGACAGATATGGGTACCAAAACCACAGGTTAGAGCATATGAAGTAACTTCAAGTCCCTCCCAAGAAAGAAGGCCCGTTAGGTATCAACCTCAAGAATATCCTAGGATAGTTAAGAAGCAGGTATACAATAGAACAACATCAAAAGATGCTAAAGTCAACCACAACTCTCAAGAGGATACAGAAAAAAGATGGATCTCAAGGAATGTTCCTCTTGGACAAGGATTCTACACAGGTTATACAAATATTTGGCTACCAATCAACCATAATCCAACTGCAACTATAGTAGATTTGCATGAAGATCTCAAGAACTCAACAAGACCTATACCTAAGCAAGGTCAACAAAGGAGATACAAAGGTCATCAAGAGATTTAGATTCCTAAGTCTTTCAATGAGCCTAGTCAAAAGCCAAATGATGACAATGAACATAGGCCTACAACAACATCAAAGACTCCTATCAACAACAAGCTTAATTGGAGAATCAAATAGATAATGGAGTCTTCACATTCAAAGAAGGACAACCCAACCAATGTGAATGCAGATTCAAAGAAGATAAAACATGTACGGCAAAAGAAACCTTGAATGCCAACTTGGTCCTTCACTAATCTTCTTTTTGAGGATTCAAGCTTAGTTTTACCTGAAGAAATGTTTATAATAAGAACAAGAATGTAAAAGTTCAAGTTGCCAAGGTGCAAAAAACACTCTTTGGCATAGTCAGAGTATAGTCAGAGTCGGGCTGCTGATCCATAAAATGAGTAAAGCATTAGTCCCAAAGCTTCAGTTCGTTATAAACTATGTGCTAAGAGTCGTTGTTATTAGGCTTACCCTAATGTTGAATGAGATGAGCATAAGAGTCAAAGTCTATTAACTTACAATTGGTGGAGTGTCATAGAGTCCAACACTCATGCACAATGCACAGTAAAATGAGAGCACATATCCTCGTCAACAAAAACCATTTGTAAAGGGATGCCAGCTTTCAAAGCCATGTCATATGCTTTTATAGCTACACCATATTTCTGAAGAATCCCTCAAAATCTTTCTTGCACATCATATTGTTTTCCATGCATTTTTGTATATGCATATATAAGATGTCCCCATCATCGGACATATGAATTAGACACTCTTTTTTGCTTCCACCCATGCACCTTGATTAGAATACAACAGACAAACCAATGTTCCATCATGCTACCCTCTCATATTTGCTGTCTTTTTAATTCCATATCTATCAGCAAGTAATTCCTTGAGTACTTTATTAATATTTCCCATTCTAATAAGTACTCTAATAATGCGCGTATCCCAAAGGCACCTTTTTTCCACCTAGTTTTTTTCCTTTGCTCATCCAGGTATTAGACCCTAATTTAGAACCTCATCATTCTACTCCTGTTGTACATACTTTTCATAAATAAACAACAACCTCATCATTATGCTATTACAACGGACAAATGAAACATCATCTCTCACATCAGACCCATTCGGACCTATGAAGATGCTGCACCAAATTGAACCTCATCAACACATTCAATGAAAAATGAAGACAATCAGCCCATCAAAAACCTTTCATAGCCTCCACAGACACTTTTCAATAGTGCCCGAGGATGGGCACTAAAATCGAAAGGGGGGAATGTTAACTAAGTCAACGTTAGTTAACAGAAGATGCTAAAGATTAAAGATGTACAAATGCACATTGAGGATGAATACAAAAAAGCAGTGAAGATTAGAGCTACACATTTTTCACAATTTTCCAAAATGGTCACGTATTGTAAATTCTCAATGGGAGTTCCAAGCTGTAAAGGATAGGTCATTTAGTGTGCGTAGGTAGCAGATTCAGTAAGTGGTGGATCCCTAAAGGCCCTGGACACCCGGACATTGCATATTTTCACCCTAGGTATATAAAGCAGTGTGTAAAAGAAATTAGGGTTCTCAAGCTCATTTGTTGAGAGCACTCTTTGGTGAGAGCTCTTGAGGTGTGTGGATATGGAGTCCTTGAGCTTCTCCTTGTTCATGTGACTTGGTTAACACTAATCAATGCTTAGCTCTCTTTCACTATGCCTCTCTCATGTTTCTTATGGCTGCCTTTGATGCTTTAATTAGCTAGATCTTAACTAATTAGTGGCTAATCTCTCTCTAATCTTGTGTGATTGACCTCTTTTTCTTGTGTGTCCATGTAGGTTTGATTGGAGGTGGTGCTCGATAGATCTATGTGTGTGTGCTTGTGATTAGTGTGTTGCATGATAGGATTAGTGTTGTGCGCATCTTGCAATTGTTAGTGTGTGTGATTGGGTTGTTGATTGGAGGTGAAGGGAAGTGGATGTGGAGATGGCCAACCATTCTGGTTTAGCTCCTTCATAGGCCAAGAAGCTCACCTCATAGAGTTATCATCCGTGTTGCCATGATTAGCTCACTAATCCTGTGAGTGTTTCCATGCCCTAGCCGGGTAGCTCATCCCTCTGGATTGATAATTTTTTTGGTCATTGGAGCTATATAACGATGGAACCCCCAACACCAATGTCCCTGCTACCTTCCAAAGATTGATAAACACTGCTTTTAGGGAATATTTGAGGGAGTTTTGCGAAGATTTTTAGATGACCTTTGTGTTTATTCTTCTTAGAAAGAACATCTATCATGTTTACAAAAAGTGTTTGAAAAGTGAAAATTGTTTCGCATCTCATTAAACCCTTTTAAATGCCAATTTTGGGTTAAACATGGAGTCATTTTAGGGAATATGGTGTCCAAAAATGGGATTTCCACATATGAGAGAAAAATTAAAGCCATTTTCAATTTTCCACCACTTACAAACTATAAAGGAGTTCAAAGATTCATGGGCCATGTTGGTTATTATCGACGGTTTATTTTAAACTTTGCCGAGATAGCTCGCCCATTGTACAAGCTTCTTATTGAGTTCTACTGGACCATGGAGTGTGACCATGCTTATGAGATATTAAAAAATGCCTTGACAAGTGCTCCCATCCTGCGAGTGCCCGATTGGAATGTAATTTTTCATGTGCATATTGATGCATCAAACTTTGTTATTGGATGTGTACTAGCTCAGCCAGGAGAACATAAATTGGACTACCCCATTAGCTTTGCAAGTCATCAATTAAATGATGCTAAGATGAACCACACCACTACATAGCGGGAAGATTTAGCTATGATTTATGCAGTAAAGAAAATTCACTAGTACCTTCTTGTCAACAAGTTTGTTTATTATATGGATCATCAAACGTTGTTGTATCTAGTGAATAAACCTTGTTCCATAGAAGAATTACACAATGGTTATTGATTCTTCCTGAGTTTGATTATACCATTGTCGTGAGACCCGGTAAAAGATATGTCATGGTGGATAATTTGTCTCGCATACCCAAGGTGAAGCCCCTACTAGAATCGATGATGAATTACCCGATACTTCTCCATTCCTAGTCGAGACCATGCCTGAATGGAGTGAGAAGATTGTGAACTTTTTAGTTAATGGTTTTCCACCCAAAGAGCTTCGTAAGGATAGAGCTCACAAACTATTAAAGGAATGTGAACCTTATTCTCTAGTTGCAGGAACTCTGTACAAGCTAGGGAAGGACAATATTTTTAGACGTTATGCTCATGAGGATGTGTATTTATACATACTGCAAGAAGCCCACATGGGTATAGCCAGAGGACATTTTTCAGGGAAACTAACTGCTAGAAAGGTGTTGCAATCAGGCTATTGATGGCCTACTTTATTCAAGGATGCATCACTTTTTGAATGCCAATGTTACAAGATCACACAAGAAAAGGATAAGATTCCCTTACATCCTATTAAAGTGACTCAACCATTTGAAAAATGGGCTTTAGATTTTGTAGGCCCAATTAGTCCGGTAGCTCGTAACACTCAATCTCGATATATTATTGTTTCCACTGACTATGTGACAAAGTGGGTGGAAGCCAAGGCAACACGCAAGGATGAGATGCAAAGTCAACTGCTAAGTTTCTCTTTGAGAATATTATTACACGATTTGGTTGTCCCCTTGAGATTGTGAGTGACAATGGTACTCATTTTATAAATGGAGTGATAAAGGAACTCACGACAAACTTCATGATATCCCATGATAATTCTACACCTTATTATCAATAAGAAAATGGCCAAGCTGAGAGCACTAACAAGACTTTAATTTCAATCTTGACCAAAACAATGGAAGCTCATCGCACAGATTGGGATTTGAAGCTAACATCGGCTCCATGGTCTTATTGTACTGATTACAAAGTGGCTATTAATTGTACACCATTCAAGATGGTATATGGACAAGAAGTAGTTATGCCATGGGAGTTTGTATTCCTAGTTTGTGGGTAAATTCACAAGAAGGTTGAGATGGTAACCCTTTAGTTGAGAGTTTATATATCCTTGAGAGATTAGATAAAGAAAGATAATTGGTTGTGCAAAATGCACTTGTGGAGAAAGATAGGTGAAAGAAATGGTTTGATCGTCATTTAAAGAAAAAGGATATCAAGGTCGGGGATAAAGTCCTTATGTATGGAGTACGTAACGAGAAGAAAAAGCTGAAATATGCAGAAAAAGGACCATATAGAGTATTACAAATCACTCCACAAGGTACCATTCGTGTGGAAACTCCTGATAGATTTGAAACCATTGGATTCCTCAATGGGAGTAAATTTAAAAGCGAGCTACATGCCATCCATTAAAAAAAGGTAGCCAAGACACAAGGAAAAATGAAAAAGATACAAGCTCAAGTTGAGGCTAAGAAGCAATATCAACGTATTAAACTGCCAACGAGAGGCCAACCTTGGATTTACACATGCATTTCAAGTTAAAACAGAGGATGATTGGTTGGACTTTGACACACCTCTACGATACCCTTTTGAGTTAAATAGCACATTGGGAAAGTTTTATATAACGCCTTATTGGACACATGTGCTAAATATAATTTGCTATCATATGGAGTGTGGTGTCAGTACCATCCAAGTCAAGCGTACAACAAGAAGAAAACTACTACTTTTGGAACCTAGCACACTTCTGTCAGTTATGACAATGGGTCGTAGCTCAAGACTTTTTGATCATGCCTACTGGAACTATGGAAGGCAATATAAACCTAGGATGCAAGTGGGTGTTAGCAACCAAATGCACCATTGATTGGGGGACTGGGAGTGTCACAACACAAAAACCAACTCTTAGTCTTGCCACTAAAAGATAGTCCCTAAGATATCACCTCCTGAGGAAATACAAACCAAAACATTGCATGTCCAAGGGGTTGAACCATCTGTACCTATAGCCCAACACTCTAGAGCTTTGATTTTGTAGCTGAAAAAAAGCATGAGACACACAAGACTCATCGTAATATAATAAAGAAAACATACAAATGGGTCCCTAAATTTTCTTTAGTCACCATTTTTTATGCTAAAAACAGAATCCTTGTAAGAGACAACCCACTCGCTCCAAGAAATGTAAGAAAATGCTACATTGGATTCCTAAATGACTATTGGAATCCCAAGGCTATCATGAAGGGATTAATCAACATTGGATGCCTTAATGTAAATTGTATTCTTACCTGTTACCTATAGACCCATGTGAGTCAAATCCTGTAATGATAAAAGATTGAAGACCGTGGGAAGGGAAAGATCACAGAATACTATACACCGGATCCAGAGCTAGTTTGGGTATCCAAGCGAGAACAACTTGTATCGTTCGGCTCAAACATAGAAAAAACAAATGAAGCTTCTTGATCTTCATGTAGTTCTTCTACAGAAACACAAACTTCTTCACAACTTTCACCTACCACCAAAAATGTACAAAAAAACAAGGAAAGAATAGCACCTCCCATTGTAAATTCATCACCTAAAACAACATTTCAAATGAAATCATGGGAGAGTACCTTACCACCCTTGCAACTATATGAAATGCTTAGGGTGGTGAAAAACTATTGGTCAAAGTCTTCACCCACTACAACTTGTAACAATTGGTTTCAAAATGTGTTGACATTGTTTCAAAAGGTATGATTGTAAAGCATAGGCGACTAGACCTTGGAATCCACATCCCAACCTCCCACTATATAGGCAAGATCCTAGCCTTTTGCCCTAGGCAGATTCCCTTGTCCACACTGCCTAGTCTGGCCCCTGGCCCAGTCCATGACTCCCTGGCCTTGCCCTTGTCCTGACATTACTCCCCCCTTAAGGAAGAATTTTCGTCCTCAAAAACAAAAGTGGGAAACTTCTTCTTAAGAGCACTAATGTTTTCCCAAGTGGCACCTTCCTCAGGTCGATCTTTCCACTTGGTCAAAGCTTGTCGACGTACATGATGATGCGTACATAAATCATGATAGTCAAGAACTTGTTCAGGTTCATGCGGTAAGGTAGGAGGTTCAATGAAATCGACCAAAATTTGTTGGTTAATGACATTGTCGTCCCCATGTAACTACTTACGTAAATGGCTTACATGAAACACGGGATAAATACAAGAATGTGTAGGTAGCGATAGTTTGTAGGGACAACCACCCACTCGCTTGAGTATTTTGAAAGGCCCACAATATCGTGGAGATAATTTAGGCATTGGCGCGGTTTTCAAACTTTTTGAATGCTTTGGTACACGTAAAAATACTTCCTCCCCTTCCTCAACGATAACTTGCCAATGTTTCTCATCAGCGTACTTCTTATACCGATCCTGCGCTTGTCGGACATTCTGACGAGCGAGTTGCAGCATATCCAAGTGGTCTTAGAGAAAATCCTTAACCTGTTGGAGTTTTGTGGTTGCCAACCCCACCGTAAACATGAGCATGAAAGGACTAAATCCAGTCGTGACATGCTTAGCACTATTGTAACCAAACTCAAGAAGAGTAGATATTCTTCCCAGTCTGTTTGTTTCTTGCTAACGTATGCACGTAGCATATCTTCTAGCACTTGGTTAACTTGTTTAGTGTGACCATCCGTTTCTGGATGATCGGCTGTACTGAGGTTGAATTGTGTACCCAATCGTTTAAACACAGCCCTCCAAAAATGTCTGTTAAACTTGGGATCGCGATCATTGACAATATTACTTGGTAAGCCATACAACTTATATAGGTTTTTTACAAAAAACTTGGCTAATTTTGGAGTCTTAATCGTTGATTTGGTTGGAATAAACTTGCATAGTTTAGTCAACCGGTCTACGACCACCCATACTGAGTCATAACCTCGTACAGTGGTTGGTAAACCCACAATAAAATCCATAGAGATACTTTCCCATTTTCCATTGGGAATCTCCAAAGGATGTAAGAGTCCTCCTGATTTCTGGCACTGCTTTGTTAACTTGACATTTTTGGCAATGCAAGACATAATTTTGAACAAAGCCATGTAAACTTGGCCAGTAAAACTGTCCTCGTACAAGAGCATAAGTCTTTTTAATACCCGGGTGCTCTGCACTTGGATTTTCATGACATTCAAAAAGAATTTGGCGTCGAATGTCTGTGTCCGTCGATACACAAACTCTCCCCTTATGGAGTAGGTACCCATTGCTGTTGGTAAAATTCTTCCATCATTGTAGTTCATCACTTGATAGAGGAGAACTATGTGTGGAGGTTAACGATACACTATCAGCATTGGAATGAGAAGGATCCCTCTGTGCATGGCTCCAGAATCTGGAATATGCGTCATCTTGCTCATATTTTCCCTTTAGAGAATCCACAAATTCACTACGAAGTTCCGTGAACAAGAGATAATTGATCTTAGGCATACGACTAAGAGCGTCAGCCATCACATTGTATCGTCCTTTATGATACCGGAGCTTTGCGTCATATTCTTGAAGAATCTCAGTCCACCTGGCTTTTTGACTCTTCAAATTGGTTTGTTGTGTAAACCATTTAATGCTTTCATGGTCAAACACAATCTCAAATTCAGCGCCATACAAATAATGTCTCCATGTTTTCAAGGCATACACTATTGCATAGAGTTTGCATTCATAAGCAGAATAATTCTGCTGTGCTGAATCAAGCTTCTTGCTTTCAAATGCAATTGGCCGCCCTTCTTGTAGTAGGACTGCTCCAATAGCCTGGTCACTTGCATCCGTTTCCAAAACGAATGGTTTTAAAGGATCTGCAATAGCTAGAATTGGTGCGGTAGCTAAGGCATCCTTGAGCGTATTAAAACTGTGCTGTTGAGCGGATCCCACTGAAAGGTCTTGCCTTTTCCTTTCAGTTGGTGCGTCATGGGAACAACAATGTTAGCATAGTTTTTAGCGAACCTTCGATAAAAACTTGCAAATGCTCAAAAAATATGTAACTCTTCTATAATTTTAGGAGAAGGCCTTTGCCGAATGGTATCCACTTTGGATTGATCCATGTGTTGTCCAATAGATGAAACAACATGACCAAGATAGTGAATTTTCTCCTTCAAAAAATCACAGTTAGATTCCTTGGCATATAACTGATTTGTTTCTAACAGTTCGAACACTCGCCTCAGATGTTGTAAGTGTTCTTCCTCAGAAGCGCTGCATACTAGAATGTCATTGAGAAAAATGATGACAAATTTGCCCAAGCACGGGTTCAAGACACTATCCATAAGTGTCATGAATGTTGCGGGCGCATTGGTTAATCCAGAAGGCATAACCAAAAACTCGTAGTGTCCAAACCTTGTTCGGAATTTAGTTTTGGGTATATCATCAAGTCAAATACGTACTTGGTGATAACCCAACCGCAAGTCTATTTTTGTAAAAATACGAGCATGAGTGAGCTTATCGAACAACTCATCCACGCATGGCAATGGGTACTTGTTCTTAATAGTAACCGTATTTAAGCCACGGTAGTCTACACACATGCGCATACTACCATCTTTTTTCTTCATTAATAGGATAGGAGAAGCCCATGGTGAAGAACTGGGTTGGATAAACCCTCTGCTAAGATAGTCAATAAGCTGATGTTCCACTTCAGCAGCTTCAGAGTAACTCATGTGGTAGGGTGCTTTACTGATTGGTTTACTGCCTGCAACCACATCGATGCTATGTTGCACCGATCGAGTCGCCGGTAATCCCGATGGCGAATCATTAGGAAAACATCGTGAAATTCCTTTAATAATTTTCTTAAATCACTAGCAACCTTTGCTTGTGAGAAGTAGCCGTTGGTGGAAGAGATGAGAAAGAAGCATGCGGCGTTGAGGAATGTTCAACAGATTCATTATTTAGATAGAAAATGAGATAATGAGTAACACAAGAAAACTTGATTTATTTCATTATCAGAAACGAGCTGCATAAGCTCAGCTGTACATATCAGTGGTGAGGAAAGCACATCCTTAACACGGATACCATTTTTCGGAGTTCTCATTGTAAAACACTTATTATTTTGATAAATCGGGAATATTGTAACTCCTATTTTCTCGAATAAACTTTGTAATTACTGAGCCGGGGCTACAAGCTTCTAGATTGTATCAACCTATCATTATCCAGCTTTGGTGGAACTCCCAGATTATTAGTTTTGACCACCAAAAACCTTGACTAAGGTATAAAAGCCAACTTTTGTTAGGTTTTTTATAAGTTTTGGATAATGAAATACACAGTGTGAGCTAACGGCACTCACTCCTCTCCTTCTCGCGCTTCCTACTCCCTCCTTGGTTGTCACATTGCAGTCGCGTTTGTTACATTGCAACCGCAGGTAAGAGCTCTACGCATTGACGTAAGGAGTTCACAGTAATTCGTAGCTTTTGGTGTCGCCAAGACCCATGGCCTAATTTCATCCTAACTAGAAATTTACACTTTCAAATAAAAAACTAAGCATAGACGGGGTATTGAGGCATCATTGCTAAGCATTTAGATGCATTCTGGGTCGAAAATGACTAGGTCAAAAATACAATGCTGTTAATAATTGCGATTTTGGAACTTGACCTAAAGTGGGGTTTGAGACTATAGGCATGTGTTCTTAGGTCTTATAAACTTGTCTTGGAAGTTTCATTATGTTTGGATGTCATTTGATGCTGTAACGGATGTGAATTGTTTGCCGGTGAGCGATTGGCTTTTGGTGATTTCAGACACTTGAGTGTAGCTTGAATTAGATGTGAGTTGTTAGTTGTTTTTCAAAATATTGACACCCTCTTGTAGCCTCTATGCACTAATCGAGTCAGCTTCATCCCATGGATTGACAAATTAATCCTGGTTCTCGCTAATACTGCAATAAGATAGGATGGTGAGGTTAGACATGCGTCCCACATTTGGCGCCGCTGTCGGAATCGAAGAGACCCAAACTAAAAGAAAACATGAGCGTCTTGTGAAGTTATCCTTTAACTTCCTCTAGGATTGCCTAGAGTTCAAAACTTTCTTTTAGAAACCACATAGCTTAAGATTTGTCGTCTTTTGCTGTGTAGAGGTAGCTTGGAAGTAATCGTACTTGCCGAGTGCCTTTAGGATTGTAAGATTGTAGAAATAGATAAGGATTTGGAGAATGATTGAAAGGCGACACAAGTCTTAAGATCAAGACTCTGAAGACCGTAAAAAACAAGAAAACGAGTGTTTGTGGACACTTTCCACAACCCCATTGCATGAGAATCTAGGAGTAGGGTAAGTAGGATCCGAGGTGGATTTCAGAACATTGCTCTCTCTCAAAAAATCAAGTGTGAGTTGTTATTGAAAGTTGCAAAATTTCAGGTCTACAGCTAGAAAGAGCACGAAAAGACTCGAAACCACTCAATCCGACTGAAGAGTAAGCTTAAAAGTTGTCTGAACCAGTTGGTAAGTTCAAGAGCACTTCAAGGTAAAAATTTCAAGAGCTAATCAAGACTCAAATTATTAACTTTTTCTTGATATTTTAGGCTAAATTAAGTTTTGACTTGATTCATAGGCTTAAAATAGCTCATGTAAAGACTATCTTTGAAAAAAAAAATACAAAAAAGTGTTCATTTCAAGCCTAAAGTTAATAATTGCGATTATCAACTTTTAGCTTAGATTTGACCAAGGTTCATACCATTGACTCATTGCATGTGTACAAACAACTTTTATAAAGGCCCAAAAGATTTGGATCACCAAACTGGCAAAAAATTGGGTAAAAACTAAAGTTTGTACTGACTTTTTGAATCTTAAATTTGTCCAAACTTGATGAAATTTGATTCATAGGCTTATATTGATGTGATAAACATGTGTACATGCTCATTTGACCAAATAGATGCAAAAAATTACCAATTATAAATAATCACGATTATTAACATCTGCCCCATTTTTCAACTTTTTTGACCAAGTCAGCATACCACTAGTTTTACCATGTTGTAATAAGCCCACAAATTAAATTTGGTAAGATTTGGATCATTGGATTGAAAATTGTACCAAATTTGTAAAGTAAGTCTGCGGATAGAAAATTGATGATCATTTGACCAAAAATTGTCCAAACTTGATGAAACTTGTCTAGGGACCTTAACTTGAGGTGCTTAACAGATCTGTGTCAAAGTTGGGGCAAAAACATGCAAAAACTTAGCTGGAGTAAATAATCACGATTATTTATATCTACTTCAAAACATGGAAATTTTGCACATGTGGGTATACCAAAAGGTCAAGCATATCAAGTAGACCCCACAAATCAATTTTGGTGAAATTTGGACCACAAAAGTGAGACTTAAGCCAGATTCTTGAAATCAGAGTCTGCGAACACAAAATAGTTGATAAACTTGATCAAATTTTGTCCAAAATTGTTGAAACTTCTCCGGGGACTTTAATAGGTGGTATACTTGCCAAACCAATCCAAAAAGTGTAAAAAACTAGCAAAAATAAATAATCGTGATTATTTACTACTGCAACCTAGGGATATCAGTTTTGACTTTAGAACTTATGTGGTGTTAGACCAGCATAATACAAAGCCACCGGGAAATTTTGGATTCAATTGGATCCAAATTGGTACATGTTCACTCAGTTTCCAGATTGCAGATCAATCCTTTCAATTTTTGCTAGTGTCAAATCTGGAAGTCAACTTTTGACTCACATAGCTCGAGTTGAAGTGATACACATAGACCAATCACGAGAGTTCGCAAAAACTCTACTGTCTTTACAGAAGAATAGCTAACTTGATCAAATTTTTACAGGAATCAGTAGCTTGACAAAAAGTTACAATCAAATTAATGGGAAATTGACGGCAAGTCAATCCAAAGGTAAGTACTCTAACCAGGGCTTCATAAGTCTATATGAACCTAAAATCTGGTCGTGTACTAGGAAATCAGGGCATACTCGGAAAAACCTCCAGTAGAGTATCCACTGAAGAAAGTGTGAACCAAGGCAATTCCTTGCACACAATTGTTGAAGAAGTCTCAGACACTTTTTCAGATTCAACATCTGAAATGTCTTCCTACTAGACTCCCTCGAAAATCGAAAGGACAATGCGCTATAAGCATATACTCTCTTTTTATAAGACTAACCACCATGGAGCTCATGTTTACATGGACCCTAACGAGGAGTATGCTATTCGCATTGATGATCATGGTATTGAGTTCGAAGAAGATATTATGGCAAAAAAACAAGGAGAAATGTACATAGATCGAAATGGAACTTAGTATGTACAAGTCGAAGACCCTGATGTGGTAGACAAATGGGGGTTAGAAGTAAACACCATAATCCCAGATATGTCAGCAAAAAAAGGACCACCAACCTTAGAGTTCGAGGGATACAACCAAGTAGATTTGAAGCCTTTGAAATGGCTTAGTATGGATAATCCTAGGATCGGAGTTTATTGTTGGGAGGATAGAAATGTAAAAGATCTCATATGGACTTCACATGCCAAATCGGGACAACTAATAGCCATGAAGATCATCTATATATTCAAGATCAAAGATAAGGGTTTAGCAGACCTACCAACCTGCCTGTTTAGGGATTGTTATAATAACAACTTCGTTATGATGACTCCTGAGGAGGTAGAACAAACCAAATACCAAGGGAATTCCATAAGGGATAGGATATTGGGACAAGGACCAGAAACAATTCCAAGAGATGAACACTGTGAGAGATCATCTGAGAGTAATGTAAAAAAATAAAAAACTACCTCATCACGTAGAAAATTGGGTGACACTAAAGCCAATCCAGGGCTACACGAGTCACTATTTCCAATAGACTTGTTTGAAGGACTCGGAACATGACCAACTGCCAGGAGTCCGAGAGTTGAACCAAACAGACGTGTCAGACCAGCTGATTTTCAGAAATGGGTCAGAAAATATAGTGGATCAGGGGATCCATATGATCACTTAGCAAGCTTTAAGCAAGTGCTAAGAGAAAAATGTATATTCGATTTTCATACTCAATTCGAGGGGTTTGGAATGACATTAGAAGGAAAAGCATTGACATGGTTCTAAAACATTCCACCAAGGTCAATCATGGACTTGAACACTTTAGCTCAAGGATTTGTAGCTGCTTATTCCAAAACGGAGATCAAACATAATATGGTAGCTAAAATCTACAGCTTTAAATAGAAACATGGTGAGTCTGTTAGGGATTATGCAACTCGAATGAAGTAATACATTGCCAGATGCCCAGAGCTAGAGATACCTGCAGAAGAACGAATGGTATCATTGTTCTAGAAGGACTGCTAAACAAAGAACTTCGTGCTATACTCTATAGCAAGAAGCATGCAACCCTAGAAGCGTGTGTGTCAGATGCTATTGACTTAGGAGACAATTGCAAAATTTTCAACGAGGAAGATGTCCCTAAGGATAAACAAAGTGAGAAAACAACATCCACAAAACTAGCACAAGTGGGAACGGCTGCTGCAACACCACTTTCAGCCATAGAATACATGCTTAAAAGGATGAATGACATGATGAACAACATGCAAAAAGCACCTATGAGGGGACCAAGACAAGGGATACCTCAACAAGAACAACCAATTAGGCCACAAAAATGGTATGCAATTGAGGATAAATGGACCAACCATGAGACCCACGAGTGTTATTTCAGACCAAAGTATGATGGGAATATTCAGTACGTGCCCATGAGACCACAAGGACAACCCATGTACAGATATCAGTCTAATATGGCCCAAGCTCAAAGACCACCTATGGGTATGGAAAGACCTCAACCCATGTTGGGTGAACAACCTCCTTATCCAAAACATAGTGCAGTGCCTGTACAGTACATGCACTCAGAAGGAGTCATAGATGAACAAGCATTAGTGCCTGTTACACCCTATGCGGAGCCTAGTCCATCTACAGTAATGGTAGAAGGAGAATGGTATAATTCACATCCACCACCAATGGAAGAAACCGTGACTTATGCTCCACCAAAGCTCGCACCAATGTATTATGTAGCTAATCAAGGTGTTAGACCTCCTATGGCAAGACCCATGATTAAACCAAGAACGGGAAACTATCACAACTATAGTGCAGATGATCATGGAAAAATAAATGTCCAGAGCCTGAAAAAAACCTCAAACCAATTGAAGCCTATTGCATACAATGTTGCAAAAAGGGAGGACACCTTTCGGAAGATTATCCTAAACACCCTTTAAACAAGGGTAAACAATAGTAAACGTAGTCCAAGTGATACCTAATAGCTTGTTAGAGAGTGAACCGATTGTTCCAATCAAGGTAGTCACTAGAGCCCAGGCCAAAAAAAAGAAACACAACTCCTCTGATGATTCGAAAAAAAAGAAAGTTTCCTCTCAAAGAATCAAAAGAAGCAGAAGAAAAAAATATGAGATGAGAAAACAAAAACAACGGATTGAAATCGAGGAAAAAGCAAAAAAGCTATTTGAGGAAAAGGTGAAAGAAACTAGAAGTGAAATCAAGGAAACAACCGTGAAATCTGGAGGATCCATTCTGGTTGATAAAATTTTTGAGCCTATTAATGCCACCTTGGAAGCCTACCAAGCAGGACTTAAAGCAGGCCAAAACATGAGAAACAAATGGAAAAACTATCCTTTTCTAGACATGGAAGAAGCTAAGCTGGAAGCTTATCAAAATTTGGTAAGAATCACGCAAGAAATGCCGGAAAAACAAAAACCCAAGCTTGAAAGTATTGCAAAACCTACAGAGCTTGTGGTAAGAGACACTAAAGAAAAATTTGACGTGGAGGCAGAACCCCACCTTGAAACAAAATAACCAGAACTTATAATGATGGACATCAAAGATGCCTTAGTTTGTAGAGGAAGACTAGCCATGACACTTATGGGAAAAGGTTAGAGAGATCAATGATGGGACCCTAACTCTAAAGTGAGCTCCTATAGAGGAAGTTTGGTTGGATAACCTACCAGCTGATTTGAACATGGATGTACAATCCTTGTACAGGGACTGTGGATTTAAAGCTTCAGGTATATCGAAACCATTGACCTTGAAAACATTACTTTCTTACTTGGAAGATAACAAAGATGAATCCATAGTGTGTAAGACCACCCAAGTAAAAAGAGATAAACAGATCCTAGAAGTAGACAACATTCATTCAATCATGTCTACACCCATCCAATGCACTCTTACCTTGGGAGAACTATTAAAACTCAGACCATACTTATGGAATGATCTACAAAAAACCCTAGAGAAGGTGGGGTTAACGGGGCTAATCTCAAAAAATTTGAGAATGTTAAGAAACAAAATAGACAACAAAGAGATTCGATATGTTCCAATGAACAAAATGAGAGAATATTACGAAGAGAAAGAAAGAAACACCACCCTCCCAGTGAAATATAATGACATTGAAACCATGGCAATATTGGATAGTGGAACATGCATAGCCATAGCCACAAAAGCAGTATGTGAATCCTCGGGACAACCAACCATTAGACAAACTCAAATGAAATTGCAATTGGCTGATAGACACATAGAGAGACCATAAAGGCTTCTTGAAAAGATGATAGTCAATTCCTATGGAATTGAATATCAACACACTTTTTCCATAGTAGACTTTGGGAAAAAACTCAATTATGAAATCATATTAGGAAGACCTTTCATGCTACAGGTACAGCTTATCCAAGATTGGGGAAACAATTATCTGTACTTGAAGCAAGTGGGATCTATAACAAGGTAAATCTAAAAGATCACACTTATAGAGATGTCTTGAAAACACCCATATAAGAGTTTGATTCAGTCTCTTTGGCTGAAACTAAGCTTCCATCCTGGTTAAACAAAGACACTCCTATTTGGATGTATGGAGCTTCAAAAAATGGAAGTTTAAAACGAGAAGAATGTATCCTAGAAAGGGACTGCACAGACGAAGCCTATGTACCTGAACCCTTTCCAGAGTATTTGTTTGAGCCATTCGAGCGGACTCAAATTTTAGCAGCAATGGATGTATGTGTGAATACATCTTTGCCTACTCAATTTGCAATGAGGATGGCTATGACATAATTCCCATCCAAATGATTTCAATCCTCATCATTGAAGACAAAGATGAGGAACCCAAGGAATTGATGAAAGCTCAACAAGTCTTTTCAGACCTCTATTACAATGCAAAAGATGAGTTAGATGAACACTCAGCTACCTCAGAAGGTTCGGGGCTAGAAAAAGAACATGTGAGAGCTAAGCTACTCTTGAAAGGAGAGGAGGAAAAGTTTTTTGACTTTCCCAACCATAAATCAAGAAGACAAAAATGGTATAGACAAAAAAGAGACACAAAAAACGCGAAAACACGACCTATGCCATCAGTCTCCAATAGAACACAATTCCTAATGCTAATAGATGCAAATGATTGTATCAAGGACAAAATCACTGGCAGATATCCTTCAAACAAAGATTCAGGAATGTCTAAAACACGAGAAAAACAAGGAAGGATACTCAAGCAAACCCACAGGATAAGAAACCACTCATGACACGAGCTGAGTGGAAAAAGAAATATCAACAGTTGAAAAAATCTCTAAAGAAGATATATACAAACGAAATGGAAACCACGAAAGAGGATGGTAAGTATGCAATGAGTGTTCCATCCCATTACAAAAAGTATACTCTCCAAGATCAAAAAATTATAGTCAAACAACCTAATAGGGAACTAGGAAAACAGGGTGAGTCCTACGAAGGGCCTGGAAACACTAAAAGAGAAGAGCCTAGACCTGCTTACATTGCAAACGACCTGACAGAAGAAGAAGAAGAGTTTTTGCTAAGCTTGCTAAAAGAATACCGAGATATTTTTGCTTGGTCTTACAAGAATCTCAAGGGTGTTGACCCAGAAATCTGTCAACATAGCATACCCATGAGAGATGATGCAATACCAAGTAGACAAAGGCCATACACGTATAATGAAACATTTGTCAGGAAGATAAAAGAAGATATTGAAAAACTAAAGGAAGCCGAATTCATTTACAAAATTGAACACAAAGATTGGGTATCTCCAATTGTGGTAGTACCCAAGAAGAATGGAAAATTACGAGTGTGTGTTAATCTCAAAAAAGTGAATGCAGCTACCATTAGAGACAACTTTCCTCTTCCAATCACTGAGCAGGTTTTAGAACGAGTTGCAAGAAAAGAAGCTTACAGATTCTTAGATGGCTTTTTGGGATACAATCAACTTTTGGTTGACCCAATAGATCAACATAAAATAGCTTTTGCAACAGAATGGAGTATTTTTGCCTATAAGGTTATGCTGTTTGGGTTAACCAATGCTCCAGCCACATTTCAAAGGTTGATGAGCCATTCTTTTAAAGAATATCTTAGGAAATTCTTGGAAGTATGCATTGATGATCTATGCATACATTCATCAATCCGGGCTATCCGGGCTGATCATTTTGAACATCTCAAAAAGGTATTCAAAAAATATAGACTTTATAGGATTTCCTTAAATACTAAAAAGTGCACATTCATGGGTAGACAATGAAAATTCTTGGACGTATAGTGTCTAAAAATGGCATAGCTATTGATATTGAAAAAATTCATGTCATTGCTGATTTGCCTAGACCAACAACAGTCAAGGGGGTACAAGCCTTCATGGGGCATTGTGGATATTACCGACGGTTCGTCTACATGTACGCTATCATTAAAAACCCATGTATAGCTTGATTACACACTTTGAGTGGACCGAGGCATGTGAAGAATCCTTCATGAAGCTTAAGCAAGCTCTCACCTCAGCTCCAATATTGAAAGCACCAGATTGGTATAAGATATTCCACATACATGTAGATGCTTGTAATTTTTCCATTGGTTGTATATTAACTCAACCAGGAGACGAGAAAATTGACTTTCCTATTTCTTATTCTAGCCGACAGTTAAATATGGCTGAAAATAATTACACCACCACCGAAAGGGAAGGATTAGGAATGATCTATGCGGTTAAAAAGTATATATGTTACCTATTAGCCAACAAGCTCGTGTTCTTTGTAGACCACCAAGCTTTGTTGTATTTGGTCAACAAGCCATGCAACATAGGAAGAATAGTGAAATGGTTCATCATTCTTCTGGAATTTGATTTCATTGTGGTTGTAAAAAAGGGCACTACACATCAACGAGAAGATCATTTTTCAAGGATTGTTTGAGGAGAATCACCTAAAGGGATAGACGATGATCTACCAGATGTTTATTTGTTCTCAGTGGAAATGATACCTTGATGGTTGGAAAACATGGTGTCTTTGATGACAATAGCTCAAGTGGATTCACAAATACCACTTCCTATTACGATCGGTTTAATTGAGCAATCGGCTATGTATCAATTATTAGCTGGTAGGCTATACAAAATAAATCGAGATGGAAGACTGCTCTTATGCGTTAATCCTAAAGAACAAAACCATTACCTAAGTCAAACAAATGTTACCATAGTAGGACTTTACTTTATGGAAGACCAAACTATGCAACGAATCTTGAGACTTGGAGTATTTTGGCCGACTATGAGGAGTGATGTTTGATCTTTTGTAAAGGATTGCCCTCAATGTCAAAAACAAACACGCATACGTCATGTAACATTGTTTCAAATGTCACCTGTTCCTAAGTGGAGTAACTATCTGTTCACTTACTTATCAAGCCGAACATTTCCTAAGGGTATGAGTAAATGTCGTCAAAGAGCAATTGAAACTGAAGCAAGAGACTATGCTCTTATTGGGAACCAATTATATCAGAGAGGTAAAGATCAACATTTGCGTCTTTGTGCGAATGAGGTCGAGTATATTCTGATTATAGAACAAGCACACGACGGATTAGCTGGAGGTTACTTTTCTAGTGAGACCACCGCAAGAGAAATCTTGATGGCAGGCATATGGTGGCCAACACTTTTTGCAGATACCAAGGAATATGTTTGAAGGTGTGATGCTTGTCAACCAGCAAAAATACCAACACGTGCAGATAGCATTCCCTTAAAACCAATGGTGGGGACTAGTGCTTTCACAAAATGGGGCATAGATTTTGTTGGGCCAATACAGCCACCGGCTTATAGAACCCAAGCTCAATATATCATTGTAGCTACAAACTCTTTGACCAAGTGAGTCGAGGCTAAAGCAACTCAAAAGAATGATGCCAGAACCACTGCTGCATTCTTATACGAGTATGTATTCACGAAATATGGACTGCCGATAAAAAAATTCATTGATCGGGGAACTCATTTCCTCAATGAGGTAATTGAGTATTTGCTTAATGAGTTTATGGTCATCCATAACAAATCAGCTCCCTATCATCCACAAGAAAACGGACAAGCTGAGCATACGAAAAAAATTCTTAGCTCGGTGCTGACTAAAGTGGTTATTTCAAGAAGAACGGATTGGGAAATGGATCTCCATGCTACTCTATGGGCTTATCAGTTTCATTCAAAACAGCTTTAAATGCTACACCCTTAAACCTTGTTTATGGTCTTGATGCCATACTACCAAAATAATTTCTATTGCGGACATTAAGGGTAGCACGGAATCTTGAGTGGAATGGACATGAATTGTTAGAAAGACTTGAAGACTTGAAAAAGCTAGATGAGCAAAGGTTAACTGCTGTAGCTCACATCTATGCACAAAAGCGAAAACAAAAACAGTTTTTTGATTCCCACTTAATCACAAAAATATTCAAGAAAAGGGACTTAGTTTTAGTCTATTCCCTTATGCAACACATTCCCAAGTTTAGGAAAAAGGGAAATGGACCGTTTATCATTGAAGATATATCTCCAAGTGGAGCCGTAAAATTGTCTACCCTAGATGTTGAACCAATGGCTAATTGGATTAGTGGATGTCGTTTAAAGAAATGCAACTTACCGCTAACCAATGAACTGCTACAAAGAATGCATGCAGCCAAGCAACGGAGTATTAAACGACAACAGATAATTGATGAAGCCCAAGAGGAAGCTCGGCTTTGGGTACTCAAACGGAAAGCTGCTCTCAGGAATCAACAGATATCGATTCCCATCAACACTCTGAAAATAGATGACTGACAATGGGAATTATCTAAAGATACAATTTCAACAGATGATGACTGTTTAGAATGAATGGACCTGCACATCAGAGTACAACTCAACAATCATAGCACCAATGCTTTGGTCGACACAAGAGATAGAGTAAATACAGTCAGTTATTCCACGTACAAGAAGGCAACAAGTCAAGCATTGACAGCAGGAATAGCAACAAGAAAAGGATGCAACAATAACCCAACCCGAACATTGGGTGTAGTCAACTTGAACGTGATAGTACATGTGTTAGAAGCGGCTAACGGCTACACCAATTATTGACCAAGTTGTGGATATGTTATGGATGTACACAATATTTACTTTTCATTATATAGGGCTTGGGATCATTTAGGAGTTCCAAAGTTGTATGAGTCTAGGCTAGAGAGCTCACTTTATCCCATAGTTGAAGGGTTTGAGGCCCAAAACTATAAAAGAGCCCTATGCTTAATGAGAGGTCATTCTTGAGTGGTCCCTTTGAGAACTCTCTCCCTAGAGGAGGTCTTGATGGCCTAGCCTTTGAGCTTAATGCCCATGCTTAAAAGGCTAGTGCTAATCACATGTAATTAGTGTAATCCTCTCTTAATTAATTTAGTCTTCATTATGTTGTCAATCATGTTTATCTACTTTCCTTTGTTGTTTTGAAGTGTTGATCTTCTCTAATCTAACTCTTACTTATGCTAAGCTTCTCCAATTAGTGGAGTCCTTATCTAACTCTCTCAATTAAGCGGAGTGGGTGTACTCGTGATTGAGGGATTAGAGTTGCCCTCTAATGGTGTGCTTGTGTGTGTGTAGGTTTAAGAAGCCTTGAGCTTAATTTGATTATGTGTGACTTGATTTGGACAGCATGATGGGCATGGTTGGGGTGGCCGACTGAATGCGATCTTGTGTGCTTAATCGTCAATGCATGTAATTAGAGTTGTGCTTGAGAGATTCCAAGATTAGTGTGTTTCACTTCGTTGCTTGATGTGTGTAGATGATTGCTTGAAATTGATGCTTGATGTGCGATTAGCATTAGTTGATTTGGGATGATTTCTAATTGCATTGGAGGATGCACGCTCTTGAATCCTCTCAATCTTTGCATCCGATGACGCTCTCGCACATTCTTTGTGTGATGCCTCCAAGCCCTAGCCGGGTCATGCTCTCTCTCTCTCCGGATTGATAGATTTGTGGGAGATTGCCTATGCTATGGCGAGCCTCCAACATTGGCACCGCTGTCGGGGACGGGTTGCCTACGCTAGTGGAGTTGAGGTTGCAAAAGATAAGAGTAATTTGATTACCGATTTCTTGTAATTAGGTAGGATTTGATTTGTGTGTAGTGAAATTAGGTTTAATTGGATGTGTATAGAGTCATTTCACCCCAAAAACCCCTAAATTTTCTTTTGATTTTGCTAATTTTTCACTAACCGTCACTAATTTTGCATCCCATTCATGCTAATTTCGTGCTAATTGTACTAATTCCATGCTAATTTCATGCTAATTGTGCTAACCTAACCACTAATTTTGATTTGGAATGTATGCTAAATCCCCTTAATTGAGGAGGATCATCACTCTTAATTGCTCTAATCTATGCCTAATCATGTGATTGAGTGTGATTTTGGTCAATTTTTTGATCAATTTTGGACCGAATCGGAGTTGCACACATGTGTGTGCATGATGGAATCGCCGCGTGGAGCAAGGATTAGCTTGGATGCAATCAATTGTAAGTGGATTGACCTACTCCGTTCAATTTTTGATTGATTAAGTTGATCCCATTAAGTTGCTAAATCATTGCTAAAATTAGGTGTGTGTGCCTAATTGATGGAATTTATGCCTAATTTGATGAAATTGGAATGCAATTGGATGACTAGATGCTTGAAGAATGGTAGTTTTGCATAAATTGTGTGTGCAAATCACTAAATTGATGCGTAGTGAGGCTATTCCGGTCATGGAGTAGGCCTAATTGCCGAAATTTGGGCAAGATTTGAATGTGTGTGCCTATGCAATGATGCTTGATTATCCAATTTGGATTGAAAGATTGGTGTTGATCACTAGTCATGATGATTGAATAGACCTAAACCTTTGTGTGTGTATCGTCAAATCAATTGAGATAAATGACTCAATTTGTGCACAATTGAGAATGATTTATGAGCATTTCCATTACGGTGTATGCCAAATTGATTAAAGATGGTAAGAATTTTGAACGATTTTGCCTGTGCAAATGCCGGAATCAATTGTGTAGCTTAATTTGCGAACCTAAATGACAAGCCCCATTGGGTTTGAATGATATGGGATATTAGATATGAGCAATTCAAGATTGCAATGATGATAATGAAGATTGCAAGTTGTTGACCCATTTTAATCAGTGACTTAAATTGGGATTTTAAAAGCTCTATGTGGAGGTTTATACATGATTGATTGAGTTTGAATATCAACTTTGTCATTTTTTGTGCATTGGATCTCAATTTATTGAAATTCGGAGTGCGGCATGGTGAATGAAAATCAATTTAATGGAAAGAGTCCCAATTTTTGGCATAAAAGTGCGTTGAAATTGAATCCACGACCACGATCTATAGAGATTTTCAAAAATATAAAAAAAAACGGGGCTTAGTCTGTTTCTTGTCAATTGTTTGTGCGTATGGAAAACAAAATTATGAATGCCCATGTTGATTTTGTGCTTTCCTAATGTAAGCAAGCTTTACATAGTGTCTAGGGAGTCAACTCCGTAGCCTCGTATGCCTCTTTGTCGAAGACTCATGCCCTCTCTCTCCCACTAAATGTCCATAGCATATCATACACACCATTCTTTGAATGAGAACCTCCTCTTGAGGTTTTCTTTGGAAATAAAAGAAACACACACTCGATTTTTGGCATTGGATTTGCTTGGCGTGAACACAACACACACACACACACAAACTCACACACACCTTATTTTTAGTACAAGCCAAACCAAGGCCAGCCTGGCAACTCGGCGCTCGCAAGAGGACACGCACACACATAGTCCCAATTTCCAAATCCACAGCCTGGATTGACGCTCGCGACCACACACTCTTAACAACCCCGGGCCCGTCTTGACTGCATCTGCGCTCGTGCATGGGCCAGCCCGACTGCACGCCCGTTTGTCTTGTAGGCCCGCAACTCTTGCAGCTTCAATTCATGCTTGGCGCAGGCTCTTAAACACACACGCACTGCTGGGCTACAAAATCGGAGAGCCCATGCCCCATTATTGGCCTCGTAGCCGACTCTTGTAACCTACCCCGCAGCTTGCCCTGTTACACTTGAGTGGTGCAGTAGCGAGTGGTCCCTTCATCTCTATCCGTGTGAGAGAAGGGGAGGGTGCATCCAAGGAGTACTAAAACGTAGGTTTCACTACAAGAGGTTGTGTGCTCTTGTGACGCTATTAGCGACGGAAATACACTGGGTTTTTATAGCCCCCGGCGTCGCTAAAACCGTCGCTAATAGCGTCGCTACGAGAGCGTCGCTATATGCGTCGCTATATAGAGACGCTCATAGCGACGATTATAGCGACGTTTACACAGAAGTCTATAGCGACGCTTATAGCGACGCTCCAGAGCCATAAATAGCGACGGTTATAGCGACGCCTGAGAGATTTTTTTTTTGGTGACAAGGCATTGAATGCCCTGCCACCCATCAACCATATTGTACTTGATTCACTTTTTAAAAAAAGTGCAAGGGTAGATAATAGACCCAAAATAGTCACCCACAAGACGCATTGTTTGCAAAATTGACAAGCGTAAAATTGACAATTGTACACATCATAGGCAAAATGAATTGATTGGCAAATGTAATAATGACAATTGTACAACATCATAGGCATAAAGAATTGATTAGCAAAATGAACTGCGGTGACAAATGTAATAATATACATGGTTCAAAAAGACGTATAAAATCCGTCTCATGATACATAAGCTATGAGAAACCCTAAACTAATGCTATCTAGCTACGGCTAAACTGACGTCGTCTAGTCAGACGTCTCATCGCGTCCAAGCGGCGTATCTGTCGGATTCTGCAAAAAAGACAATAAGACAGCTTTCAGTAAGTATAAACATATAACGACATTTATAAAACAATACAAAAAATAGAAAAGAGTAAACCCTAATACTAACCATGCCGCCGCGAGAACTGAGAATGTCCATCAGGGCGTTTAAGCCCTTCCTGCTTGCGTACTCGCGCTCGTACGGTGTGGGATCACGTCCTGTCATCGACCACTGTCAAAACATACAAAGATTTCATTATGTTAGAATTAAAAAACTCATAAACCCTAAACTATCGAACATAAAGAGCAATGCGAAAACACTTACAAAATCGGCCTCAAATGATGCCCATCCACCGCTCCCCAAGTGGTGCGAGCTCCCTGCCTCTACTCGCGCTCTGGCTGCATCCTTTTGTTGCTTCCACTTGTCGGGATTCTTGCGCGCTGCTTTCTTCGCATTCTTCCAATCTTCTTTGGCCAGCTAATCTGGCCTGTTCCACCCATGCTTGATTGCTTTTTGCACTTCGTAACGCTTGTGTTTGCAGTATTCACGCATTCGAATCTTCATCAGGTTTTCATTGAAGCGCTGATCCCGTGTTGGAATGGGAAACTCATCATGAAGTATGCTGATGACTCTGTTTTTTAAATCACTTGGTACTTCACTCCATTTGTTTAGTATGTAGTGTCTAAACAGCTGAGAGCAAAGACCACGCATGCGCGAGATCACCTTCTTGCCTTCATCATCCATGATGATGCCGCCGCTGAAGTCGACGGAGTAAGGCAAGCCCTCTGGCCGGTGACGCGTGAACCTGGGTGTCCCGGCAGGGGTCTCTAGCGGCGTGTCGATGGGGGTACGGACGTCAGGTGTCTCCACCGGCGTCTGGGCCCCGAAGCGAGGAGTGTCGAGTGGTGTGGCTCCTGGAGGAGTAGGTAGAGGTGTGTAGCTGCTAGGAACAGTCAGCCGCGCAAAACTTAGCGTAGATGGCGATGCTGTGGCTGGTGTGGGGGCGGGAAAAGAAGGGGAGGGTAAAGAGCCTCATCGAACACGAGGCGGTGTGGAGGCATCGGCGGCGGAATCCCCACAACAGCCGCCACCGCCACCACTAGAGCGCCGGTGTCTAGACGAGTGTGAAGATCGTCTCGTCGACGCCGAAGCTTCGGAGCGCGCCAAATGCTCCGAAAGAGAGGGAGATGCGGATGGAGTAGGAACGCGCGATGATGCGCCAGAGCGATGACGCTCCACGTACCACTGTCTCTGCTGCGGTGACAAAGAAGAAAGAAACTCCTCATCATCCATACCTGCATTAAACACACGAATATTTAAACTTAATATTGAATGAATAGAGTAAACAATGACGCAAAGACCATTAAATACAATGACGTAATGACGCATATAAATACAACGACGCAATGAATTGAGTGATAGAAGAGGCAAGTCGAAAACTCAGAATTTTCAATCAAAAGATGTGAGCGCGAGTAGAAAAGAGCGTTATACACCATGGAAGGTACTTAGAGAGCCAGAGCTTTTACAACACGGAGCAAAATTGTTCAAATACAATATTTGTGGCTTTAAGAGATCTCTCTCTCATCCTCGCATAACTCAACATAACTTCCTATATCTATATAGAGCTCTCCGTTTAAACACATATCCTCTGTTTCATTTTGTAGCTCCTCTGCATGCACCCCATATAGAGTAGTAGCATCTTGATGCTCGTCTGGCACCACCGCAGCGGCTTCTGATTGAGAATATTCTCTGATCTCCTCCATTGATGCCGTTGTGATTGGCACATGGTAGCCTTCATACGTCCTTGTACTACGAGGGGCTACCTCTATGACGTACCACCAGTTTGATGTAGACTTTGTAGGATGAAATATTACCTGCCAGAGCCACATAACTTACATGAGAGCTTTCAAGCACATAACTTGTAAAAGGGGGATGTTAACTATTTACATACTTACTTGTTCACAATGCTCGTGTAGTACGAAAGTGTCTCTTAGGTCAGTCCATTTCTTAGTAGAATCCACCTCAAGAAAACCAGACTCTCCTCTACGCACAGTAGAGTTGCGACCCTCCATGATTATCTTGAACCATTGCACGTCAAACAAGTCGACAAAAAAATCCTTTGTAATCGATCCTCAAAATCTCTTGTAGCGTGCCGAAGTAAGTGAGTTCCGCCACCACAGGATCTGCATCAGAGGAACGTCGTCGACTAGACTGTTCAAATTTTGCCATGATTCCACAATCTTGAGAAAAACGCTTTTTGTCAATCCGTTCCACCCTAAAATGTCGACCTTTACACCATGCTGCTGTGTATGACTTATACTACAACGAACAAAGATTATGAGTGGCCGTTCAAACGTTTAGAAATAAAGTCACTAGCTAGTCGTACATTGCAAACTTACCTTGGTCGCGCAACCCCGAGAGTACTCCCACTCTTCCTCAGTCACTTTGTCACCGCATTGTTGTGCACTTTTCAATTGGTTGTGCAACCATCTTAAGCTCATGAATGTTGGTAGGCTCTCCAGAACCGTCGGATAGTGCATCGGTGGTCGTCTTCCCCGTCTCCACTCGATTCGTGCTCTTTGTCGCTCTTGCTTTGCATCCTCATATTGTGAAATCCACTTTTGCATCACTGGATTGTGAAGCATGCAAAATCGGTTGATTTTAGCCTCTAGATCTTTCACAATCCCAGATATGCGCTCATCATCTATGGTTCGCCATAGCGTGTCCCGGGCTTTATCAAATCCGTCTAGCCACTCTCCAATGTACACTAGGGACTCTGATACCAACCAACCTTCTGCCATGCTACCCTCCGGACGTGCCTTTTGATGCACATATCCCTTAAGCGTTTTCATGAAACGTTCCAAGAAGAACATCCATCTGGAATGAATTGTGCCAGCTATTTCCACCTCATCAACTATGTGAACAAGAAGATGCACCTGAATGGTTAGCATGGTAGTAGGAAAATGTTTCTCAAACATGCACACAAGCTCCGCAGCATTTAGTTTGGCGAATGGTATGGAGTCTACGTTGATCTCCTTTTGTGAGATCCATTGCACCAGCTTTGCAAGTTTGTAGATTGTGTTACGGATGTCGAGAGACAAACATCCCTCAATGGCAACCGGTAAAATAAACTGTAAAGTATGTGCAGCAATGATATTAAAGTCCACATTTTATGCAATGATATTAAAGTCCACTATGAACGTACCTGACACATTTTATGCCAATCGTGTGACTTCAAACCGGTAAGCTTTCCTTCTTTAGTAAAACACGTTCGGAGCGAGTGCATTACGCCAGTGGGGGTCCGCAAAGATCGAATGGTCTCTTTTACTTTGCGTTCTTGGGCTCCTGTGAAAATCCATGGTGCTTTAGGGAGTTTTATCGATCCATCAGACGCTGTTTGCGGTCAATATTGCTCCATACGATCCACATTTCTATGTCAACTCTGGCTCCCAAAGTATCTTTCTTGCCGGTCAGATGGTCCCATAGTAGATTACCCACATTCTTGAATATGTGCATTGGATCGAGCAAGTGATTGATCATGAGTCGGGGCCAGTATGGTAACTCGTACCATAGAGATAGTCTCTTCATCCCTGGAGGCAATCCGTCATCGCACATCTCCTTCTGCTCTAACCATGCTTGTGCAGACATCCTTGGTGGCTCTCTTCCCAAAAAGCCGTCGCGTAACACATGATTCTCTGGAAGATACGCTTGATGACCTTCGTAGATTTGCTTCTTCAGTGAGGGCGCCCTACGTGCATTCAGTCTAGGTCCACATGTGACACATGCTCTGTATCCGCTTGTTTGAAGCCCTGCATGTATCCACATGATAATAGATCAACTATGGGAAAAAACAAGATTTACAGTGTCTGAGTGAGGAGTGTCAATAGATCACCTGAGCATTAGCCCGGAATAGTCATGCATGGTCCACATTAGAATGCCTCTGATCAAAGCATTCCGTCGTCTTGTGTGTTGGCTCATATCCACCACCTCTATGCCAATCCACAATTGTTGTAGCTCTTCCAATAGTGGACGAAGATACACATCCATATTCTCCATTTTATATCGCCCTAGCACAATCAAGCTTAGCCATAAGTGCCCCTTCTTCGTAGTCAACTATGGGGGAATGTTGTAGTTGACGATGACAACGGGCCATACACTGTAAGATGTTGATCTTTGACCAAATGGATTTACGCCATCCATAGCCAGGCCTAAGTGCAAATTTCGAGCTTCCCTGGCAAAATCCGACCATGTTCCATCTATATGTTTCCAGGCTGCGCAATCTGCAGGAATTCGTAGCACACCATCCGAAGATTTATTCTCCTCATGCCATGATGCTAGGGCGGCCATGGACTTACATTTGAAGAAATGATTGATGCGAGGAAGCAGAGGAAAATGTCGCAAAACCTTTTGTGGAATTTTTGTCCCGTGGAGATCTACTCGATATCTTTTCGGAATCACATTTCGGACACTTCTCCATGTCTATGTATTCCCCTCTGAAAAGAATGCAGTCATTAGGACAAGCATGGATAGAATTGTAATCCATCCCCAAGTTTCGCAAAATCTTTCTTGCTTCATCTCGGGAATCTGGCATCACATTGTCAGCTGGTAGTATGTGCTCTTTAAGCAATCTACACAACATAAAAATACGATACAGTCATGTAAAAATCTATCAGATCATTATACATTTAGAGTTTTATTAAAGTAAACTAATTGTAATAGATCGCCTGAAAAGCGCTGTGACGCTAGTGTCACTCCATCCAAACTTTGCCTGCATGTTGAGAAGAACCAGGAGTGCTTTCAATCTAGACATACGTGCTCCATTATACAATGGCGTATCGGCTTCACTTTTCATATCATCATAGATAAGCCTTTCTGAATCCATGATCGTCTCGATCATTTCATCAATCTCGAGCTCAAACATTGCCTCGTTGGAAATTTTCTCTGCATGATCATCCCCCGAGCTGTCAGAGGCTACATCTTGTGGCCTCACATATGCTGCTTGACCAAAGCGCCTGCGAACACGTCTATTGGGTTGCAAGATTGCTGCTTGTTGGCTAGCGTCAGAGTCCGACGAGTTATAATTGGCAACAACTCGATCTATAATAGATGGATCGAACTCGCCAAGTTCGCGAACGTGCTGCAAAGAAACACGTCTTGTCCGTCGCACAGCATGCTTGCATTGATTACAAGGACATAAGACCCTCGTTGAGAGATAGGTGTTTCGGTTGGACGGTCCCACATCCTCGTCACTACTCATATTGAGGATAAAAATCTTATAACCTGGACAACAAATTTAATATTCTATTGGCATTCTTCGTCTTATCTCTCTCTCTCTCTCTCTCTCTCTCTCTACCTCACATTCTCTAGTCATGTCCAATCCCCGCACACCTCGGTCTAGAGGTGCACGGAGATCAGAACCACCGGGTTATAATCTCATCTTTATTGGTCAATACGTATATTTGTGGGTACAAGAAATCTACAGACCCATGTCTACATGATACTGCATGTAGTGGACAAAACCCCTTTGCCTCTTCTCTAGCTGTAGCACTTCACAGCATCTTAACATCTTTTCACAGTAGATCTTTTCACTGTTCGTCTAACTCTAAACCCTAAACCGTAAGTAATTCTTGCGTGGACTCGATCTAACGTAAATAAGCGTAAATCTAAATAAACGTAAATCTAACTAAAAATAAACCTAAATCTAATTTAACGTAAGTCTACATCTAACCTAATCTTTAACGTCTTTTGGGATAGTTTCCTACGATGTTAAAACTCTCTTCTTCTTGTGTGTGTGTGTGGGTAAACCTAAATAAACCTAAGTCTAATCTAATATAACATAAATCTAAATCTAACGTAAATTATGTTATATTAAAAACAAAGAACTAAACTAATAGGGATTATAAGAACCTTAAAACTGATTTAACACATAATTTTTCACATAACTCGGCAAGAGTTGGCATTCTCATCACTAAAGATGTGAGAGTTAACTTCCGGCGGTGACGCTGCCTCATCTCCATCCACATCTGACGACAGCAATGGGCCCTTTGGACCGTTCTTGCTCTTGTTACTAACTTTGAAGTTGTTGCTGAATGACTAGAGGTTGTCTAGATGGTCATTGTCGGGGATGTAGTGACTCTTGCCGCCCTGAAGATCCACCTTCTTCCCTATCTTCTGAAGACATTTCACCAGTACTTTTGGATCGACGGAGCCCACCATGAGTGAAGGCAGCAATACCCTATATTCCATTGAGGGCTTTCTTCACCCGCTTCATGCAGGCATCGCAGTCTATGGGGACCTAAATCTAATCTAATATAACGTTAATCTAAATCTAGCGTAAATAAACGTAAATCTAACTAAAAATAAACCTAAATCTAATCTAATTTAACTTAAATAAACCTAAATCTAATTTAACGTAAGTCAACATCTAACCTAATCTTTAACGTCTTTTAGGATAGTTTCCTACGACGTTATAACTCTCTTCTTCTTGTGTGTGTGCGCGTGTGTGGATGTGTGTGCCAATAAAAAGAGATAAATGGTATAACCTTTCTATCACCCATGCCAAGTATGATAGATTGGTTATGCCATTTCCCTCTTGACTAATAGGTCTTGAGTTCAACTCCTCGTCGGCTAGATCTTTAGGTCTTTTAATTTTAATTAGTTTCCTACGACGTTAAATTAGTTTCTCTCTCTTTCTCTCTCAATGTGTGTGCGTTTTTTTGTTTATGCATGTTTTCTCTCTCTTTTCCTCTCTCAATGTGTGCGTTTTTTGTTTATGCATGTTCTCTCTCTCTTTTACTCTCTCAATGTGTGTGTGCATTCTTTGTTTATGTATGTGTGTGTGCGTTTTTGTTTATGTTTGTACTCTTTCTCTCTCTCTCTCTCTCTCTCTCTCTCTCTCTCTCTCTCTCTCTCTCAAAAACACTATGTGTGTGTGTGTGTGTGTGAGAGAGAGAGAGAGAGAGAGAGAGAGGGAGAGAGAAAGAGGGGAAGGGAACATGAGAGTGAGGAGAGGGAAGGAGCATACCTGGCGCTCCTTCCTCTCCTCGTGTGAGTGTGTGTGTGTGTGTGTGGAGAAGAAAGAGAGAGAGAGAGAGAGGGAGAGCGTTACCTGCTCCTTGCTTGAGGGCGCCGAAAAACTCAGATCTGAGATCTGAGTTTTTGGGCGCTCTCTGTTAATTTTTTTTAGCCCAGCCGGCGTCGCTATGAGCGTCGCAAATTTACTTGTAAATTTGCGATGCTCATAGCGATGTCGGGAATTTTTTTTTTGAGCGTCGTTGTGTGAGCGTCGCTAATATGAATAGCCTCTTGTAGTGTTTGTCAATACGTATTGCATTTTGAGGTAGCCTTAGTATCGATCATGCAAGTTTTGGTAACTCGCCCTCTCATTCACTTGAAATTAGTAGATAGGTAGGAATAAAGGGTGCATATTGCAAATTAACATTCAGTAGTCACAGATGGTGCATTGCCAAATACAACTTTCATAATGTAAGGAAATCAGGGCAGGTTGAAAACTATGCTGGACTATGGGGCAAAAGATATACAATATTGGTCTCATTAGATTGGACATACAACATCGTTGCATGTGATGTCAACATATATCAACAAAAGCACTTCCAATTAATGACATCCTTTCCCACTTAAAATCATGATTTTGTTCAGAATAAAAAGGCACGCAATCAAGATTATCATTACAGCATACTCAGTCAATAGGGACACAATAATGACTGAACTAGCCTCACCACACAATAAATTAAATCATGAGTACAAAACACTTATTAAAATGGTGATTCACATCCAAGTGCACAAGGACAATACTCATTGCTTAAACAAAAGGATATTGGAATGATTGTCCCTATACAAACTTAACTGGTACCAGATCAAATAGCTTGCAGAGGGGCAATTCACAAGGCCAATATAAGATTGTGCCTATACATTTCCATTGGCTAGAAGCAAATTGGATTGATCATATCAACCAGATATATATATATATATATATAAAGAGAGAGAGAGAGAGAGAGAGAGAGATGTAGTAGGGAACCGAACTTAAAAAACCGATCACTGCTGACTGCGAAGGTTGTCTCGAAGGCCACCGAGCGAACGAATCGAATCAGCCAGGTTGTCGAGAGAAGAGCATATTGATTGTGTGTTCTCTCGCGAAATGTGTCCTCGTGCCACTTCGATCTCCTCAAGCCCCTTCCCCCTAGCTTCGTCTCGTGCATCTTTTCTCCCCTCTGTATTGTCCATGAGAGAGACAAGTTTTCTCGTGGACTCTGCAATGTCCTTCATGCTACTGACATTCGTCCTCTCTCTCTTCTTCCTTGCGATCCCTGCTGATTGTGCATCAGTTGTGGCTTCACTACTTGCCGTCGCCGTCGGATTCTGTTGAGGAGGGGTTTGCGGGTCCATGGTGGGCTGATCATTGCTACTGGGATTGTCACCCTCATCACATGCCAATCATATGTTACTTTCTATGCCAATCACATGTTACTTTAGAAACTTTTTTTTTTTCAAGAAACATGTACTTCTTACAATTTCAGAAAACAACAGCATAACACTTTCTATGCTAATCACATGTTACTTTACAAACTGATTTTTTAAGGAAACATGCACTTCTTACAATTTCAGGGAAACAACAACATACCAGCTAAAGGTGTCACATCGTCATCAAGGGAATCATACAAAAGACCGTTGACATCAACATTTCGCCGATCACCAAAGAGGTTATCCATCTTGTCATAAACCTCGAATGGGAAGTCTTCAGTAGCTAGTCCCTTTAGTCGCCTTTCGGCAAAATCCATCTGCCAATAGCTATTGGTGCCAGAAGATATCTTCTTCTCATGATCTCGTACCCTAGTGAAGAGTGTGTGAAGATGCTCCCACTTAGTCTTGCATTGGGATTTAGACCGATGAACACCACGGATGCGACACGTTTCCGCAATCGTATGCCAACGGTCACGAGAGCGTATGTAAATACCACCCTCTTCTTGTCTCACTTCCAAGTCCTTCCTTGCCTCGAGTAGGACCATGACTTCTTGCAAGCGCCAATTGACACGAGATGTGGACTGAGAAGGGAGAAGGATTTGGTGCAGTAGCACCTTCCATTGCTGGGCTTGCATCGCTTGAGACTACAACACAAGCAACACCCCGTTGAGGTGGTGCTATGGGAGGAGGCCTATGTTGATTTAGTTGAGAGGTAGTGGGAGGAAAGGGCGGACGCATAGCAGGGGTAGGCGGAGGCCTTGCGGTACGTGGAGCTGTGCACGTCGGCGTCAAGCAGTGCAACAGTGGATTGGTTGTGCTAGCTGCTGCTGCCGGAAGGACATTGAAGGGGCTGGTTTGTGTGCTAGGTCTTGGGAAGGTAATGTGATCATGGCGCTCCACCCCGCTAGTGTTGAAGAATGGGGTAACTGGTGAGTCTTGCATACCCAGCATTGCCGCCACTCCTTCAAGGTCAACTCCTTCATGCATTTGCGTATCCATTGCTGGGACGGAAGAGGGCACCATGTCTGTGTCCTCCATCCACACATTGTTGAGGTCGACAGGTGCACCATGGCTAGCCATCGGAAGCGAGTGATAGGTTTTAAGATCTCTGCAAGTACCAATTCAAGATGAACCCATCTCAAGCAAGCAACCTAGAATTAAATCAAACACATATTGGAAGCCATGAAACTTGATTCCTGTACATAGAACAGAAATTGGGAGAGGCATGAATCTCTAAATTAATTAGAGGTGCACATAGAAAGAAGAGAGAAAGCTTTTTTTCAAAATGCCGCATAAAAGCTTTACTTGCAATACTCAGAAATCGAACAGAAATTGGGAGAGGCATGAATCTCTAAATTAATTAGAGGTGCACATAGAAAGAAGAGAGAAAGCTTTTTTTCAAAATGCCACATAAAAACTTTACCTGCAATACTCAGAAATCATACCTTGAAGGACAACCTCTGTTTTTTTCGTTATTTGGAGAAGATGCCTCAGCCTGTGCAAGGTACACTACCTCAACAATTTAATATCACCTGCATGTTGAGCAAGGCCCTTCACTTGCGATATGAACAGAGGCGAGAAACGCGTCAGTCTTGCATGGTGAGAAGTTTCCGTTTTCAGGGCGTCCATCACGGGGAGCTACCGGTTCACCTATTGTAGGCAGTTGCAAATGGTGGATCTCAAATGCAGGGGGTGGTAGAGGCACCCCCCAGCGAAAATGTAGCAGTCATCGCCTAGATTGCGAAAGGGGGTTGACATACCACTCTGAAGGGAGTATGGGCATGGTACATTTTTTTAAAGGGCCTCCTATTTGCACCTTTAAAGGGCCTATGGGGGAGCCCTCTTACACACACACACACACACCATCAATTGCTCCAGCCTCTAACTAGCGCACAGTTGGCACGCACCCAATTTCTGGAGAAAAAGCCGGGTCCTCTTGCAGAGCCTAGGATCCGTCCTTTTTCATACGGACTTGCGTGTGGTGTGTCTATAGTTGCGGCCATGTCTTGGATTGAACAATCCCACTCTTGTTGCTGCTCTCGATGTTTGCTAATGCCTCAAGATTCCTGCTCCTACGGCAGCACCTGAGGAAGAGACGACGGCAACAACTGAGGAAGAGTCGATGCATGATGACCAGGGAACTGTCAAAATTATGGAGTCATTCACGATTTTCTGTGATCGTCGGCCCTACTAAGTCCTCCATTGCTCTCTCTCGCTTCTCCCTCTTCTTCTCGCTCCTGAACCTTGCGGCTCTATAACCCACACAATCACAACACTGCAGCCTGCTACCGAATGTAGTACAACACACACACACACACACACACACACACACACACACACACACACACACACACACACACACACACACACACACACACACACACACACACACACACACACACACACACACACACAATCAAGTAGCATGCATACACTGCCCGGCTCCATGGCCAATCACCAGTCCAAATTCTCAACCCTCACAGTACCTTGCTCGTCTGGTTTGCATCTGACCACGTGATCACCTGCTTGCCCGGACGGCTGCTGCTCTTTGCAATCTGCAAATGATGGCACAGTCACGAAAATCTTGGCAGCTGATGTTACGGCTCCTGCAAAGCTGAAGAAAGTGCACACCTTGTCATGCCTGTGCCTACACTCTTGCATGCGATCTGCCACTGAGGGCGCAAGCAAGAAATGCTTTTCGCTCTCTCTGTCTCCCAAGAGCTGCGGCCGAGCTCAAGAAAAGAAAAAGCTTCCTTTTTTCAAAAAAAAAAAAAAAGAGACATTTTTTCCTGTAAAAGAAAAGGGAGGCAAGAGGGTGTTCCCACACCTCTTCCCATTTGGAACTTTATAGGATGCACAATAAAGAGCAACCTGGTAAATCATGAGAGATTAAAAAAAATTAAGTATGATCGAAGCAAATCCAAGACAATTTCTAGTTCAGAAGCTTTGAGCAAGATGTAATGAAGAATTGATTCTAAGCTCTCACTTTCTACATTACGACTTAACCTTAACTGAGCCACTATGAACTTCAAAACGAGAAGGGAGTCCTTGCATTCCTTTTTACTTGAGAATTGTCTTCATTTTTGAAAATTTTAAAAGAAAAACTTGAAATTTGGCATGCATGAGAGCTTCCCTTTTGAAGATATCATTGACATTACAATGATGCTTGGTCGAGACTTTGAGCTTGAACTGGGTATTGTTTGTGCATTTTAGTGCTTGATTTTAATCATTGCATAGCATTGCGCTTCTTGAATGGCCATGAGATAGCATTGAACATGATTTTTAGTGCTTGATTTGTGTGACCATATGAATGTATAGCACTAATCAATAATCTTTTTTGAAGGGATGGTGGCCAAAGATACAACACAAGGTTTTGATGCCTCGAGGGAGCTTCAATTCTTTTCATTTTATGCTCTCTTTTTCCCTTGCTATGCATGCCATATGAGTGCTAGTTGGATGTGATCATCGAAGGTGTGCATGAAAGTTTGGGCTTGGCATTGATTGTACATTTTTAGTGTTTGATTCAAATGCAAAATCCTTGCATAACACTGACATTGAGCTTGTTTTGATGGACAAGAGTGTGAGTAAAAATTTGAACTTGGCTTTGTGCAAGTTTTAGTGCTTGTATTGGATGATCAAAAGCTAAAGAGCACTAATGCTTTGAGTCTTTTTTGAAGGAATGTGGATGAAGTGTGTGTTCAAATGATCCAAGAAGGGGTCATCATTGCAATCTATTGCAAAATTTGGCTAATTAGAGCCATTCCAACTGTTGGGATTAAAGTTGTAATGCTAGCTCATAGCTTGGTCTAAAAATGCAAATTTTTCATTTGAGCTAGTATTTACCCAACTTTTTTTGAGCTTTCAAGTACAAATTTGGCTAGTTGAGAGCCATTCATTTTCATTTCATCAAGTTGCAATCATCTCTAGCTCATAGATTGCTCTTAAAATTGAAAATTTCATGTGAGCTAGCTGTTAGCCAACTTTTTGAAAAGCTTTAAAATGTAAAATTCGGCTTTTGAGAGCCACTTCATTTCGTTCAAAAGTTGCATTATGTTTTAGCTCTTGGCTTGTTTTAAATTCCATACTTCAAGAGAGTTAGAAACTAGTCAACTTTGAATCATGCATGAGAAATGGTAAAAATTGCAAAATTTGCTTATGTGGAAGCATTTTATCTCTCATTGTTGTTGTGTATGCATAAATTTGCTACATTAGAGCATCATGTGCATAACCAAAAGCATTTTTTCCCTTGGGTTTTTTCCCTTTGGCAAATTCGGGTATGCAAGACCCTAGCTTTAGGTTTTCATTAATGATTTTTGTGTGGCTCTTCAATAATTGGCTTTTGTAGCTTGTGTTTACATTTAGCTTCAAAAGGCTTCTTTTTGGAAATAAAAAGGATCAAGAGACTTCTCTACACAAAGGATGCTTGCTCAAGGGTGCTCAAAGAGCATGAATATGTGTAATCCTTCCATGATTTTTCTCTTTGTTCATCTCTCCACTCTCTTGCTTGGTTTAAGTGAAATTTTGCTTCTAAGCTATGGTTTTTTCAGGTTAGAAAGCTAGGCATCGTAAAGTTTCAACACCCTATTTTGTGAAAATTAACTCACAAAAAATCAGGTTTTATGTATGTAAATCATAGGTAATTAGCCTAGACCTTAGGATAATGTAGGTTCATTTCTTGCTAGTCCTAGATTCTTAGTGATAGTCGTAATATTCCACTCATTTTTGTCATGACCTAGGGCTATGATTAGGCTTTAGTCTTTTTTTAGTCCAATTGCCACTAGTTCTCATAAAAGAAGCAATAAAAATGTGGTAAAAAATGAACCATGAAGCAAAGAAGTGTCCAAAAAAGTAGCAAAAATGCTACTAAGGCACATGAAAATAAAAATTCTATGTTATGTTGTGTCTGTGTGAGGCCTAGCGCCTTATTGGCACTTGGTAGGCGAGGGGAATCACCTTGGCTCGCTTGGTCAAGGCCCTAAACTGATGCCCTGGGCTGATAGGGGTTAGCCGTCGCCTTGGTAAGCTAGTAGGCTTTTGGAACACCTCTTGAGGGTTCAAGAAGCTGAGAGTCACACCTAGACTTGCCTTGGGGTGGTAGCTTTGTGATTGTGCTTTAATTTTTCAATGAATGACTAAATCAAAACTTCCATGAGCTTCAAAAAGCTTTGACAATGTACTAATAGATTAGGAGCTTTTTTCTAGCCCATAGACATGATAGACTTGAATGATTTATTAAGATTGTTCACATAGTTTTTAGGCTAGTAGGTTTATGAACTTGCATTAGCCTAGGGTCATAATTGATTGCTTGTGTTTCATGCATAAAACTGAAATTTCAAGTGGTTTAATCTTCACAATAGTTTGAGTTTTTTTTTGCTTTATGTTGTCTAGTTTTTTACTATGATTGACCCATCTTTTAGAAGCAAAAAATCACTTTGCATGATTGTTCATTTATGCTTCATGTTTTATTTAGTATTGGTGGCCTTTGATGCTCATTACTTGTTCTTATGTTTTGCAGCTCAACATTTCTTCCTTGGACTTGCTTTCTACCAGGTCACCGTGTCTTGCTTCACCGGCACATGAGGACGTGCGCCAAATTAGGAAGGGGGGAATGTTAGAATGCCTACACCAATTATGCACCAAGTTGTGGATATGTTATAGATGTACACAGTATTTACTTTTCATTGTATAGGGCTTGGGCTCATTTAGGAGTTCCAAAGTTGTATGAGTCTAAGCTAGAGAGCTCACTTTATCCCATAGTTGAAGGGTTTGAGGCCCAAAACTATAAAAGAGCCCTATGCTTAATGAGAGGTCATTCTTGAGTGGTCCCTTTGAGAACTCTCTCCCTAGAGGAGGTCTTGATGGCCTAGCCTTTGAGCTTAATGCCCATGCTTAGAAGGCTAGTGATAATCACATGTAATTAGTGTAATCCTCTCTTAATTAATTTAGTCTTCATTATGTTATCAATCATGTTTATCTACTTTCCTTCGTTGTTTTGAAGTGTTGATCTTCTCTAATCTAACTCTTACTTATGCTAAGCTTCTCCAATTAGTGGAGTCCTTATCTAACTCTCTCGATTAAGCAGAGTGGGTGTACTCGTGATTGAGGGATTAGAGTTGCCCTCTAATGGTGTGCTTATGTGTGTGTAGGTTTAAGAAGCCTTGAGCTTAATTTGATTATGTGTGACTTGATTTGGACACCATGATGGGCATGGTTGGGGTGGCCGACTGAATGCGATCTTGTGTGCTTAATCGTCAATGCATGTAATTAGAGTTGTGCTTGAGAGATTCCAAGATTAGTGTGTTTCACTTCGTTGCTTGATGTGTGTAGATGATTGCTTGAAATTGATGCTTGATGTGCGATTAGCATTAGTTGATTTGGGATGATTTCTAATTGCATTGGAGGATGCACGCTCTTGAATCCTCTCAATCTTTGCATCCGATGACACTCTCACACATTCTTTGTGTGATGCCTCAAAGCCCTAGCCGGGTCATGCTCTCTCTCTCCGGATTGATAGATTTGTGGGAGATTGCCTATGCTATGGCGAGTCTCCAACAACATGGATGTTCATGTCCTCATTAGTTTGTATGCTTACCAGATGAACACATGAATGAGATGATGATTCTTGGAATTCCTTGGATGCTGACATACAAAGCAGTACCACATTCGGATACAAATTAGCTAAAGCTATCACCAAAAGGCGGGCAACTCATTGTTCCAATTGCACCAAGCAAGGAGGAATGGAAAGGAAGCAATCAGCAGACCAAACCATGAAGTAATCAATCTTCTCCATCCCCTCGACAAGCATATGCTACAAGTAGCATGCAAGGAGTCATGCAAATTTGGGTACCAAAAGCACAACTTAAGGGTAAGCCGATTCAAATCTGGGTGCCCAAAACATCGCCGACAAAACAAAAGAAGGTTCCAAAGGTAAAGACACAGAGATGAGCATCTCCGAGTGGGGAACCTAACATGAAATATTTTTGGAAGAAAAAGGAGCACTTATCTTATCCACAAACCATAAAATCAATCAAGCAATGGCGAATTAAGTCTCAAAAGACTCCACCAAACCATACAACACCAAGCAGACCAAGCTTCTATGGCAAGAAAAAGCTCGACAACAAACAAAAGTGCTATCAATAGCTCAAGCAATTAGAGTGCTGAAGCATCCTAATGGTTCAATCAAACAGAGAGCACACAAGCTACAAGATTTTCTCTTTGGAAGACATCAGCAACAAACCTCGACATCAGAAACCCTTGAGTTAATTACTCAAGACCCACCTCTTGCACAACATATTGGTTCAATTGCATTGATCTTCAAAGCATGGTAGAGCCAACCACTGCTATGCATGGACACGATTGTTCAACCCATGCACAAAGTAGCTCTGGAGTACGCCATTTAGGAGGGGTGGAAGGGCACTAATTACTAAGTAGTTAAGGGCAATGTTTGAAGAGGGAGGAAAAAGTTCGATGTTAACATGTGATTTTTTGCAAAATTATCTAATAATGCCCTTATAATTCATCATTAAGGAAAAATTCACTGGTAATATCTTTCCGATGAGTGTAAATAGTGTATATACTATCAAAAAATCACCAAAAAGTAGTTATTTTTGGGTATTTTTCATCATTTTTATTGATAATGAGACTTAAAAATAGAAAAATCCAACAAAAAATAATAAAGCTGTGTTTTTTGACGGATTTTCTTAATTATTCAATTTTCACATTACTTTTTTAGAGCATTTTGTTATTTTCTTTAATTTTTTCAAATAAACAGGTCAAAAAATAAGAATAAATAGCAAGGAAGCTCAGATGGAAAAACGGAAGACACGATGGTGATCAGAAAGACAAGGCGGACAAGCAAAAAAAAAATCAATGAAATCAGAAGATGGAAGCGGGAAGCCTAAATTAAGCGGCCAGACCTACTTTTGCAAAAGTCTTGCAGAATGAACTATAGAAATCCGATCAAGGAAAATTTTGAGTCTTAACATAGATTTCACAGCCTAATAGGATTAATGGGGGAATCTGGGGAAAACTGGTTCAGGAAGTCCGGGTATAAATATCCAAGGTAGGCTAAAACCACCTCATTTCCACTTGTGGCCTTTGTAGAGAGAGCTTTCGACCTCTTTCGCGCGTCTTTTCCGGATTCTACAGTTACCTGTTTTCAACACCGTCTCCAACAAGATATGAGGGGTAAGTTCTTTACTCATCAATGATCCATTTTGTACGGCCGGTAGCTAGTCTAAACCCCTAGAAAAAACCGAGCAGTGCACGAAGACCTACGACTAAAAACTTACCATAGCGGCATGTCAAATCAGATGGGTTTTGAACTGTAGCATGCCCTAACATTAGAACCTTTCTATATCATCAGTTGACCATTTGGCAGGGATCGAGGGCCCCCCCAGTAGAAAAGCTAGGTTTTTGGCAGATACAAGAATTCCGATATGACTCCACAGACAGCTTGCCTACGAGGTTCATATACAATGTATATGATTGGTTTAGTGAAATCAATCAAGCAAAGCCATCAAAAAGGAGAAAACGGCTTGAAGACTACAAAGCGTTAAATTTGACATACGGGGTCAAACTGACTCCAAATGAGCCAGAATTGGCCAACTTGCTTCACGACTATGTTGCGGACAAGTCCAAAGCCTCAAAATTGACTTACCAACTCAATAGGCAGTGTAGTCACAGAAAGCGGTGATTTCAGAGTCGGCAAAGCACAAAGTGAGGCCGGCAAGACCAAACTTGACCAAATTCAATTTAGGACTTGCTTTAGGTGTATAGAATGTATTTATGTCAAAATTTGTCACTGTTGTAAATAATCTCGATGTAAGGTCCCCATCCTAAAAGACCGGGGCGACTTGATAGATGGTCTTCCTTAATTCTCCTTTTCCGTTGACGACACCCTACTCCGTTTCCACAAAGCAGAGATACGAGCAACAGAAGAGAGGAAGTCCTCTATCCATCGTGTATGTGGTTATAAGGATCATACCCACAAGCCAGGTCGATAAATCTAAGATTCCAATGAAAGCTATTTCTTAACCTAAAGTTGAAATCCCATTGACATATTTACAATCCATAAACAACGCCTTTTTCCTCACGTTTAAGAGGCACGGCCGTCATCCATAAACCATAAATATAATAAGAGACTTAGTCTAAACTAGATAGTAATTTGGTGTCACATAGATTTGGGTCATCTCGACTCTTGGCACAATGAGTCTTTAATTTGAGGGAGTGGAGAGTTTCTCGACTAATCGAGACCACCCATCCTTGACTGGCAACCTGAGCCAGCCCCCACTTTCCACCCCACATGCACACTTTTTTCCACACTGTTTTATATATACAAACAATGTTCCTTAATTAATTCCAAACACAGGTTCTTTTATACAGCCCTTTAACAATATCAAAACAATTCAAACAATGCTAATGAAGGCAGCCCTATTATTCAACAAAAACAACTTTTTCAATTTCTCATGATTTTGCCGCTACCCGCGGACTTTCTCTGTCTACAAACAGAGCCTTTGCAAAGGATTTATTCGCTAATCGCGAATTGCGCAACCTTCCCATCTCTCTAACCGCGAGGCATCTTGCTAACCGCCAGGCATCCCGCTACTCGCGAGGCATCTTGCTAACCGCCAGGCATCCCGCTACCCGTGAGGCATCCTGCTAACTGCGAAGCATAAAAGAGAGCCGATAACCTCAGCTTAATCTCCGCTAACCGCAGCATCATCTCGCTACCCGTGAGAACAAAATATATCCTTTCAAAAATTCTTCTCATTAAATGATTCATCAAACATGATCTATCAATTCTTCATATCAATCAACACCCACTTATCAAACAATAACAATTTATTAAGCAATAACAATTCAACAAACAGTAACAATTTATCAAATAGTCCTTTCACTAATCTATGAAAACATATGCTTATTTCATGTGATAGAATCACGTTTCTCGGACGGTTTAAGGGGTTCCCTATGCTTAGCTTCCCAAGTCAAATATGAATAGCAATGCAGAATTATAAATTTGTCTTACCGGATTTGGAGCGCGTGCGGCTAACTCCTGTGCTGGAGGTTGGACGGCTTCGACTTCTTCATCGATTGATGCTTCCGCATGAGGTACGTTCGGAGTTGACACCCTTCTTCCCACCTTCCTTGGTGGTGCAACGGCATGGGCGTCCTTAGAACTTCGCGTTACACGCTTCGGAGCCATAGCTTCGGAATGGAGAAAAGAAAACGCGTTGTTGAAGAGAGCTTCCGCTTCTGTAGATGTGTGTATTCAAAGTGAGAGGAGAAGGGTCCTTTATATAGGCCCTAGGGGGGTGCTAAGAATACTGAGAGGTTCAAGAATAGGAGAGGAAAAAAAGCTCGCGCGTCGTCGCGGCTCTTTTTTTTTTTTTTTTTTGGTACGCGAATCCTATGCGCGAATTTAAAAAGCTCTATAGTTACAAGTTCCCATTCTATTTTGAAAGAGAGAAAGAAAGAAAGAAGTATCCTAAATTTGACTCACCTCTCTTTCTTTCCTAAAAATACTATCCCTAAGCTTTTTCTTCACACATAGATTAGGTTCCCACATAAACTTATTGTTCTGCATTAAAAGAAAGATCATAAATAGATGGTTCTGAACATGATTTTCAATCCAATTGCTGTGATAAAATCATGATAACTCACAAAATCGAGAATCTCAATTACTTTACAAAATATCTGAAATGATTTATATGGATAATTGTTGGATACATTACAATCTCCCCAATGTCCTCATCTAGAGAAAAACTGAGAATACCCCTACTCTAATTACTATCTCGATCCTCATCATATCCAAAAGAGTGATGTCCTTAGTCTGCTTCACTTTCTACTACTGCTCCATCAGTCAGTTGTGGACAAGAGTTTCGATAATGTCCCAACTCTCCACATTCAAAGCATCGAACATTCAAGCGTCGAGAATCTTGCGCATTAGCAGCATAAACCCTTTGTGGTTGTCTATCGTTAATACTTTGATTCTGTTCAATTCTTCTTGTAATCCCTTGTTCCTTCATTAAAGGTTTGGATCGTAGTAAAGAATCTTGTACAGTGGTAGGTTTCAAGGCTTCCAATCGCGAGTTAATTGGTTCTCTTAATCCTTGATAAAAGCGAGCTACCTGCTGTTCTATGGTCATTGACGGTGCATAACGTCTAATCCTTACAAACTTTGAGTAGTACTCTTCCAAAGATAAACTGTATTGTTTCAAGCTAAAGAACTCATTCATCTTTATCGCTTCATGGGCAGGAGGTAAGTATCTTTCCTTCACCGCTTGTTTGATCTCCCACAAACTCTGAGAGTTCTCCAACACTCCCATGTCATGACAATGTTGTTTCCACCATAATTTCGCTTCCCCTGAGAGGCGAAACATCCTTAACATCGTTTGATTTGTAGATGTGGTCCTTGCAGTAGAGAAGTAATCATCCATAGCTTCAATCCATACTTCTGATTCTTTCTCAATATCATCACCCTCTCCTTTAAAAGAAGGTGGTTGCATTTGTTTGAGCAACAACTTCTTCTCCTGAATCTCCGTATAGAGAGCATCGTTCTGAGGTTTTTCCAACATAGAAGTGATTTGAGGATTCCCCTGAGTGTACATCAATGTTTGTAATAAATCAAATCAATAGGGTACTTTCGAAACTTAGACTTATCCAGTCCACTAAGAGCTCAATCATATGACTTAATCAATCCTTACTTATCTGATTCATTAAAACCCAATCACATGACCTAACCAATCTTGACTTAACCAGTCCATCAAAACTTATCCATATGACTTAACCAGTCATGACTTATCCAATCCGTCAAAACTCAATCATATGACTTAACCAGTCATGATTATCTCAATCACATGACTTAACCAGTCATGGCTCATTCAATCTACACACAAACTCACTTACATGACTTAACCCGTCAAACAATGTCTTTGTAGAAAATAACTCAATCTTTTAATCATAAAATCATCAAAATGTCATATAGGGGTCTACAAAAGATCTCTCCAAGAGCAAACATAATAGAGATTTCAACCATAACTATGATACACATCAATCGGCATATTGTAATATCCCTACGAGTCTCATAATGGGATAGAAAACCATACACATGAAGAAGCTTGAAGTAGCCAACTAAGTCTTTTTAACCTAGGCTCTGATACCAATTGTAAGGTCCCCATCCTAAAAGACCGAAGCGACTTGATAGATGGCCTTCCTTAATTCTCCTTTTCCGTTGACGACACCCTACTCCGTTTCCACAAAGTAGAGATACGAGCAACAGAAGAGAGGAAGTCCTCTATCCATCGTGTACGTGGTTATAAGGATCATACCCACAAGCCAGGTCGATAAATCTAAGATTCCAATGAAAGCTATTTCTTAACCTAAAGTTGAAATCCCATTGACATATTTACAATCCATAAACAACGCCTTTTTCCTCACGTTTAAGAGGCATGGACGCCATCCATAAACCATAAATATAATAAGAGACTTAGTCTAAACTAGATAGTAATTTGGTGTCACATAGATTTGGGTCATCTCGACTCTTGGCACAATGAGTCTTTAATTTGAGGGAGTGGAGAGTTTCTCGACTAATCGAGACCACCCATCCTTGACTGGCAACCTGAGCCAACCCCCACTTTCCACCCCACACGCACACTTTTTTCCACACTGTTTCACATATACAAACAATGTTCCTTAATTAATTTCAAACACAGGTTCTTTTATACAGCCCTTTAACAATATCAAAACAATTCAAACAATGCTAATGAAGGCAGCCCTATTATTCATTAAAAACAACTTTTCCAATTTCTCATGATTTTGCCGCTACCCGCGGACTTTCTCTGTCTACAAACAGAGCCTTTGCAAAGGATTTATTCGCTAATAGCGAATTGCGCAACCTTCCCATCTCGCTAACCGCTAGGCATCCCGCTACCCGCGAGGCATCTTGCTAACCGCCAAGCATCCCACTACCCACGAGGCATCCCACTAACCGCGAGGCATAAAAGAGAGCCGATAACCTCAGCTTAATCTCCGCTAACCACGGCATCATCTCGCTACCCGCGAGAACAAAATATATCCTTTCAACAATTCTTCTCATTAAATGATTCATCAAACATGATCTATCAATTCTTCATATCAATCAGCACCCACTTATCAAACAATAACAATTTATTAAGCAATAAAAATTCAACAAACAGTAACAATTTATCAAATAGTCCTTTCACTAATCTATGAAAACATATGCTTATTTCATGTGATAGAATTACGTTTCTCAGACGGTTTAAGGGGTTCCCTATGCTTAGCTTCCCAAGTCAAATATGAATAGCAATGCAGAATTATAAATTTGTCTTACCGGATTTGGAGTGCGTGCTTCTAACTCCTGTGTTGAGGTTGGACGGCTTCGACTTATTCATCGATTGATGCTTTCGCATGAGGTACGTTCGGAGTTGACACCCTTCTTCCCACCTTCCTTGGTGGTGCAACGGCATGGGCGTCCTTAGAACTTCGCGTTACACGCTTCGGAGCCATAGCTTCGGAATGGAGAAAAGAAAAGCGCGTTGTTGAAGAGACTTCCGCTTCTGTAGATGTGTGTATTCAAAGTGAGAGGAGAAGGGTCCTTTATATAGGCCCTAGGGGGGTGCTAAGAATACTGAGAGGTTTCAAGAATAGGAGAGGAAAAAAAGCTCGCGCATCGTCACGGCTCTTTTTTTTTTTTTTTGGTACGCGAATCTTATGCGCGAATTTGAAAAGCTCTATACTTACAAGTTCCCATTCTATTTTGAAAGAGAGAAAGAAAGAAGTATCTTAAATTTGACTCACCTCTCTTTGTTTCCTAAAAATACTATCCCTAAGCTTTTTCTTCACACATAGATTAGGTTCCCACATAAACTTATTGTTCTGCATTAAAAAAAAAGATCATAAAGAGATGGTTCTGAACATGATTTTCAATTCAATTGCTCTGATAAACTCATGATAACTCACAAAATCGAGAATCTCAATTACTTTGCAAAATATCTGAAATGATTTATATGGATAATTGTTGGGTACATTACACGCGATTATTTACTTTTGCACTATTTTTGCTTAAAAATTGTCACATCACCTCACCTACCATGTGTACACACCTATTACATGCCAAAAATCAAGTATGAGCCAAAAGGAGCACCTATAACTTGGAAAATTGCCAAAAAATGCAAAGAAGCCTTTGCAAGCCAATTTTTGGGTTATGGACAACATTTCTTCATCCAAATCACCTCATATCTCATACACAAGGTCTATATCATGCCTAGAACCAATTTGTACCAAAAAATGTTGATTTTGGTACAAAAAATGTTGATTTTGGTAAAAAAAGTTAATAATCATGATTATTTACTTTCTAGCCAGAATTGGGGAATTTTGATACTTTTCCATCATACATCCAAAGTACATGATGTGTTAAGCCCACTAACCAAGTTTGAACCAATTTGGAGCTCAAAATCTCAAATTTCCATTATATCTATTGTTTCAGAGACTTAAAGCCAAAATCTGGTACCAATATTTTCACCCTATGCATCCAAATGAGCCCATATTTCACTCAGAGCATGTACTTGATATATACTTCAATCCTGTGATGCCAAGTTTGCAAATTGTTGAAAATTTTACTCATCTGTAAATAATCGCGATTATTACCTTTGGTTGCAAAAATTAGTTTGGACTTTCCAATTTTGTTCCTTGCATGTTTTTATGCATCTTTGCTTGTTCAAAAATTGATTTAAAGCAAATTGGACCAAAATTGTCAGCAGTTCCGACTCAAGGACATTTCATAGAAAAATTTGATAAATCTGCTAACTTTGGCAGTCTATTCACTGAACAGGAGCCATGCAAGCAATAGAGAGGGCAAAAAAGAAGCTCAACAAGAAAGAAAAGTTGCAGGAGCTGCCTGCATACCAATTGGACCCAGAATCAATCAAAGCCGCCAAGGCAGCTTATCTATCAAATGAACAGCTAGAAGAGCACCACACTACAGTATTCACTGACAGATTCAAGAGTGAGGAGGGACATTAGGTCGAGTTGCAACTCCTACCGAAAGAAGTATATGATGTTGCCGCAAAGCTAGAGACCAAAGAAGCCTCGAGGCTGTCATGGTAAAGCAAACAGGGGGCACCACCTAGCTTCAGTGGCTAGGACGCAAACAACACACCACCATAACAAAGTTTTCATCCAAGAGAGATGGATGCTTGGGAGTAATGATGAAGAGGAAGGGAAATGAGATCAAGTGAGAGAGAGAGAGAGAGAGAGAGAGAGAGAGAGTGAGGGAGGGGGTATTGCGGCTTAGTACTTAGGCACCACAGAAGGATGGCGAATCCGCACACCCTTCACACATACACAAGCTCACTCCAAACACAAGACTAGGTGGCGATTCTGCACACCTCACAAGGGAAAAACATTGAAGGAAAACATACTCACAAAACCTCAAGCTTTATTTAGAGAATAAGGCGATGAAATGGGGAGCATAGGATAGGGGAATGAGAAGGGAGAGAGTGGTAGAGCACATGGCGGATAGGTGGGAGTTGATGGCGAAGACTCGCACGAGGGTTATGGCCATCATCCTTCATTTAGCTGCCCTTCATCTTCCATAGCCCAAGGGTGTAGAGGTCATGCTCAAGACGAGCATGGTGATTGCGGTGATGGTGATGGTGTGGGTGTGTGTGTGTGCACTAGGCACACACAATGCATAGTGTATTCTTTGGTGATGTTGTGTGTGTTTTTTTTTTTATGGTGAGCTCTCATGGTCTCCTTATATAGGGAAGGAGGAGAGGATTTAGCAATATTTCTAATTGAAGTGAGTGTCCCACTCTAGTGACTAGGAAAATGGGGTGCATGTGACTGTGGCTCCCATCTTATCTCCTCATTATTTAAAATACCAGAGTCAATAGAGAGAGAAGAAGAGAGAATGTGGGTAGGATGTAGAGGATAGGAAATATTTACAATAGTTTAGCTTTGGCTAGACATAAGCTTATTAGGGAGAGAAGAGAGAGGTAAGAAAATTATAAGAGAGGTTGTCGAAGGTGGATATTTGTTGATGAGGATGGATCCTCCAAAAATGGTGATAGAATCACTCTAGACTTGCCAAGACCTCATTAAAAGAGCCTTGTCTCTTGTAATCATGCTTGAAGACTTGTAGAACCATAGCCATTCTAGAGGGAAGAAAACTAGGGATGGCATGTGTCACCATTACATAAGAAAACTAGGGTCCACTACAAAAATCATAGATCCGCGTTCATAACTCCAAAAATTCTGAAAAAATTTGAGCTAAAATTTGAGATCACGAGCTACATCTTTCATGTTGAATGCTCCTTCAGATTCGGGGTTCTTCTTTACTTAAAAAATTCAGCCAAATAATGTATTATTTGTGGCTGCAAAAGTCTTTTGGTGGTCCCCTTTGAGTGGACTTCTCTCTTGCCTTCAAGTGTAAGCTCCTTCATGTGTATGAAAACATGACCTAGAGTTTTGAAAAGATTGGCAATCATCTAGATGGAGGTATTATTGAAATTTGAAAGTGGGGTTGAGGTTTGAAAATGAAAACTAGTGAATAAAATATTTGGTAGGTTGGAATAATATATAAATATATTAGAAAATACTAAAATATATAATGTAATTTAGAATATATATATTTAATATTTAAGGTCAAAAGAGAGATCAACAAAGAAAGCTTACTTATTTATGCTACATCGTGATTGATTAGCATAAGTCTTATTTATTTAATAAACGCTAAAACTTTTGTGAAAAACGGAAGAAAAATCAAAAGTAACTTATGTAATAGGAAATATTTTGGTAAAAGGGCAAAGATATATGGGGGGATCCCATGCATGGAAAAGCTTGCCTCAGTAGCTACGAGGCTAGACATTGCATTTACAATGGGAGTAGTTAGTCTATATATGGATAATCTTCGAAAGCAGCATTGAATAGTACTGAAACACATCCTCCGATACTTGAAGGGTACAACAAGCAGGTGTTTACGCTTCATTAATAGTGAAGCATCTATTTTTGGTTACATTGATGTACATTATGTGGGGTTGCAGAGATAGTAGGAGATCTAAATTTGGCTACATTTTCATATTTGGAGGAGGAGCCATTTCTTGCAGATAGTGTCTCTAAGATTGTACTTATTCTTCCACTATAGAGAATGAGTACATTGTAGCATCAGATACTAGCAACAAGGAGGTTATATGGTTGGCATGTTTAGTGGGAGATCTAGACATCCAAAAGGTTTTAGATTTGTGTTATTATATTCAGAGTGTCATTGCTTTGGCAAGGAATCCCATGTCTCACTCCAAATAAAAACACATTGAGATGAGGTATCATCTCATTTGGGATGTGTTGACGGACAAGTGCTTAGAGCTTGTCGAGGTCCACTCTAATGACAACCTAGCAGATGCTCTTACAAAGAGCCTAGCTACAGAGCGGTTTGCACGTTGCATTGAGTTAATGGGTGTAGATTGAGAAGTTTTGTACAAGGGTGAAGCTTTCGTGCTTCACGGTTGTACATACTTGATATAATCACCACTTATGGTCACATTGGCCTTTAAGTGGGAGATTGGTGGGTAAAGTGAAGGGGAGAGCCAACACACACTGTGTGCCCCCTTTCTTTCTTCTCTATCTTATGCACTAAGGCACAATACACATTATACTTAGTGTTAGTGGCTCACATAAGTGTATAGCTGTACACTTAGGATTAGTAGCAGTTAATGATGGGTGGCCACATGGCCATTAAACCTAACATTCTCCCACTTGATGGACAATGCGGGAGACCATATGCCCATCAACTCACAACAGTGCTAAAATTGATGGCTGGAGAGACTTTTAGTGAGTGCATCCACTGTGTTCTCTGACGTAGGAATCTTCACTAAATCAAGGCTCTTGTTTTCCATGCATTCACAGTTGAAGTCATAATGCACATCAATGTGTTTCATTCTTATCCAAGGCAATAGCACTCTGATTGTCACAATGAAGAACTGGTGTACACTGCTACAATCCAAGATCTTTCACTAGGTGAGCAAGCCAAATAGCTTCTTTGCATGCCTCACTCAATGCAACATACTCTACCTCTGTGGTAGAAATGGATGTACAATCTTGGAGAACGGATCTCCAAGAAATAGCAGAACCAACAAATGTGTAAATCCAACCTGTTGTTGATTTATGACTGTCAACATAGCCTACAGAATCATTGTCTAAAAATCCCTAAATGGAAGGCTCCATAACCATAGCATAACTGTCCATCTGTAGTGCCACTCAAGTATCTGAGAATTGACTTGACAACATCCCAATTCTTTTTTCCAGGGCTAGACATAAATCTATTAACAACTCCCACTGCATGTGCAATGTTAGGTCTTGTAGCCACCATGGCATACATGAGACTACCACAAGTTGAAGCATAAGGAACCTTAGCCATCACAGCTTTTTCCTCAACAGATTTAGGATAATCGTTCTTGCTAAGTTTCAAACCCGTGGTCTTCACTAAGGATTACTGTATAGTGTCACATGAGTATACAATAGGTGGGGTTTATGAGTCCAAAAAGGTAGATTTTACAAACGAACGGTACCGTATTTAGGGGGTAAAATGGCAATTTTGGTGCACGCAAGTGACATCTTCCTAGTATGACTAATGAATCCCCCGGGGTTTCAAATATGCAGGCAATGGAATACTCAAATCCTTCCCCTTCTGCATGTTGAAACAATCAAGAACCTTGTGCACATACTCTTTTTGAGAAAGGTACAACAACCTCTTCTTACATCAAGAGTAATGCGCATACCCAAAATGTGATTGGCTTCACCCAAATCTTTCATGTCAAATTGAATTTTTAGCTTCGTCTTCAAGTCAACAATGTCCTTCCTAGAATGACCAGCAATAACCATGTCATTTACATAAAGGATAAGCATAATAAGCTATCCATTGGGTTGTGTTTTCATGTAAAGACATGGATCTTCATTACTGCGCTTATAGCCTAGGGAACGCATAAATGCATCAAACTTTTGATACCATTGTTTGGATGATTGCTTCAAGCCATAGAGACTTTTCAGAAGCTTACAGACCAAATGTTCCTTGCCCTTTAGTACAAACCCTTCATGTTGCTGCATATAAATCTCTTCCTCAAGATCATCATGTAAGAAAGCTATAATGACATTCATTTGGTCAAGCTCCATATCTTCAATGGCAACCAAAGCAAGCAACATTCTTAGTGTGGTCATTTTGATCAGTGGAGAAAAGATTTCCTAGAAATTGACACCATATTCTTGCTTGAAACCTTTGGCCACTAAACGAGCTTTGTAATTGTCAATTTTCTTCTTGTAAACCCATTCACAAGGCAATGCTTTCCTACCTTTTGGCAATGAAACAAGTTCCCATGTTTTGTTCTTTGCAATACTAGACAACTCCCTCTTCAGATCATGTTCCCACTGAACCTTATCATTGGCTATCATAGCCTCTTTGTAATAGCAAGGCTCACCACTATCTGTCAGTAAAACAAAATCCACGCCTGGAACAAAACATTCAAGTGGATATGATACTCTTTGAGATCTCCATGACTGATCAGAACTCGTACTAGCCTATGCAGTAATGGGCTCAAGAGATGTTTGGATAGGAGGTGATACATCAAAAAACATCACTTTTTGGAATTCAATCTCTTTCAATGGCTGTCTGTGAATCATTGTCTCATTAAAGACAGCATCACTGCTACGGATCACTAATCGACTTTTTGGATCCCATAAACGATATCCAAATTGACCATCTACACTTGGACTTAGGATCTATCTTAGCATGCAACTCCTTGGGTACATGTGCATAAGCTTCACAGCCAAATGTGTGCAGTTTTTCATAAGACAATTTATGTCCTAACCATGACTCCAAAGGTACAGGAAACTGTAATGAAGCATGTTGTGATCTATTAATCAAGTACATGGCTGTGTATAATGCTTCAGCCCAAAGTGCTTGCGGTATATTAGTGTGTGATAGCATAGACATAATCAGCTCTTGGATGGTCCTATTCATTCGTTCCACAACACCATTTTTTGCAAGGGTATAAGGAGTTGTAAACTCACGCTTAATTCCCCTACTTGAACAAAAGTTTGTAAACTCTTTGGAGACATATTCTCCACCATTGTCTAAGCGCAAAGCTTTCAACTTATGTTCAGATTGAGTTACAACAGTAGATAAGAACTTCTTGAAGCAAGAAAAGGTCTCATCTTTAGACTTCACAGTGTAAACCCAAACATGCCGTGTTGCATTGTCAATGAATGTAACATAATAGGATGCACCACCATGGGATTTAGAAGGCACAGGCCCACATAAATCATTGTGCACAAGCTCTAAGGGTTTTCTTTATTTGTCAAAAGAATGTGTATGATATGTGCGTGTTTGCTTTCCATATTGGCAGTGCTCACAAAAGGGAAAATTAGAAAATGACAAAGACAGTAAGTAGCCCAAACAAGAGAGTGTCTCCATTCACTTCTTTGATGTATGTCCTAACCGGCTATGCCACAAAGAAATGGTTGGCAACTCGGTTACAAAAAGAACATTGTTTTTATTAGATACATAAAGAGGATAAAGTGAGTCAAATGCAAAACCATGGGCTATAATAAGATGAACCTTTGCAATACGCCAAGATTGCTGATGGAAAGTGAGCTTGTAACCCAAGTCATCAAGACGTCCAACCAAAATTAGATTGTGTGTCAAGGCTGGAACATGACGCACATTATGGATGATAAACTTCACTACATTTCGCATTAACATGGCAATATCACCTACGCCAACAATGTCGCAAGAGTAACTATCACCAAGTGTAACAGAGCCAATAATTTCCTCGTATGTAGTAAACCAATGCCTATTAGGTGTGACATGCAACGAAGAACCCGAATCAAGAATCCATGTATGGGATACTTCACCACTAACAAGGAGTTCACCTAGCATAGACATCTGCAAAGATAGAGTTTCCACAAAATGGCATTGAACATTATAGCGACCACGAGACTTTGATCTATCCTTTGATGCATCTCTATTGTCCTCTTTCTTGGATTCACATTGCAAAGAATGGACCTTACGTTGCTTATCATCCCTTTGCACATAATGAGCTTCTCTATAATGCGAGCTAGTCACGGTCTTCTGACGCATCTCCTCTGACAAAAGTGCACTAGTAACATCATCGTACTTTAGCGTACCATTTGGAACAGAGTTACTAAAAACTGTGCAAAAGGTATTCCAAGAGGGTGGCAACGAACAAAGCAAAAAGATTGCTTTCATCTCATCATTAATGGTCATACGTTGTGCACAAATCTGGGCAAAAAGAGAATCAAAATCACATGTATGGTTGGCAATGCTAGGTGACTCCTTCATACGAAGGTTGAAAAGTTTTCGCATCATGAAAACCTTATTGCTAGTTATATCCTTTTCGTAAGTGTCACATAATTTTTTCCATAAAGCACAAGCATCCCCGCATTCTAACACTGAAAAGTAGACTGACTTACCAAGGTATAGTCTAATCGTAGACCTCCATAGCTCATCAAGATCTTCCCATTGAAACCAAGTCATGTGTATATTCTTCAAATCTAGCCGCATGGGCAATACGCAACTTTTGCTTCTTTTGGACAAGCACATCATGCATTTGGTTCTTCCAAAGCTAAAAATTAGTGCCATCAAACTTCTTTATGTCAGAAATGTCATGGTCTTTGCTAGTAGCATGGTAACGAAACTACCAAAAGATTCTGTGAAAATTTTGATAGAGTCTCCTTTGTATTTGAGACTATGTCAACCACAATACGAGACAAAATGACCATATATGTCACTCACAAAGCATAAAAGAGGGCAATGCCTTTCAAAAGCACATTTTATAGAGACCAATTGAGGTGCATAAAATATCAAACTGACCATATACTGCCAACTCGGCGTCAAAAGCACATATACCACTCTATACATGTCTTATGGCAAGGCCTCGTAAGGGATGCTCCAGCTACCTGTATCACCGAAGGTATCTCCACATTTGAGAATACCCCAACTCAATGAAACCTCACACTATCAACCTTCAAAAACATAGGTTATGCAGCAAAACGTATAGCCAAGTCTCAAAAATGGCTATCATCCGGACCAAGTCTCAGAAATGGTCGGGACTATCATACTAGCCAAAAGATAGCTCTACAAAAGCGTACAATGGAAGTATCCACAAAGACGTACAAGTCTATCACAACACTCAAACATGCATCAAAAGCATGTGCATGCAAAGAAATATCCTTGCGGGGAGTCAAACCACTCTCAAAAGAGCTCAAACATTGTCAAAAGTGCCAACATATGCATGTATGCATAAAAAGCTGCTCCTACTAGAACCAGAATATCGCAAGCACTGAAACATGTAGCTTATGAGTTGATGCCAATGCCATAGCCGAAGCCAAAATTGAGGCCAAGAAGTAGAGAGGAAGCTAACCAAGCCGCTCTATGTACGTGTATCTGTACCTGTATTTAAACCTGTAGTCGAAGAAGACAATGCCGTCAAACTCCCACTATATGTCTGTGTATGAGGCCACTCCAAAAGAGGATACACACTCTCAAATGAGCTGTGGGCTCTCTTAGATGGAAGAGACTGCAACAATGGTACTTATAATGGCTATGGAAGCTCTGTAGCACAAACTACCAAAAGAGAGCTGAAAAAATGCAGCTCCTAAACCGTAGCTTGAATGAGGTTTTTGATGGTGCGAATGGCTTCAAAAGGGGTGTAAAATTCTAGGACACCTACTGGAAACGCTCTCAGAATGCTGAATTTGTCGATGCCAAAATCGGAACCATGTTTTCACTCTTAAAAGTGCATGCACGTGGAAACAATCTTGGGAATGAAACGGCTCTGATACCAGATGAAGGGGAGAGCCAACACACATTGTGTGCCCCCTTTCATTCTTCTCTATCTTATGCACTAAGACACAATACACATTGTACTTAGTGTTAGTGGCTCACACAATTGTATAATTGTACACTTAGGATTAGTAGCAGTTAGTGATGGGCAGCCACATGCCCATTAAACCTAACATAAAGGCCGCTATGACCGACCCGCATGACACTAACCTACACTTACTAACTCTATTTCCTTTATACATAAGAATAAAGAGACACACAAGCTAATTCCTTCTTGCAACTATTTGTTTCCCCAAACTTGGATTCTCCTCATCTTCTTCTTTCCTCTTCCTTGCACGCACATGCACGGGCTTCACGCCCTTTATGTAGTAGAAATCTTGAGTCATAAACGATGTTGGACATGTGTCACATCATCTATAGCATCATGACCAAGGAGCATGCATGACATGCCGAGATAGGTGGATAGAGCACACCATCAGGTCAGGATAATGAAAAGCATAATATATTGTGAGTGTTTCTATATATGCTCTCATGAGTGACCTAGAGAAACTATATAGGATTGTTCATTAATGAACCATTAAGTGGCCCGTTGGTAATCAAGAGCGAGACCCGCCGTAGGGTTGCACGAGCTTGTCTTTTGCACATTCCTAGTGTTATCTCCATGTTTAGAACGTGTATTGAATCTCTTTTTTAGTGCCATTCTCTCCTCAAAACAAAATTGAAATGTCCTTCCTTTTGCTCTTGACTCTTGCTATGATATTGATTTCCCATGGGCCATGGTAGTGTGATACCTCATGTCCCTCCTTCTTGGAAACCTGCTTCATATTCTCCACCTAAAGTGGAACTTGGGCCCATCTCCAAACATGTTATCCGGTGCAATCTACAAGGTGCACCACACACACACACACACACACATAGAGAGAGAGAGACCAAATCTGAAAATTCATGACCCCATCTTTTCATCCTTGAGCTATGTATCCCCCCTCACCCTAGCATCTTGATTTCTTTCCTACGGTTACCAACACAAGCTACTTCCTGAGCTAGAAATAAGCTCACAAAACTATTCTATGAATGGGGCTTTGATATGTGAAAATCTCCACAGAGAAAGAACCCCGATAGTCAAGGTGAAGATGCACAAGGAGGTATTTTGTGCCTCTTCCTCTCTCTATCTCTATCATGGTCCTCCTCGTGCCTCCATCTCTCCATATTGAAAGAAAAAAACATGCTAGTGCCCATGTTCTCGCCTTGAGACACCCACAAAATTGAGCTTCCTTCCCTCCTCTACACCACATGGATCTAGCATAGTAGGAAGACACAAATTGGGCATAATGCAGGCGTATGTGCATGAGCACGGTTCTTGCCCTGAGATAGCGAGCCGATTGAAGGGAAAGCAAAAAGAAGAAAATCCACTTGAATTAGTTTTATAAATTAGAGATAAATTGCAAAAAAATCGGCTATTTTGGAAAATATCCTCTTTGAATCTATCTTAAAGGGAATTTTATACATTTGTGAGATTGATTTTTCCTGAGCACTAGGACACGAGTGTTCAAGGAAAGTGTGCCTCAATGTAGCCTTGAATAATCAAAACAATTGGTTGAAGGGAGAGGGAAAAGGAGAAAATCCTCTTGGAATTAAAAAAAAAAAGATAAATTACAAAGAAGGCCGGTTATTTTGAAAAAATTCCTCTTTGAATCTACCTTAAAGGGAATTTTGTAAGATTGTGAGATTGATTTTTTTCGAACACTACATAGACCGATAGAGTACTAGCTCTGTGAGAGTTCTCCCAGTTAGCCACAAGCTTTGTTTGTTCTTTTTTAAGAAAAACCTCTGAAGGAATCGTGAAGATTCCTCCTAATGCACCCCTATTCAAGGTGGGGGTGCCATATATGGCTTTCTACATAGCAAGATCAACAGAAAGGCTACAAAAAAAGTGATAAAATCATGAGGCCCACCCTTAATGAGATCTACCGTAGTCAAATGGATGGTCAAAGGCCAAAGTTGAGCCAAATAAAAGGTAATCCAAAGGGTGAAAATGAGGAAAGATAAAAATAAAAAAAGAATGCCAAGGGGCACTAGCGACATTGCTAGTGCACCCCCCCTCAAATGCAAAAGAGGAGATCAAGTGAGCAGATGAAGCAAAGGAGGCTACCCCCTCCCAAGTTGCTAAATGTGGGTGCAAGGTGGACCAATCAGAGCCGAGATGCCCAAATTGAAAGGGGCACCCCTATAAAAATCAAAATTGAGTCATTTTTCATGCATTTTGCCATAGTAGGCTTCTTGCCAGGGCCTTGAGCCAGTGAGCCTATAGAGAGCCAAGATAGTGTGTGTGTGTGTGTGTGTGTGTGTGTGTGTGAGTTCTTGGGTTCGCGTTTTTGTGCAGAGGTCTGTGCCCGCCAAGCCCCAAGTCTGCGTTTTCTTGCCCAATGACCATGTGGGTGCGACATTTGATGTAAAAGAGTTGTAAATGTTGTTTGGGTACTGGTGAAACTTATATGGTGTTTCTCTCGCATTGTTTCCCCTGTCCCTCCTTCTCTACTTCTTTTGCGTGTATGGGCGGTGCCGATGAGGATGTGTGTGCCCCCCAGGCCCCTTCTTTGTCTACGGAATGGAAGTGAGAGTGTGGTTTTGTGTGCGGTAGTGGTGTGTGGCTTGAAACAAGCAGTGAAATCTGTGGCTAGTTGTGGTGTGCGTGCTTGCATGTTGATGTGTGGGCGGGCAGTGGCTTGCTAGCATGTATAGAGAGTTTTAAAGGTGAAGTCTAGTGTATTGGGGCACTGTGTATGTCCTGGTCTATAGGGAGGTAGTTTTTTTGTGTATTGGGGTGTGTTTCCCTTTCCCCCTATCTATCTTCTGGTGGCCCCACTGAGGATCAGTGTGATGCTCGTAGTTAAAGTCAAAGTGCTGAGTTTGGTGATGCGAAAGGTGCGACCTTTGAAGAGCAAGTGCTGCTAGAGATGGTGTGGACAAAATTTCCCATTTTCATTCGGGTCAAAGATGTAGAAATGTGGCTTCAAGACTACAGATTGTTCGTGTTGATAGTTGTTTATCCAGAGAAGAAGGTGCGGTACATGTGTTCCCACTCCTGGTTTGTGGTAAAGCGAGGCTATGGGTCGATAGCCTGTGTGATGAAGAAAAAAGAGATTGTGAAGCCCTAGAGGTGGCTTTTTGAAGCAGATATGTAGGGGATGCTTAAGAAAGCTGAACGGTTTGAAGCAAATCTTGGAAGGTGATTTTCAAGTGTTCGAGTGAGAGTTTGACGCCCTTTGGGGGAAATTGATCAAGGTAACTGCTGTGGAGAAGGTATGTTTTTTAAAGTTGAGTAAATTCATGGATTGCTTGCATGAAGAAGTGCGCGACAAGGTTGAGATAGATGGCCCGGTGTCATATGAAGAAGCGGTAGCTATAGAGAAAGGGCCCAAGGGTTCTTTGGCTATAAAGAGACAACATGGTCCCTATCCCGAGGATGTTGTCTAGAGCGTCTCCACTTGTGGAGGAAGTGCAAGTGGTTCCAGAGTGGACAAAGGACGTATGACCGAGTCAAAGTGTGGATGAAGAAGCTTCATTGGAGTGTGGTAAAGGTCAAAGAGTACGGTTTGCAAATGAGGTCAAAGTGGTGAGGATATTCCCAAGCTCGAGACAGAAGAAGAGATTGAGTTAAGTGACAGTAGCTCTATGGATGCATACACAAGGTGGGAGACCGAGTCGTCTCAATCTAGGTATGATGATTCGATCTTTTACATGTGAGTGGAGAGGTAGTGAATGTATGCAAGGAGCAGCATAAAGTGCAAGCCAAAATGTGTGATGAAGACCAAGTGGAGTGGTCTAGGCCTACAAGTGATGATATGCTAGTAAAACTGATGTGTGGTGCCATGCTAATGGCCATGATGGTGAAAGTGGAATGTGCCATAGTGGTACAATAGGTGCAAAGTTTTGCCAAAAGAGATAGGGCAGATTTACCTATGGTAGCAAAGCATGATGCAACAGTAAACGTGGTGATAGAGAAGTAGGTACTTGAAGAGCAGGTGATTGAAGCCGACAAGATGATGGTGCTAATTGACCTTGAAGGGACGATTGACGAGGAAGAGCTCAACGATGCTAGAATTGAGTGCATGGCAGATGAGAAGGCAAGTATGGAGCCAAAGATATAGGTGTTTCTAGTGCTACAAGTGCACTCTATGACATGTGATGTGGATTCCAAGGTGGTGTCCAAGCTTTCTAAAGGGATTTGTGAGTGGTGGTTGAAGGGTATGGGGATAGAAGAAACTATGCAGTAGGCTGTTGAAGAGGTACAGGATCTGCTGAAAGAGGATCTCACTTTACATGGTTGGGAGGGTGGGTCAGGTATGTCCTTGACTGATGAGAGTTTTGATGTGTTTAGAGATGCTTGGTTGCAAGTGGGAAGTTTTCCGATGGGTGCATGGAGTGGTAGAGGTATGTTGCTGCAATTTGGGTGTGTAGCTGGTTATCAGTGCTTTGTTATGGAATTATGAAGGGTGTTAGAGGTGGGTGGAAGAGAACAATGCAAGGTGTTTGATCCAGGTGGATGATGACAGGTAAAGCAGGGGGTTGGGCAACCCGCATGAACAAAAATGGCGGGTAGCAGGTGCCAGTGTTTGTACATATGGTAGTGGGTGTACAGAGTGTGTGTTTGGAGTGTGCAGTTTTTTGGTGCAATAAGCCTATGTGAGGTTGCACATAAATGTTCAACTAGGGGGTGGGCAATAATGGTGCAGCCAAAGATGGTCCATGCAGGAAAGTGATCTATGCCATGCAGTGGGTGCTAGTAGGTGCAGGACAAAGTACTAAAGCCAATGTGGAAGACCTGGGCAAGGAGGTGCTATGGGAAATGTATGCTTGATGCAATTTTTTAGGCCAAAAAAGATTCAAGGATGGTCCATTTGGGATGATAGTTCAAGGTGCCTAGGAGCTAAGTCAGTGCTCTAGATTGTGGAGTTTGATGTTCTCTAGAAGCCGGTCTAGACGGCTCATTAAACAGAGCCACGGTGTACAAGATATTGAATTTTGAAGTTAGAAGGTTTAGCAAGTCCTTGACGGATAGGGCAACTAGGGACACGTGGCTAGAGCACATGTCGGCAGATAGACATGTAGTGCTTGAGTGATGGACCATGCCATCCCTTTTAGATTGCTTATCGGAGCTATGGATTGCAGGTTATGACCATTAGAAGTTTTTCGGGGTCGGGTTTGTGCTCGCTTAATTGCATTGGAGGACATGCCATATAGCATTTTTTGGGCCTTGACGGGGTTTTAAAAAGTATTATGAACCAAGATGAGTCAATGGGAACTAACAACACCTCAAGCAAAGCCCAAACCAGAGAGTTATTACAGTTTGAAGCCAGTGTTCGTTCCTGACGTCATGGTACCAGTTCGATTTTTGGCAATTTGGATGGCCTTGGTTTGTAATCCCAAGAATTTTGGAATGTGGCAAGGTACTTGTGGCTTGAAGTTCATGTAGTGAAGTTTTGGCTGGTCTATGCGTCTTGACAAGTGCAGCTTCAGGAAGAAAATGGCAGAGGGATGAAGTGGCACAAAAAAAAGGTGAAATTTCCTATGCATGGTGAAGTTTTTCCAACCCACACCAAGAGGGGGCGCCTCACAGCATTCCATGTGGCAATCAAATGAGTTCACATGCACTATTAGGGGTCGGAACCTTGGGGTATTTAGCAAAAATCGAAGCCTATTGTAAGGTGTCTCAAGGGAGAGAGAGTGAGCTCCCTTCTCATGGTGTGGCTATGGTGGCTGCAAGGGTGGCTCTACGCGGTGTCGCATTGGGCGCGCGCGGCATGGTTTTGGCCAAGGCCGAGATGCGCACAATGATCTGTGGCGACGCTCGGGTGGCGGGCTTGGCAAAATTACATGGCAGTGTGCCCCGGTAGCGGTTGGTCCCACGTCCTAAATGGGCAAAAATTTTAAGGGAAGGAAACCCCCTCCCACTAGCGAGGTTGCTAGTGCATGGGCCTGGGGGTAGGGGGTGATTCCCATGCATATGAGAGAGAGTAAGGGTGTGGGATCCAAAGGAGCTTCAAATTGGCTAGATAAAGAGTACCGAGCAAAGGGTGTTCAAAGGATGTCCAAACCCAGCCGGACAAGGGGCCATGAGGGCAGTCAAATGGATGATCAAAGGCCAAAGTTGAGCCAAATCAAAGGTAATCCAAAAGGTGAAAATGAAGGAAGATAAAAATAAAAAAATAATGCCAAGGGGCACTAGTGACATCGCTAGTGCACCCCCCCCCTCAAATGCAAAAGAGGAGAGCAAGTGAGTAGATGAAGCAAAGGTGGCTACGCCCTCCCAAGTTGCTAAATGTGGGTGCAAGGTGGACCAATCAGAGCCAAGATGCCCAAATTGAAAGGGGCACCCCTATAAAGATCAAAATTAAGTCATTTTTCATGCTTTTTGCCATAGTAGGCTTCTTGCCAGGGCCTTTAGCCAATGAGCCAAGATTGTGTGTGTGTGTGTGTGTGTGTGTGTGTGTAAGTTCTTGGGTTGGCATTTTTGTGCAGAGGTGTGTGCCTTCCAAGCCCCAAGTGTGCATTTTCTTACTCAACGACCATGTGGGTGCGCCGTTTGATGTAAAAGAGTTGTAAATGTTGATGGAGTAGTGGTGAAGCTTCTATAGACTTTCTCTCCCGTTGTTTTCCCTACCCCTCCTTCTCTACTTCTTTTGCGTGTATGGGTGGTGCCGATGCAGATGTGTGTGCACCCTGGGCCCCTTCTTTGTGTGCGGAATGGAAGTGAGAGTGTGGTTTCATGTACGACAATGGTGTGTGGCTCAAAAAAAGCAGTGAAATGTATGGCTAGCTATGGTGTGCGTGTTTGCAATCGATTTGTGGGCGGGTGGCCACCTACTTGTGTATAGAGAGTATCTAAGGTGAACTCTAGTGGATTGGGATGTTGTGTACGCCCTAGCCCTTATAGGGAGGCAGTTTTTCTGTGTGTCAGGTGTGTTCCCACTTTCCCCCTTTCCAATGTCTTCTACTAAGTAGGGATCATCCGTGGTCAAGAGACATATCAGCCATTCTAATTTCTCAAATTTTTACTCACACGCTAGTGTATCTACCAAATCCCATTCACATGCAAGCACCGGGTAGACTATGTGAAACACTTGTGAAAAGTAAAGAGGGTACCTCTCACCCAAGGTAGGAGTGGATGACTTTCATGTACTAGCCATATCTATACATACAGATAGATCTTGGTTAGTGTGCAAATATTATAAGGGTCATGTCAAAAGGTTGTGTCCTTGTGCGTAATGTGTTATTATGATTTTTTGGTCATGTACTAGAATTTGTAGGTTTCAAGCGTTTTGTTCGGTGGGTCTTGCTCTTTTAATTTTTGATTTTTATTTTCTTGAGTATAGGGCTATATATATACATTCTCAAGATTGGGAGATTGAGAGGTCAAGAGGAAGGTTAAGAGGGGAGCAAGTGAATGATCGATGTCACCATACACTCCCCCTTCCTTGGGTAGATCATTGTCAGGATAAGGGCAAGGCCAGGGAGTCATGGACTGGGCCAGTGGCCAAACTAGGAAATGTGGACAAGGGAATCCGGCTAGGGAAAAAGTCTAGGAGCTTGCCTATATAATGGGAGATTAGGAGGTGCATTCCAAGGTATAGTCACCTATGCTTTACATTGGTATCAAGAGCCACTTTTTTGGGAATTCACAAGCGTGGAGAGTCATCTTCCTTGCATGTCATGCAAGCAAAGAGAGGTTGACAAGCAGGCATGACCGCTTAGCAAGGAAAGGGTGAAGGCTGTTTGCAACGCAAGATTGGACCCTGTCGAAGGGAGCTAGCAGGAACGAAGTCCGCCAAAGCGAGGGCTCTTGGGATCGGCTAGCGCGCGTTGCCCAACCTACGGATAACCCGTCACTGCAACAACAGGGTTAGCACACCACGACGATCGCCATCTCTCTTTCCCTCTTGCTCACTATCTCCTGCATTCACGGCCCGCCATCGTCAGGCTTAAGCAATTGGGCCTCACCATATTAGGCCGCCCACAAACCTTAGGGCAACCCAAAATTACTTGGGGCGAGTACCCATAGCAGTCGCAGCTTCGAGCCCACGGTGGTCGCAGATTTTGAACACGTACTCGGCTACCATCGGCAAAGGGGCCAGCAATTAGGGTCGACATTGCCCTACATACAACAATAAGCAAGTCAATAATTCCCTGAGTAGTCGACAATTTTTTCAATTTGATCCATTGGCAACAGTGTTCATAGAGCCAATTACACTAAATAAATAACAATTGCAATCGACTCGACTCAAGTAGGGTATGTGCACAAGTGGATTTGCGGGTTGATTGCAACTTTGACAACCAACGTAATTAGCATGGCTAATTACTGTTTGTAGTGCCAACTACAACTACAGAATTCTTTTTCGACTCAAGGTATTTTTCATTTTATTCCTTCCACTGCATGGTGTTGCCATGGATTCAGATATCAATATGACTTTTGATTTTGAGCATCATATGCCTCATCCTGCCCATGGTGGCTCGCGACCAGATGCGCTCACGGATGGTGCCCGCGACACGGCAAGAGGTGATGATGCTTATGATTTTCTTGATATTCAACAGTTTTGTGCACTTCAGACATGCATATCAATAATGGAAGGAAATTTTGCATCTTTAAATGAAAACGTCACTAAATTATCTACGTTAGTGATGCAATTTACACAGTAGCAGGCCAAGGGCTCGGTTGACACACACATGCATGAGCACACTACTACTCAGGGGCAAGGCCCTTCTGATCATGGACAAGGTCCATCTCCAAATGCTTTGCACACTCTCACTGCAAAGAAGGTGGATGAGTTGTTGAAAAACACCAAACCACCGACTTTTAAGGGGGAAGACCAAGATCGCAATAAGGATGCAGTGAATATCTTTCTCAGCAAGTGGTCAGAGCACTGCAAACAAGTATAACTTTGGAAGGCAAGGACTACAAATGGTGGATGTCTCTCAAGGAGAAGAATATCATACACCAGAATTGGGTAGCCTTTGAGGCTATGTTTCACAAAGAATTCTTGCCTACAAATGAGGCAGATCGGAATGGGATGGCTTGGAAAACGTGTTCCATGCGCCAACACCCATGATTACTTGAATATATCTCTCACTATCAAGATTTTATCCTCAAGTTGGAAGGACTAGACACCTTTCAACAAGTACGTGGGTTTATCCGCGGTCTAATGCTAGAGCTTAAGAAACACGTCAAGACTCAGGACTCTAGAACACTTGAGGAGGCCATAGTGAAAGCACACATTCATGATGATCCAAATAAAAGAAATCACATAATAATCATGTGCCTACTAATATACATGGTAATACATGCACACAGTATGGGCACAATAAAAGGAACTTTATAGTAGCCATTCTGAAGTAACTAAAAAACCCAAGGGGTCCCGTGGTCCTCTCTCTCCTGAGGACTTTGATAAATCTAAAAAAGAGAAGTTATGTTTTCAATGCTTGGGAAGCGGCCATGGCAAAAAGGATTGTCCCAAGGGGAAATCTGTTGCTCATGGCAAGGAGAAAGCAGTACACACGACGCAACTGCTACCTCTTGAGTCTTCCTCACGATTCTCTACAGTGGAAGTAACACACACCGAGGTGGTGCATGAATGTTGTATCATAGATTCCATGTGGCAACAGACCTTTGGACCACATGAGTTAGTGCGTATGCACAGATCTCTGCAAGGGCACAAGGTGTGCATCTCGGTAGATGACGGTGCTACTCACAATTTCATTAATTATGCATTGGTAAAAAAACTCAAATTGCCTCAAACTCCGAGCTCCCACCGTTACAAGGTAGCAATGATGAATGGTTTTGATGCCAAAATCTGGGATACTCAAGTCCCAGCTGTACCGTTGGAAGTACAAGGCTACTCAACATCCTTGGACTTTCAAGTTATGAACATGGAGAGGGCAGACGTGGTACTTGGTAGGGAATGGTTGCATAGCCTAGGACCATCACTGTGGGACGCATCTCTAACCTCACCATCCTATCTTATTGCAGTATTAGCGAGAATCACGATTAATTTGTCAATCCATGGGATGAAACTGACTCGACTAGTGCATAGAGGTTACAAGAGGATGTCAATATCTTTAAAAAAAACTAACAACTCGCATCTAACTCAAGCTACACTCAAGTGACTGAAATCACCAAAAGCCAATCGCTCATCGGCAAACAATTCACATTCGTTACAGCATCAAATGACATCCAAACGTAATGAAACTTATAGGACAAGTTTATAAGACCTAAGCACACATGCCTATGGTCTCAAACCCCACTTTAGGTCAAGTTCCAAAATCGCGATTATTAACAGCAGTGTATTTTTGACCTAGTCGTTTTCGACCCAGAATGCATCTAAATGCTTAGCAATGATGCCCCAATACCCCATCTATGCTTAGTTTTTGGTGGTCAAAGATAATAATCTAGGAGTTCTACCAAAGCTGGGTAATGACAGGTTGATACAATCTGGAAGCTTGTAGCCCCGGCTCAGTAATTATAGAGTTCATCCGAGAAAATAGGAGTTACAATATTCCCAATTTGTCAAAATAATAAGTGTTTCACAATGAGAACTCCAAAAAATGGTATCCGTGTTAGCTTGCTGCTAACATTCCCCCCCTCCTCGCCTGTGTCGTCCCTTGACACAGCTTTATGGACTGAAGTAGTCTTTGGGTTGGCGGCTGGCGAGGCGGTCTATAAGCGCATTTAGTGCCTTTTGGTATCTGATTTTTCTTTCTTTATCTGGCACTTGCAGAAACTGCATGGTTACTCTGTTCTTCAGCTCCACCGTTGAGTATCCTACAAACCTTGAGGTTAGATTGCTGATCACTGGTGCAAATATCTTCGTTTGCCAAGTAAAGAATCCCATGTAGAACGCTTCCTCGAATGCCAACATATTGTGTGAAGGTAGAAACATGCATCTCGCGTACAAGCCATAGAGGACTTCTTCGGAAGGTTGCCCACGGAGATCGTAGCACAAACCTTTATTACCCTCGAGGAACGACATCCAAGGGGCGCTTTCTTGCTCTGGCTCATTAAAAAATTCGATACAGGTGAACTTAGCATTCGGCATACATTTTAATAACATTGCACAAGAGAGATCCGATAGACTTTTGAAGAAAGACGTGGCACCCTTTAGGGTTTTCACCATGTATTCCTCTGTGGCCGGTCCCTTCTCTGGAGCTGGCAATCTTAGGTAGTTCAACCAGGTTGGCCACTTCTTTGTTAATGCCTCATGCGCTTGCCAAGTCCTTACTATTGGTACATGACATAAAGTGGGATCTCTTTGTGAGGTTGCAGGTGCTCTTGTGGATAAAATCAAGTACCTTGGGTTTTTGTTCAGCCAGCTCAACCTCCACTTTGGGTGGTCATTATCTGCACCATCTGTTTGTATGTCTGTATAAATCCTTTCTTTAACCTGTAGTAACTCCACTTTTATCAGAGGGTATGGCAGGGGCTGCTGATGCCATTGATCATTGATTTGATTGGGAGTGAGTTGTGTAACATTGACAGAGTGAATAACTCTCAACTCCCAATCCATTGGGGCCTTCCACTGCTCATCCACCTCTTGTGTAATCTTTTCTTTTAGTGTGTCTTCTTCAGCTTTTGAGAGTTGGACCATGGGCACTGTGTTTTCATCTGTAATGTTTACCAGAAAATCCTCCTCCTCACTCAGTTCTATTGTGGATTGTGTCTCCAGTTTAGCAAATGACACTAAGGGTATATCTATTTGTGGCTGCTCCGATGTGCTTGCCTCTTCTTGCATTTCTGGTTTTCGTCTCTCAGCAGCTGCTTAACTCTTTTAAGCCCAGCTATTTCTTGTAGCAATTCTTCTTCTCTTTGGACCTGCATCAAAGCCACATCCTTGTGCTGAGATTTCTCTAGCTTTAATTCCAGCTCGAGGTCCTTGTTCTTCTTCTCCAATGCTTTATATACCTCATCTGTTCCTTTGATCAAGGCTACGGCTGGATTCTCTCTTATTTGCCGCAAGAAAATTGCCTGATCATTTATTCTTTGTTTTGAATATTGTAAAGAAGAATTCACGACATCCAATTGCACTTGAATCTTTTGAGATGACAGGGTGGTCGTTAGAAGTTTGTTTGTAACTTCTGTCAGTTGTTCATCTTTGGCGTTACACGCATCTGATAACTTTGTAAGCAATTCACCTAACTCTTCCATCTCCTTTTGTTGTCTATCTCTAGCTAGTTGATGTAGTTCAGCTTCAGCTTTCATTTCCTACACTTGCCTTTGAAGATCGATGATGACGTTCATTCTGTCTTCTAACTCTCCTTGGAGAGCATCAATCACCATCTCTAGGTCTTTAGCCTTTGTGTTGCGGGTAAGTGCTGCACATCGGAGTCTCTTTATCATATCTTGCATTTTCCTTGCATATTCATTGACTTGAAAGATGACTTCTTCATTCGACTGATAGTCGTCATTTCTTGCTATCTGGGTTGATGTTTTTGCAGCCTCTTGTGTATCTCTCTGCTATGTTGTGGCTGTTGGTTGCTCTTGCCCTTGAGGCGATGGATCTTATTTTTCTTTGGAGGTAGAGGGTTGTGCCCCGGCCTGCTCTTGTTATGCTACGGTAGAGGCGGATTCCTCTGTCCTTTGCTCCTTTGGATGCTCCAAATTTGTGGTCTCCTCTGGTGTAGGACTTGATTCCTTTTCTGGCTCGGGATCTTTCTCTTTTTGTTGCTCTTGTGTAGCGGTAGCCTCTTGTGTAGATTCTTCTGCTCTTTTTGATTCAAGTTCTGGTGTAGCTTTGGCTGCTTTCTCTTGTTCACTCTCAACTTCTTTAGTTGGCTTTGTTGTGGTGTCTTTACCTGCAGATGATGGTGGTGGGCTCGGCATAGCGCTATCTTGCTGTTCCGTAGGCGGTAAAGTGGATTGGGGAGACTCGTAGCCTTGGTCGTGTTGTGCCTATTCCCTTGCCATTTCCTCGGCTTGTCTCTGGTCTCTACCTCTTGCTTTCCTTGCCTCTTCTTGGGCTTCTTTCGACTTCAGGGCTTCTGCTTCTTGATACAGTTTTTCCAAAGACTCTATTGGATCTTCAGCTTCTTTTCTGGTGTGATGCTTTGTCCTTGGTCCCTTAAGTCCACTAGGCACCCATTTTTCCGGGTCCTTTCCTTGTGCTTGTTGGTTGCACCGATAGGCATGTTTTTCTTTTTCAAAGGAGAAATAAGTGTTCCTGAACACTTAGCTAAAGCGATGGATCAGCCCCTATCTGAGGGGGAGATCATGGATTCTATCTCAACTCTCAAGAAAGGTAAAACCCCTGGTCTGGATGGACTACCCAATGATTTTATATAGGAGTTTAGAGAGTTTCTTGCCCCTCTCCTCCTAGACATTTGGAAAGAGGCCTATAGACTCGGAGAAAATAGTGGAGTCATCAAACTTATACACAAAAGGGGGGAATAAGGAGGACTTAGGGAACCGGAGACCAATCTCTTTTCGGATTTGTGTTTATAAAGTATTTGCCTTGTCTCTAGCTAGAAGGTTAAGCCCTATAATGAACTAGACTATACTCTCTAAACAAAAAGGTTTCATTAAGGGAAGTCTCATTCTTGATGCTATCACCTCACTTTGGGAAGCCATCGAGTATGCTCAGGATAGAGAACAATAATTCATCTTCTTCAAAATAGACTTTGATAAGGCTTATCATAGAATTGAGTGGGACTTCATCTTTCAATTTCTTGTTAACATAGAATTTGTAAAGATCTTAATTAGATTTATTCAAGTAGTATCTGGTAATGCATGTGCTAGAATTTCTACCAATGGAGATCAAACTGATGTTTTCCCTCTAAAGAGGTCTATCAATTAGGGTTATCCCATAGTCCCTTTATTGCATGCTATTTGTTCAAATTCTTTGGGATGGTTGATTCAAGATGTAGTGATAGAGGATAGAGGATCATATGAGAGATATAAAGATCCCTGGGTCTCAAAAAATATGGTTCTCCAACAATTTTCTAATGACACTACTATATTATAAATAATGATCCTCAATTTGTTGAGCAATTTTAGCAGTGTCTAGATAATTTTTTGTATAGCCAGTGGATCTATCATCAATCACTCCAAGAATAGCTATAAGGCTTCCAATGTCCAAGTCCCCCAAATAATTTCAGCCTGCGTATGCCAACCAATTACAAATGGAGAGGTATCTAGACTGCTTGGCATTCCCATGGGCTTGAAGGTCTCCTTTGAGCAAAGGTGGGAATGGGTTGTGACCAAGGACAAACAAAAGATATTTTGATGGCAGTCTAATCAAGCATCTATCTCCTCAAGAGATTTCATTCTCAATGATTATTTTCTCCCCTTGCCAATTTATTCTTTCCTTGTTGGAGTCCAACTAAATACCAACTTCAACAAGTCATTGCTCTATCAAGAAATTTCCTTTGGGGGAGTGAAATGGATCATATCAAAATCTCCAAACTAGCATGGAACACATGTTGTGTTCCTTAAAAGAAGGGAGGTCTGGGCACCCTCAATTTAGAACTCATCTCCACCAAGCTTGCGGTTAAATGGATACTCTGCCACCTTCAGTGACTACTGGGTTTCTCTAATTTGAAGATTCAAACTACAAAGCTTGGTCAAGGTTATCTTTCAGAGATTTGTTGCTTCTCTTCTTGTTTCTCTTTCTCCTTTTCTTCCAACTGGTTCCAAACTATATGTAGGATGTGGAGTGCATGGAACACCGTCAAACGCTCTTGGAGACATTCAAAAGAATTTTTCTCTAATCATTCTTCTTTTCTCCTTGAATATTTTTGGTTTGGAGTTTTTCACCTTCTTTGTGGATCATCAAGCTTTGATGTATCTAGTGAACAAGCCCATGCAATACGGGAATAATAGAAAGATGCTTTCTCATCTTACTAGAATTTGACTGCATTGTAGTTTTCAAGGAAGGATCTACACACCGGAGGGAAGATCATTTGTCAAGATTATTTCATGGAGAAGCTCCTAAGTTGGTAGATGATGATTTTTTGGATGCTTATCTTTTGAACATTAAGTGGATT